>NC_137977.1:33094942-33779942 GCF_963924665.1 Micromys minutus | reverse complement strand
CACAAGACCCTGAGTTTAGGTCTCTGGCATAGAAAGAAAGAAAAAGAGAGAGGGGGGAGGGAAGGAGGAAGGAAGAGAAACAGGGAGGGAAGGAGGGAGGGAGAGAGAGAAAGAGCAAGCAACCCAGGTAGTGGCTGTCTATGAGCCTAGCAATGAGTAGAAACAGACAGAAAAATTATTGGGCTTGCTGCTCAGTCTAACTGAATTGATGAGCTTCAAGTTTAGTGAGAGACACTGTCATACATAGAAAGCTAGAGAGCAATGGAGGAAGATACTTAATGTACAAAAACACATATACATATATTATACATATACTGCACACACAAAGAAAATCAAAACTTATTTGTAATCAAGTAGCATAGCAGTTACATAGTAGATGTAGCATGATTATTTTTCATAATAATTTTGTAATTTTATAATATGAATTAGCATTGCAAAATTTAGAACTGTAGTCAATTATATTACATCATTACAAAAATTTCTGCCAAACTTAAAAAATAACCCACTTAACTGATTTAATAACTCTAAAGGTGCTTTTCAACTTACACAATATTTTAATGACTAACCTGTGATTAGAAGTTGACGAGAATGGTAGCAAACACCTGTAACACCAGCAGTGGAGAACACTGAGTCAGAAGATCATTGTGAATTTGAAAGCAGCTTAAACTTCATAATGTGACCCTGTCTTAAATGAGGACCCAGTGAGATGGCTCAGCATGTACAGGGGCTTGCCACTAAGCCTGAGGGTCCAAATTCAATCACTAGAACCCACACGATAAGAGGAGAAAACCAAGTACCACACGTTGTCCTCTAACACCTATACACATATGATAGCATGTGAGCACATGTGTGCGCACACACACACACACACATGCATACACCACACAAAATAAATAAAACATAAATACCAAAAATTCAATAAAAACAAAAGTAAACGAAATCAAGGTGTAAAGCAACCACTACCGAAATAGCACAATTTAATGTTTTCTTAATTTGCACATGGTTTTGAAATTATGACAAATTATTCTAAAAGATAAAGCGAATTTGGCACATGAATGCAAATGTTAGAAGAGAAAGACTGGACACAGGAAACCTTGTGAATATGCCTGTAGTGTGACTTGAGCATGTGAACAACATAAGATCTAAATATGGATCAAAAATTTCTGATGAAAATTTAGCATCTACTTTGTACGATGTTATAAATGTAAGCTGCTCACCATGTTTTAAAGACTTTGTATGAAAACATGGTGAGTAATAGCGATGGTGCCTTACACTATGAACTGAAGTAATAGTTCTGATACACTGAGCTAAAGAAGATAGATCTAAGTGAATTTCTATACTGATAAATATGAATGATGCTTTTGTATTAACAAATAAATGACAAAGAATAAGCAAAAGTTCCCACACAGAATTCCAAATTATCTATGGTTTTGTGCCCCTTAACCCTAACCTCAAAAGGTACAGTCCAACTTTTCACCCGGTAAACTTTCCTTCCAAAGAAAGTAGTGTGTGAAAGGGGCTGAGATGGTGACCTCAGCCCAGGGAAACTTGGCCGAGACCACTTTGCCAAGATGATCCATGTAACGTTATCAGTGGTGGAGATAGATCCAAGGCCTGATTCACTCTAAAGCAATTTACTCTGGGACATTACACATGTTCAAAACACAATTGTGGTTAGGAGATGCTGGCATCCTGACTCCAAAAGGATAAAATAGAAAAGAACAGATGCACAGCTAGAGAGATATTTCAGCAAATAAGAGTATATGATGCTCTTGCAGAGGACCCAGGCTCAATTTCTAGTACCCATATGGAGACTCACAATTATCTGGAACTACGGTCATGACAAAGATTAAGTTCTTTCACTTTGCAGTAGGTTCTCCATTTCTGAGACAATGTCAGACTGCATGTCACTATCCATGTTGCTGCCAGCATCTTAATTGTTGAAGCTTCCCCTGTGACCCTCTATTTTTGAGTCCTAGCCTAAATGACCTTCCACTGTCTGCTGACTGCACCATAGCTCTCTTCAAGTCTGAGCCTCATACTCTGTTCCTTACTTGGTTATAAATCACTTCCTTTTTTCAGGTATCTGTTGTAGCAACACTCCACCTTGGCTACCGATTGCAGCCTTAGAGTACTCAGGCTGCTATAACAGAATGCTAGAAGCTGGGTGCCTTCTAAATAACACAGGTAAGCTACTGTCTGGTATAGGCCTATTTTTAGGGCCATAGTGCTGCTGAGCTATAGGGTATAAGCTGGGGCCCTAGTAGCCCTAACAAATCAGATCCAACCACCTATTCAGTATTATTTGTAATAATAAAAATTGGAGGATGGATATTTATTCAGTATTACCACATTAGGAAGACAACAAGTCAAAAGGCACATAGGGGCTTGAGAGATGGCTCAGAGGTTAAAAACACTGGCTATTCTTCCAGAGGCCCTGAGTTCAATTCCCAGCAACTACATGGTAGCTCATAATGATCTATAATGAGATTTGGTGCCCTCTTCTGGTATGCAGAACACTATATATAGTAAATAAATAAAACTTTAAGGGTGGGGCATTGGCCCTCAAATCTGTGCCCTGGGTGCTGACAGAAGATTTGAGTTTGCACATAAGGCAAGAAGGAAAGATGTGTGTGCAACCCAGCAGACCTGCTTCTGATGTCACTCTTCTGTCATTGTCGTATCATTGTCTTAGTCCTTGCAAGTTTCAGAACTATGTGAAATCTCTTTCTGGGAGCCAGGTTGCTTCTCTAACAGGCACCGGGGCTTCCTCTAACCCAGCATGAGACCCTGGGGAAATCCTAGTTCTCTGGAGTCTATTGTTTCAATCAATAGTCTGAGAGCCGAAGCAGGGGTGAGCACAAAGGTCTTGCTTTAAAATATTGTTGTTCCTACCAGAATGTCTCTGTTGGCCATATGTTGTCACACGGTGAAGGAACTCCTTAGTTCACTGTGGGACTCCTTGTGTAGTTCCTGGCACAAATCATGAAGGCAGAGTCCTTGTGGTCTGGTCACCTCTCACAAGACCCCATCTGCTAATACCATGCTTTTAGGATTTGGGGGAAAGGTTGACAGACATTTAGACCTTAGCAGCAACCTCCTAAGTAATTCCTGACCACTATCCACACATTGTCGAAGTCATCCAAAGAAGGAAGCTGCCTTAGCTTGAAGACCTGAGATGACTGACACCAGGGAAGAGAAAAAGAAGCATTCAGCAAGAACAAAGAAAACGGGAACAAAACATGAAGGTTTGTTAATAATATAGGTGTTGGTTTATCAGTCGTGACAAATATACCTTATTTTATAAGCCTACTAAGTTTGATTAAATTATGGGTCCATTTGCCTTAGATAACGTGCTGCTGTGGTATTATCTGCTGGAACCTGTCATCAAAACACTGGCTCGCTATCTGTCTGCCTTCACCATGCAACACACACAGCAAGTGCTTTCCTTGCCTGAGGTCCTCAGATATAGGATGAAGAAGTAAGGGAGGGGGGGGGACTTCCTGGTTCGTGAAGAACAAGCATTTACTGCCCGGAACCAAATTTTTATTCTTGTGCTTGAAAAGGTCAGCAAGGGACAGAAGATCTGAAAACACGGGGTGAAGGACCCGCTTGCAGTCTGAGAGAACGTGTGAACAAGATTGCCAAGGATGGAGCAGGCAACAGCACACAGTCTCACAAAGACGCCTGCTCTTCTCAGTAGAAGAGCTAAAGATGCAACACACGCTCATTTTCCTCCCATTGGTCCCCGTTTCCTGCTGCCTGGCTACCATGTTTGGCCCTAACGACTTCTTCAATAAAACTGGCCCTGAAGAATGTCTACATTTTCCATTTTTCTATGTCACATGTATAAAATTATTTTGCCCAAAGCTAAACGAGCACAGTGTATAGTGCACAGGAATAGAGAGGCTCAGTCATACACATCACATAACCTCACATAACACTTATGAGTTCAAACTTACCAAATACTACCAATCAATATGCCATGTAGTATGGTTCCCTACCGGACGGGTGATGAGCAATGAATTTCCCGCAGGATACTTCTGTAGCAACAGTATCTCTGAAGTGCTTGGTTGGCTGCCATCCATCCTGTCTTTAGTCTACCTGCTGTTGCGTCAGGCATGATGACACATTTTTCTGTATGGATGTGTTTTTCTATCTTCTTCCTGTGTACTTATCATATTTTCTGAGTAAGGTGAAAATCACTGGAAGACCTGGCTGTAGGTCGTCTCTGTTTCGTTTTGTTTGGCTAGCTGGCCCCCTTCTTCTACTGCCCCAAACCATTATCACCCATGGCATCCCCACCTTGTGGGCTTGCCTACCTAGGAGATGGACAGTGATAGGCTTGCTCTGTGCTGCAATAAAGGAGTAGGTACAAATCTCTCTCATTTTTTTCCTAAGATAGGATGAGTCAACTGATCCCTTCATTTTCTCCAATTCCACTAATCATGATTGAAGCCAGACTTTTATCTTGGTAAAGTAATTGTTCTCCTTTGCTTGATGAATGTTTCCTACCTAGCACACAGCTCATTCATCAGTCTTGGGAAAGAGAGGTGCATGCCTCCCTTTCAACATTACCCTATCTTACCATGACACAAAACAGTGCCAAGCCAGGACCAAGGTTAAGGCGACAGATGATGAACAAACTTGATCTAGCTGCTTGGTTCACTCTGACACTAACCAGACTTGGGGCGCTGAAAGATGCTTAGCTTAATTGCTTTTCCAGGAAGGAGCAAGATGGGGAAACTGAGCCCTGTAATCAGTGCCAGGCCTTTTTGTTAGAAGTGCAAAAGACATCAGCTGCAGTGCTGGAGAGGGGGTGTTTCTGGATTTCCTTCCTGGTACTTAGTTATTATTCTGAGGAATGCACTTAATTATAGAGGACTTGGTTATTTGCTTTCTAGTAGCTAGCTCTCTCTCCGTGGTTCCTACCAGAGCCTTCCTTTTGCTTCGAAGAAAACAAAGGCATGTTTACAACCGGACAGCATCTTTTGGCTCCTGTTTCAGAGCTTTCTGCACACCAAAGGAAGGCAAGGTAGTGTGATGCAAATAGAACCACCTCTGCCAATTGGAGACCTATTTCCAACTGCATGCAAACTAGAACTCTCCAAAGCCCTGTGAACTGTAAATAACGTGGGTTGTGAAAGGGGTCAGCTTAGTTTAATTTAGAGTTTCTTGGAGCTTTTCTATAGGAATTCAGACTCTGCTGAACAAATCTCTCTGGGGCCTGTAAAAAAAAAATCCAGGGCCAGCACCTCTATTTACTCTTTAGACTCCTGCCTGTCTGGTGGAGGTCTGCTCTTAAAAGCTAATCAGTTCTCCCACAGTTACTGCTGGCCCTCGGTGGCAAGTCGGCCTCCTCCACACAGCTCCTGAATTGAGTTGCCAGAGGACAGGGCTGACTGGGAAAATTGGCCAACGATGCATTTGCAGGAAAAGCAGCACTGAGAAGTCTGGGAACAAGCTCCAATCCTGTCAGCCTCCAGATGCAGCCCATTCCCATACTGCCCCCTCCCCCAACAGTCACCTAGTGACTTCCTGTTCTTGTAAGCTATAACTGCAGTTGCAAAACAGCCAAAAATGGGATTCAATAAATAAAACAATAAAAACTGACATTGGGCCACATTATGCCTTGTGTTAGCCTATCATGAGGCAGGGAAACATACAGTCTCAAAGGATCAAATATAGCATTCCAAATAAAGGGATGCTGAGACCAAAAAGGATCCTGGGATCCTTATGTCCGGCTAAATTCTCTGTCAATACCAGTGGTCTATGTCAAACCACAAAGAAAAATGGAAGTCTTACTTTCAACAGGCTCAGAAAACAAACGGTTTGCAATGTGCCCAAAGATTAGACATAGCTCAGTAGCTCATCGGGAGAGTCCTTACAGAGAAGCATGAGGCACGGCATACTAAGTGAGATGTTAACCTGCCTTGCTCTGAAGTTCTTTAAGATAGAGCAGATTTTTAATTTTTCCCCCAAAGTTATAAGAACATGATTTCCCCCAAAGTGGCAAATTTCACAAGATTTATTGGTAGAGACAGCTGCCTACTCTGGGACAGAACATGAGAAATAGCCCAGCATATGCCATAAAGCAAGTTAATGCTCTGTTATGATCACATTCTCGAACTGCTCCCCTCTGAAAGAAAGCTCAACTCCTTGATGCAGATAGTTTCATTCTGTGAGCTCCTTGATCAATTTATACTGCAAAGAGATGCAGACAGGTTCCTGAGCATCGCTACTGATTCGGAAGATAAGGGCAGTAGGTGCCTGAGAGTTCAGAGACAGCAGCCTCGCCTTGCTGATGAGAAGGTGTCTGCCACATGGCTTCAATCATGGTCAGATGAGCCTGAGTGGCAGGCCATCAGACACCTCAAGAGCCTCTTTCACGAACATCTGCTCTTTCCAACATCAATACACCACAGCAAAAGCACTAGGTGGTTTTACAAGCTTTATCCTAGAATCAGTCTATACTTAATGGAAATACCTTACCTGGCAAGGGAAACACTTTGTCTTTTTATGTCTATTCACCTGTTATTACTGTTGATACTTTGCAGATACTGACAACACCTACCTTCTATACTTATGTAAGACTGTCTGGCAGGGGCAGTGCATTGGTACAAGCCTGCAATCCTAGGAGTCAGGAGGCTGAGACAGAAAGATGCAGGAGAAAAGCACAACCTTTCAAAGATTCTGCTAGGAAGACTGGTGGGGTGAGGGTGGGAGACAAAGGAGGAAAAGAAGAGGAGGGAACCCAAGGTCCTTGAGCACGGTAGAGCCTTTCATTCCTCAGGAGAGCAATAGGTTGTCCCATAACTAATGGCCACCAAAGCCACCAGTGGGTTCTAGGTCCTTTATCTTATAAACTCAAAGAATGAATATGATGGTTAACTGGACCCTCATTATAAGAGGGAGCCAAAGTGTAAGGAAGCAGGCAGAGTAGCTCTATAGCCCTGGTGTGGTTATCAAGGAGGAGTTGCCACGGAGAGTCTGCCCTTTGGGGGTTAATAAGCTTTTGTTGTGTTTAAGCCCAGTGTGAGCTACTGGTCAGTCCAGTGATTCTGTCTACGAAATATTGATCCACCTAGTGTCTGCTCTAGAGTTTGGGGTGCATGTTCCAGGGATCTGATCACACATAATCTCCAAGCAGCTGTGCTCCTTAAAGTTGCTGTATAAGTTGGGTGAGGTGGTGCCTGCCTTTCATCCCAGTGCTCGGGAGACAGAGCTGGGTTGACCCCAGGACTTTAGGGCCTTCCTGGTCTACACAGTAAGTTCTCAGAAAAGGCAGAAAGGACTACAAAATGAGGGATTTCTCAAGGACAAAAAAAAAAGTTGCTTTGTATACAAAGAAGAAAAATAAACATCAGAAGCACAAACCAGTGCTCCTAAACATTTTTGCTATTTCCAGCCTCTGGTGAGGACAACACTGCTAACAGAACCAAGGACCTCTCCAGCCTCTGGCTAAGATATGTCAAGGGTAGAACTCCTTATTTCCAGGTTGCCACATTAAGCTGCATGGTTGGTTTCTTTCTCTTGTTCTTATCAGAGAGAAAAGAAAGAAAAGAAAGACGGAAGGGGGGCAGGAAGAGAAAAAGGAAGAGAGGGTAGAAAGCAGGGAGAGAGAAGGAGAAGTACAGAAGGAAGATGGAGGAGAATGAGAATGAATCCATGGTACAAACAAGAAGTCTGGGTTCCCAACTCTACCCAGAGTACAACCAAAGCTACATAGCTGTCCCCAGATGTGTGTGTTCTACATGGTACTTGCTTTGACTTAGCACTGAAATATGAAATCTAGGTGTGGATGGGACAAGAAGAGAACTCTGCATGGACAACAAGAATAGCTGTAGCAGTTTAGGGGCCTCTAGATAGGGGAGGGGGTGCCTCCAGTTTTTCTCTGAGGATCCCAGCAATCTGTCATCAGCCTGGCTGATGGAGAAAGGACGCTCAGAAAAGCAGCTGTTGTGTTGCTATGCTGTGCACAGCCCCGCACATATGGCGCCCGTCCCCACCCACACAAGAATGAGTACACTCACAAGAATGCCCACATATGCATGTGCATATTTCCAGTAATGTGTTAGGGAAGGGTAGCTATGTGTGCCATCCATTTGGTTTGGCTTTTCTTTTTCTTTTTTTTTTTTTTTTTTTTTTCTTTTTTCTTTTTTTTTTTTTTTACAAGTTAACAAAAGAATATATGCACAGTTTAAAAAAAATAGTTAAGTTTTAAATCAATTCTATAAATAACCAATCTTAATTATATATATGTGTGTGTGTGTGTGTGTGTGTGTGTGTGTAACTGTATGCATTGCTCCTGGTAAATTTGGTTGCCTTTAGTTGTTTTCATAGCCACAGCATTTTATCTCACCAAACTGCAAATTTTGGAAATTCGAACATTTGAGTGTTTCTTGTTTTGGTCTCACTATATTGGCACACTACACCACCCACATGGGAGGTTAAGCCAAGTCCTGGAGACAGAGATTCCCTGGCCTGGCTCCACTTGCCTTACACATACTTGGGTACTGTCAAGCACAATGTGAACTTGTAGACTCTGCTTGCTTACTTTGTAATTAGCTACATGCCTAAATTGAGTCTTAGGGATGTAAATATTTGGAAGGCAGGTCCCCCATACCTATGTTCTATACATGCAATTTAGCTCACAAGCCTAAACTCACAGCTTGAAATAGCCCAGGTTCCTTCCATTTGCAAATGAACATTCAAATCTCAATTTTTTTTCAATTTAAATAAAACCATATCCTCTGATACTTTCTTCTACCCTTGTCTTCCCTGTTCTCACTTGTGTGTGTGTGCGTGTGTGTGTGTGTGTGTGTATGTGTGTGTGCACACATGCTCGAACATGCACTTTGCCAGCTTATCCTATTGTTCCCCTAATCCAAACTTTGCTACTTCCCAGCATGCTTCTCTCTGCTTTTAGATTGTCTTCCCTTTATTTGATTTGAAATTGAAGACATCATCACTGTCCTAAGCTCGGCTCTTCCTTGTGCATCTCTGTGACTCTTCAAGTAAAGAGTCAATAATTGGGAAGAAGACACTAAATCCAGATATTAAGAAATGAAAGGGACAATTGGAAGGCAGAGGCAAGCAGATTTCTGTGAGTTCGAGGTCAGCCTGGTTTACACAGAGAGTTAACAGAGAAAAGGAAGGGTCTGAAATGAAGAAGTATAAAACCCAGCAGGAATACTGAATAAATCAATGAAATTATCAGATCAAAGGAGACCACTTCAGAGGAAATATGAACAAAATTTTGGTTTAGGCAATAAATAAATTAGGTAACACTAAAAAGTCATTGTTCACTAGAGAACACCAAGAAGTAGGGGATAAAACTCAACAGGTTAAAACTTGAGATGAATTAAATTTCCCAAAACACCAAGAAAAAAACAGTAGGACTTGGGGGAGGGGGGGAGAATGAGAAGGTCTGAATGCCGTCAATGGCAAAATCCATAGTGGGAAAAGACTGAGGGAATGTTTGGATAGTTTCTGAGATGCACACTTTCACGGGGCGCAGTCCCTCGGCAACTAGCCCTCTGCAGAGTAGCCATCAATCACTGAAAGAGCACGGAATGACCTTTCCTGCCTTTTCATGAATAATGTTAGCAATGGTGTCTTTCATCATCATAGAACTTCTCAGGGCCTAAAAGAACCCCTGAGCCTCTCTACCCTTAGTCCAGTAAACTATAAATCCCACAGCAGAAGCACAGGGAATGGTGAGCATTCATTGGCTAGTCAGTTTTAATGTACGTCGCATGCTGATAAATTTTTATCTTAATCCTCAGCACAGCCATCTGTGACATGAACACAAAAATACAGCTTCACCTTTTAAGTTTTTACTTATTTAGTTTTTGAGACAGGGTCTGTAGTGGTTTGAGTAAGTTTGGCCCCTATGGTTCCATGTGTTTCAATGCTTGATCCACTGCAAGTGACATAATCCTTGTTGGAATAGATGGGGCCTTATTGGAGGAAGTGTCTCGATGTGGGGGTGGGCTTTGAAGTCTTATGCTCAACATCTACCAGTGTGGAAAAGAAAGTCTCCTTGTGGCGGCCATTGGATCAAGATGTAGAACTCCCATCTCCTTGAAAAGCACCATGTCAACCTGGACGCTGCCATGCTTCCTGCCATGATGATAATGGGCTGAACTCTGAAACTGTAAGTCAGCCCCAGTTATATACTGTCTCTTATAAGAGTTGACTTGGTAATGCTGTCTCTTCATAACAATGGAAACCCTAACTAAGATAGGGTCTCATTCTATAGCCTAGCTATGCTACTCTCTACGTGGAGCAAGCAGGATTTGAACTTGCAGGAATCCTCCTTCCTCTGGCTCCTGAGTGCTAGGATTACAGGAGGGTACCATGACTCCCATCCAAAAGTATGGCTTCTTAACAGAATATATAATATAGAAATAGGGATTTATTAAATCCCTATTTAAATATTTATTACTATATTATGTTATTATAAATCTTTATTCAGTTAATTATTAAATATTAAGAAGAAATAGCTAACAAGGTGAACTTTTCCCTTATGCTGTATCAAAGTAATAGACAGAAGCCTTAGTCACTACAGACTCTTGAACTTGGTAATGAAAAAATGGAATTGGAAAGCTGATAAAAAAAGTATCATTTACATAGTAAAGTCATGGGCAATACAGTACTACATAAACTAAATATTAAAATGCTGTGATATAATTTAAAATTAAGTTTAAGCTTTCTAGAATTGGCTCAGGCTATATTTAGTATTCTTTTCTTTCTATTTTTTTTTTTACTAAATTTACTTACTTTGAAGAGAAAAAAAGGGGGGGCTGTTGCAGTAAATATTTAAAATGTGGCTTAACCTTTTATCCCACGCTTTGCCAGCTCCCAAGGGGCCATCTGGCACTATAGGGATTTCTAACTTAGCACTCTATGCCACCTTTATTAATTCAGGCATGGTTCACTCTACCACACCTGCTGCTTCTGTCCTGGGTGGATACAACTGTACCTGCATGTTCCTTTTCTCATCCACCTGGCACAAACATGATTCCACAGCCCCGTAACATATCAAGTAGGTTTATATGTTAAATTCTCAATTCACAAACCCACTACAAAATAAGTTTACAACCAATACATAAAGATAAAAACTGCCCATCTATATGAGATAAATAGACACATAGAAACCCTTAGAAATAATAACATCCTTATCAAGCTAGAGATACACTGAGAAAAACATACACGTCTGACTCACATTCATAAAAGAAACACTACTAAAGCACAAAGCATAGAGTGTACCACAAACAATCATAATAATGGAAGACTTCAACACCTTCCTCTTCTCCCTCTCTTCCGCTCCTCCAGCCTCTTTCTCCATCTATCTCACCACTGTCCAATCAGATATCACCTTAGTATAAAAGTTACAAAGGGCTTAGAGAGATAACTCAGCAGATAATAGCACTGGCTGCTCTTCTACAGACCAGGTTGGATTTCCAGCAATGCATGATGCCTCTCAACCTTCTACAACCCAGTTCCAGGAGATCCAATGCTTTCTTCTGGTCTCTATGGACACTAGGTATGAAAATATACATGTGTGTAGACAAAACCCCATCTACATACAAATAAATTAAGAAAAACAAAAGAACTTACAATGGTTTTAGTTATGGTTAAGATATTGTTTAAACCAAGTTAGAAAATCAAAAATCAGTAGATTAGAATCTTCAAATATTTATCAATTATAACTGTTATCACTATACAGAGATGATATTTTCCTTCCTTCTTTCCTTCCTTCCAAAGTGTTTGCCTTACTTTATCAACTCTAAGATATTTGTCCTGCCTGAAACGATTCCATTTGTGAGGCATAATTTTATATAAAAGTAATTTCCTTTGTTTCTTTTCTGACTAGAGAATGTGTGATTATAATCTCTGGTACAATGTGACTAGAACTAGAGAGGGTAGACATCCTTGTCAGTCATCTGAGAAATAACTCATTCACCTTTAAGAATGAGGTCAATGCATGAGGAGGTGGATCCATAAGTGTGCTTGCTGTGGAAGCATGAGGAACTGGGGTAAAAAAGCCGGCCATGGCCATGAATATTTGCAATATCAATGGTGGAAGATAAAGACAGACAGAATCCACAACTTTATTGGCTAACTAACATAGCCTCCCTGGAGAGTTATCAAGTGAAGTGAGTTCCTGTCTCAAGGAGAAAAAGCAATTGAAGAAATCATCTGCCATTCTTCCGCAAGCATCCCAATTTAAGCCTGTGAGGATATGCATCCTGGACACACAAAACACCTAGAAAATACATTTTACAAAGAATAATTCTGGTGCCCAGAGATAGGGCTGTCCCACTGTCATTGGGACCCACAACCTGCTCCCAAAGAGCTGAGCACCCACGAGCACTCTCATTTCTAAGCCTGTAGGAGAGATCTCACCTTTTCTCCAAAGAGAGAACTACCAGGAACTCACAGGGCACAGAAATTCTGGGCCTGCCTGGGACCAGACACTTCCAGTCTCTATTTGTGCCAAGAGATAAGGTAGTCTTACTGCTATCAGGACCCAAAACCTGTCCACAGAAAGCTAAGCACCCAGGAGTGCTCTCACTTTTAAGCTCACAAGGTCAGAGGAGGGACAAGCTCCAGTCAGAGACAACAAGACTAATTAACATCACAGATGGCAATAGGCAAGCCCAAGAACCTAAACAACAAAAACCAAGACAACCTGACAACATTAGAACCCAGTTCTCACACCACAGCAAGTATTAGGTATCCCAACACACCAGAAAAACAAGATTTGAACTTAAAATCGTACCTCATAAGAATATTAAAAGCAGTAAGGGGAAAAGAGGGTTTTAAGAAGGACATGACTAATTCTCTTAAAGAAATACAGGAGAACACAGGTAAACAAGTAAAAAGCCTTTAAAGAAGAAACAAAAAAAAAAAATCACTTGAAGAGCTAAAAGAAAGCACAACCAAACAGGAAAACGGATTGAACAAAATCATTCAGTATTTTAAAATAGAAATTAAAAGAATAAGGAAATAACAAAAAGATACAACCCTGGAGAAAGAATACCTAGGACAGAGATCAGGAGTCATAGATGCAAACATCACCAACAGAATACAAGAGGTAGAAGAGAGAATCTCAGGTGCAGAAGATACCATAGAAAATATTGACATAAATAGTCAAAGTTAGTGCAAAAAGCAAAAAGTTTCTAATGCAAAACATCCAGGATCTCCAGGACATAATGGAAAAACCAAACCTAAGGATAATAGCTGTAAAAGAGAGAAAAAATTGCCAACATAAAGGCACAGTAAATATATTCAAGAAAATTATAGAAAAAAATTTCCAAACCTAAAGAAACAGATATCCAGGAACATACAAGAAGCCTACAGAACTACAAATAGATTATACCAGAAAAAAAATTCCTCATGTCACATGATAGTCAAAACACCAAATGCACAAAACAAAGAATATTAAAAGCAGTAAGGGGAAAAGGTCAAGTGACATATAAAAGCAGACTTATCAGAATCATGCCAGATTTCTCAACAGAGACTATAAAAGCTAGAAAATCCTGGACAGATGTCATACAGACACTAAGAGAACACAGATGCCAGCCCAGGCTATTATATTCAGCAAAACTCTCAATTACCATAGATGGAGAAACCAAGATATTCCAGGACAAAAACAAATTTACACAATATTTTTCCACAAATCCTGCCCTACAAAGGATAATAGATGGAAAACTCCAACACCAGGAAAAGTAAGAAAATAATTTTCTTGCAACAAATCTAAAAGAAGAAAAGCACACAAACACAGTGCTACCTCTAATAACAAAAATAACAGGAAACAACAATCACTATTTCTTAATACCTCATAATATCCATGGACTCAATTCCCAAATAAAAATACACAGACTATTAGACTGGATACATAAACAGGACCCAGAATTTTGCTGCATACAGGAAATTCATCTCAGAGACAAAGACAGAAACTACCTCAGAGTAAAAGGCTGGGAAACAATTTTCCAAGCAAATGTTCCCAAGAAACACACTGAAGCAGCCATTCTAATATCGAATAAAATAGATTTTCAACCGAAAGAGTCAAAAAAGATAAGGAAGGACACTTTTTACTCATCAAAGGAAAAAAATCTGTCAAGATGAACTCTCAATCTGGAACATCTATGCTCCAAATGCAAGGGGACTCACATTCATAAAAGAAACCCTACTAAAGCACAAAGCATAGATTGTACCACAAACAATAATAATAACAGAAGACTTCAACACCTCATTCTTATCAGTGGACATATCATGGAAGCAGAAACTGAACAGAGACACGGTGAACCTAACAGAAGTTATGAATGAATGAACCAGACATCTTTAGAACATTTCATCCTAAAACAAATATACCTGCTTCTTAGAACCTAATGGTACGTCCTCCAAAAATGATCATATAATCAGTAACAAAACAGGCCTCAACAGACACAAGAAATTGAAATAATCCCATGTGATCCTATCAGATCACCATGAACTAAGGCTGGTCTTCAATAACAACAAAAACAGCAAAAAGCCCACATACACATGGAAGCTAAACAATGCTCTACCCAATGATAACTTCGTCAAAAAAGTTAAAGACTTTTTAAATTTTAATAAAAATGAAAGCACAACATATCCAAACTTATGAAAGCAGTGTTAAGAGGAAAACTCATAGCTCTGAGAGCCTCCAAAAACAAACTAGAGAAAACATATACTAGCAGCTTGACAACACACCATAAAGCTCTAGAACAAAAAGAAGCAAATGTACACAAGAGGAGTAGAGGGCAGAAAATAATCAAACTCAGAAATGAAATGAAGCAAGTAAAAACAAAAAGAAGTATACAAAGAATCATCAAAACCAGAAGCTGGTTCTTTGAGAAAATCAACAAGATAGATAAACCCTTAGCCAGACTAACCAGAGGGCACAGAGACAATATTCAAATTAGCAAAATTGGAAATGAAAATAGAGACATAACAACAGAATTTCAGGAAATTCAAAAATTACCAGATCCTACTACAAAAGCCTATACTCAGCAAAATTAGAAAATTTGGAGGAACCAGACTATTTTCTAGATAGATACCAGGTACCAAAGTCAAATCAAATCAGAGAAACCATCTAAACAGTCCCATAACTCCTTAAAAAAAAAAAAATAGAAGCAGTCATCAAAAGTCTCCCAACCAAAAAAAGACCAACACCAGATTGGTTTTAGTGAAGAATTCTATCAGACCTTCATACAAGACCTAATACCAATACTCTCCAAATTATTCCACAAAATAGAAACAAAAAGAACACTACCCAGGTCCTTCTATGAAACCACAATTACGCTTATACCTAAACCACATAAAGACTCTACAAAAAAAGAGAACTTCAGAGCAATTTTCCTCACAAACATGAATGCAAAACTATTCAGTAAAATTTTTCCAAACCAAAGTCAAGAACACTTACAAATGATCATTCACCACGATCAAGGAACCTTTATTCCAGTGACACAGGGAAGATTCAAAATACAGAAATCAATCAACAAAATCCACTATATAAACAAACTCAAAAGAAAAAAAACACATGATCATCTTATTAGATGCTGAAAATGCACTTGAACAAATTCAACACCCCTTAATGATAAAAGTCTTAGAAAGATCAGGAGCTCAAGGCCTATACATAAACATAGTAAAAGCAATATTCAGCAAACCAGTAGCAAATATCAAACTAAATGATGAGAAAGTTGAAGCAATTCCACTACAATCAGGGACTAGACAAGGCTGTCCACTCTCCCCCTATCTATAAATATAGTAGTGGAAGTCATAGCCAGAACAGTTAGACAACAAAATGATATCAAAGGGGTGCATTGGGAAGAAATAATTCAAAATATCACTATTTGCAGATGATATAATAGTACAGTTAAATGACCCAAAAATTTCCACCAGAGAACTCCTAGAGCTGAAAAACAACCTTTGCAAAGTGGCTGGATATAAAATTAGCTCAAACAAATCAGTAACTTTTCTCTACTCAAATGATAAAGAGGTTGAGAATGAAATTAGGGAAACAACACCCTTTACAATAGTCACAAACAACATAAAACTTCTTGGTGTGACTCTAACCAAGCAAGTGAATGATCCATATGAGAAAAACTTCAAGTCTCTGAAAAAAAAGTGAAGAAGATCTCAGAAGATGGAAAGATCTCCCATGCTCATGCATTGGGAGAATTAATATAGTAAAAATGGCCATCTTGCCAAAAGCAATCTACAGATTAAGAGCAATCCTCATCCAAATACCAACTCAATTCTTCATAGAATTAGAAAGTTTAATTTGCAAATTCACTTGGAATACCAAAAAATCAGGACAGTGAAAACTATCCTCAATGATAAAAGAACTTCTGGGGGAATCACCATCCCTGACCTCAAGCTGTATTACAGATCAGTCATGATAAAAACCAAATGGTATTGGTACAGAGACAATGGGATAGACCCAGAAATGAACTAACACACCTATGATCATTTGGTTTTTGACAAAGGAGTAAATACATTCAATGGAAAAAGGACAGCCTCTTCAACAAATGTTGCTGGTTCAACTGGTAGTCAGCATGTAGAAGAATGCAAATTGATCCCTTCTTATCTCCTTATGCAAACCTCAAGTTCACGTGGATCAAAGACCACCACATAAAACCAGGTACACTAAAACTAATAGAAGAGAATGTGGGGAAGAGCCTAGAATACATAAGCACAAAAGAAATTTTCCTGAACAGAACACCAATGGCTTATGCTCTAAGATAAAGAATTGACAAGTGGGACCTCATGAAATTTCAAAGCTTCTTTAAGGCAAAGAACACTGTTAATAGAACAAAACAGCAACCAACAGATTGGAAAAAGATCTCTACCAATCCTACATCTGATAGAGGGCTAATAACCAATATATACAAAGAACTCAAGAAGTTAGACTCCAGAGAATCAAATTAAACCCTATCTTAAATGGGGTACAGAGCTTAAAAAAAAGAATTCTCAACTGAGGAATACCAAATGGCTGAGAAGCACCTAAAGAAATGTTCAACATCCTTAGTCATCAGGGAAATGCAAATCAAGACAATCCTGAGATTCTACTTCATACCAGTCAGAATGGCTAACATCAAAAACAGCAGATGCTGGCAAGGATGTGGAGAAAGAAGAACATTCCTCCATTGTTGGTGGAATTGTAAACTGGTACAACCATTCTGGAAGTCAATCTAGTGGTTCCATAGAAAACTGGACATACTATTACCTGATGACCCAGCTACCACTCCTGGGAATATACCCAAAGGACACTCCAACATATAACAAGGACACATGCACCACTATGTTCATAGCAGCCTTGTTTGTAATAGCCAGAAGCTGCAAAGAACCCATATGTCCTTCAACGGAGGAACGAATAGAGAAAATGTACATTTACACAAATGAGTACTACTAAGCTATTAAAAACAATGCATTCATAAAATTCTTAGGCAAATGGATGGAACTAGAAACTATCATCCTGAGTGAGGTAACCCAGTCACACATGGTATGCACTCACTAATAATCAGATACTAGCCCAAAAGCTTGGAATACCCAAGAAACTATTCACAGACCTTATGAAGCTCAGAAAAAAAGGAAGACTAGAATGCGGATGTTTCAGTCCTTCTTAGAAGGGAGAACAAAATACTCATGGGAGGAAACTCAGGGACAAATAGAGGAGCAAAAATTGAAGAAAAGATCATCCAGAGACTGATTTACCTGTGGATCTATCCCATATGCAGCCACCAAACCTAGCCTCAAGGTCTGCAACAGCAACATGGCAGAAGGCAGGCAGCAGAGAAACTGTGTGCACAGCAAGTGCCAGGCAGGTTTCTAAGGTTCTTTTATACCTGATTCCAGTCCCTTTATCTTGAAACATCTCCTTTCCCTCCACTTTGCTTTCATTAAATGTTTGTCAATCATTTGCATTGGGACACCCCATACTATTTTGCCCAAAATGGAGTTACTTACAACACCAGGATGGATGACAAGTGTAGGACCCAAAGCCTCTGGAGAAATGGAAATAGAATGCTCTACACTTCGCAGAAATCTGATGACCCCTTGTCTCAACAGAACAGCTTGACCACCTCCTGCTATGTTAATGGCCAGAGCCTGCTCCCAGTCCCCACACCTTGTGAAACTCTGCAGTCTCTTTTGCCTGGGGCAGTTCCTCTTTCCTGCGTGTTCTCCCACCACACTCCACCCAAATAAAAGCACCCTATAAACCTGAAACTCATTTTTGGCTGGGCTGCGTTCTCCAGAGGCCCATCCAGCAGTTTTCCTCCTAAATAGTTTTGCCCTTTGGCCTCAGCATTGCTCTGGAAGTCTGGGTCTGTGGTTAAGCCTCACAGTTTGATGTGACCGACTCCCTCTCCAGCACTGCAGCGTTCTTCATTCTCTTTCAGTATACTGTTCATTTCCCACAATTCTATTTTTCCCTTCTTAACGTCCAGGTTGGATCTTCTGTACCTTGATGCCTTGTATACTTGGCTTTTGGAAAAGGTTTGTAGTTGCAGTAACCACATTAACAGCCATGTGTATTAAATTTATCATCTGTGTCCTGTCTCCGCGTTTTGACTGATTAGTTTTTCTCTTCATTGCAGGCTGTATTTTCCAACTTCTGTGACTGCCTTGTGATATTTTACTGGATACTGTGAATTTGTAACTTTACTCTTTTGGGTGTTAGGAAACCTAACAGTATTCCTGTAGCTGCTCATGCACTTTGCTACGTAATGCCATTAAGAAGCTCGGGACAGTCTGATCCTTTTAAGTTTTCCTTTTTAGCCGTCTTGGCTAACACCTGGCAGATGATTGTTTGGGACATTTTTTGACCCTGCCTAGAACCCTGCTATTCAGCCTCAACTTTGAAGCACCGTGAACTGTGAGACCTCCCATCCTGGCTGGTTGCCACAGGAACCGTGTGCTCCATGTGTATCCCTAGGGATGCGCCGGTGCTCCCAGATGCCTCTCTCTTTGTGGCATGCTAGTCGATTCTCAACTGAAGCCTGAGTTAGACCTACAGTAAATCCCTGGAGCTGCATTTCTACTCGGGGCTCTCCTTGTACTCAGCCCTTAAGTATGACCACTTTGACTTCCCTGGACTCCTGACTGTGTCCCCTCCAATCACAGACATGCTCTATTGATCAGCGCCTCCCTTCCAGTGTTGGGTCCTATAAGCTCTTTCTGGGCAGTGACCGAGGACCAGAGTAACAGCTTCTTTCATGGTAACATCATCTCTAATGGTTGCCATCGTTTACTACATGTTATCCAATGGCTTGTGACTGTTGTTTGACTTAGTCTGTCTAGTTTTCTAGTTGTCTGATAAAGGACAGCAATTTCCAATTTCTGTGATTCCGACTTAGGGGGGATCACATGTCTCAAGGTGCCCCGTTTTCGAGTGTAAATAGGTATGTGCTCTGACACCCAAACCTGCAACAGCCAGCACTGTTTAAATTAAACCATCAGTAGGAGCAATACGCTACTAAAATGAAATACTCACTGCTCACTGAAGTGGGGAACTAGATACTCAGAAGAAATTTTCATGTAGGGTTAAAGGAGATCTTGAAGTAAAAGGTAAATTCATGGCTACTCCAGAAACTCCTTGGGTGACCAAATTTTGGGGGATGAGACATGAATAGCTTCATAGTCTGTTCTGTTTGACATAAATAAAAACCCCCCTTGTATTGTTGCAAGACCTGTCTCCTACTTCCTGCCCAAGGGCTTCTGGGGCACCCCAGGAGCAGGCTCAGTTGTCACATGCACGTAACTACATACAAGAGTCTCTAAAAATCTGATTTCTCCCTTATCCCCTTGGAAAGATTGGTCTAAGGCACTGTACTAGTTGCCTTTGTTAAGTTATTACCTGGGAATGGCAACATATTGGAGGAAAGATAAAATTTGGCTTTCAGTTTCAAATGTTTGGTCCCACGCACTTGAGGATGAATAGATCTGACTGCTTTGAGTTCTCTTATGAACCAGACTCTCTCATGCTTGCCTCTAGCAGAGCAGCTAAGTGCACAGAGGCTCCTGTCTGCTTAGTATGTGGTAGCTTGACCGGCAGCACAGAATCCTGGCTTCTTCCTACTTTGAAGCTTCCCTAATGCAGGTCAAAACATAGTACTTATTTACTTGGAACGTATATAACATCTCAGAAGGGCCAGGGAATTCACCCTTCAAGCAATAGGGAAGATGGCTGCCCTCAGATGGTCCATGGCACACCCCCTTCAGTGACTGCTAGCAATGGTTACACTGTCTCTTTTCCATTGCCCAGTTTCCCCATGCTTTACTTCCATTCCCAATAACATATCCTAAGATATTCACATGAAGTCTTTATCTGATAACCTGCTTCAGAGAAAACCTAGATTTTGACCATTTCACAGTGTATCTGAGGATAGGTGATCACGGTCATTAGACTGTCAAAGCCTCAGGGACAGCATGGAAATGGATTCACTTGTTTAGCTAGCCAACAAGTATTTATTGAGAGGTAACTGTATCTCTCAAAGCAGTAAACACATGGTGCTTGTCAAACTTACTTTCTGGGAAGAAGTGACAGTCATGGAACACATACACACATATATCAAGTACTGGTAAGTGCTAAGAAAATGAAGCAGAAAAAGAAGAGAGAGCAGGTAATGAGTGGTTTTCAGAGGTATAAAGAATGGGGATATGTTAGATCGGAAAAGAAATGAAAGCACTCTTCATGGGTAAATACAGACGGAAACCATTCCGAGGAAGGGGGCTGGCCTGTAGAAAGGCTCTGAAGTAAAGACACACATGGTATGTTTGGGGAAACAGGAGCACAGCCAGCAGGGCAAGCTGAAGGAAGTGGAAAAGGACAATAGAAAGAGACTGGAGCAGAAAAATGATGCCAAACTGTCATGTACAGGACCACACAGGCTGTGTCGAGGGAAGGTTCTGAACATGAGCATGGATTTAGAGGGGTCATGCTGGTTGACAAATGCCAGAGAGCAGAAAGGAAACATACTAAGGAGGAATGGTAGTAATGTGTGGAAGAGAACGAGGACAGAGATGTGTTCTGTGGGACAGGTCTTAAGGGCAAATCCTAGTTAACATTTCAAAGATGGAGCCTCCTGAATGGGAAAAATCTGTTCTCGGGTATGCAAAGGAGTGTGTGTCACAGAAGTCCTTTGATCTGACCCGGGCTTTTAGATATCTCTTTGCACCTACATGGCAAAATTCAGGACTGAAGAATTTGCTGGGTGTCTTTCATTTCTGGGAATTTTATAATCGCTCCTCTACCCTTAAAGGGGAGAATGAACAGCCGTACCCTTCATCTCTTCGCTGTACATGTGGTTCTCAAGCCTTTTGCTGCCCCCTTCATTGACTTCGAAAAGGGGGTGAAACCATGCACCCCATTCCTAGACTGACTTTTCTTCGTTCCTTTCTCATTGACTTCCTCTTCCTTCCCCATCCCCATGACAGACTCAAAATTCTTTACTTAATCTGTACAGAAGCTAGCCTAGCTCTTCATTTATTCTCCCAAATCTATTTTTCATGGCATAAACTTCCCATGCTGAGTATTTCAAAGTTTCTGAAACACGTTCCTGCAGTTCAAAATCATATCATCTTTCCCTTAGACAGTGAGTGCCAAGACTAAGTTGGAGGAGGTGGCTCCAGAGAGAAGGCAACTGCGAAGCAAATGTTCTTGGACTTAAAAAGAAAAAGCTCAGTATCTCCAAACAGTATTTTACCAAGAACAGTCACGTTTCTATTCTTCCATGAGATTAGACACAGTCGTATTAAAAGTAAAAATGAACGGGGCTCACGAGATGGCTCGGCCATTAAAAGTGACACATGTTCCATTTTCAGGATCTACATGGCTAATACCATTTATAACTAACGTCCATGTCTGTGGCTCTATTGTCCCTGCTAGGCACTGCATACATGTGGTACACAGACATACACACAGGCAAAGTGCCCATAAACATAAAATAAAAATAAACAAACTTTAAATGAAAAGGTCAAAATATGGAAGTATGATGGAGGCATATTCAGATAGTCGACTGTGGGTTTTGTTGTTGTTTTCTGAGACAGGATCCCATTCGTAGCCCAAGCTGGTCTGAAACTTACTACGTAGCCCAGGGTAGCTTTGGTCTCCTGTCAGTCTGCCTGTATCACCCTCCTGAATGCCGAATGGCAGGCACAAGCCACCACACCTGGCTTAGCTTGTAGAATTTTTAAACAAGCATGTCCAAGTCTAGCCACACCTGAATGAAAAATTCAGCAGAAAGGAAATTAAACAAGGAAACACTCCACGCCGAGTGATGAGCGTGACCTGATACAATCGGCCATTTTCTTCTCCACCATCCAGACCCACAGTCTCTCACCTCTGCACTGGAAAGCCTGTGGGTTCAGCAAACTCCATGTGCGTTCCTTAGGAGCTCTCCTACCCCTGTGGCTTTCTGTACAGTCAGCGTGCTGGCATCTCCAGGCCAGACCTTTCTCTTGGGGAAAGCTGGGCATAAGACTCATATATTCTACAGCCACCACACAACAGACTCCTCTGGCAGGTCCACCAGATGTCTCCAAACTCGCTGACCGAAAACAGAACTATCTAACTCCCGTTGTTAGCCTGTCCCAATACAAGTAAGAGTTGCTTTTTCCTTCTACCTTTTTGCGGGTAGGCCATTGTTTTTCCCCCCTCATAGTTGCCTTCCAATCCATCAGAATTACCTAGCAGCTTTTTCTTCAAGTGATAGCCAGCATCAATCCACTTTTTTACATCTTCAGCACCATTTCCTTAAGGAAGTGGGTCTGGGGCCTCAAGACAATGACTCTGCACAACCAACATATTTTGGCAAGGCAGAAAACTTTACTTCTGCCAAGAAGCAAGCACACTAGGGGGCATCTCATAAGGTTGTCATTCCTAATGCTAAGGGGGTGGTCTTGTGCTTCACAGTGGTCAGAGCTCCACATTACATTCTTATGTGACTGGCTGACTGAAAGTGATTTAGTTCTGCTGTGTCCAGAACTCCTCAAGGGATGAGCCTGACTGGGGTGGCAAGGAAACTGAAGAAAAGGCAAACACATAGAGACACAGAAAACTCTGCTCACAGCAGTGATGGAGAAACCATAGCATCCACAAATGTTTATTATATAGAGTTGAACAGGGAGGCAGGGTTATTGCTACAGCTGAACAAGAAGTAATAACAGATGGATAAACAAGGAGGCAAGCGTTATGGTACACAGCTGGATCAAGAAGACAGGTTTAGGAACTCTCAGTAAGAGCAGTCTCTATGGGGATATAGTCTTCAGGGTGGTCGGAGAAACCTAGGACGGATGTTCAGTACACACACTATTAACATCCACGCCCTGAACCTGCTGACACCAGAGGGTGGCTTGAGTATTCCCATGGCTAGAATCCTCAAAGTGGCCACGTTCATATCAACAACACACATTTCCTTGGGAATTCGTTCACTCAGGGCTTCCTCCCTCCTTATGTAGTTCCTACCCAGAAAGTAGTTTTGAGCACCAAGCAGGACTTGGAGCTCACACTTTACCTTCAGAAAGTGCTGAATCCACAGGAATTAAACTTCTGCCAAGTGGCTTCTTTACAATGATTTTTTTTTTTTTAAGATAAAGTCTGTCTTACTTAAACCCTTGATAGGAAAGATGAACACTTCTTTTCTATTTCCCAGATGTCACATCTATATTATAAAAGTATCCTCCTCAGGGCTGGGAGATAGCTCAGCAGTAAAACGTACTGGCCGTTTTCCTGGAGGAATCTCGTTCAGTTCCCAGCATCCACACAGAGGCTCAAAACCATCTCTAACCCCAGTTTCAAGAGACCTGATACCCTCTTCTGGCCTCCTTCGTCATCAAGTACGCACATGGCACAGACACCCATACACGTAAAGAATTCAGTTAACTAAAATTAACGTTGTTTTAAATGTACATTTTCTCGCTCTACCCTTGCCTTTATTACCGTGTCTTACAACTCTAAAATGTAAACCGAGCTTTTGCTTTCTGGGATGTCAGAAAGAAAAAAAGAAAAAAAAAAAAAAGAAAAGAAAAATCCAGAAGGCATAGCTTCCACCTTTGCAAGAAAAGCTGAGCCAACGTCACATTAACATCCTTTTGTAAATCCTCCAAAAATTTGAAACCACAAGTAAGTCGATGCCCCTAAAAATAGAGGTGTGTCCTCACCATTGACTGGAAACAGAATTCCCCAGCTAAGGCTTGTATGGAAGGAAGGCAAACTTCAACCTGTGGGGCCTTGAGAATGCAAACTGTAAGTCAGGGGAGGGATGCAGGGTCGTTCTCACGGCTCCTGTGTGTTCCAGCAGAAGGGGGATGAACTGGTGTGAGAGAGGCCCCAGCTCTGTGCACTCAACACTTCACTCCTGCAGAGGAAACAGTAGAAGCTGGTCTCCTGGAGGAGGGGAACAGACAACTTATACCTGTCACTACGAAGACTTCTCATGCCGTGCCTCAGGAAGGCTCCTGGACCCTAGTAGGTCTTGCAGTGAAAAAAAAAAAAAAATCTGAAAAGAAAATCCCAGTCTCAATGTAAGGAATCCCAACACACACACACACACACACACACACACACACCAAGCAGTCCTATAAAGACATTAAAAACAAACAAGCAAACCAGTCCCAAAACTTGGAGAGGAACAAACATCACAAGCAGATCCAGATACTTCAATGAAGTCGGAGATCATCAGACTGGGAATTTATCTTAAGTGACTCTAACTAATTGGCTAGCTGCTCTAATGAGAGAAAGCACGGAGCATGAAAGAACAGATGGATGTTGGCCAGAGAGAAGGAAACAATGATCAATGATCAAAAGGAGGTGCTGGAAATTACACTCCTAAAAAAAAGTAGAGGAAGGCCAGGTGTGCTGACCCAGACCTTAATCCCAGAGCTCCAGGAGCAGAGGCAGGGGAATACATAGTAAGAACCTGTCCCTAAACAAAACACCCTGTTAGAGAAATGAAGAAGGGCTTTGGTGGTTTCCTTGGTGGTTTAGACATGGCTGAAGATATGGAAATTATATTATGGTCATCTTAGCTTGAAATCGTCACAGTGTCTTCAAAGCCATCACCCCGCCTATACCTTGCATTCTTCCCTGTCTTAGTTGGGTTTTTACTGCTGTATAAAGACACCATGACCACAGCAACTCTTTTAAAGGACGACATTTAAGTGGGGCTGGCTTACAGGTTCAGAGGTTCAGTCTATTATCTTTATAGCGGGAGCATGGCAGCATCCAGGCAGGCACTGGGCAAGGAGGAGCTGAGAGTTCTACATCTTCATCTGAAGACCACTAGGGGAAGACTGACTCCTCAGGCAGAAAGGGTGATGGTTTTAAAGCCCACGCCCACATGAACACACCTATTCCAACAAGGCCTCACCTCCTAATAATGCCACTCGCTGGGCCAAGTATATACAAGCCATCAGACTCCCTCATCTCCAGTAGGTTCCCCTTTCCTCTACTCACTCCAGACTGTGGTCCTCTTGCTGTCTTTCAAATGTGTCCGCTCCACTTGGCTGCTTCTGTCCAGATGACCCATGTGTTGTATCAGCATAAGAGTTGTTTATTGTATATACTAAGCAATCTACTTGGTAAGTTAATTGATAATTTTACATAGTGCTTACTGTCTCCTTCTTCAGATACCCTACCAAGTATAAATCCTGCTAAAGCATAGATTAGCATTTTGTTCTATGTCATTCCCCCAAACCTAAAATAGTATCTGGTACATTTAAAGTTGCCTACGTGTGTATGCAACTTAGAGAAATATTTTTTAAATGTTATTTTATGTGTATGTATGCCTGGTTCCCACAGAGACCAGAAAAAGGAGCCAGATTTTGAGTTACAGGCAGTTGTGAGCCACGAGACAGGTTCTAGGAATCAAACCCAGGTCCTTGGGAAGAGCGGCAGGTGCTCTGAAGCACTAAACCTTTTCTCCAAACCACGTGAGGAAGACTGGGGAAGGACTACACACATACATAAAACGGTGAGAAGAACCTGTTTGGGGCTCAATGATGCTCAGTGTTCCCTGAGTATCGACATTATCTGGATTAAGAAAAAAAGAAATGAACCAGAGGAACTGGAGAGAAAACACAAGCGCTGAGGCAAATGGAGAGAGAGTTTGGAACACCTGGCTTTGAAGAAACATGAGTGTGATCTCACCCACACACAGCAATTCCATTCATGAGCATTCATATCCGTAGGGTCTAAGGAACACTACCAGACCAGAAGTCTGTCCTCATGGCTTAATATATCCACAGTTCAACCAGAATAGACACTAATGGGTCTGAGATAACACATCTAGTATTTAAATATGATTGGGTACAAAATTAGAATTTGCGACCCCAGTATATTCGAAGAGTGCTTGACACCTGTAAAAACCTGTCTGCCCCTGGTTTTTATCAAGGTTCCAGGTGTGTTCCCATTGACAGAAGTCTAGTACTGCTAAAGAAAGATCTATATATAAATAGTCCAAACCAGGCAGCAGAGAAAAGCCCTTTACAAATAACTTTTTGTGATACATATATGTTAATATATATATATTCTATTTTATAACTAATATCAAGCAGTCTAGAAGGACAAAGACTTAAGAAATAGCAATTCTTAGACAAATAATTATATTCCAGACTCCTTCGAAGATTGATTCTTTGTTTAAAAAGATCATTACCATTTCTAGATAGGAGAGTCTTTTAAAGAAGAAGCCAGATAGCCAGAACTGTGTAGCAGGGCACTCTCTGGACTGGAGATTAGAAGACTTTAATCTAATCCTCCATCCTCTGCTCACAAACCATCACTGGGGAACTTTCCCTTCTGGTAAAAGCTTCATTTCTATCCTCTATTGAGAAAGATTAGATCAGCCTTGGATGTTTCGTATTTGTGCATTTATTTATTTATTTATTTATTTATTTATTTATTTATTTATTTATTTTCTTAAAAATATTTATCCATTTTTCTTTTCTATATATAGTGCTTTGCCTGCAGATAGATAGATATAAAGATAGATAGATAGATAGATAGATAGATAGATAGATAGATAGATAGACAGACAGACAGACAGACAGATATATAGATAGATATGGATATGGATATACCACATTCATTCTTGGTGTCTAAAGAGTCCAGAAGAGGGCATCAGATCCCCTAGAACTGTAGTTTTACACAGTTATAAGCCACCATGTATGTTCTGGGAACCAAAATGGAATCCTCTAGAAGACCATATGTACTCTTAACCACTAAACCATATGTCCATGTTTGTTTATTGTTTGAGAAAGGATATCACTCCATGCCTCTGACTGGCCTGAAAATTGCATGTGGTCCAGGCTAGCTTCAAACTCATAAGATCTTTCTGCTTCTGTCTCTGTAGTGCTGGCATTAAAGGTGTGTATCACCAGGGCCAGCTTCATGGTGCCTTTTTTAATGAGATAATAGATATAAATATGTTTGGAAAAGTATAAATTATAAATACTTTTATAATTTCATAACCAATTCCTATCCATTGTTATGAATGAACCACTGTGAATGAATATGTTATTTACTTTCTTTTGACTTATTAGTTCACAGTCTCTTTCATTGTGGACATATGTCACAGTATAATCAATGTGTCATGTGTGACCGGCAAGTAAATGTTCTTCCACAATGAATATAACCATTTAAGCTGCACTCAAAGAAAACCAAATTTTAAGACCTCATTTTCTTCCTTTTAAAGAACACATCTAAAATGGCCTTAGAAAACACTCAAAGGAAGTAAACAGAGGCAGGCCAGTGATAAAATCACTTAGGATTTGCAGTTCATAGAACTATAGTGTCATAGAGGAATGCCATAAGTAGTGAGTGTATTTTCTCTAGCCATCTTGACTGTTGTAAAGACACAGTGAAATATTACTTTAACTTGTTTGATAGCACTTTGTAAATATTGTTCACTTAACAGACATTATAAATTACTCACTGCCACACAGCAGAACGGAAGTCAGCCTTTACAACTATGAAGTAAGAAAAAGGCTATATTTAAAAACGTGGAGACCGTAGTCATAAAATGTGATTTAACTGAGGATTTTATGGTGTGCTTATGAACAAGTAAATCAGATTCTTCAGTGTTTACCTCTTAAAACTTCTGGTTTCACAACCTGCCACATAGAAATAGACCGTTCTAATTAACCCCTAACACAGAGATTCCCCCAGCAGCCCACAGATGACAAAGTGTTAGATTTCCTATACTTGGGTATCACTGAGTGGGTGTGTTTGAAGCTATATTTTCTTGATTAGTGATCAGAACCAGGATCTTGAGCTGACAGGCATATCTAGGGAAAGGAAGACAAATCTAAAATACTATAAACATTTTTAAAGTGAAACTTATTTATGCAAGAAATTTTTTTCAAAAGAAAATATGTGTCAAAAGTTATTCCTGCCAGGCTGTAGGGGTGCACACCTTTAATCCTAGCACTCCAGAGGCAGAGGTAGCTGAATCTCAGAGTTGGAGGCCAGCCTGGTTTACAGAGTGAGTTCCAGGACAGCCAGGGCTACAGAAGGGTGCGGGAGGGGGTATGGGGGGCAGTTATTCTTGTAGTGGCTGATGGAGTGAGTGATTCAGCAAGTTAAAAGGTACCTGCTGCCTAACCTGATCACCAGATCCTTACATAAGAACAGTGAAGAGCCTCCCTCAAGTCTCTCTCTCTCTCTCTCTCTCTCTCTCTCTCTCTCTCTCTCTCTCTCTCTCTCTCTCTCTCTCTCTCATACACACACACACACACACACACACACACACAAATAGACAGACAGACAGAGATGGATGGATGGATGGATGGATGGGTAGGTGGGAGGGTGGATGGATGGATGGATGCATGAATAGACAGATGGACGGACAGACAGACAGAGACAGACAGACAGACAGACAGACAGACAGACAGACAGACAGACAGACAGATAGATAGATAGATAGATAAGATAGACAGAGAGACAAATAGATGATTTGTCTTAGAGTTTCTATTACTATGATGAAACACCATGGCCCAAAGCAGTTTTGGGTTGAAAGCATTTATTTGGCTTACACTTTCAGGTTACAGTTCATCACAATGGGAAGTCAGTGTAGGAACTCAAGCTAGGCAGGAACCTGGAGGAAAGAGTCGATGCAGAGACCGTGGCGGGGATGCTGCTTACTGGCTTGCTCCTTATGGCTGTCTTCTGGAACACAGGAGCATGTGTTCCCAGGTGTAGCAATAATCAAAAAGGACTAGGCCCCTTCCCCAGGAGTAATTAATTAAGAATATTCTCAACAGAGGTTCCGTCCTCCCAGATGCCTCTAACTTGTGTCAAGTTGACATAAGCTAGTCACCATAGTAATTATAACATTTTGAAATGCAGAATGGTTTAAATTTTTCTCTTGCTTGCACATATGTAAGTATATAAAGGTGGCCAGAGCAGATCCCTTGGCTTTTCACTGCCAGGCAGATAATGAGTTAGGAATACAGGATCCTCTACTGGAGCAGCAAATGCTCTTTGATTGCTCAGAGGCAGAACCACTTGCTGCTCTTGGAAAGGACCTGTGCTCTTGACCTCTGGGCCCTTTCTCCAACCCCATAATTGTTTTTTAACTTACTCTTGGAGCCCAAGCATGGGCTAGCTTCATCTACTTAAGGCTCTGCTTTTAAATAGAGCAGGCAGGACAGTGGGAGATGATTATAACAATGTCAAATGCTGGCAAACGTTTTGTTGTTGTTCTTTTTGTTCTTGTTGGTTTTAGTTTTAGTTTTGGGGGGTGTTTTTCTTTTTTCACAAAGGGCCTGATGGGAAAGATTCCAGCCTTGCGTACCCTCCAGTTTGCCACAATACCTGCAGCAGGTAACTCCTACCTGTGCGTCCCACTGTGTCCTCACAGAAGCCCATCTCTGGATGCTTTGTCGAATGCCATATTTCTGTCATGCGGCATGAAATATCTGTGCATCCCAGAACAGGTGGCTTGCAGGATTTGACCAGAGGCCTGGACTGCCATGGCCTAGCTTATAATGATCGTGGACAGAAGGCATTGCCCTGGCAGAGCTATTTCCCTTAGGGCTGTGTGGAGTCTTTCTTCCATGTTTTCTAATTTTTAGAAGAAAAAAAAAACTGTGGCATTATAACCTGTGATTATGGAGTTGTCATTAATGCTGCCTTAACTTGTGGTAAACAACAACAACAATTTTTTTCTTCAAGAGGGTTTAAGGAAGGGTTTCCCTAAATAGCCCTGGCTGTCCTGAAATCCCCTCTGTAGGCCACACTGGCCTCGAACTCACAGAGCCTCCTGCCTGAATGGCTTTCTAAGACCACTTGGCAAATAGCAGTTTTACAGGCTGTTTATTTTTCACTGAAAGTCATGCACTTTTGCTAAAAGTTAAATTTCAATTATAGTTACAGAATATATTTGATTAACAAAGTGGAAACCTTTTTTAAAGTACAGTTACTTGATAGGTTTTATTGGGAATTCTATAAATTAAAAAAAAAACTTTTTGTCCAAACATGATAGTGCATGCCTTTAATCCCAGCACTTGGTAGGTAGAGGCTAGAGGCTCCCTGAGTTCGAGGTCACTCTTGTCTACATAATGAGTTCCAGGACAGCTAGAACTATAGTGAGACTCTATATCAAAAACCAAACAGACAAAATAAGACAAACAAAAACAACAACAGTCTTGATTATATTTGTTTCTTAAAATTATTTTATGAGACATAATTATATCACATTCTCTTTTAAAAAAAATAGTAAAGGCATTGTAAATCTGATAACTCAAACTTACCTATAGCTCTTCCTTAGCAGATTCCCCAGGAACTAACAAACCTTCTGTGATCAGAACAAATAGCAGTAGTTGGGGTTTTCTATCCTTGCCATGTATCAAACGAAACACCCAGCCAGGTGAACGGGGGCCGCTCACTGGGCCCTCTAAGCCAGCCTCCACTAGATCACCGCTATCATCCCCATTACCCAGACAAAAGGGAGAAAGCAGACAGAACTGGGATGTGGGTTGAGTGGGTGGCTTTCAGGCTCTCAGATCACATGGCGTTTGAACTCTGCTCCAGCTGGCTCCACACCCACTGTAAAGCAGGGGCTCTCAGCCTCTCAGCGCTTGCTCATCTTTCTTTTCCGTATCCTCTTCATCTGTCATATAGGCCACCATAATGCCCATGACAGCAGGTATGAAAACAATAGCTGATGGTTAGCAAGTATTCACAAACACTAAAATATTTTGTCAGTTTCTAGTCCGGCACATGTTGGCACTCTGGGGCAAATACTAAGAAAGTTTGTGTTTTCATTGTAGACAAGTCATTCTTCTTTTTATTTTTCCTAAATAGTGATCTGGTTTTCTAGAAGAAAACCTTTTTCTAAAGAATCTAATCTTCTTTCTTTTTCCTTTATCTCTGATAACAAAAGAGAGTGAAGCCTGTTGAGTTTTAACCATCTTCTCTAGAACAAACCCTAAGGATTATAGTGTACCCTGGGTCCCACATCTGGGCTTCTTGACTCTTCCTTATCTAGCTTCTTTGTTCAACACTCCCAGAACTAGGACTCCATAAATTAGTGACAAAGAGCAAGAGAAAGATAAATAAGCAAGTATTTAAGTGAAAATAAAACCTAACATAACTCTGGTCATGTTTGAAAACTGGGAAATGTGAAATGTTCCAACCAGCTGTGGCTTTACAGTAAGGAAACACCATCAAAGGGCAAGAGCACAGCAAGTATCATTTATAAGTACACAGCAGTTAAGGTAAAATCAGGGGAATAGGTGTGGAAAGGAAAAGTAATTCCAGGGTGTCTTAGGGTTTTTATCCCTGCACAAAACATCATGACCAAGAAGCAAGTTGGGGAGGAAAGGGTTTATTCAGCTTACACTTCCACTGTTTATCACCAAAGGAAGTCAGGACTGGAATTCAAGCAGGTCAGGAAGCAGGAGCTGATGCAGAGGCCATGGAGGGATGTTACTGGTTTACTCCCCCCAGCTTGCTTAGCCTGCTTTCTTATAGAACCCAGGTCTACCAGCCCAGGGATGACATCACCCACCGTGGGCTGGGCCCTCCCCACTTGATCACTAGTTGAGAAAATGCCTTAACAGCTGGATCTCAACTGTGGCTCCTTTCTCTGTGATAACTCCAGCTTGTATCAAGTTGATACAAAACTAGCCAGTACACAGGAAAAGAAGAATTTTACCAAGAAAAATAGAGCCTGGGGCTTGCTGCTGGAGAGATGACTCAGCAGTTAAGAGCACTGGCTGTTCATCCAGGGGTCCTGGGCTTGGTTCACAACCATCCACATGTAACTTCAATTCTAGGGGATTGGATACCCTCTTCTGACATCCTCAGGCACCAAGGCTGCACATGGTAGCAGCACAGACGTACATGAAAGCAGAGCATGCATAAAATAAAATGAATAAATCTAATATAAAATTCTAAATGAAGAAATCATTAAAAAGGAAATAGTGAACTGGGAATAATTATCCTCTTACAAAAGTTTAGACGCAATAGAATAAGAAAGAAATAAGGAGAGGAGGCCAAAGCTTTAACTCAACAGGGAAGAGGCGGCCTGACCTGTGGGACCCCTAGTGTGTGGAAACAAACAAACAATACCATGAGAAAGTGATAGACTTTCAGAAGCAAATTAAAGGACGGAAAGAAATGGTAAAACATAGATAAAGAGATCATTGACTTCCTATCAATATTAGTTGAAAAGTGACTGTAAGAACAGCCAGGAATAAACTGGGTGTAAGAGGTTGACCTTTAATCCCAGCAGAGACAGGCAGATCTCTGTAACTTCAAGGCCAGCCTGGTCTACATAGTGAGTTGTAGGACAGCCAGGTAGCCAGGTAGAGAGACCTTATCTCAAAGTAAGGCAAAACTAGACAGAATGGCCAGGATTACTGACTACGAAGGTTGGGGAACCCATACCACACCTATAGAGTAAGGCAATCGGGAAGTTTGGCTCCAGAAGTCTGCAATTCAGCCCACACCCCTACCCCTAGCTTTCAGGTCAACCAGCACTTGTCTCCCCCACTGAGGATCCACAGCTGTGGGTCTTGTATGTTCCACATGCAACTTCAGACCTTCCAAAGCCTGTAGGCAAAGCTCTATTTTCCGGAGCACTTTTCACCTTAAATGCAAATGAACTGCTCAGTTAGAATAGAAGAGGGAACCCTGGAGAGTTAACCTTGCCTACTGCACTTACAAAGGACCGAGTTCCGTTCCAATGACCAAACAGGGCTGCTCACCACTGCTTGTTTCACTGACTCCTTGTGGATCTGCCTCTTGTTCTAGATTTCACAGGCACATGCATTCTTGTGTTCGTATCCCCACATGGACAGACACACACACACACACACACACACACACACACACACACACACACAATTCAAAGTAAACCTTTAAAAAAAATAGAAGAGGATTAAGACTTATTAAGGGCAGTCATTTTGTTCCTATAAAAATTTGGAAGGATTTCCTTGGTCATATTTAATAAAGGAACAATCTCACTTCCTGACGAGATAATATTGAGCATTGTATTATTGTATTGTATCACCTAAGGTTGTTTACTTGCTTTAAAAGGGTCTGTGTGACCTTCCCGAATTAGTTGTGAAATTTTATATGTCTATTTTAATGAATAAAATGTTCATAAACTTTATTAGATTTCTAGCCCCCAAGTTAAAAATCATTTCAAAACTATTTTGAAACTGTTTACAAATTAATAAATATATTTACTGTTATTAAAAGACCAGTTATATATAAATATTTGCTGATGGTATTACAAGTACAAGGCACATAAAGCATACATTACACTAATCTTAAACTGTTTTTTTAATAGAGTATGTTAATATTTCATTTTCTTGTGCTTGCACAATCAATATATATATATATAGATAGATAGATATAGATATAGATATATTTAAATCCCACTGTATTTTTGCAGTGATTAGGAAGAGGATTGTGGCCGTTCCACTTGGTTTTGCTGACAAGGCAGTCAAACATTTCCTTTCCCTTCCACAATGATCAGCTCTGCGACTTGGCAGATGAGACGTGGAAATCTGAGCCCGAAGTCAGATAAGTTTCCCGGTGTTCTTAATCCCCGCGCTTTTCCTTCATCTAGGTTCTGTTCAGCTCCACTGTCAGCGCAGACCTAAGAGCTCTTTCTGGTGTGAAGAGTTCAGACTCCTTTCCTTCATATGCCTATGTTTACATCTCTGTCTAGAATTTTCTTATACTTGACACCAGAGGAAATGGATGTTTTAAACCCCCAAAGTCTAATGGCCCATAGCCTGAGCTAAAAAGCAAGCCGATTGCCATGTATTTAAAGATCACAGACTTTCCATTTTTAATGCAGATTCATAAAAGGAAATTTCATCCATTGTAAATAACATCATCCATCAAGGCTATTGCTCCAAGAAGCCTGACTGAACAACTTTTACATAGTTCCATTCTGAAGGTAGAAATACGTGTTTAAAACTTTGGCATAGGGAGAAAGCACGAGGTGCCGCACCAAACATGTATATACTGTTCGAATTTCTTTAGCCTCCAAAGGATACAAGACAGAAATTAATCTCTGTGTTTCTTTATCAAGCCGTTCTTCCTCCTTTAATTACAAGGAAATGTGGTATTTTCAAAATCATACATTTTTAGCCATTCGACAAATGAACCAGAGTCCTTGTGAAAACTAGAAACCAGTCTGTATTTAGTGCTGTCAGAGAATAGAAAGCACAAAGGTATTGTTAGCACGCTTGCTAGAGCGTTGTGATTGGCACCTGCTCACTCCTGTGGTCCCTAAGTACCCCTCACATGCCTCACATTGTGCTTAGCATTGACCTGAGTGGAATATAATTTTTTTTCATAATAAAAAGAGTGTGACCAGCACGGTGTGTTTGCATCTTTTATTTGTGGTGCCAGCAGTAATAGTTATTTATGGCAGGCCTTTTGACAATGGAGAAAAAAAGTATATTCATTAATATATAAGTAGTTCCAATACATTTCATTTCCATTTTCGTCCTCCCGGCAAAATAATGAACCGGGAACAATACACTGGGTTTTATCAACGCTGTGCTTCTGGGGTGCCTCTTCAGTGTCAGAGACTAAGTGGTGGCTAATAGACCTTAGGAATGGCAGCTTTTGCAGTCCCCAAGCACATTATTGTGACTAGCATTTCTGCATGCTTTCCCTTCCTAACACGTGAGTTTGCAGATATAGCAGAGAACGGGTTCCCATTAGAGAACAGCCTTGGCAGGGCCTTCCAGAAGCCCAGAGGGAAAGCGCTGACGCAAGACCTGACGTCACAGAACATTGGATGCTTCAGAAGCTGCCTCTCCCGTTACAAGCACTCCGATTCAGAAGCTCCAGGGTAGGATTCAACTATCTGCTTTGCAAAAATATGTCTCGGCGACGCTGAGAGACAGCAAGTTTGGGATCAAGCGAACCCGGTGACTTTGAGAGCCTCTGCCATCCTCTGCCACCCTAAATCCACCGATGATGAACCAGTCCAGTTGCTGAACAAATCGCATGGAATGAGCGTCACAGCTGCACAGCATCCTGCACAGGGCCTGAGAGATGGCAGAGCCTGCCGGATGCTGAGCCTCTGAGTCCTTGCATCCATAACTCTGGCCCACCTGAAAGAGCAGAGGATAGAAAGTACATTCCCTGGGCTTCCCCAACAGTAGGGCTCAAACTAGATTCTGTCAGGCACAATATAGAGGGGATAAGGAGGAAGAGAGAAGTTCAACTTATAAATCACAATTCTAGGCAGGCCTGTGCACATGGACAAAGCAACGACACAGAATGGTCTTTTCTAGAAACCTCTGAGCACTTAAAATAGCCAAGATCTCTGGCTATGGCTTGCCTAAAAACCTTACATACCTGCATTTCCTGTCTTTGCAATGGTGAGCATGACTCTTCTTGTGTTGTATTTGTTGCTCCGTGAATATGAAGCTGCCTGGATTTTTGATAAGCTCATGCCTGACTCGGCCACACACGTTATATAACAGACCCTTTGCAGCTAGAAAGCCTGGGCGTCTTCACTCTGAGCCCAAGACTAGGATAACCCAAAAAGATAGAATCTCCTAGAAAGTGCATAATAAAATTCACAGCCCTTCTGTTGTCAGTGGGAAAGCACGCTGTGGATTGAGATGTCGAGGGTTTTTGTGCTCCAGTTGTAAGCTACGGGAGCAAAGACAGCAAGATGTATGTCCAGGGAATGTATTGGTTTCTAGCTCTAAAAAGTTTTTGAAAAGTTGGCTAACTCTCTCCCAGTGCAGAGAGCAATTCAACATGAAGTCTCCTTTCTCACAGCCTGTACTTCAGAGTTCTGTCAGAGAAGAATCTAGGACAACTTTTAAAAGATTCAACTCAACAGTAGAGATCTGAAGATTTCCAAATGCTGCTTTCTTCAAGGCTTGGGGAAATTTTCACTTGGGCATCATTTAAGTTCAGATGTGTCAAATGCTGACCGTCGACAGTTAAGTTGAGATGTGTCAAAAGTTGACAGATGAAAATGTATAGGTTTTTCACCTTTCACAAAGCAAGCCACCTTTTCAAAGGATAGAAAAGAATCTAGAAATTGGATGGTTTTACCCAGCACTGTCCAAGTTGCCCTTGCTGTGTCAATGAACAGTTTCTAAATGTGTAAGCCCAACATGGCAGCCCTTACTTACTTCAATCAGGCATGTGCAACAAAAGTCATTATTTTGTTAATCTCAGTTTAAATAGTTATAGGGGATCTTATGTTAGGAAATACAGCTTTTTCAAACCTATTTCATGTCTTTATTTATATGTAACAAAATCATATATAGAGAACAAAATCATATTGAAATAAGGTCCACTGTATAGATATATTTGATAATAAATTATTGTGGAAGTTCAATAGATTATTGTCATAACTGTGTGAATAATTCTAATTTAAATAACAAGTGGATTTTAATTAGCGAGTGATAGATGAGAATGCTCCTGTAAACACTCTCCAACAATATAGCTAATTACCAAGCTGCCTCAGCCCATCCTATCAGCCACTTCATTCCCCACATCCTCTCCAGGAAGAAAATATTACACTCACAGGTTCAATTATTCCTATGTGTTTACAAGGACATTTGTAAATTAATACAATTACATGTATGTTCATGTTAAATTAGGGCATCTTTTATTCCTCTCATAATATTCACATGCACTCATCCACATGCATAGTCATATAGAGTTTTTTTTTTTCTTTTTTTTTTTTTTTTTTTTTTTTTGTCCTGACTAACATTTCTAAACGTAGATGTTTGTAGCCAATTTGATTATACCTCTGTTGCTGGAATGTTATATTCACAAGTCATTTTTGTTAGAACACACAAGCACTGCAGTGAGTTATTTGGTGTATTTTATGATATAGAATTAACAGCAATCTTCATCATCATCCAGCACAAAGTCTCAAGCCAAAAAAAAATGTGTATTTTGATTAGAAGACTTGAAAAGTTTAGATCATAATGATTTTGAACTGTCCCTCTATGGTGACTAGAAAATTGAAAATTCTTGTTAACTGCTGTCTTCCTTGAACTTATATTTCAATGATCAGTGCTCTGGTGCCGATGAGACTTCCCATGCAACTTGGGCAGTGATGCGCTGGCATTAGGCACATCTTGTTGGGTTGTTGTTGTTGTTGTTGTTGTCATTGGGGAAAGACACCAATACAGCAAGATTAGGGCTGAATTATTTTCCCTAGAATAGACATAACCATGCACATAGATTTCCAGATATTGATGAATAGATAAATAAATCAGCTAGCATAATGAAAGTGTCTCTCAAATGAAAACAGAGTATTATTCGTAACTTAAGTTCCATTTCTGATATTATCTTGGTTAGACTGGTAAATGGTAAATTAATGTATACCATCTTCTGATAATAGCCTGTAATACTCTTAGATAAGCTTTTAAATTGTACTAAATAAATATTTATTTAATAATCTCTCAAGAAGAATTTCTGAGGGAACTGCTATTACAACTCCCAGTACTATTTTTGTAAGACTTTGATCTCTTTGATGTCTGCTTAGCGTGACAATGACATTTGAACTGACATACTTCTTCTGTATGTCAGTACAGTGTCAATAGCCATAGCTTGTCAATAATTATCATTTACATTTCCTTCCATCACACATACCTCAGCTATATTTCTATTTCCTCACTACCAACATTAGCGCTCCTTCTCAAGTGTGTTCTGTTTTCACTTTGGATCTATTTATCCTCTATCTTAGTCCACTTGGCACATATCAGGCTGACTCCAAAGCTAGTCCCAAGAGGTGAGAGACGATCTAACAATGGCCTCAGTAGCCCAGGAGAGCCAATAATATTGATCCCCTAAACTTTCAGAGGCACAATTAAAGAAAAAACAAAAAACAGTCTCTAAGTTCCACCAAGTCTAAAGTGCCTAGCAACCATTTTACTCTGTGGTCCAAGAAGCTTGCTTGTGAATAGAGACACCAGAAGGTATGCTACGCCTAGAACTGAGAGAAAAAGAGGTAAGTACGTTTGGAGGGCAGTGCTGAGAGTGACCTTTAAGTGATGAGATCCAGTCACACTCGAAGCCTCTCTCAACCTTAATCATGCTGTGACCCTTTAATAAAGCTCCTCATATTGTAATGATCCCCCAACCATAAAATTATTTCATTCTACTCCATAACTGTCACTTTGCTACTGTTATGAACCACACCATAAATATCTGCTAAGAAGGATATCTGATATGTAACCCCTAAAGGACTTGCAAGCCACAGGTTGAGAACCATGTTCTAGACTTTTCAAGTATACTAATTAAAATATGTCTCTTTGAGCTGGATGGTGATGATGATGGTGGTGGTGAGGATGATGTCATCATTGTTAAATCATTTGTAATAGGCTCCAGATAAACACAGTAGGATATGGGGTTTCACGAAAGACTGCTCTAAGTTACCTACCGTGATTACAGTAGCTTCCCTCTGGCTCTGTGCTTGCTCTGGATATGTCTGATATGTCTGTGGGCAGCATCAGCTTTTTTTTTTGTTTGTTTGTTTGTTTTTTTGGTTTTTTTTTTTTTTGTTTTTTGTTTTTTTTTTTTGTTTTCTTAAAGATTTATTTATGTGTCTGGGTGCTCTGTCTGCATGTTTGTCTGCTCACCAGAAGAGGGCATCAGATCCCATTTGTAGATGGGTGTGAGCCACCATAGGATTGCTGGGAATTGAACTCAGGACCTCCAGAAGAGCAGTCAGTGCTATTAATGGCCGAGCCATCTCTCTGGTCCATCACTTCTTATATGTGAAACACACTATGCCATTTTACATCTTCTCATGGAAATAATCACATAGATGCTGTGCGGGTTCAGTGTTATCATTCTTGCTTTACTAATGAGAAAAAAAAAAAGGAGGATATAGAAAGGCTAAGAAAAAGGCCCTTCAAACTCCTAGCTCATGGTTTTATTTGCTCATTGACTTATTTGGCCTACACAAATTCCTTAGGTGTTGGTAATAAATGATAAGAAATAGTCAGTGATGTTTGATGATGCTATCCGGAACATTTTCTGACTTCCCTACCGTCTGCACGCTATATCAACGCACTTGTGAAGGCATGTGAAAATCTCCCCCTCCATTGAGCCACCAATACCGAGCTCAGAAAACACCCCAGGGAAGACTGTAAAGAAGTGATCGCATATTTTATGCATGCAGCTCTTGAAGGAAAATAGACTGGATTCAGTGGAGATGTTAATCAACTAAACCTAGAATTGGACAAATTTGTGTTTGAATACAGGCTGTAGTGATGTAGCTCAGTTGTAAGAGTACCTGCCAAGCAAGCTCAAAACTTAGATTTGATCTCTAACACTGCATAAACTGTGGGAAGGGGGTGGGGAAACAGAGTTACATAAGCCTCTAATCCCAGCACTTTGGAAGCAGCCTAGGAGTTCAAGGACATTCTTAGCTACAAAGAAAGAAGTCAGCCTAGAATATGGGAGACCATGTCTCATAAAAGTGAAGGGAACGGGAGAGAAGAGGAGGGAAGGGGAGAAGAGAAGAGAGGGGAAGAGAAGGAAAGGGAAGGGGAGGGGAGAAAAGGAAAGAGAAGGGAAGGGAGAGGAAAAAGGGAAAAGAAGGGGAGGGGAGAGAAGGAAAGGGAAGGGGAAAGGAGAGGGGAAAGGAGAGGAAGGAAAGGGAGGGGAGGGGCTCCATTATTTACTAGCGATGTGTCCATTAGCTTCTGCTTTAGCTAATTCTCTAGTCCCACTACTCACACTGACTAAACTCTGTCCTCCTCAGTTCTGGAAAGTAGCAGGGTTGAGAACCATCTAAACAACCACTCAGGCCTGAGATATCTTTCCAGGCAGCAGGAATCTGGATAGCAGACATCTCTGCCTCCACTTCCTGCAGGCACTGATAATACTGTAACCTGTAACTACAGTGTGTTCATATCTCCACTTTGGTTAGAATCACAAATAACGTAACATCAAACATCATACATCATACATTGCACCAAGAAACTCCCCAGTCTACAGGATGAGTCAAGCCTCTGAAAGCTCATTCTTTGTTTAGAAAGCCCCTCCTAAACTATTCTCCAGAAGAATAAGGATGTGGCTTAATACAATCTATATTGTTAGTGAATATTTGTTTGCATTAGAAAGGTGTGTGCCAAAAAGGGTCCCCATTGTCAAGGCAGTAGATGGAACATTCAGTGGTTTGACAGTTCTCTTCTCTAACTTGCTAGTGTCTCCCCACTAGGTGATGTCATTAATTCGCCCAACCTCTGCTGACATACTCAGCCATCCTTACTCAGAATGTGGATAAGATCCCTATAGCTTAATAGAATCCATTCAGAAACCTATGATGTCTGACCCATGAGGTGGGAATATAATTTTTAAAAATTTGAATATTAGAAAAAATTCTACAGTAGCCAGAATGCCCTACTCTAATTTTCTAGGTCTGAGTCTATAAGAGCTTACATCCCAATCAGTTACAAATAATTGAGATCATTGCAAAATCATTTTCCTGTAGACATGTAGGGTTAGTGTGGGGATTTGCTTTCCAGTTAAGTAGTTTAATTGAATTCCTTTCTCTTGTTGCTCACAAAATTATTTTGCCTTCATTTGTACATTTATTTCAAGACTTCTGACTTACAAGTGTGATTGTTCTTCAGATTCTATTTTGGACCATTTAGAACATCTGCCTCGTTTTCTCCTTGATTAACAAATAGAGTCTTTAACATACTTTTGCTTTTCTAACTGTATGATAGTCATAAAATAATCTTTCCTGAATTTTTTAAAAATTTTGCCTGGTTTGGTTTGGATTGGTTTGGATTGGATTGGATTGGTTTGGTTTGGTTTGGTTTGGTTTGGTTTGGTTTGGTTTGGTTTGGTTTGGTTTGGCTTTGTTTGGTTTGGTTTGGTCTTTTAAGACAGGGCTGCCCTGAAACTCACGATGTACACTGGACTGGCCTTTGACCACAGCGATCCACCTGCTTCTGCCTCTGCCTTCTAAGGGCTGGGTTTAAAGATGCTCTGCCTTCTAAGGGCCAGGTTTAAAGATACTCTGCTTTCTAAGGGCTGGGTTTAAAGATACTCTGCTTTTTGAGGGCCTGGTTTAAAGATATACACCAACACACTCAGCCCAAAACTTAATTTTAACACAAGAACGTTATCTAGCTCAGAGCACTAAGTGAAGTAAGGTTTATAAAGTTAGCACTCATTGATTATTCAATAAATGTCATTATTATTTCACAAGAAGAACTCTATCAGTTTTCCAGCTAGTTCTCTTTTACATCTTCATCACATTCAGATAAACTCTGCTGTAGTGGGACTGCTAACTATAGGTACCAGGACAAAATGGATTGTGTCTACGATTTATGAAAGATGTTTCCTAGCCTGGTAAACTCGAGTCCAGTATATCTCATTCGGCAGGCTGTTTAACACTGTCCATATCCATTGGGACCACAGTGCAACAAAAGCAGAGAATTTTATTCTATCAGTGATAACCAGAGAGATGGGAATAATGATTTCTACCTGCTATGTAAGAATGTGCCACAAGGAACAAAGGGAAGGTTTTTATGTTTTGTTTTTTGGCTTCCAGCAGATCCATTTTAATCATTAAAAGGTATGTGGTCTAATTGAATTTCCAACATGAATGATTTGTTCAAGCTTTAATTCATAATCTTATAACTAAGAGAAGGCTGTCGGAAACCTGCTACTACATTGTTACCAAGTACTTGTCTTCCCACATAGCCCGAGGTTCCCTCAGATGATCTGAGGGAATAACTGAATGACTTGAAAGACTGTAATCATATTTCTGCTTTGTTTCATGAAACAACCAGGTATTGTGATGACATAATATTTTCCTAGCTGCTTATATAACTTAAAAAATGTATTTCTAGGGCTGGAGAAGTAGCTCACGATTAAGAGCACTAGCTGCTCTTCCAGAGGTCCTGAGTTCAGTTCCAAGAAACTACATGGTGGCTTACAACCATCTGTAATGGGATCCGATGCCCTCTTCCGGTGTGTCTGCAGACAGTGTACTCATATATATTCATCTACATAAAACAACTAAATAAATCTTTAAAAAAGAAGAAAAAAAGAATTAAGACCTTATACAGAACTTTAAAAAATGTTTTTCTTCTTACTTACCTAACCTTTAGGTTTTTTTTTTAGTATTTCAATGTGTCTACTTTCTGTCTTAGTGAAGACCTCCCTTTCAATTTCTTAATTTATATAGTAATCTGAGTGAATGAAAATTTTAGAATACTAATGGCCATTGAGGCTGAGGTTGGCACATAACTGAAAACTCACCGGGCACACATGAAGCCCTGGGTTTGAGCATCAGCGTCGCACACTATAGCATTGCTGTATGTCCTAGAGCTTTGGATGCAGAGGCAGTAGATCTTGTGTTCTAGGACGGCTAGGGATGTATAAGACTCTGTCTAAACACACATTCACAAAGAATGTTCACAAAGAATACAAAAAGTATTGTTGAAATACTTCAGGGTTGACTGTTAGATTTCTAAGGTTGTATAAGTGCTTATCTCTTTCTACTCTACAATACTCTGTTTTCACCTGGTCATTTAAAACTTTTCCTGTTAACATTATTTGCTACTGAGGGGTGTGTGCGTCTAGTTTGAACATCAAACCTACATTGTGCTCTCAGGTTAGGTGTTTGGCTGACAATCCAATAGATAGAAGTGCCACATATTTAAGTCAATCAAATGTTTAAATGTCACCGGCACCCCGCCAGGCCCAGCCACTCTACTGCAGAATCCAATGCACTCACCCGTTCCTTCGATCAACTCCGTGATTTCTCATTATTATGGCGTACAAAGGTCACCCAAAGAAAAAGAATCAATTCAGTGTACCAGGCAGATTATTAGCAGAGGAGATACTAGGGAAGCAAGTTCAGTGGTATGATTAGGAACTATCAGGCAGTTGATGTCTTTTTTTGTCAAAGATATGTCCAGTTAAACTTCGAGGTGGCCTGATTGGAACACCTCTGTCCCACCTCTAAGCCATTAAAGCCAGTTCACACAGCCTTTCCTACAGACTCTCTGCATTTCAGTGGCATGTGCTCCTTTCCACGTGTGACTAACTCATAAGCTTGCCTAACAACTCTAAACTTGAAACAAGTCCTCTCACCTGTGCCTCTATACCTGTTCCATTCACACTGAACACGGACAAAAAAACCAGCATATGAACAGAGGACTGTCATTGTAAGCTGGACCGATCAGGGGAAGGTTTGTGGACAGACAAAATTAGCACTTTTCCCCCCTTCACATTGCTTCATACATAGTTTAAACCACATCATGCCTAAGAGAATATGTCTTATAAAAATTATTTAAAAATTAAAATACAAAATATACCAAAACTATATAAATAATATGAGAGAAATAATAGAACACATGTTTTACTAGGTGGAGTGTTTGTTTACATTTCATGTATGTTTACAAGCTGTAGCTCAGTAGTAGAGAGCTTGCCTGCCATGCTATGCATAAAACTCTGAGCTGTGTCACCAGCACAACAATGAAAATAAATATAAGATGGAATATTTTCGTTTTAAAAGAATTGTTATGCTATTTCCTATTTTGTTTTTTAATTTCATTATAGAACTTCCAATTCCCAACAGTTCCAATAAAGTGCCCTACTATCCACAGAATTTTAAAAACCAACAAACTTCCAACAGCCACTATATCTACACAAAAAAAGATAGATGGGCAAACATACAGGAGAGCCAGACAGCCCAAGGCACGTTCAGAAGGTTCAGGAAACTTTACCAAGGTGAAACACCACCACCTTTTACAAATGGCTGGCTTCTAGGTTTTGCCAAGGCCCAAGGCTAAGGGGTAAAAATCCAAAGCCACTCTTTCTTTCTCCCTGGGGCATTATTTATCATGGCCTCCCTTTTAAAATACTCATCTGTTACCTTGAACCATTTAGAGATGTTTTAAAGGTTTTTTTTAAACTCCTTTTATTCCACATAAACATGTGTCAAAATACCAATTTGGGACATGTCTGGATTCAGTGTTTGGTAACACACTGTATAATTTTAACATTTTATGTTACATATTAACAGGAGAAATTTGGTTTTACTCATTAGTCATCTTTCAAAAAATGTTCCATATACTTATAATAATTTTTACGAGAAATACTTTTTTTTTACCATTTGTTAATTACAAATAGTTTAGGAAATTCCAGACGACAGCCATCATATAAGAAGTTGTTTATAAGAATATATAAAATTTCAAGTTTATTCTCAAGAAAAGAAAAAAAAACAGAAACAAATGCAGTTGTAAAGGCTTTAATAATGATTATATAACTGAATTAAGTAAAATCAGGTCTTACCTTATTACAAAGTAGCTCACATTTTCCCACATAGATGCAAATCTGTCTTACATGAGTAAATGTTTGAGCTGAGATGTAAGCAGTTTAGAAAAGCCAGCTGAGGCCCTTGATATGAATGGCTTCCATCTGCTTTCCATCCCTCACTGCTTAACAAATACTTCCTTAACAAACTCATAATGGAAGTAGATATTTCCTAAATTATTTGATTGAATTCCCAATCCCAAATAAGCTCTGGATGCAATCTATTTGTTAGTATCTCTTAAGAAGAGAACGAGGTGGGGGGAGAAGGAAGGGGGAAAGAAAGGAGGAAAGGGAGGAAAGGGAGGGAGGGAGGGAGGGAGGGAGGAAAGGGAGGGAGGGAGGGAAAGAGGGAGGGAGGGAAAGAGGGAGGGAGGGAAAGAGGGAGGGAGGGAGGGAGGGAGGGAGGAAGGACTATAAGGAAAGGACTGATTTAGCCTCATTCCTACATGAGCTCACTTAAACTCATGAATGTGATGGAGTCCCATGGTCACATTTAAATGCTGGTAACCCTGTCAACTAGGATGCCTTTTTCTCCTGAGAACAGCTGGCCTTTGAGAGGACTATGCACACAGCTTTATCTTGAACCATCTCTCACTTGCAAAGGAAGTAGATCAGCTCCGCTGGCTTGGAAAAGATAGAAAACAGACTAATTACCTAATGACAGAAAAGAGAGTGTGCTGTTTTGTGCATGAGATGCTCTAACCAACTGTGGGAAATCCGGCCATGGTGAGTTTCTAACATAACACAGACCCCGGGACTTCTGAACACAATCCTCTTTCCAAACAATCATGGCTGCCACATTACCCAAATAATAGAACTTTCAGCAAGAAACACAAAGTAACAATATTTTGCTAGTTAATTTCTACAAAGCCTTTGGGGAGGGAACCATCCAGGGTTAAGCTAGCATGTCCTTTATATTTTTAGCTGGGCTCAGCATCTGTGAATTGCTCAGGGTCACTCTTTGGCCACATTATTTACTGAAGGGCAGAAAATGTTTTACAGCTTGAGAGACCCAGGGTCCAACCCAGGTCTGTTTCTCTTCGGCTTGAGTTGTTTACTCTGGTTGTATTCTGTCCCTTTCATAGGCATTGAGGGGAGAGGCTGACTTAGCCATTGCATGTTATCATGTGTCCCTGAGTACCTTGTACCCTATCCACCATATACTGAGTTGTAGCAGACAGTAAAAACAGTAGCTCAAAATGGGAGATCCTAACACGATTGGAAATGTATTGGGTCCAAATGATGTTTGCTTTGCCCAGTTCTTCTGAGTACAATGTAACAATGCACATTCTCAAGAATGAGGCAGTAGTGACTGTATTTTCAGTGAAGTTTACAGGCTGAATGATGAATGAGATGTGTTATAAGCATACAGCTAATAAGCCTTTATTCACAGCCCTTTCAGAAAAATATAACCAAAACATAACTTTGCTTTCATAAAAAATATAGAAAGAAGAATATGCCCGCGTGGGGGTGCAGGGGTTTACTGAGCTTGAACCTGTGTGGGAGATGTATCTGACTACAAAACTTACCCTGTCTTATCTTCCACATACCTATTTATTTGATCCTGGGTCATCCATAGTGTGGAAGCAGCTCGTTTGTTTGTGTTGGTGCTGAAGAATAAAGCCAGGGCCTTGTGCGTGGAGTCCTCATTTGTTTACTGAGCTGCTCCACCTCCACAATAACTTTGATTTACACTTTCCATGAAATCACAGTATATGATGTTTCATAAGGCAGGGATTGGAGACAGGTAAGAGTGACACTGAGTGGTCTCTGAGAGGGCTGAAAATAGGGACAAGATGCCAGCTCTGAGGTCCACCAAGCACCACTGGCCTTAACCTCACCACATGGGTTTCTACTGGCTAACAAATGTGGTCCCAGAGACAAGTCTTACTTGTCACTGTTAGCATTTCTAGGCTCTGCCCCACAGGTACCTGGCAACAACCAGGTATGCCTGACTGTATAGGAGGGGCGGCTTGCTCCCTCCTCACTTTCTTACTCTCTTGCCCTCTTTCACTTTTCCCTTTCTGCCCCTTCTCTTCCTGTTCCCCTCCTCTTCTCTCTCCACGAGTTCATGTCTCCTCCTCCTCCTCCTCCTCCTTCTTCTTCTTCTTCTCTCTCTCTCTCTCTCTCTCTCTCTCTCTCTCTCTCTGTCTCTACTGCCTTCCCAATTCTCCTACCCATGCCCTAAATAAACTCTATTATATACTATATTCATCACATGACTGGTACCTCAGAAAGAAGGGATGCCTCAGCATGTATCCTCAGAGATACCCCTTCCCCCCACACCATACCCTGCCCCTACCAAACATATCCCTGGCTTCGCTTCTCTTTTAAAAGTCACTAGGCTCACTTATATTTAATAACATAACCATTGCACAAAATGCTAGTGGTTCAGAAGATAAAAGATATTTGAATCAAAAATAGTGAACTGTATTATATGCCTCCCTCTCTGTCTTTGCTCTCTCACTCACACTCTCTCATCCCCCCCCCCCCCCCCCCCCCGTTTCCCTCTGGAGCTTAAATTTTAGGGACTGGCTTTTTGAAGGTGTAGCAACTGGAAGCCTGCCACCGTGCATTCCCCCCGGCATTCTCAAATGTTGATGCGATTCAATTTCTCTCGGGTTTTATGAGGGATGGTCACGCCCCACGCAGGCTGGACTCAGATTAAGTGGCCAAGGGTGACACTGAACTCTTGATTCTCCTACCTCTGCTTCCTGGGAGCTGGCAGTGCAAGCCCATGCCACCGTGATTTTCCCACACTCCTGAAAAGAAAATAAAGACCTTTAGTGCATACTTTGCCAAACACTGGCTTCAAATCTCCCCTTTTCTACAAGTAGGAGGCCAGTCTGCCCACACAGCAACTACTGTAGTGTAGATACAGAGAATACTGTGGCAGCTTCACTCCTCCTACCCTTGGTACCCAGCTCCCCAGGACCTCGACAGTCTTCCCAAGATGTTTGCATATAAAAGAGATGGTCCAGAAGTTGTGGGGTTGCCAGCAAGCGCTCTACAGCCTTTAGTGAATTGGCTCCTTGCCCTGGCAAGGACAGAGAAGCTCACACACCAGTGCTGTGTTTCCTATTGACTCAGAATCTCTGCCACTAGCTGTGTTTGTTTTCAAATTGTTGATCAAATACCATAAAATTATATTCAAATATGCCAAAACCATTATAACCCAAATTAAAGCAAATAAACTGCAGCCCAAATTAGTGAAAATTAAAGAATAATTAAATTGGAATTTTTCTGCTTGATAAAGATCTCAAAGTTCTAATCTTATTCTCTTGGTTTACAGGTGGTGGGGGGGGAAGGGAGGCTCAAGAAATGAGATAAATGTCAAGAGAAAATGATTTGTCATTTAAGGACCAAGACTAATGCAACTAACTGATGTTGGAAAGTCATTACTACATAGCTAATAAAACGCGGCTTCAGTACATTAAATGTTGGGTTAAAGGGGCCTTTGTGGGGCTGAAGAGTTAGCTCGGAGGTTAAGAGCACAGACTGCTCTTGCAGAGACTCTAGGTGTGATGGTTTGTATATGTTGAGCACTTATTAGAGGGTGTGGCCTTGTTGGAGTGGATGTGGTGGAATAGGTGTGACTTTGTTGGAGTGGGTGTGTCACTGTGGCATGGGCTTTAGGACCCTCACCCTAGCTGCCTAGAAGTCAGTATTCTGCTAGCAGCCTTCAGATGATGTAGAACTCTCAGCTCCTCCTGCACCATGCCTGCCTGGACACTGCCATGTTCCTGCCTTGATGATAATGGACTGAACCTCTGAACCTGTAAGCCAGCCCCAATTAAATGTGTCCTTATCAGAGTTGGTTTGGCCATGGAATCTGTTCACAGCAGTAAAACCCCAACTAAGACACCAGGTTTGATTCCCAGCACCACACAGTGGCTCACAACCATCTTTAACTACAGTTCCAAGGTCCCAAGACTCTTATCTGGCCTCTGTGACATCAGGAAAATGGTGCAGATACATTCATGCAGCCATAAGGCTCATATACATAAAGAAAATAACCTTTGTTTTGAAAATGACCTTGATATTCAGATAATTTTTTTTAAGAATGATCACTTATACAAATTAAATAACTCCCCTTCAAATGTACTGTAGAATACAGCTCATAGTAGACTGACTCTAAACTCTGTGTGTGTGTGTGTGTGTGCATGTGTGTCTAGGTATAGTATAGCATACACTATATAATCCAGGTATCTATGCATTTTGAAAGGTTGGTGTTGTGTTCTATAAAAAAGAAGAAAGAGCCAATGATATGTTTGATATAGCCAGGTATGATAAGGAAAGAGGGGTGCCTCAGCGGGCCCATTCTGTGTCATCCCCTTCCCCTGAAGTACCTACCAGCCACACAATGGGTATAGTACAGAATAGAGTTTATTTAGAACATGGGAAGGGAGGAGAGAGAGAGAGAGAGAGAGAGAGAGAGAGAGAGAGAGAGAGAGAGAGAGAGAGAAGGAAGAAGAAGAAGAAGAAGAAGAAGAAGAAAGAGGAGGAGGAAGAGGAGAAGGAGGAGAGGCCAGCCAGGAACACACTGGGGTGGGGAGAAAGGGGTCAGGGAAAGAGCAGAGAGCAGAGAGTAACAAAGCTAACAGATCCCTTTATAGTAAGCCAGGACTACCTGGCTGTTGCCGGGTAACTTTGGGGTGGAGCTTAGAAGAAATGCTAAGAGTTGGCCTTTAAATATTCAAAACCCCAACGTCTTTTTGTATACTGTATCCTGAACTTTTTCTACCACATATGCCTATTTACACAGCTTATGGATTTGCCTTGTGATAATAAAATTTGCATAGGTGGGCAGATAGGTGAACGATCACATATGACCTGTAGATGGATGATGGATTAATCAATTGCAAATACTAATGCACAGATGTTTTAAACCTCTCAGGAATTTAAGACACTATATAGGTTCTTTGTAATTTAAAAGTGGGTTTAAACTCCCCCAAGTTGCTTGTACAAACACCGATAGTGCACAATCATGTCAACTGTAACCTAGAAGCTAAGACAACAGCTACAAAGCAGACCCCCTCACCCCCGCCGTTCAGTTTTAAGACGTTTCATTCAAACTCGTGGTTGGTCTACACTAAGAGTAGAAAGGAATCGCAGGTCTGGTTTTCACACAGCAAACTTCCCATTGTTCTCCCAATCAGAGCTTGTGTGTGTGCACAGAGCTTTGCATAAGAATTAGTTCTCTGCCTTGTACCGAGTCAGCTATTTTCAGCTCAGCCTAGCAATCTTCGATTTCTTGGTTTGTAACTATGGCAATAAGATGAAACGGCATTCAGTAAAATTCATTCCACAGATCAGCTGGGGAGGGAACTCATGACCGCGATGAAGGAGTAATTCAAAACTACTAGGGACAGTGGAGGAACCAAAAGCAAGGTTTGAACTCTCCTTCAAGACAATCATGGAGATCACCCATCGCAGAGATGGCCGTTTATGATTGCCCTAAAGTGGCTGGCAACCCAAGCGATCAAATAACTGCTTGATAGAGCTCTTGGCTCGGCATGAGCACCACACCTCTCTGCTTGCCTCTCCGCAGCCACAACCGCCTCACCAAGGCCTTTGTCTGTGGATGTTGAAGTGTTTGTGGTCCTGCCAGAGCCTTTGATCTGGGACGCTTTATACTAAGTAACAGTCAAATCAATTGCAAACACCTTCATTACAGTACACAGCTCATTATGTTCGAGAAAAATGTTTAGCGCTGAGCCTCAGGCCACGATATAATGAGGAAGGGAGTAGGCACTGGTTTGTGCACTCCGTCTCTCCCTCCCTGTACTTCAGTGGAATAAGAGCCATGGGTTATGTCAAAAGCAGGCCTTCTTTTGTAGCCTTCACACACACACACACACACACACACACACACACACACACGGACTTTTAATTATTTCTTTATGCTCATACATACATGTGTGCATGACGCAGCCTGCATGTGGGGCTTCTTGTGAAAGTAGCTGATTCTCTCCTCCACCCTGTGCATTCCAGGATTAAACTCCAGGTGCTAGGCTTGGTACCTGGTACTTTACCCAGTATATTAGAGTACTGTCACTCAGTACACTAAAACACTGACCGAAGCAACTTGGGAGGAAGAAGTTAGGTTATCTTACTGTTTCCAGTCTGTGGTTAAAGGAAGCTGGAGTGGAAACTCAAACAGAGCAGAAAGTCATCCAGAAGCCAGGGAGAAAGACTCTCTACTGGTTTGCTCCCAGGTTCACAGTAGACTACCCACCAAACAGGGGCCCTCCTACATCAATAAACAGTCAAGAAAATGTCCAAAGACACCCCCACAGACCAATCCAATAAAGCCAGTTCTTCAGCTGAGGTTCCCTTGTCCCAAGATGCGGCGCGCTCCTCGACCAGTGAGGAAAGACGACCACCACCAGAGGATTCTTCTCAGATCACGCTTTATTGTGGGAGCCTCTTGATTGAAGGGGAGAGCAGGAAGCGAGGGGACCGAACTACCCTAGCTGTCCGCTTATATAGGGAGAAGTGCATACGGGGCTTGCCATGATTGGTTGTCACCAGTCTGCTGACACCAGAGGCCTCGGGATTGGCCGGAGATAGGTTATGTACTGCGCATGTCAGGGTGCAGTGCCTTAGCTGACAAGAGCATTACTATATATGGAGTTGTTTACCTCAAACCGTGAGGGAGCCAGCGCCATCTTGTAATGGTGTCCACATTCGGCTCCCCACACCAAGTGTATCAAGTTGACAACTGAGATGATCTATCACACCTCAGGAGCCATATTTTAAAAGACATTTTCAAATACTTCCGGACTGACTGACAATATACAAATTCATACATTCAAAAAATGATTTGTGAATTACTTTAATTGATAAAAAATTGAAGTAGATTTCTATAATACCAAGTTAGCTTAAAAAGAAACCCACATGTCCCGTTAAGCCAATGCAGAAATGCGCTCAGACCCCCAATCTCATGCCTGACCTCTAGTCTGTGCACCTTTCCAGGGTCTAAGCGCTCGTCCGTGGGCTTCTAACATTACACTAGCAGTACACTTGATGGAGTATTGGCTTCCAGTGGTTTTTCTTCTCTTTCTGATTTAATTATAAATTCTCCCTCAAAGACAGCCACAGGAAAATCGTATCACTGGACACACACGACATTATCAAAACGACTTGTTTGTCTGTTGTTAGAAATACACACAGGTGAGGTGGATATGCTTTCCCGCTGCCATGACAGATTATCATAAATTAATTGTTTAGAACTCTAGCTAGAAAGAAACCCAGGCCAGCATACAGATAAGGAGAAACCGTTTTCTCACCAGCAAGATTTCGTCTGCTTGGGATCTGAGGACGCGAGTGCAGCCAGGTACCACAACGCTTTCTAAACAAAAGAATTGTTACAGAGATAAAAGAGATTTTCATGCAGCCTAAGCAAGTGATAACAGCTTTCGAGTTAACCTTGAAACTGTACTGAGGGCAGGATCCCGAGGTATTTTTAGCTAGCTGTGAATATCTTAGAGGGACCTGGGGGGGGGGAATAATCCTTATGTAAAAGAAGCATTTGAAATATCGGTTATCATGGAGTATGACAGCCCAGGTCTGGCACAGGAGGAGGGGCACAGATTACTGAGCAGTGAAGTATCTGCATAAACTGAGGTCAGCAAATGGAGATGAACGCGACCTAAAGAAAAGCAGAAACCAAGCCTCAGCCCGCAGCACATGCCTGGGGATGCCTTGGTTTTCAAGGAGCAGAGGTGATATCATCAGTAGGACAGAAAAGGCTCATCAAGGATTCTACACACACTGTCGGATGCAGATTAGCTGGACCAGAGACTTATTCACACATGCAAAAATGAAAGCAAGAGCAAGTACGGGTGTCCACAAGAGGAGAGGATTGGGCATCTTACACATTAACACAGTAATGAAAGAAACCCAGAGTTACGGCCAAATTTATTTGTCTTATAAACAGTCTATCTCACGAAATGATAAAGGATGCTCACAAGCTTTGTGTGGTGGTGCTGGCATGTTGGCTGCTTTGCACTGAAGAGCCAAGGTCCCTCTGGCCTTCTCTCCGGACCCTTCTTGTCCTTCCTCCAGCCATTGCTGGCTTGTTTGATGGATTCAGATTACGAAGCCTTCAAAGTTTAGGAACATGTCGTGGCATTTTGAGATTAAGTAAAAAGAATGCATTATAGTTTTGTGCTAAACATCAAATACTGGCTTGTTTACATTTCTCGTCTTATGCCTTGGACTGTTTCTGTGGAAGACTTGTTGAAATGTAAACACACACACACCAAGTTATTTTTTTTTTAGACTAGTGGCCTATAATCACAGAACAAGTTAAATAGTGCAAAATATGAATTTAAGAGAATAATGCACATAAAGAGAAAGCTAGATAAGGATTTGCCTGCAACTGCTGAAGAATATTATAAACTTCACTGGTAGCACCTGCTCATTAGGGACAGATAGGTTTATAGTTCGAGAAGAAACACTTCCGAAATAAGTGTCAGATGAGCTTCCAGAGCCATTTCTCGGGTTTACCCCACTTTAGAATCCTATAAGTGGGAAAAACATTACTAATTGTTGTTCTCAGACATTGCTGCTGAGAATATAAAATGACAGGGCTGCTTATAACAAACCGCAGGACTTTCTCCAGATAGTAAATATAGAATCATCATCTAAACCAACAGTTTCTTAGGTAAATGCCAAAAAGAAGTGAACATATACAGAAAGAATATGTACACAGGTATTCATTGGAGCATCACCAGTGACAGCCAAAAGGCAGGAGCAAACCAAATGTCAACTAATTGATGATTAGATAAATATAATGTGATCCAGCCACATAATGCAATAGTGTTTGACAGCACCGAGAAATAAGGCGCTGCTACAACACAAACTTTGCACACGTTGTGCTAAGGAAGCCCATCATAGTAAACTAGTCATGTTATTGAATGCTAAAGATCCAATAGACAAACTATTGAGAGACAAAAAGCAGGTTTACAGGTGTTAGTGGCCATAGCAAATCAGGACTGGCTTACCTTTTGGAGGGACAGAAGTATTCTAAAATTAGATTACAATGGGGGTTCCACAAATCCACACACTTCCTAAAAGCCATCAAACCGCACAGTTCTAACAGGTAGATTTCATGGTATGTAAATGACATCTCAGTCACTCTGTTAAGGAGTAAAACCAACATAACTTTAATCAGCTCAGAAATAGGATGCTCATGTTGGCTAGAAAACTACTACAGAGCAAAACGAACCAACAACAACAACAACAAATCAAGAAGGTTCAAATCTGACTTTAATCAGTGTTTGTTTTCTACTGTTAAGTGTTTCTTCCTCTGGCCAGAAACAACCTCTGTATTTTCTGAATACCTCTCTCTCTCTCTCTCTCTCTCTCTCTCTCTCTCTCTCTCTCTCTCTCTCTCTCTCTCTCTCTCTCAAGCATTTTATCAATAACTTACATAAGTAGTAACCACCCTTTGACTTTTAAACTAGCCAACCTGCTAATCATCCAACAAAGCCCCATCTGAGGAAGAGGAATGTCTGCTGCTGGTAAACCTTGTAAATTGAGCCAGGGGATCAGGTTTACCCTCCCTCTTCCAGTACTGGAGAACAATGCACGAATTGTGTCTGTCCCTAGCTGACAATGGGTCAGACAGACCTGATGCTTATCTGTTACTTAAACCCCCTTTACCTTTTTTTTTTTTTTTTAATCAGAAAGAAAGGAAGCTCACCTGGTAAATCGAGGGAGTGAGGTTCTTGGCATGAATGAATACCACCCACTCTACCTGCCCTTGGGAAAGCACAGCTGCTGTCTGCTCTTGACTGCTGTATCACAGGGGGAAAGTTCTTTGTTTTGTTTTTTTATGCTGTTTTTCTTTTCTTCCCTCTTGAGGCAGACCCCCATGCATTCCATTCATAGAAAAGGTTTCCCAGGAAACTTCATTCAAAGCTAGAAGATGGATCCAGAGATGCAAAGAATGAGCTGTGGGGAATGCTAATGAGGGCCATGAATGTTGTGTTTGTGAGATTTGCATGCTGACAATGGACAGGAATATCAGTTGACAGTGTTTCCTGAAGACTGAAGATTTTGGTATGCCAAGGCCTGGGCCACTTGACAAGAGCTGTCTAAGCACCCTGCATTATTGTGTGGACCATAAAATGTCCTCCCTTCCCATACCCCCAGCCCCCCTTGACATGGACATTGGGAGCCCTCAGTGTCTCATTTATAATCAGACATTAAGTCTCTCTTTTCAACCTTAATTTCCTCACCTAGAGGGAGGAGTCCCCCACCTCTCTTCATTTCCATCCAAGCTACAGGCTTTCTGCTTTGTATGGTGATGCCTAGTTTAAAAATTTAGGTCAGGTGAGGCTTGAGAGATGACTCACAGGTTAAGAGCATTTGCTGCTTTTGCAGAGGATCTCAATTGGGTTCCCAGCAGTCACATGACAGCTTACAGGCAACTGCAGCTGGAGTTCCAGAGGTCCTGGCACTCTGCAGTTACCACTCTTGTGCATGATGCAGAAACATACATGCAGGCAAACATTTATACGTAATAAATACATTTTTGGTTTTGTTTTTACATCGAGGTCAAAGCTAGCTCATCTAGTAAGTGCTGTAGCACACTTGCCCACACACATGAACAAACACCCAAAATAAATAAATATAAATTTTTAAAAATTAGATTCATTTATTTATTATATATATATGAGTACGCTGTAGCTGTCTTCAGCCACACCAGAAGGTAGCATTGAATCTCTTCACCAATGGATGTGAGCCACCATCTGGGAATTGAACTCAAGGACTTTCTGGATGAGCAGTCAGTGCTCTTAACCGCTGAGAAATCTCTCCAACTCCATGAATGTATATTTTTAAAAATTATTGTCATCTGGTTCTCCAGTATCTCTCAGGTAAATTTTATTCAATTTAATTGAAGCAATAATCTGCATCAATGATATTGTGGGAACATGAATGCCTTTCAGAGTTACATTTTTAAACAACAAAGATGCTTTATCTGATGTGAACTTCTGATTGCAAAATCAACTTATAATTGGTGTTGCAGTCTTTTTCTTCTTTCTTTTGTCCTTCCTTTCTATCCTTCTTTCTTTCTTTCTGTTTTTTGTTTGATTGGTTTTGGTTATTTTGGGGGGTTGTCCCCCTTAAGAAAAAGAAATTTTTCTGTAGAGATGGCTCAGTTGTGAAGGGAACTGACTGCTTTTCCAGAGGTCTTGAGTTCAATTCTCACCAACCATATAGTGGCTCACAACCATCTGTACTGGGATCTGATGCCCTCTTCTGGTGTGTCTGAAGACAGCAACAGTGTACTCATATAAATAAAATGCATACATGCATGCATACATACATACATACATACATGCATACATATATACATACATCTAAAAAGAGTTTAAAAGAAAAGAAAGAAAAAGGAATTATCCGTGGTGTCTGAGGACCTAAAGAGCATTTTAAAGCAATATTTACCATAAGGTATGGCACCCCTTACATTATGTAGTCATTCATATTCTTGCCGTCTTGGAAAATAATAACAGCTATTTGAGGACCAAAGTCACAAATGCTTCATAGATAAGAATAAGCCTAAAAGACTATCATGTTCAAAATTCTACAGGTTGTTCATGCCTTTAATCCCAGTGCTCTGAAGGCAGGGGCAGATATCTGAGTTTGAGGTCAGTCTGGTCTACAGAGTGAGTTCCAGGACAGCATCCATGATCCCCTGTCCAAAATCAACTGTGTCTCTCAGTGAGTAACCATCATCCCTTAAGTCTATCCTAGGTGGGATCTTGAGCACATCTCCCCTGCAAAACCTGCATTATATAAAAATTATATCAACAATTAGCCAATAGCAGCCAGACTCTTTGGCTATCTAGTATAATCCTACTATATTAGATTTCTAATACAAAGTTAGAATTATGCTAGATGTCTAGGAGAAAGCATAGAATACCTTGAGGAACTCTTATTGTAAGGCGTGTGACCAAAATGTACAGATAGAGTAGTTCAGTCATGAAGCTCCGTAATTCAGCAAGCAGAAAGATCGGCCCTTCCCAGGGATTCCACTTCTTTTCTCTTCTTCCCAACCTGAGCTTCATGGTTAATGGGAAAAGCCTTGGGTGTAGAGGATTTGAGTCTCAGCCTCTGACCTTGGACAGTTAAATTTTGTAAGTCTCTGGCCACATGTCCTGCTACTGCTCCATGGCCATTAAAAGGAATATAATTATATGATTGCTCTGAGGATTCAGTTGACTAATGCTGCCAAAGCCCCTGGCAAATCAAATACAATCAGTAAATATTAGCTATTGTTATTATTAATCCACGGATCCACTTGACCATAGAAAAGTAGACAAAGGAAACACATGCATAAAGGTAAAAGTAGATATAACATAGCACCTGTATGTTGGACTGCTAGGAGAATTAGCTACATATGGCACATGACTCCTAAAAATATAGCTCCTTTGAATACACATGTTAATACACTCCTGGGAAATTGTGCCTTTGAAGCAGGACCAGTATCACTCTTATCTTGTCCCTTGTGTAGAGCCTTGAAGAGGTCTTATACAGAGTCAGGTATAAACAAGCATAAGTTGAATTCATTCCACATACAATGACTTCAAAAGATTCTGACCCTTTATCTAGAAGTTATAAATTACCTAATTTGTTACATTTATTGACTCTCTGCTTCTTCCAATTTCACCAAGACCTCCTTTTTCATTATATTATTGACAAAACACCATTGACTGATGAATTAGTTAAACTGACTAGCCTGCCATCTAGTGTAGGGTACTTCTGGAACATTCTGGAGCACTTGAGTTACAGTGAAGACGAGATTTCTCCTGTCCATTGGGTCTAAATGTTTAAACTCTCGAGCATCTGTTTGGGTGTGATATAAATATCTCTGTAGAGAAGTTCACTTCCAGAAAGAAGAGATGGCCACAGACAGGTCAGAGTGGATCCTCCTGAGGAAACATACCACCTTTAGTTCCAGTCCTTCCACACCTAACATGCATGGCTTTCTCCCCTCAGTCATCAGTGCCCTTTGTTTCCTAGCTGCTTCATTTTATCCATCTAGGGTACCTACGGCAGGGTTTCCAGCAGGCCCTGCTAGGCAAGAGACAGGAGCAGGCAGTGCACATATCAGGTCACGAAACTCAGAAAAGCATGTGCCGCATGGCTCGTCACAAAGAAGCCCGGAAGTTTTGGCTTACCCCTCACTCCCATTTTTCTAGCTGAACTGTGGGATTTTTTTTTTCTTAAAACTCCTTTAGAAGCCGTAACTTATCCAGGAGTAAAATCAAATCGAAGACTCTTCCACTGCGCATTCCAGATTATGATTCAGTGTTCTTATGTTGAAAAGGAAAAGACACTTTAATTCCACATTCCCTTTTTCTGTTGTCAAGGCTTCCTCTGAATCTGGTAGCTGACATCCTTCAAAATAATAATCACCCGGAAAAGAGGCCAACTGAAAATTGGGTATTGATGAATAAACTGAAAAACTTTGATCCACAGGAAGAGGGCGGTGATTTATTAATTCAATTTTCTGACAAAATTTAAAATTCTAGCCTCTCTTCAAAATTGTCCTGGGAACACTGTGCCAAATTGTGGGCATCCAAGGACACTCAGAGAGACACAAAAAAAGGAAACTAGGTGAGCAATGAACCTTATTAACTTGTGTCCTCTCTGGCTGATGACTGCCATCAGGCTACTGGAGAATGACATCATTTTCTCTAAGAGGCCGTCAGCCTGGAACTGTCAGCTATCTGTGTGAATTAATTTCTACAGCTGCTTTCCATTGCCGTCTGCTCCTTGCTAAGAGAAGGGGCATATTTCACTTTCTAGATCTTTCAGACACATGGCACGTGTGTGTGTGTGTGTGTGTGTGTGTGTGTGTGTGTGTGTGTCACATTTTAAGCCATTCCAATCTAAACATATCTTGTTTTGAGATGCTTGATTTAAAAACAAAAACAAAAACAAAAACAAAAAAAAACAATCACAACAAAAACAAAAATTGAATGACTTCAATAAAGTAAAAGGCCAATGTGCAAGTGCTCCAATCTCATCTGAACAGTAATCCCTTTCTGGTGCAAATTGCTTTCGTTTTATAGGTTTTGTTTTATTGTCGAAGACTTCTGCATTATGGTGTTGATAAGAATACTTATGATGCAGTGGCATAGCTATAAAGTCCTAGGAGAGAGTGAGGCTGGGCGAGCCGAGCAAAGGGGGCAGAATACAAAACTGTAAAACACAACTCATCCCAAGTGTCTTGCCTTGGTGCACACAGCTTTGTGTATACCCCTCACCGGCTCCATGAGAGAAGCAAGTATTCGTTTATTAATCTACCCAGAAAACGTGGCTAGGTGCTTACACTGCTTTTAAGGCTTCGTTTAGTCATGAGAGAAGCCAAATGAATTTGATGGTGCCTACATTTCAGAGAAGTTGGAAGCTCGTGTGTGAGAAACGTAAGAATATTACAGTAGTTTAGAAATTCCGTAAAGGATTTGGGCAGGCATTTCCGAGACCAGACTTTCAAGAACCATCTCAGGTATTTTATATAAAGCCTGCCCAGGCAATCCTGGAAGTGAAGGTGGGGGGGGGGGGAGTAAAAAGGGAAAACTGTCTCTTAAAACAAAAACACCTCCACACGGATGAAGAGAAACCTCCTCGGATGGGTGAAGAACCTGACTGTGTTGTCACCAAAAGTACGACGAGCTTGGCAATCTCTCTAAGCCTTTTTAGTCTGCCATCTAATATCTGAAGTGCTTCAGACTCAGAATAGATGTGTCTGTCATGAAAACTACCAAATTCTAACCTTTGACTGGACCATGGAGACGCGTCACTGGTTTATGCCAGGTTGTCCTTTTGAGAGGAGGTTTGCCGCCCGAAGAGGTGGGAAATGAGCAGAGTTGAAAGGCACGAAGACTGTCCTCGAGTTATTACGGTACCTTGAGTTTTGTTTCCTCGTGAAGTGCCTGTGCTGTGGTCCGTGAGTTGTTATCAGGAACGCTGACACTTACCAAGCCCTGGGCTGCAGTTTTATGCCTTAAAACATTCCCTTCAGCGCAGAGTTTCCTCCAGTCCTCCACAGACAATCTCACAATCCTCCTGCCTGAGGCTATTGCGATTCTGGTATCTCCCATCCTAGAATAGCATTTCCTGTGTACTTATATTTTAACGTTGACATTGCCCATGTACTTTAGTTAGCAGAGGCCTCACCACTGGAAAGGATTACTGGAACTACTGAAAGTGTTGCTAATATCTTTTAAAAATGGCGTCATTTCTCAGAAGCCAAAGTACATAAAAATCAAACGCTGCCCTCTAAGTGTTTGTTTTCAGTGAGTCTGGGGGGTAGAAAAGGGATGCATGCTGATCCAATGACTTATGTCATTTAATCTAGAGAACAGAGCTTGGACAACAGCAGCTCCCCTCTAGCATGATCCAGGCTCGGCCACTTTGACCTTTTCGTATACTATGTCTGTACCCAAGGGCCATGTGACCAGCAGTTATGGAGAAAGTGAATGGATCTACTGGCCAAATGTCTACAGCATTCATATCGTCAGTTCCATCAATTTTTCCAAAGCTTCCCTTGTAGTTGGTTTTGAAATGAAAGTTTTTGCATTGCATACTTAGACATTATTACCTTTGAGCATTAAGAATTTCAGTGAGAGCTGGGGATGTAGCTCAGACTGCTTGCCTACCATGCACGATGCCTTGGGTTTAGTCTCAAATGCCCTATAAGCTGTGTATGGTAGCACAAGCCTGTGATCCCAGTACTCAGGAGGTAGAGGCAGGGAGGTCACAAGTTCAAGGTCATCCTCCATTTCAAAGCAACTTGAAGACCCATAAAATTTTAGAACAAGGTACATATACATTCACACTTATCCTATAATCTCTGAAACAAGTAGTCCATGGCTGACCACACAGATAAGAGTTGAGTACTAGTCTTCCTCCTGTTTTACAAAGGGGTCTAGGTATGTACAGGATTCTGTTCCCTATAAAACTGCTTAAAGTTGAAAGGCCAGGCTATTTATAATGCAACAGGAGGCAGTGTCTGAGAAACATATTGTTCTGTAAAGACAGATTTCTTCACAAATTTCCATACTCATCCATGCCACAATGATTTAAGAGAATAAGACATTAAGAGTCTAGGAACCAGTGTATCCTAAGCTAAGATAAATAACCGCTTTGAAATATAATACTTCATTCATAAAACAATAATACCATGGCAAATGAACTCTGCAATCCTTTATAGCACTAAAATTATGTATCAAGTAAAAGGTATTTTAAAAAGTAAAAATTATTGAATGACAAGATTAGATAGCCACATACTTACTGGACCAAACCATAGTTTTGGCTGCTCCAATTATTTCAGTCATTTCAGTGATCAATAATGCTCCCAGAGGCCCAATCAATTATGCCACTAGCTGTGTGGATCATTCAGGCAACAAGGACACACTGGTTGGCAGTGTGTGGTCCATCCCAGCTTATGTGTTTAGCTATAGCAAAAAAAAAAAAAAAAAAAAAAAAAAAAAAAAAAAAAGAAAGAAAGAAAGAAAGAAAGAAAACATCTAAATGTCCCTTTGACTACATTCCTGCTTTTCATGATACAGTCTTGGTCTTTTCTTATTTTTTAAAAAGCAAATAAAGAAGCCACACAAGCATAAAGCTAAGAATATGATGTTAAAATTCAGTGTTACTTAAAAAAAAAGAAAGAAAGAAAGAAAGAAGAAAAGGAAAGAAGGAAGAAAGAAAGAAAAATGGAAAAACAGAAAACAAAACAAACAAAAGCTCTGCAGCAAACAGTAGTTTAAGAATTCTCTCAAAGCTTCTGCCGCAGCACATGGCACAGGCATGTTTTGTCCCACAGTCACCTTCTGTCTACTCTGTTGGTCAATAACATAGTAGCTATGTAGGGACATGGTAAGGGTTAGCTAAGCATTTCTAATCTTGTGTCTTTGTTTATTGACAATTCTTAAATGGCATCTCTCCATTGACCCCTCAGTTAAACCTGAACTTGTGATGTATTCTCCAGCATCTGAACGATCTCGCCATCCCAGTACCCCATACAATGTGCCTTCCTAAACCTTCCCTCTCTTCAAATGACATCTCCTCCATCCACAAATTCAAGTCTCTACAGTCTCTCCCTCCTTTTCACTTCTCACATTCGTTTCTTCATTTTTCCCACTGGCTCCTCTAGTCCTGTCCCACAAAGATCTCAGCCCCACTAGTAGTAACTGTAAACCCAACCACTGAAGTTATTTCTTGTTTCTTTCTTGTTCCTTCAGGTTTTCTGTTTAACAGCCAGATTGGCCCTTTAAAACATTACATTCTGATTACATTATCCCCTTTCATAAAATCTCCAATAGGCCTTCATTAAAGTTAGACAAGTATTCAAATGCCTGGCCATGGCCAGTACTTCACTATAGGAGTTAAACTCTGCTTACCCCTTTTTCCTTGGTCCCCACCTTGATGGGTGGCCCAGCTTCACTGCCTTCTTGCTGAAACCTGAAGAGGTAAGGCCAACCTCTAGTAGATGTTTCTCTCTCTAACTAGAGTCTCCCCCCCCACACACACACACAGCATATCACACACAATCTTTATAGTCCTAGAAAAGCTGTATTATGCTCAATCTAAAGAAGACAAAACTGGTGTTCAGACAATATCTGACAAATCAAATGCATCCTGATACTGTCTGTATATGGTTGAATTTCACAGTAGTTTCCTAAGGTATCCTAAGGTCATCTGTATTTAGCTTATGAAGAGATTCTTGATATGTGGGACTTAAGTGTGGTTTTATACCTCTGCTGAGCATTAAGAAGTACTCCTACTCCAGACCAAAGCCAAATCCCTCTGTCCTATAGCTCTTTGCTACCATCCTTAACAACAAATACCACCTTTCTTGGAGTTGTTGACTCAAGACTCTCAAACCGTACTTGATACACATAACTTTTGTGCCTAGGCTTTGCCAGCATTAATTGTCTTCTCGGCAGCATACACAGAATATCTGGGATACTCACAACACCTCTTTACTTCTGGGCAAATTTAGCATTTGGGTTTGTTACTGGCCTGTGATTCTGGGCATTCTGGCTTGTTGCCCAACTTCTCCCCATGGTCCACATATTACATGTCGGAGCCCTCACTGTACACATAACCTTTTGGTTCCTACTTTTGTCTGCAACAGGATTTGCAATTAATTGAACAGCCACTGTTGTGCTGTGTAAATTTTTCCTACAAATCAGGCCCAGAAAGCAGCAGATGTAGAGGTCCCTCCCATCACACTGCATGACCTGTCTAAAGAATTTTATGGGCTATCCAGGGCCTGTGTAAGATTTATTAAAATATAAGCATGCACTTTTAGTTACATGCTATTGGTAGCTGCTCTCATCCCATGGCCACAGGGTGAATAAGTAATGGCAGAACTACTGGGGCCTGTCAAAGCTAAAATATTCAGTATCTTGAGTTTATAGAAACAGGTTGCCAAAACTTCTGCTGCCCTGGTTCTTTCTCCTCTTTTCTCTGCTTTACCCCTAACTTTATGAAAATAGCCTTAATTGTCTCTCCTCCCTGGACTGTAACCTCTATGGGGTTAAAATGAGCCATCTTGGTTATGATTTTTGCGTTCAGTGCTTTCATGCAAACCCGCATATGGAAGCTAATTAATAAGTAATTGGAGACCAAATGATTAATCTTACTTGTCAAATCCTTCTCATATGTAATTATAATTGGTATAATGCTAGCACATGAAAAGGTTTGACCTGCCTATGCCTTAAAACAGTTAGCAAGATCATTTTTCACTGCTTTTGACTCTTAAGCAACTTAACCCAAATCTTTCTAAACAAAACATCTGCATACATAGGAGCTGACAGCCTCTACTTCTCCAGCACCAAATCTTTAAAAACAACAACAACAAGAAAAAGAAAGACAACATCTCTCTATGTAGCCCTACCTGTCCTAGAATTCTCTGTGTACACCAGGTTCACCTCTGCCTATTGGGTACTGGGATCAAAGTGTACAGCCCTATCTACCCACTAGCTAATAAGTCTTTTTAAAATGCATCTTTAAGAAATAAGTAGGGGGCTGGAGAGATGGCTCAGCAATTAAGAACACTGATTTCTCTCTGAGAGGTCCCAAGTTCAATTTCCAGCAACCACATGGTGACTCACAACCATCTATAAAGGGATCCGATGCCCTCTTCTGGTGTGTCTGAAGACAGCTACAGTATACCCATACATAAAAGAATAAGTCAGAAGAAGAAGAGGAGGAGAAGGAGGGAGAAGGAGGATGAGAAGGAGAAGGAGAAGGAAAAGGAGGAAAAAAGGAGGAGGAAGAGGAGGAGAAAGAGGAGGAGGAGAAGGAGGAGAAGAAGAAAAAGAAGAAGAAGAAGAAGAAGAAGAAGAAGAAGAAGAAGAAGAAGAAGAAGAAGAAGAAGAAGAAGGAAGAAGAAGAAGAAGAAGAAGAAGAAGAAGAAGAAGAAGAAGAAGAAGAAGAAGAAGAAGAAGAAGAAGAAGAAGAAGAAGAAGTGGTAGTAGTAAATAAAGGGGCTGAATAGATAGCTCAGCAGTTAAGAAAGAATCCAGTTTCAATTCCCAGCACTCACTTGGCAGCTCACAATTGACTATTATTCCAGTTCTAGGAGATCTGACACCCTCACACAGATACACATGCAGCAAAAGTGCAAATGCACATTGAATAAATAAATAAATCCTTAGAGGTCAAGAAGTAAAGCTTCATTGACTCTAGTCAGTGATACTATATAAGTACGCTCATCGGTTGTAAAAGAGTTTAGCCCACAAAGGAAAGATGTTAATAGGAAGGGTCAAACAGATATGGAAGTAGCAAAAGATGTATATACTATCTTCGGCTCTATTTTTCTGTAAACCTAAAACTTGAATATTACAAAACATAAAACATAGTTTGAAAAACAAAATGCTGAAAATGCAGCCTGTTGGATGAGGCTATTGATGTAGTTTTCAAAAAGGACCTCACTTCTTCTTAAGTGAGTCATTCACAAAAGCCTGCAGGATTCGGCTGATTATGGAAGAGAATAAATAACCCTGTGTATAGGAGGAGAAAACAGCGAGGGCTGCCATTAAAGAAGAAAGTAGGGCAAGCAGAGCAAAGGCACCACAGACATTGGCTGCCTGCCTTAGCTCTATAGTAAAGCTGAATCTCAGCCTTTGAACTGGTCACAGGCTTGTCTCTGACACCTCCCTGCTTGGATGCCATGGGCATGATTTGGAATATCTCTCTTAGACTGACTTACTTCCTTTCAAAACAATGGTGAGAGTACCCTTCCTGAAAGTATCTACAAGGTGTAAGCAAACGGTGCCATCAGGTAGGGAGCATGTGTCAAGCACATGTCACAAAGCATCTGTTATAAATAATCACTTTGGTGCAATCAGCAAGCATTTTCGGCCTGTTGGTTTTTTCAGAATCAAGGAAAATATGAACAGAAAGCACCATGCAAATTGTTCTATCTTAATGGAAGGACACAGTGTAGGTGATACCTCTGATTGCTTTCCTTATCATTTTCCTCTTAGAACCAAACTGATTCCTTCCTGACCTTGAGCCTCTTTACCGGCAGCCCTCGCTGTTTCTCCCTCCTGTCCACAGGACTATTCTCTTCCATAATCAGCCAAATCCTGCAGGTTCCTGAATGACTCGCTTGGGAACAAGTTAGGTCCTTTTTGCAAACTACATCAATCAACTCTTTCAGGCTGCGTGAGCATTCACTAGTAAAATATTCCCACAGTGTATTAAAGAGTATCTTGTATTATGGGTCAGTGACCATCACATTTCATACTTCATACTCACAGTAAATAAATGCTTTGTATATTTGGAGAATATAACATTGTTCCGTGTCATTGACAGGCAGTCCTAAGTTTGAAAGTTCCCAGTTTTATAAATTCAATCCTAATTGCCTTCAAATAGTGTTACCATGATATTATGGTGAGACAGGTTTTAAATAATCATCTTTTCCCAGTAAAAAATTTTCAGTAATAAATAAGTAACTTACTATTTCATTAGGAAAAAAAAAAAAAAAAAAAAAACCTACCTGGAAGTGAAAAAAGAAATACTCCTCAATTTCAGCAAGACCCAAATTTCAACACATTTGTGCCATTAATCATATAACCTTGATCCATTTCCTGCCATTAGTTGAGTCTGGAAGGACTGATTCCTTAGGATGGGGAGCAAAGCACAGGTTGTTACGAGATAATGGGTGGCATTTGACAATGAGACCTCAAAGTTACAACAAATCTAGCAGGCCAGCTGTAATGGCTCTAGCTTATAGATTTACATATGTAGGTTTATAGTGTTTGTCCAGAAGGAACTAATGAGTCAAACACATATTGTGGAAAAGATTCTTTTTATATTCATGAGGTTAGAGTTTCTAAGACAGATAACAAAACAATAAAAATCAAATTAATTAAAAGAGGACTAGCTGATCTGCATTTGTAATTGCACTTACTTTAAACCACTCAGGATGCCTCCACTTACCCCAGCCTACACAAAGTCATGAGAGTTCTTGCCCTTTATAGACTATTTATCACTTACAAAACATGTGTGCTTTTTCTATTGGGATCAGCTCAGTTACCTTAATAAAAACTAATTAACTTTCTGTGCCTGTGATTATAAATAGCATCCAATACCGATCATTACTGTCTACTCTCACATTTGCAATCTTGTTTCCTCTTCCATGACAAGAAAGATCTCACTGGAAGTACCTGAGCCTTATCCTGGTCTCTGAGTCATTTATCACAAGGAAATATGGCTCTCTGTGATCAACCAAGCTTAACGGGCATCAGATTTGTCACAGGAAGTTGGAATGAACTTTGATTTACCATCACCCGATTAGGCAAAAGAAAGAAGACAAATTCTTATATTGAAAAATTTCTAGATAATACCTTGTAGTCTCAGCCAACAATCATATTATCTCTTAACATTAACCTACTTTCTGTCTTTCATTATATATAATTTATAAACAAACTATTTTAAATATGGATAAAAATGAATTCAACCTGTCTCTTAACCTCTGTGCCTAAAAATAGCACAAAAATTGAGAATTCATTCCACACCATTACACATGCTCTGTCTGAAGAATAAATAGTCTTTGAGAATTAAAAATGACAGACTTGCAGGAGAGCTACACTTGGTACAGATATATTCAGCACCTTTGTCCTGTGGTTTATTTTTACCAATATTAGAACACACTACTTGTAAGAATTTAAGAGTCAGCCACTCTTTCTGCATACCTATTGTGGCTTTTTTTGACTGACACAATTCATAGTAATGGCTAAGCCAGAATCTAATTGAAACAGAACAATCAACAGAAACCATCTTAGGGGAATCTAAGTTAAAAAAAAAAAAAAATGGTTCCAGCAAGTTGGATGTTAAAGGTGAGGAATAAACAAACATAAAAGAGAACCCACACTTGTGAAGACCTACAAGGATTCAAGCAACAATGTATCCATGAGAGCTAGGCATGGTGGGACATTGCTTTAATCCTGGCTCTTGAAGGCAGAAGACAGGTAGATCTCTGTAATGGAATGGTCTGCACAATTCCAGGCCAGTTAGGACTATGTAGTGAGTGAGACCCTGTCTCAAAACCAACCAAACCAAAAAAAAAAAAAAAACAAAAAAAAAACAGGAATTTAAAGAAAGGTATATAAAGAATTACATAGAAAAGTTCAGGTATAGGAAAATCATGACTATGAGCTGGAGAGATGGTTCGGTTCACTGACTGCCCTTCCAGGGGTTCTGAGTTCAATTCCCAGCAACCACATGGTGGCTTTCAACCATCTATAATGGAATCTGATGCCCTCTTCTGGTGTGTCTGAAGACAGCTATAGTGTATTCATATAAATAAACTAAAGAAATAAATAGAATAAAAAACAAAAGCAAAGAAAAAATTTATAATTAAAAAAAGTCATGATATTACAAGAACCATGAAATAAACCAACTGAATCAATTCCATCAACAATACAAGAAAATGATATCACTATGCTTGCTGTGACCAGGATGGGTTCTGAAATCTGTTAGGAAATGAAGGAAGAGCAGACACACAGACATTTTGCAGAAAAGCTTGGGCCCAGTGGCCTGTTTGCAACCTGATGGACTAGAACCAACTATGGAACACACAGAACCCCTGCTCTTTTATTAGGTATAATGCAGCCTGGAGACATTAGGTAATCTAGATAGGAGATATCTGCAAGCAAGCTGTCCCAGGCTGTAAACAGCCATGGAGAGGAAGCTGTGGTTGCTATTTCTTGTTCACACTATCACCATCTATCTGCATGCAGTCCGGCAGAAAACATAACCAACCCTCTGAGGCTGTCCTACAGGGAAGACTTTGCCAATTTCCCATGGGCTCAAGGCCTTGGTCCTTAACATGGCCAACTCACATCAAACAATACACATTCACCAAGGCTTCACTAGCTCCATACACACACTATCATGCTCAGCTTAAGCTACAGCTGCTTCCAGGTAAGTAACTACCGTATTTTACATAATATACTTTGGCACAGTGATAACTCTAGCATATGGGCCAAATGAACATGTACTAGCTGAACAAATTGGTTGACTGATTTAATGTTTGTGAACTCCGGTTCAAGATAATTAAAAGCAATTTTGCTGAGGTAGGATGATATCCTTTATTGAAAATCACTGTCTCTTTTGGAAAAGCACTAATGAAAATTATACTAATGAGTCCTATGAAGGTTGGGGGGTTATGAACATTCTGATTAAATTCTCCCGAGGAAGACAGGCTTGCAACTAGTGAGGTAAAAGGGATAAAATATTAAGGCCAGAACTAAGTCTTTCAGGGGCTTTTCTGTTAGCAGATAGACTACTGTACCACTAGTTCAGAGAACCAGATGATTTAAGAATATCTGTTATCCCAAAGATAAACACATCCTTCGATTTGTCCTTATAACATGAACCTAAGAACAGGGCTCCCCAAAGACAGACATTAGAATCTGGTAGATTAGGTAGATATTCATCCCTAAGAGGAAGTTTAATAGAAGAAAGTCAGTTGCAATTCAAAGTAATAGTACTATTTGTTTTCCATGGGTAAAGCCAGCTATCAGCCTTTAATAACTACTGTAGCCTATGCCAACTGTCCACGTGATTCGATTGGAGGTTTTAGCAACCCAGAGACAATTACTGCTATTATTCCAATCTGATGAACATACTAAGTAATTTGCCAGAGGTCAAACAGTAAAAACAGGCACACACACACACACACACACACACACACACACACACACACACACACACAATTTGAACTTAGGCCCTTATTATCCACCATGTTAGATATCATTTCACAGTACTTGTCACATAAAATGCATAGAAACAGAAATTTTAGCACGAAGAGTCACTCAGTAGGACTTGGCACAAAGTATACACTAATAATAATTCAAGAATCTCCACCCAATAAACAGATTACAGGTTTAATAATGGACTAAAATTAAAGATGGTGATTTTTGTATCCTAGCATTCAAGGCAAAACTTCTGTTTTCCTGGCACCACTTAAGAATCCAGTTTTGAGGTCTGGAGATAGATAAGCTAATTAGTCATTGGTGAAGCCAAAGCTTTAATGCCTACAAATCAAACAGACCCTAAACATCTTATCCTAGAACTATCTCCGACAACCTTCAGTGAGTTCAACAATTTCAGAGACGGAAACAGCATAGAATCTCGGAACATTAAACAAACATGGTGATTATGATGGTTCGAAGGAAACAGCCCCCATAGGCTCGTATATGAGGGCTTGGCTCCCAATTGTTTGTCTGTTTAGGAATGAGTAAAAGGTGTGGCCTTGTTAGACGAGGTGTGTCACTTGAAAAGGGTTTCAGAACCCCAAGTCAAGTCCAGTTCCTGTCTCTGTCTCTGTGTCTCTCTCTGTCTGTCTCTATCTCTGTGTGCATCTCTCTCTCTCTGTCTTTATCTGAGCCTGCAATTTTCAGATCAGCTGTGAACTCTCAGAGACTACTCTAGTGTCATGGCTGCCTGACACCCTCTTCCCTCCTCCATAATGAATATTGACTCTGGAACAATAGTAAAGCCCCCCAATTAAATGCTTTCTTTTATGAGCTGCCTTGGTCTTGTCTCCTCTCAGTAATAGAACAGTAACAAAGACAATAACTTCAAACAAAGCACATGTTTCCCCCAAGTCAAGAAGACCATCATCACCAACAAATACAACCATATCCTTTAATTAGCATTCTATAAGAAGTCTAGCCAAGGTAACTAGACAAGAAAACAAATAAAGAAATACATACATTAAAAGAATACAGGAGGACTATTCATCTGAGTCTACCAGGGGTTATGTAGTAAGACTTTGTCTCAAAAAGATGAAAGATGGCCTACTGAGGTGACACATGCCTTTAATCCCAGCACTCTGGAGGCAGAGGCAGGCAGATCTATATGTGGTCAGTCTAACCTACACATTACATTTTAGGCCACCCAAGGCAACGCATAATGAATCTCAAAGCAACAAAAAGGGGGGTTGGGGATGGGAGATAAGATTGTGGCCCAGGGGTCACGCACCTAAAATTTCATGTGTGAGGCCCTGAATTAACACCACCACCACCAACAACAAAAAGCTATATATTTAGGATTTGTTCCTGGTTGGTCTGCACTGAAGAAGTAGCCATAATGTATTTCTGCTCTAGCTAGGAAGGGACCCTGGTCCCCACTCAGCCAAACCTTAAAGACTAGGCTGTACTGTCCATCTTGAATAAACTGTGATCGATACAAGAAGGTCAGTCTGTCGTTTCTGTTGCCCCAAACAATGCCTGCTCAGAGTGACTCATTCTTCATCGCATGGCCCGAAAGGAGGTCCCGTGTTACACTATTCACTTTTAATTACAGTCCTTAATACGAAAATGTAGGAGCTCAGGGAGCTTTATTAGTCACATTTCTGGTTAAATATTATTATATTCCCGAGTTTTATTCTGGTAATAGTTCTAAAATTAGATTGCTTAATAACAATAATGAATGTCTCTTTCTTCTAAATACAGTTTAGTAATCTTAAACCGATAGCGGGCTAAATTAAGAGCTGCGGTGCATTGTAAACCTGGAAGCTATCCCCCCCCCCCCCCCCCCAGGCAGTCGCATGAAACAAACCTAATCTTTCTTCCTCAGGATGGAATATTCCTTCCTCTTCACCCAGACCTCCCTTTCCAGGATGCTGATCTGCAGGAACTGAGGCCAGTTTCACGGCTCTGAACTGGTCCGCAGAGGTCTGTGGGTGGAAGAGAGCTGACCTCTCCGGAGTGTATCCTGTACGTCAAACTATTGTACTCTGCGGTGCTTCTGTGTGTGTGTGTGTGTGTGTGTGTGTGTGTGTGTGTGTGTGTTTGTGTTAGCGTGTCTGTGGCTGGGGTGGGATTTGGAGCCCTGGCTGAGTGGAAGGAGGCTTCTTTCCTCCAAGTGCCTGAAGGTTACCAGGTGGAAGAGCAGACAAGGAAAACACGGAGCCCATGTCAAGAAAATGGAAGACAAGGCCAGCACAGCCCGTTCAAAGGTGGGAGACAAATACGCTGTCATGGTCATTGTGAAAATCACATTCAAAACTCACCAAGTGATTAAAATGGAAGGGTGAGAGTACATTAGTTCCAAAGGAACCACAGTCCTGCTGTTATGAAATATGTATCAGAGCAGATCTGTTGGCAAATAGAAATATATTCTAATCCTCCCAGGTATGGAAAGAATGCTGAAAACCAGCTTTGTATATGTTCACAAGACAAAAATCACTGTCAACACAAGGAGTTTAATCCAATGCGCCCTGCTGATCCTGCCACAGAAGCACTGCTCCGTAAGCTCTGGCAGCCTGCGGAGAAAAGCTGAGCCTATGGGGGGGTCAGGGTCACGGCAAAGCAAGTTCTACACTATTCCTGGTTCAGTCTGAAACTTGGGAGGCGAGTCTCCACCCCTGTGGGAACTTCACAGTGGTTTCGTAGACCCCCGACTAAGGTTTCACACTTCACACAGCCCCTTTGGTCAGCAAGGGGGAAGGAAAAAGTGCCAGATTCAGAGTCTCTGAGTCTGTGTTGGATCTGACACTCAGAAGCTATGGCTTTGGGCAGGTTGGGAAAATTTCCTGGGTGTGTCTCCAATACAGAAGGTGACCCAGAGTCCTGCCCTTTCTTCTCCAGAGGTTTGGTGAAAATTGCAGGATACAATGCACACACAAGTGTTTGGCAACCAATAAAGCATTGCATGAAATCTATGGGGATGGGGGCAGGAATTTCCAGGCTTCTGTATCCTCTTCCTATTTCCCGGTACTGAATATCTGGGGAGTGTGGGATGGACACTCAATTAGTATTTGTTGCCAGGCTACTGTAAGTATTTGGGGATTTTACCTTCTGCTAAAGACATGTGGAGAATTCAGTTCTGGGGTTGTATAAGACTAGAGATGAGACCTTGACCATGTCAATGGAATCTATAAAACAGGAAGACTAGGTTAGAGAAGGTGGGGGTCTTATTCCATGTAAATATTCTCTGGTTCTTCTCTGTCCTGTGCACACACCACCTCCAACCTTGTGAAACTTGCCTTTATTGTCATTGTCCCATTGCTTACTTTTCTCCATATCCCCTCCATGTTCTGTCTCCACTTCTCTAAGCCAAGGCTTAGATATTAATAAAAAGACAGGTTTGCTCTAGAAGTATATATAAAAAAATAAGGCTGCAACTATTAAATTCTCAGCAAGCAGTCAAAACCTTTCCTTTCTTTTCTCCAGACAGCATTGTTGGAATACAGAGAAATAATACAACCCAGTGGTAGGTTGCCTGCTATGGGAAATAGTCAGGAGAAAACACAGATAAATACCTCATGTGTGTGTGTGTGTGTGTGTGTGTGTGTGTGTGTGTGTACCCGTGCATGTGTGTGTTTAGCTTTATGACTTCCTGAAATTATTATTTATTGGAAATACTCTCAGCTCCATTTTTGCTAGTTATTACCAATATAAACAAGCTATATAACAACTCATCTATCCAATACATAGTTATGAACAAAGACATAATGGCAGGGCGAGTGAAATACTTCTTGTTTTCATAAAGTTTATAGTCTGTGTGAAATTTCAGTCTTGAGTCTGAGAATTATTCAAATATGTATAACTTCTAATTTATCAAAACTACTACTACTACTACTACTACAAAAAAGCATGGTACTAAAATTGAAAGCCAGATATGACTACAGAGATGCAATGGAGCCTAATCCACACATGTGGTGGCAAACTGACATCTAGGGAAAAAGAGAGACTCGTCCAAATTTATCTTTAGTCTATCACTTAAGCTAGGTGGTAGGAGGGCGTGGCAGCCCAGGCAATAGGTGCCAAAGCCTTGCAGGGGTTCAGTTAATGAACTCAAGCAATGTGTGATGAGGGTGCAGAATGTGAGGAGCACTGTAACACCTAAAACACACAGACCCTCAGGGGCAGCTGTGCAGGACTTGTTAAAGATTCTAGCCTTTCCCAGAAGAGCAGAGCAAAGAAAGCCAAGTGCTCTGAATGGAACTGGTGGTTGGATAGTCACACTTTTATTCTGAAAGCCTCCTTTGGCTGCCGTGAATAAACTCAAGAAGGTCAAGTGGGGAGATTGCAGGGGACCAGCAACGCAGGTAGCTTGGACCAAAGCCAGGATGGCACAGGTGTGAGTCCTCTTGCTCACAATGCAGAACACTGTCACATAGTCTGGGTAAGTCACTGGGTACCTGGAGACCTAAATTACATATTAAGGAGCTGGTTGGCTACAGAAGGTTAAAGCTGAGAAAGGAGATGAATGCTGACAACCTATTAACTAGAGCTTACAAATAAATGGTGCTCTAGAATAAGACAATCCAATGAGAAAATAGACAGGACAGTTCCCAGTGTTCCTGTTCCTTCCGCTATAAAATAAAATTGCATTGCTTATTTCACATGCCTTTGGCATTTGAGATGTTGTAGAAAGTAAATAGAACTTCGAGTGATGTCATTATTATACCCAAGTAAAATTCAAATTAAAGCCAGATAAAAAGCAATTGATAGTATAATGCAGTGTTTGTTTGGTTGGTTGGTTTTGGATCTCTCTGTGTAGCTCTTGTTGTACTGGAAATTGCTCTGTCACCAAAGTTGGCCTCAGAGTCACAGAGGGCTGCCTTCCTCTACCTCCTTAGTGCTGGAATTAAAGGCATGCACCACTATACCGGGCCAGTTCTTTATGTTTTTACAAAAGTATTTTCAGGTGCAGAAAAATAGACTTGGATTTATATGCCATTTACTAATGATTATTTTCTCAGGAGCAGGAGAGTGTAATTTAAATCTCTTGGACTGGTAAATTGGCTCAGCAGCTAATGGTGTTTGTTCCTGAGCCTGACACCCCCACATACATATACACAAAATACATGTATGCACACATGCTTATATACATACATATAAAAGATTTATATATGTGAAGGTAAGAAACATACAGGTAAGAAAATCTTCAATCTTTCTTTGTGTTCAATAATTTCTAAATTTGTGTTAAATAATGTCTAAATTTTCAACACTTAATATATATCATTTCTATATCAAAATAAAAGTGTTGCTGTTTTCCCCCAAATATGTGAGTACTTTTCCAAGGAAAGCGACAAAGATGGTGGAACAAGGGGGCACAGCCCGAGGGCAGCCTGTTCTAGCACACGTGCTGGAGTGCTTTGCTTAAAGACAGTTTGCTGATTTCCAGTCCTGTTACAAAGACTCAGACGTAAACTATGGAGACTCAGACCAGAGAAGGATTTCTAACCTAACCTGTCCAGGTTTCTATGGCACATGTGGTCTGAGAACCATCAGCCTGTCAAAACCTTTGTCTGTAATTCCTTACAAGACGCACAGCGCATCACAGAGGTGGTTAGAGCCATGTGAAAATGCACGCTGGAAATATGTTTTTAGCTTCACAGCAAGAGCTGAAATCTGCTTGACTCCCGTTTCCTATCTGATACGCTGCACGCTGTATCAAGCCGTATCCTTAGTTACGCACTTCCCATAATATCCTGTCCGGGAATATTGCTCAAATTAAAAAAAACAAATTCAATCTCTTGCCAGAGCCCAGTTACACTGTTAGATCTGTAGAAACATGTGACTCATAGAGATAAACTCATATTCTCCATATCATATGAGTGAATTCTGGGACTTCATTTTCCTGCCATGATAAACTGAGAGCTAAAATAAACCTTTTTCCCCTAGGCACGGTGGCATGTACCTTTAATTCCAGCACTTGGAAAACAGAAGAAGGCAGATCTTTGTGAGTTCCAAGCTTGCCTGTTCTACATAGTAAGTTCCAGGCCAGCCAGGGGTACACAGTAAGACCCCGTATCAATAATAAGCCAATCTAAAATAAATCCTTTCACCTTTAACTTGCTTTGTAAGTATTACATCATAGCAAAAGGAACTGAATTTGGCAAAAGTCCTAATTATTTTTTTTTTAATGGGGAAGGGAATGGGAAGTTACTGATAACAAAATATGTCACTCCAAAGTATGTCGCTTTTACATAGGGATGAACGCTAAGTCGCCGAGAAGCAGACCACACAAGAAAAGCTATTCTCTCCGTATTATCCTGAAAGTAGAAAGGAACTCATGTGTTATTTCCTCCCCTCACTAAACTAAAGGGGACAGAATTCAGTCTCGAGACAACTCTACTTCCTGAGGCCAAGGTCAGCCCCTTGGAAGTCTAGCTTGCTCAGGACACTGTACCTACCATCAGCTTTGCCACGGCCCTGTCTTCCCCCAGTTCCTCCCTCTCAAAGCTCACAACCCATTTCCTCTGTCTGTGTCACTACAATGCCTTGTTCTTTGTAAATGAGCTGCAAGCAGCCAAGTGTTAACCACTCTGAAGGCTCGTCTTAGATGTGTAAATGAATGCACATAACTTTGTTTTGCTTTCTCTGCTTCTGTTCATTACTCTTCTTTGTTCAGCACAGTTTATAGCACTTCAGTCCATGAACCTTTCTTCCCTTACAATCTAAATGTGATTGCTCTGTAAACAAGATGGCCGTCCTGACACAGAAGCAGTTGTCAACTTTGACGTGAAGAAGATGGGCTATGCTGACTTCTAGCCCTGAAGAAACTAGTATGTCTCACTTTTGTCTCTTTGTTAGCTTGGTTAGTTTGATTTTTTTTTTTTTTTTTTTTGTTTTTTTTTTTTTGTTTTTTTTTTTTGTTTTTTTTTTTTTTTTGTTTTGTTTTTTTCAAGATAAGAGCTTCTCTGTGCATCCCTTACTGTCTGGGAACTTCCTCTGTAGACCAGGCTGGTCTCAAACTCAGATATCCACCTGCCTCTGCCTTCTGAGTGCTGGAACTGAAGAGGTGTGCCACCACTGCCCCTTGTTTTATTTTGTTTTTAAGACAAGGTCTTTCTGAGCCCAGATTAGCCTGGAACTTGCTATGTAGCTGAGGATGGACTTCAAGTTCTGATGTGCTTTCCCCTTTCTCCCCTTCCTCCTCCTCCCTTCTCTTCTTCCTCCTTCTCCTGAAGGTAGGGATTACAGGTATGCACCACAATACCTGCTTATGTAATATGGAGATGAAAATCAAGGTTTCACGTTTGCTAGGTTAGCCCTTGACCAGATCATTTTTTTTGATAATTTTGGAAAGGACTTTGTTTTGTTTTCCTTCATTGTTGAGCATATATCTGAATATGTTCTCAAAATAAGACATTCTATGTGCCATAGAGTAGGACACTTTGTTTTCCTCAATAAAAATTTTCAAACATTCTTTATCTATGTCTGAACTTGATTTGTCAATTCAATATCAATTTATGAGGGCTATGTCCATAATATGAATATAAATAATACAACTGGTGAGGTAGGTATAAATGTAGATATCCTATCGCTTGTAAACAAACCCTGAACCTTGAGACAAGACCACAGCTGCTGGTCACAGGGCTCAGCGAAGGTCACTTCCCAGCAGTGGTGGTGACAGAACCTTTATGTAACAGGCCATTTTGTGACAAACAGACAGAAGAGTGCACAGGAAAGAAAAAGTAAAAAAGTTGACCTGTAGTTCTATGTTTATCAGAAATGTTAAAACTTTGATCTTCAGGGGAACAATATTTAAAAAGCCCACATCTGCAGTTTCACCAATTGTTAAAGATGATTTTTTTAATCAATATGGGGTGTCTTGGTTTCTGTTTTTGTTTTTCCAGATCAAAGAGCCCACTAAAGGTAACCTTTTGAAAAACAACAACAACAAAAAAAGGAAGCGTTTGTGAATTTGGCTTAAAACATATGTAGTTGAAAGCTCTTGACTCTTGGCCTTGGGTTTTTTTTTTTTTTTTTTTTTTTTTTTTTTTTTTCTCATTTTCGAGAGAGCTTCAAAGTCAGAAGCTGGTGGCTTTGGCAGAGTCCTGCTTTGAAGAGTGAAGAGGAGGGAAGTCTATTACAAACAGGTCACAGGATGGGGGCATTTCAACTGAATTGTATTAGAGGTTTCAGGCATCCGCCTCAACTTCTTAATTGTAAGAAGATAATTAGCAGCAGATTATAACCTCACGTCCTGACTTCCAGGGAAGACCCCACCCCTAGGTTCTGACAATTGTGATTATTAGTACAAGAGATCAAAGTGGCTGCCTGCAGGATACAGCCAGATTACACTCTAAACCTGCTAGTTGTCTATGCTCCTGGGCCAGCTTCCAGCCAAACAAACTCCTATTCTACTGCAGATGAGTGGTTGGAAGATAGACGGAGGATCGTAGGGTAAAGGCACCTATGTGTAAACTGCTTCTTTGGAAACATTAACCCAGTAGAATTAGGAGGGAAAATGCTTTAAAGCTAAACACAAACCAAGGAAAGCCTAAAGAGCCCTCCCCACTCTCACCAAGCTGACTCAAAGATGTGCTCTAATGTGACCCAGGGCTATTGAACTTGAAACGTTGGTCAATGTTTCTAAGCCCTGCTTCCTGTCACTGTGGGCCAAGAGTCTGTTACTAGCCATGTGGGACGCCCACTTTTTCTGGACCTGGCTAATCTCACAGGTTTTATTCTTTCTTTCTCTGCCTTTGCGATGTAGAAGGGAACACTGTGCAGACAGCTCCTCTCTCAGCTGCAGGTGGGCCCCATGCTGCCCTGGACCACTGCTTTGCCCAGCTCACAGGTGCTGTACAGACTTTGGGGCCACCGCAGAGGGTCCTGCCTCTGGCAGACAGTGCCTGGGAGACTGTGGGAGCTTGGGGGAACTCCCCAGCTGCAGGGAGGAGGAGGGCCCAAGCCGGCTGTGGGAATTCTGCCTCACAGTGCAGCTTCCACCCATATGCGTGTCTCCCCCAAGAGCCTGAGACCTCACACAGTTAAAAGATGGGCATCTGCTCTGTGTACCACAGGGCCTGCCGGCCAACAGTTGCAGAAGGGGAAAGACTCCCTGTCACCACTCAGAAGTTAGTAACTCTTCATCTTGATGCCCTGGAACTGGAACCAGAAGCTACATGACTGGGCTTTCTACATCCCAGAGCCAAGTTATTAATCTGCCTGAATCCTGGGTGCATTTTCTAGTTCTATAGACTTATCAAAAATCTTTGCATTGGGACTGGGGCGGTAGCTCAGTTCGTGGAGACCTTGTGTCGCATGCACAAGGCCCTAAGTTCTATCCCCGCTCGTACATAGAACAAGCATGGTGGCACTGCCTGTAAATACTTCAGAGGTGGAGGACGCAAAATGAGCATACCCACTGCAGAGTCACGGCCAGGAGGGCTTCTTAGAAACACTTTGGGGGAACACTCGGAAAGTCAAGTAGTGCTCTTCGAGACCCTGTCCCCCCACACCTCCCCCACCCCCACCCCCAATCATGTGCCTGGTGAAATGTCCCCTAGCTGAACCAATAGTCATGTAAGTCAAAGGGACTGCTCCTAGAGCTTTGCTTCTTAACCATCCTAACACTGTGACCAGTGAATATAGCTCTTCAGGTTGTGGCAACCACCCCTCAACCATAAAATTATCTCATTGGACTTCACAACTGCAATTTTGCTACCTGCGAATTGTAAAATAAACATCTGGTATGTAGGATATCTGATATACAACCCACTCAGGGGTCAGGACTCACAGGTTGATCACTGTTGCGTGAGAGAGGCAAAGACCCATACATAGACTTGGAAGGGACAGAAAGACGGGGATTTTCTCACAAACAATGGTGGGCCACCATAACTGCACCACAGCCAGTAAGCAAGTCGGACACAGCGTAAATCACTCAGTGCCTTTTTCTCCGTCTCTCCATAGGCCTTGAGTGCTGGCCCCCAAGGGACCTCAAAATAACATGCCTGTTTTCTATAAACCATACACAAGAATCACAATGGCCACAAGTAACAGAAAAAACATGTTAGGGGAGATGTGAAACGTTTTGCTACATTGTCTTTTATTATTTATTTTGTACACGTGTGTTGGTTGCGTGTACCCATGCCCTGCCCCTGTGTGAGGCCAGAGGACACCAGAGGCAGAAGTTGATGTTCTCTTGTTTCATCATTTGAGTCCTGAGAATTGAACACAAGTTGTCAGGTTTGAAGGAGAGTGCTTCCACACACTAAGTCACCTCCCAGCCCCACAGTGAAACATGGGGGTGGGGGAGAATCCAAAAGGATTATGGCCACTCATGCTGGCACACACTGTGACCACGGCTTCTTGGGAAAGGGAAGCGTATCACGAATTCAAGTCCAGTTTGGTCTGCACAGTGAAAGCCCATCGCCAAATACAATAAGAAATAAAAAGGGTTTGGAGACACATTCGTTCTCCTGGGTCCGTTCTCTTGATAGGTGGTTACATCTTGTGAAAGCACGTGACTATCTCATCGGATCGCTTTGTTATAAGACAACAGTTACAGGCTCCCGTCCCCCACCCTTGTTGACTATTGTTCCGCTCACAGTGTTTTAAGTGCTGTGGTGTTAATTTCTTAGACTTATGAAACACATTAGTCTGCTGGCCCCAGATGAGTTCCAATTCACTTGGAGAGCAAAAATCACATGAATGACAAATGCCAGCTCCCGGTGCTTACAGAACAATTCTAGGCTGAAGGTCACACGCATTGCTCTGTCTCTAATGAAGTCTCACAGCAGATGCAGGGACTTATCCTTGGGTAAGTAGGGAAGTGCCTATGGCAACAGAGCTCGCTGCTTACTGCTCCAGAAGAAACCAAGTTCTAGGAGGAGAGTGAATCTTTCCCTCTGTCCTGGTTGGGTTTTGTTTTATTGTCAACTTGACAGAAGCTGGAGTTATCTGGGAAGAGAACCCTCAATACAGAAAATATGACCATCAGATTGCCTCGAGGCAAACCTTTTGGACATTTTTCTCATTAGTGGTTGATGTGGGAGGGCCCAGCTCACTGTGGACTGTACACCCTGGGTTGTATGAGGAAGCCAGGTGAGCAGACCATAGGGAGCAAGACACACTCTCCTCTAATGGTCTCTGCATCAGTTCCAACCTCTACTGTCCTGCCTGAGCCTCTGCCCTGACTTCTCCCAGTGATGTGGAAGAGTAAGCCAAATAAACTCTTTTTTTCCCCACTTGTTTGTGGTCAGGGCCTTTATCACAGCCATAGCAACCCCACTAAGACACACTCCTTTTAGATGCTATATACATAAATCCAGCCAGCTTCCAAAACCAGCCATCCTATGGAACAAGGCTGGTTAAGTAGCCCGCTGGTGCTTGATGGCTAATGAATGGGTGCTTGCTGATGAGATGTCTCAGTAGGTAAAGGTGCTTGCCAACAAGTCTGATCTTTTAGTCGGTTCTCTGGGACCCAAATAGTGGAAGAAGAGAACTGGTTCCTACAAGTTGTCCCCTGACTTCCACAAACATGTGTGCATACACACACAAACATAAATACATACATACATACATACATACATACATACATACATGCATACACACATACATACACACATACATACACACATACATACACACATACATACATACATACATACATACATACACACATGCATACACACATACATACATGCATACACACATACATACACACATACATACACACATACATACACACATACATACACACATACATACATACATACATACATACATGTGATTTTTTTAAATGAAAACTTACTGCCTTTTCACTGTGAGCTAGGGAAACCTACACCCATGAGTGTATGCCTAAGATAATTAATATTGGTTGTCAACTTGGCAGGATCCAGAAGCATAAGAAACAAGCCCCTGGGCACGTCTGTGACAAGTTATCTAGAAGATTAAGTTAATTGAGACAGGAAGACCCACCCTCAATGTAGTGTCCCCAGACTTTTAGGAAGAGAGCAAGCTGAACAGCAGCGTTCGTCAGTCCCTGATTCCTGACCTCAAATACAATATGACCAGCTGGTGCGTATTCCTGCTAAGGAGCAGTCCCACCATAATGAAGCATGCGCTCAATCAATAAACCAAAGTAAAGCCTTGCTTCCTTCAGCTTCTTTAGTCAAGTATTCTGCCACGGCGATAAGAAAGGTAACTAACACACCATACTTAGTGAGATAAGCCTCAACATGAAGACCTGTTTCCTCGTTTCTAGCAGCTAATGTAGTCAGGACTATGTGTTTTCCTGCAGTTTGGGCCATACAACTCGAAGTGCTCCCCCTTACAATTTGATCAAACAGCAGAAACAAGGAGCTGGAGAGATGGTTCAGCAGTTAAGAGCACTGGTTGCTCTTTTAGAGACCCAGGATTAAGTCTCAGCACCCACTTGATGACTTACGACCATCAGTAACTCCAGTTCCAAGGAGTCTAAGGCTCTCTTCTGGCCTCCGTGAGTGCTATTCACATATGGTAGAGAGATGTATAGAAATGCAAAACACCTGTAAACATAATAAAAAGTTTAAATAAGGAAATACCAGAACATAAAGGTTATACTTTCCATCCCTTCTTGTAGTAGGTCCCATAAGGTCCCATAATTCTGCAGCAGCCCTCCCTACAGCCAAAGGAAAAGAACATCCTGATGGCAGAATGCCCACAAAGAAGAATCTGGACAAACAGGTCTTGCTAAAGATCTCTGTCTATGACATTTGTAGACCTCTGCCCAGTCATTCTTCAGCATTAATGCCGTCTCTTCACAAAGCTTTGTATAAAATACACAACTTCCCCCGTTTCTTTGGGACTCTTTCCAGAAGCCTCCTATATCATATCACACTTGCATTAAATTAATGTGTCCAGTTACTCTTTTGTTAATTTGTCCTTTATTATGTAGAGTTTTTAAAGTACCCTTTTCTCCTCTATAACTTCAACATATGAGAGATGAAGCTCGGGGCTCTGCACACTAATGTCCCAATGAAAGGGACAATGATGTGATGAACTGAGAACTTGGAAAGGGACTGAAGATCCTCAGAGCATGGTCTCTCATTCTCTAGTCTCCTGTCTCTTTCTATCCTCCCCGTTCCAATACAGGTTGTGAACAACAGAATTCCGATCTTTGGAAGCAAGTCATAGAAATCAGAGCTCCTCGTCTCCAAAGTTAGCCATCGAGTCTAGAACAGCAACTGATGATTTTTTTCTTTTTCCTTTAGCAATCCTGAACTCACATAATGGTGAGCTAGGAATTAGAATTTTCCTAGGAAATGACATACTAAATGAAAGTCAGCTGTCAGTATGAGCCTTGACTAGTGAAGGAAGAGACTCCTTTTCCAGATAAAGGGCCATCTACATATGCCTATTCTTCTGAATTTTCAGAAATATAATACTACCACAGTAAAGCTTAGGAATTTTTCTTTTCCCAAGTTTGACCCAAGCTATATATATACACGTGTAAATGTGTATGTGTGTGTATATATATATATATGTATATATAATTTTATATATGTATATATATGTAAATGTGTATGTGTGTATATGTATATATATAATCTTTTTTTTTTATTGCATTAGGCATCTGGATCCATAGTTAAGCTCTATGGCTCTAGAGATATCCAAAGGGGTCCTGCTGCAAAGGATGCCAAGCAGAATTGGAAACATGGGTATTACTGGGCTCTCCTCAGTCTATCACCACTGGGTCATGGGCTTTTGTTCACCTGAGCTTCCATACAGATGTTGACCCTTCCTAAAACCTGAACATCAAAACAGACAATTTATTTGGATCTTGGTGTTAATGGAAGAATTCTGAAATCTCCTAAGTTCAACAATGAGAGGAGAGAGAGGAGAGAGAAAGAAACCACTCAACTAAACTCATGGGAACTACACTTCCATACTTCTAAAGAAATATAAACTATTTGATTCATATCTGCAGGAGGATGGCCACAGACAACATGGCACTCTGCTTACAGTCCTAACCAATCAACATGGGTTACCCTCCCAACCCTGTACTACACAATATGTGTAGTTCGACCTTGTCAACTGCAGCCAATGCTGGCTACAGTGCTTCCTTCCCACAAAGCATACAAGAAATGCTCCTAGCTCTCAGTGTGTTTAGTATTCTAGGGCATTATACCCAAGTCTGGTCCTTTAATTTTTTTTTTTTTTTTACCTTGCATCAGTAATGGCTCAACAGGCCATTTTATTTCAGGGATCTCTCTGGCTCAAAAGTTTTAGTTGAATAAAGATCTTCATTTCCACATCACAAAACTTTAATTTGAAATGCCTTTTTTTAAAAAAATGTATTTGTGTGTGTGTGTGTGTATGTGTGTGTGTGTACACACCCATTTGCTTGCAGTCATTGTGAGCTTTCTGATAGGACTGCTAGAAACAGAACCTGAGTCCTGAGAGAAGACCTGAGGGTAAGAGCTGCATGTGGACTCTTGACCACTGATAAATCTCCAGCCCCTCACATAAAACTTTGAGTGAAGAATTTGCTATGCTGACTGAAGGTAAGGCTCAGTGGTTAGAGAACATGCTTAACATACAGAGACCTGGGTTTGAGCCAGTGAACACACAAAATATTTTTTTAATTAAAGGGGCAGGTATCAAGACACAATTCTGTAATTTTAATCCCTGGGAAGTAGAGGTAGGAAGACCAGGAGTTCAAGACCAACCTTGGCTATATAGCAAATAACCGCAAACCAAATAAGTAATAGGGCTGTTGAGATCGCTCAGTGGATAGATTTCTCTTACTGCCAAGACTAATGATCTGATTTCAACTCCTAGGACCAACAAGGTGGAAAGAAATCTAACCTTACCCCTCACAAGTTGTCTGTCACTCCTCTACACAGTACAGTGTGTGACCCTTCCCCCCCACACACACCTCATGCACAAAATAAATGAATATAATTTAAAATACATAACTTAGTAAGGGCTAAAAAGTGCTTCCTGGGAAAGGGGATGATCGGATTTCTGCGTCTATGTGTGTTGAAGCAGTTTAAGGGAAATTATTTTCTAACCTCAATCTTCTTCTGGTCTTTTGTCTCCTTGTCTTTGAACTTTTGGGAAGCACATTACTTCACCCTTGGGCTTTTGAGATAAGGCAAATTCATGAGCAAGCAGATCTGCAAATTTAGAGCTACAGAGAATCTGTTGATTATCTAGAGTCCTGACAAATAGTTTGAGGAAACTGAAACCCTGAATGATCAAATGAGCAACCTGCCCTCGGTCAATCACAGCCAATAATTGGCAAATCTTGTCTTGCTATCAATCTAGTAATCTATGTCCAAGGTACTCCTGAGCATAAACAAACAAAAAAAAAAAACCAAAACAAAACGAAACAATAACAACAACAATAAAGTACAGAAAAACATGTAACAATATAAAATGTCATAAAATAAATAATATCTAATAGATCATAACTATTGCAGTATAAAATATAGCATGTTCATTTCCATCTTACTTTGCACCTGCCCAATCACTCAACCTATTGCTATACCAAACTCATATCTTAATTCCTTAATCAGAAAATTATTTGAAAGCTGACCAGATGGGTGCTTGTTGGCCAAGCCTGAGTTCAGTCTGAAACTCACAAGGTAGAAGGAGACAACTGAGTCCTGCACGCTATCATCTGACCTCCGTACCATGGCATGCACGGGTATACACTCACACACACACACACACACACACACACACACACACACATACTCACACACACACACTCACACACATACACACTCACATGCACACACTCACATACTCACACACATACTCACACACTCACATACTCACACACACTCTCACTTACACAAATACTCACACACACACACTCACATACACACACACACACACACACACACACACACATACAAACTAAATGCTAAAAATAAAAAATTCTCCATAATCAAATTGTATACATAATACAGGGTCTGGGCTAAAAAAAATCTGAAGAGAAAAAAATTTTAAATAAAATAAAATATGTAAACTTTCCTCTTCTCCTCAAATTTCCTGCCCATAAGCTCATTACTTGTGTCTAAGCACCCTCTTCCTCTTCCTCTTCCTCTTTCTCTTCCTCTTCCTCCTTCTCTTCCTCTTCTTGGGAGCACACGGGCAAACCCAGCTCCCCATGTACCATTTCGTTCTCTCCGCAAAAGGAATTCAATATACATGTTGCTCAACATCTCACTCTTATCTGCCTAATATTTTTAGACATTTTCCACAGCAGCACATATGCCCCTCTCTATTTTTAAACTTTGTGCACTGCACCACACTGGTGTATTGTGTCTTTTGCCAACCTCCTTACATATGGCACCTAGATTGTTTGCAGGTAGTTTTCTTGTTAGGTTGGCATTATTCACTTTATTTAGGAGCAGAGAAACCAGGACTCCAGAAGGGTGATTGAATCAACTTCTTGATATCTTCACTGAAAGGGAGCCAGGGCAGCTTAATTAAATGAACCTTTGTATTCTAAGTCACTGCGCTTGGCTTTTTTGTGGATGCTTTACCCAATCGACCCAAGGCACTGGGCCTGCTAATCAGACTTGCTGATGATTCCCTCAGAAGTTTCTCTCCTCCTGACCCCACAGAAAGTGACTCTGAAGCCAATTGTTATGTGGTCATAAACATGCTGTCTCAAAATCATCTGTATTCCTTTATACCAAATTCAAGTGGGCCCTCTCAAACAGTCTAAAAAAACTCATGAATCTAAGATACATGTGGCTTCCCCTCCTCCATCCGTAGAAGGGATAAGAGAAACGAAGGTGAGATTAAGGATGTTCACTCCTCAGCCTCAGGACCTATGGCTCTTCCTAGCTAATTGTTCAACCATGCAGCAGAAAGAACGATGCCACCTAGTAGAGAGGGGGCCTTGGGACCTCAACAGCTTTGATGGTTTGGGGCCCCAGACCCACTGATTACAAGGAAGGATCTGTTCTCTTACTGGCTAAAGGGAGAAAGGCGACAATAGAGCTACACAAGTTAACCCAGCCATCAATACAGGACAATTTCACACTTCCCTGCAGGGGGCTAATGACATCGTGTGTATGACTGTTCCAGAGAACCAGTGCATTGCCCTCTTCCTGAAGTCCTTAACTCCTGTCAATAAGCCAAGCCTTCCATTGCTATGCAAAGCTACTGAGCCTCTTGCATCCTTCCAGCAAGGTAAAGTGCCTTGCCACCCCTTCCTTTTGTAAAGTGCTCCACTGCTGCTGTCTCTGTAATTGCCACGTATTTCACCTGCTTCTGGGTAATAGCTACCACTTTAGAAGGCTTGTCAGCAATCACTCACAGCAAGGCCACCGGATGGCCAGCTGCATGGAAGTCGCCATCACATTCACTGGCTTTTCTGTTCACACACCCCTGCTGGGTTTCCTGCCATTCTGCAGCAAAGCAATAACACACTTGTCACAGCATGGGCCCTTGCATACCAAAGCAGTCAAAGAAACTGAGAGGGGACCAAAGAGTTCAAGGTGTGAGCACCATCAGGAAGCACCAATGCCTTTCAACTTGCAATCCTCCACAAAACAACGCCTAGGGGACATCCTGACAGAGTGATGTTTTAATCTATGTTGACCAAAATTGAATGTGTTCAGCTCTGATGTCAACAGACCAGGCAGCAAAGATGGAAGAACTGCTCGATGCTGTGAAATTACACCTTCTACAAACCAAAGAGGCATTCACCTTGAAAGAATGGTGAACCACCTTTCTTCCCATAACGTAATGCACTGATTTGCACTTCTTAATACTTTCACAAGTCAAAGTGTTTGATAGTGAAAAAGCAAATGCTGGTAACATTCCACATGTGTGTTTATTTGACATTATTTTACACTATGAAAGCACAGCTTAGGCTTTGCCACAGTGGATGAGAGACCATCTTTCTTATGTTGTTTACCTATTGCCCCAGACCTCTGGGAAACATCCTGGTGCCCTAAGAAAGAAAGGGCCCACATCCTCTTCCTGCTCTGGAATTAGCTCCCCACATTCAAGTCCTGGAAAGAAGTGAGAGGTGTTTTGCTTTAAAATACATCTAACATCCCCCCAAAAACCATAAATCTTTGTTTTATACAACCCGAGTCCCATCAGGGGTCTGAATGACACTCAAAGGCTGTTTTCATCGTGAGCAGCTGCATTTGCCAAAAGCCCAACCAAACACATGAGTATACAGCAGATAGTGCCAGGGTTGCTGAGGGGAATGGACGAGCTATAAACCTGGGACAAATAACATATTACTTGCATAGAAAGTCTGGGAGTTTTAGAGGCATGTGGTCCCTGCTGTCAGATCCTTATGACTTACCCACTAGGGACCGTGTCTGTTTATGTGTGCGGTTTACTCATTGTCTTTCCATTTATATTTGGTTTATGTGGAAGGGGGCTTAACGCCTATGTATTTATATGCTTGGCAAATCTTCTTTTGGTGTGTCTGTTTTTATTCTTTAACCTAAAATACTTCTAAAGACCATCCCAACTTTAAGTTTCCTACTAACATCGGGGGCTAAATGAAAGCATCTTGTGTGTCTTGGATTTATGCTGAGGTTAACCCACTCCATGTTTTTAAATTGGACTTCTAAAATATGGCCCATAAAGAAGAGAAAGGGGGGGGATTTCTCCAGATGTATAGCCAGATACCCATTTCTAAAATAGCACACAGTCTTCACAGATGTCCCCAGATGGCCTCAGTGATCTAAATTCCAGATAAGAAAGTGATTCCAGAATATTAAAGAGGAAAGTTTTACCCTTAAGGTAAAAAAGAAGATGATATTTCAAGCTTAAAAATGTAGCTGATAGATCCCACCTGCACATGTGGCTCTCTGGAGGGCCCTGGGGGCAGCGACCCTCCCCACCAAGGACCCACTACAGTAGTATTGGGACGCAGGGGAGCAAATGGCAGAAGAGAGGAGTAGATGGCCTGAGTTCGGACACATCTGCCAGCTCCCAGAATCGTTCCGGAGTGAAAACAGAAAACTGGGACGAGTTTGTAACTTTGTCTTAGGTGTCCAGCCATCAGTGTCCCAGAGTCAGGCTTAGAGTCAGACTGTCTTCAAGACTGATTTTTGATGACGGAAATGTACAGTCTACTTGGTCCCTGGAAGTAGTGTTTTTGTTTGTTTGTTTGTTTGTTTGTTTGTTTGTTTTTTGCTAAAATGCACCAGGCAATGTTACCTAACTGTTTACTCACATCACCTGATACATTTCTCTCTTTCGCCCTCACAGTCCCAGCTTGTCGTTTACTCAGAACGAGGTGCTGACTGTTCAAAGCTGGGCTCACCTCACACTTTTACGCCAGCATCACCTATGGGATGCTGTCTATGAAGGGATGCTGCCCATCCTCTTAAACATCTCACCAAGGAAGAATAAATCTCATGTGCAGAGAACAGCAAAGGTGTCTCTGTTGGCCATACTATTAGCCTTTTACTGCCTGTGCCTCTTGGGGGGTTCAGGAAACCACTGTGTTGAAAACACATTCCTGGACAACAGAACTGACATTGTTCCGTGGCTTTCAGAACCAGCTTTCTGTGCCATTGCAGAGCCTCCACCCCGTGTCTGCAGCTGCTCCCATTGCTCACAATCACTTCCACATGCAGGGTTCAGAGCTAGGAGCTAAAGCAACTTCAAGTTTGGCCACACACATCGAAGAGGACCCTCTCATGCTAAAGTGGCATTAAGAATGTTTTATGGTATTTACTTAAAGGCCAGTTTTCCACAAAGGCTGTCAGTCTAGGCCAACGCTACTACAGCTCTTGTTGAAATAAGGGTATCGGGTAGTAAAAGAGCTTTACTGCTTGTTTCAGAGTTCTGTTAGAGAACCCTGCTCCAGAGAGATGTATCTAGGGGTCTATGGTATGCTTACAGCGGCACCGTGGAGCACAGTCCCACTGCTGCTATAAAGGGACTCTGACTTAATTTGAGTAAGGACACAGGTCTGCTGTAGGAGTTCCTGGTTCCTGACTTTCTTGGAGACAGCAACAATGTGAGCTGATGCTGTTGAGATACACACAGCAGGCTATGCAAAAGCATTCAGAGTCACAGAGTCAGTGATGCTATAGCGCATGTGCAGATGACATTGTAATGGGCAGTGGGTACCCATTTAGCTCTCCTAAAGCTTTAAGAAACTGAGAACATACAAATTAGGAAGGGCTATAAGATTGCTCATTTCCTAGGATGTCAGAGAGGTGGACTTCTAACCCCCCCACACACATATTTTACTTTAGACTTAGTACACATTTCCAGGTAAATTTTAATGTTGGTGTCCGTGAGTAAGTATGCATCAACTTAAGTAAACACAATTGATAAAAATAAATATAGAAACAGTATGAATTTGCTTGCAAATGAATCTTGCCTGGTGTCTAAAGCCTTCATAAGAACCCTGAAGAGGCAGGTAATGTCATTATATGTAAGTTTTGATCCCAAAAACCAAAATAGCCATTTTTTTAAGAAAAAAATCTATCTAGAATCCTAAGCTAGGTATATGTACTCAGAAGTTATTAAGAAATATGTATATGTAATATATGTCATATATGTAATAAGAAGTTATCTTATTAATAACATAAGATAAAGCTCATAATGCCTAAATGACAGAGTGATACTCACTTGAGTGACAGATAAAACAGTTGCATGGAATGGGTCTCTATGACATGCTAGCATTCTGGAATAGAGAAAGAATGAACTTATAGTTTCCTATGTGTGGAAGGGGTATGTATGTGTGTGCACATATGAGGTGAGGATACCTGTGCCCAGGTGTACACATGTAGAAGTCAGAGGTCAATGTCAAGTGTTGTCTTCAGTCACTCTCTCCTTATTCTTTAGACAGAGCCTCTTACTGAACCCATAGCTCACTGACTAGCTGTGCTGGCTGGGCAGCAATTTCCCATCATCCTCAGGCCTATGTCTTAAAGCTCTGTGACTATAGAACTCATACACTCTCCTACCCTACTACTTTCTTGGATGCTGAGATCCAAATTCAGGTCTTAATTGATAAATGCAAACAGAACCCATTGAGTTGTCTCTCTAGCTCCTGAATCCAAATTGACAACAATTTAAGTCAAGAGAATGACTAGAGGATAGTTGAGGACAAACACATGACTTTTCCTAATTATGAAACAGAATCCCAGACTTGATTTAAATCAAAACATCACAGTCACTTTTTGAATTTTGTCTTCCTTCCTTATTTGGTCCTTGGCTGGCCTATTGCTCTGGCAAACTTTAGATTCTTACTATGCTCATACATAAATGTTGGAGGTGTCATCTAAATGCTGATTAAAACAACAGTGAAACTATATATAAAACATTTAGAAAGTAAATAGTGAAGTTATATATTTAAAAAAATCTCAAAAGTATCTTTTAAACATTTGGAGAAATATATGTGGTAGACATACCTTTAATCATACACAGCACTCAAGACCCAGAGGTGTGTGGATCTCTGAGTTCCAGGCCACCTGGTCTACAGAGCTAGTTCTTGGCTGGTCAGACCTGTGAGACCCTGTCAAAGCCAAAACAACAGTCACAACGAAATTCCACAAAACCCACTGGGAAGCTGAAATGCCAGCATTGACTCAGCTTACCTCCTTTTCCTTCTTGATGTGTGTTTACTTACTTCTTTATTCTATCCTGTCAACTGAGACTACACTAATTTTTAGGTCAAACTTTATGTACAATATTGTTTGCTTTAGAGATTGTTTTCCTAGGACCTCTGGGAAGTTAAATTGAGAAAAACATGGTTTGTAGCCAACTGTTTCTTTTCTTTCTTTTTTTCTTTTCTCTCTTATCACTAAATCATAATCTTAAACAAGGTGATTGATGAACTTGCCCCAGCTACTAAAGACACACCAGCAAGCTCAAGATTTTCTGCACTTACACTTTCCTAACCAACTTCCATTTCTGTTTGAGGGGAAAAAGGAACAAAGATGGTCCTGGATTTGTCATCCTCCCAAGTCACATCCCATTTAGAGAGAACCTTGCATGCCATAATGTCAAATGTCATTAGGTTTGACATACATAATTGCATTAGGCTACAGTGATGATCTGTAATGAGACATTGAATTTCCTCCCCCAAAATCAGTCACCAAAGCACATTTTCTTCTGATGAATTAATTAATAAAATACGAGGCTCCTTATGCAAAATATATGTCAGTGATTCCCGAGTGTGCCAATGCGCTAACTACTCTGAATAAAAAAGCAGAAGCCAGAAGATGATGGAGAGATGAGCCCTGGGATTCACACTGAGGCAGACAATTTCATCAGCCATCCATGACATGGTCGGTTCAGGCTGCGCTGTAAGCCAGGAATGCAGAGTATAGCCAAGCCATCCTTGAGGAGAGGATGCCCTCACTCACAGTAAAGAAGCACACACCCTCCCCAGTTAGGATCTGCTGAATATAAAAGCCACTTGCCAACATTACCCTCGGGCCCTATTTTTAAAGATTACAATTATAAAACAGCTGTTTGGGAAGAGTCAAATATACAGAGATGCATGGTGTTCACTGAAATATATGATTGTACTAGTTTTATATGTAGGAACAACGGAGATGGATCAGTAGGTAAAGTGTTTCTCACACAAGCGTGAGAAACTTTGTCCAGATTTCTGCATCTACATAAAAACTTGAGCATGAAAGTACACAGCTTTCCTAATATTGAGGAGGCAGAAATAAGAGGATCCCTGGTGTCTTAGTTAGGGTTTCACTTCTGTGAAGAGATGCTATGACCAAGGCAATTCTTAAAAGGAAAACATTGAAATAGGGCTGGCTCATAGTCTCGAAGGTTCAGTCCATTATCAGATGGTGGTGCTGGAGAAGGAGCTGGGAGATCTACACCTTGATCGGAAGGCAGCCAGGAAGAGACTCGCTTCTGCAGGCAGGATAGGAGAGCATAGGAGTTGACCTCAAAACCCACCCCCATAGTGGCACAGTTCCTCCAACAAGGCCACACCTCCCCCAATAAGGCCACACCTTCTAATAGTGTCATTTCACTTGTGTCAAGCATATTCAAACCATCACACCTGGGGTTTACTTGGCAACTGGACTTGCTGAATCACGAACTTAAGGTTCTCACCCTTGTCTTATGACCCTTTTTACTAGAGTTTCTCGTATTGAGCTGACCTCCCAACCATAAATTTATTTTCTTGCAGCTTCATAACTGTAATTTTGTTACTGTTACAATTTATAATGTAAATATTTGTGGTTTTGGTGGTCTTAGGCAATCATTTGAGCCCAAAGGTGTTGTGACCCATAAGTTGAGAAGCACTATAGTAAAAGATTCTGTCTCAAAAATAAGGTAAAAAAGGTGATTAGGAAAGATACCTGATATCAACCTGTGGCCTACAACAAAACACACACACACACACACACACACACACACACTCATGTGTAAATGTCCATAAAACAAAATAAAATAATTCGAAGTATTTCTTAGTAAATATCACTCTGGAGAAAACTTAGATCATATTTCTTCCAAAATTCTCTGTAATTTTGTAAATTTGTAAGTTAGAACTTGAAAGAGTAACAGTTCAACGTGATTAGATACTTGTGGTCCACAGGCAGAGCCTTAGACCAGTAGATCTTTCCAGGATACCAGGGGCCCCAAGATTCTTTCCATCATCCCAGAAGTGACTTTGGACAGAACTACCAATCTAGGCTGACTCTCACTTCACTCTTTTAATGTACAAAAAGATGTTGATGCTAATCTTCCAATGTCTTGCCTATCACACTTTGTACATATCTAATCTATTCAAATTTCCTGAAATTTTGATGTCATCTAGTTCTTTAGACAATATCATCTCCCTGATGGACAGCACTCTGGGCCCACATACGTCCCCTGGTTGTCAGTGATGTCAGTCCTGCCTGTGAGACCAAAATCAGCAGTTGCAGTTCTTCACATCAGGGATGAGTCAGATATAATGGCTGAGTCATTATTTCTTTCTGCTTTCTCAGTGTTCTCTCTAGAAAGTGCCTCATGGCAGACAGTCTGAGAGCTCTCTGCTTACTGTAACATTGCTTACATAATGGGCTGCTGATGAGCCATACCCTGCGGTCTTCCATGACAACACTTAGGTAATGCCTCAACTTCAGTTAATCCTATGATTTGTTCACCCGAAAGTAGAGTTTATTTTTCTATTATTTCTTGAGCTTCAGGTAGGGAGTATTTTTATTTCATTTGTTTGATTTGATTTTGAACCAAGCCAGTAGAAGGTTAAGTAATTCTCAAAATTGATGCAGCCCAAGGACTTAGACACTATTCTTCATGTTCACTGCTTGTATTAACTTAATTTAAATTAGCTCAATTACATCAACTTTACATTTTTATCTATTTTTTTTCATGCAATATGTTTTGGTTATGTTTCCCCTTTTCCTGACTCTTCCCAGATCCTCCCTACCTCCCTAACCATCCAATTTAATGTTCTTTCTTTTTCTCTCTTGAAAAATAAAACAAAACAAAAACAAAAGGCTGGAGAGATGGCTCAGAGGTTACGAGAACTGGCTGCTCTTCCAAGGGTCCTGAGTTCAATTTCCAGCAACCACATGGTGGCTCATAACCATCTGTAATGGAATTCAATTCCCTCTTCTGGTGTGTCTGAAGGCAGCAGTGGTATACTTACATATATAAAATAAATAAATCTTTTTAAGAAACAGTAAAATAAAACATATCAAAGTGAAACAAAAACCCTCTCTTACACACAGATGTGTATTCAAAATAAAAAATAAGAAGCAAACACTGGAGTTCATTTCATATAGACCAAAGATTCCTGCCCTGGAGTGTACTTGACACACATGATAACATACACCACTGGAGAAAACTGAGTTTCCCTTTGCCAGTGAACATCAACTGCGAATAGCTTCTTGGATAGGGGTGGGACCCCACTGTCAACATTCCTCTTTCAGTGCTGAGCCCCATATGGCTCAAACTTGTGCAGATCCTATGCAGACGACACTGCTTCCTTGTTCTTAGCCACCATCTCTGGCTCTCACAGTCTTTTGACTTCCTAATCCACAAAGATCCCTACACCTTCAAGAGAGGGCCTTACATTTAAATAATGGAAAGGACGAGTTTTCCAGGCCAAAAGTGTAAGTGGTGGTCAAGCGCCTATGATGCTCAGGACATGCTGCCCCCACGTCTATGACCATAGCACAGGTCCTGGCACCTGGGATGGAGTTGGGTCATTTCCTGAAACAAAATCCTATTCTGTAGCCCAGGAACTCTTGATAATACTCTTGCTTCAGCCTCTTAAACACTGGTATTTTACATCTGTGAGCTGCCACATCTAGCCTAAACATAAATGTGTTTGTCGTTGTTGTTGTGACAGGGTCTCACCATGCATTGTGACTGGTCTAGAACTCACCATTTAGACTAGACTGGTCTTTAATTCATGATAAATTCACCCAGGTTAGATTTTCTTATAGTTCTATAATGAGGTCAGAAGATTTTTTTTCTTCCTCTGCAATTCAAACATGTTGGAAATATCAGTCATCTGGTTCAATGGTATTTATTAAACACATGCTATGTTCCAGAAACACAATGGACAAGAAAGAAAGATCCTCACTTTATGGAGCTTATATACTAACTTGGGTGTGAGTCAAGACATATTTAAATATCATAGTCCACACACACACACACACACACACACACACACACACACAGATAAAGGAAGGTCAAATAGCACCAGTGGCATCACCATTGTATGACATGTTCAAGCATGACCTTCCTGATAATAGACATCCCTCTGAGGAATCTCTCTAAAAGCTATGCTCTGTGTTTCTGTGAAGGACAGAACAGAACAGAACAGGAGACTAGGCAGAGAGAGTGTCAATCTCAGCCCCTGCTGTAACTGGCTGCATGGTCATGGTATGTTATTTAACACATGTAGCCCTTTAGCAGAAGCACAGTATCAAAATACCAGGACCTGTGTAAATTATGCATATCAGAGAATGGCACATAGTAACTGCTCATTCGAAGCAATTCTTTTATCTTTGCTTGAGAGACATTTTGATATTCAAACTCTGAATTTATATTTTTCCTTTGCCTTGATTTCTTTTTTTTCCCCTGCTGAGCAGAGGACTGCAGAAAAAATAGAAATCACTAGAAAATGTACAAAGGTGATGCAGATCGTGAGTTCCTAGGAATTGTGAAAGGTAGGGATTAAGTTTATGCCTAGGATGAGAGCAGGGATGGTTTACTCCTGAGCTGAACGTACTGTGTTCCCAAGGCCCCACAATGGCAAACAAGAAGCCAACAAAAGGGTTATCAGAAGAAACCAAATAAATTTTGAGGTCTAATAAAGTATTTTAATATAGAATTGCCAGTTAGAAAGAAAAGGTTATAAGAATAAACTGAACTACTGTTTCTCTCTCTCTCTCTCTCTCTCCCTTCCTCCATCCCTCTCCCCTTCCCCTCCCCCTCCCCTCTGTGTGTATGTATGTGTGTATGAGGGGGGAGGGGGAGGGAAGGAGAGAGGGAGGGAGGGAGGGAGGGAGGGAGGGAGGGAGGGAGGGAGGGAGGAAGAGAGGATCTTGAAAGCAAGTATAGTAACCCTCTTCCAACCAAGACTTACATCCTAGCTTTTCCACCTTTCGGTATCAACATGAAGTCATGAAGCCAACAGTGCTCATTCCAGGGTAAAGTCAGAATCCTTACTGGCCATTCAGAAGCCATTCCACAGCCAAACTCAACAACACTTCTGCACATTCACCTTTGACCATAAAATCGCTAGCATGACCATAAAAATCAAATATTTAACATATTTATATGGAAGAGAAACTCCCAACAGTAAAGTCCCTATATTCCTGGAAAGTCAGAACCCAGGTCTACACAGTCCTCTGGGAGTCAGATTTCCTGCACTCACCAAATTCTTCCACCTAGCTTTTCTGTAGACCACCCAGTCAAGGTTTTTGCTCAATTTCCTATTTTCTCCATCTCCCGAAGCCCAAAGATGTAATAGAAATTCCCCTTGAAGTGGTGTGACCTGCAGGTCAGCGGAGTGCATGTGTGCAGCAGAGGCTGTTATTTTTATGGACAGGCCTCTTCAGGGGAAGTCCTGGTGGGCCTGATCCCCTGGCTGCCCGGGTGCTAAACGCAAGCAGAAGCAGGTTTTGATTTTCACAACCGTATTTCAACCAAGAAGACTTCTGTTCTTAGTCCTAAGGATTCACAAGTTGTTAAAGTTATTCATAAGGAGATGTGCTGTCAGCAGGGCAGTGGAGTTCCTGTGGCTTGATGTTCGGGAAAGGCTTTAACTGTCTGGTTTGTTAATTTTTTTTTCCTTTTTACCTAATGGGTGGTCGGTGACCAGTGTGCTTGATGCTGACTCCAGAAAAGCAATTTAAAAACAGATAACACCTCCTTTCAGAGACCGAACCCTTGGCTAGAGCAAACACATAAGGAGGCTTCCAGGGCTTGTAGCTCACAGCCCTGATCTCGCCACAACAGAGCCTGTCCTCCGTGGACATCCTTCACACTGCCTAGGAGGCAAACGCTTCTTGAGACCATGTACAGGGAAACTTCCTTTTCAGTTCTGACTCTGGCCATGCCTAACATGCAGAAAGGATCATACGTACCCGTCAGTGAGAAGTCTGTCGCCAGGGAACTGCTGTGAACATCCCTGAACATTTTATCTTTGCAAAATTGACTTTCCTTTTTCTAATGTAAGAAAAACTTGAATATATTTTTTCATTGTTTTACACGCACACACACACACACACACACACACACACACACACACATATATATATATATATATATAATTCCAGTTTCTGCTTTGCTCAATCAATACAGACAAGGCACATTCTCTCTGCTCATTCCTGGTCTGTTTTCATCTTCTAGAAGGTGTCAGTAATAGTTTGCAGTGCCTCTTTCAGATCCCTTCTGTTCACTTGAGCCCACACGAGTGTCACAAGGACAGTGTTGCTCAGTAATTCTCTTTCCGTAAGCAAAGTGAAAGCTGCCTTCATGGATTTTTCACTGTCTGTCTGTGTTAGAACTTGCTTTGTAGCTTATTGTTTTTTATGTGCCATTTGGAACACAAATATGTTGACATTGATTTATTGGTTCCTTAGTGACAGCCTTGGACTCTCATATTACAAGTGAGTATTTTCTTCGTTTTCTTTCTAATCTAAGAAGCTGGGCATAATTATGGTCCTTGAGAATCTAATTAATGCACAAGAAACTTAAAATTAGAGCATCAGACTTCAAGGAATATATTTTGCAAAAGCAACAAAAAAAAAGTTTTCTCTCCCCCCCCCCCCTTTGTAGTTAAAACCAAAATGAGGAGTGCTGTATTTCCACAGAGAGTGTGCACGCAGAAAATCCTTACGGCTCAGGTGTGGGGTGGGAAGGTAAGGTTGAGGCTGGTCAGTCACCATGAGCATTTCTATCTAGCCCTACCAGATGTTTCCAGCTGCCTGAGGTATATTCTCTCTCTCTCTCTCTCTCTCTCTCTCTCTCTCTCTCTCTCTCTCTCACACACACACACACACACACACACACACACACACACACACACACACACCATCACCCCTCTAGTTTAGTTTCGTTTTGTTGAGATAGGATTGGTTTTGTTTTGTTGAGATAGGATTGGTTTTGTTTTGTTGAGATAGGATTGCTCTACAGAGCCCTGGTTCTCCTGGAGCTCTCTATGTACACTAGGTTGGCCTCAAACTCACAGAGATCCTCCTGCCTCTGCCTCCCCAGTGCTGGAATTAAAGGTGAGCACTATCATGCCCAGCATTACCATTCACACTGATGATCCTGAGCTGGTGAGAACAGTACTTTATGCCCTTGGCAGTGGCTCTCAATCTTTCTAATGCTCCAACTCTTTAATACAGTTCCTTAAGTTGTGGTGAGCCGCCCCAACCATAAATTATTTTATTGCTACTTCATAACTGTAATTTTGCTACTATTATGCGTCAAAATGTAAGTATCTGATACGCAAGACATCTGATAACACACTCCCATGAGGGTCTCTACCCAGAGGTTGAGAACTGCTGCTCTATGGTTTTCTTTAACCAAATCCATCAGACAAACTTCAGTCAAAGCCATCCATAAGAAGAAAAACCAAAGCCAAACCAAAATAACAACAAAAAACTTCCAATAACCAAGAAGATCCTAAGGATATAAAATATTAAAACATAATGGTGCCATTTCAGTGGGACCCAGGGTCAGAAAGAAGCTGTAATATAAAAGCCAAAGAAATTTAGATGATGATGATGATGATGATGATGATGATGATGGTGTTGATGATACATTGACCTGAGTTCAATGTTGTGAATAAAGGCATCACACTAATATAAGACATTAAAAATAGAGGGTTGTAGATGTGGAATCAATGGGAACACCTCCACTAGCTCCTAACTTGATATATATATATATATATATATATATATATATATATATATATATATATATAATGAATATATACATATGTATATATATAAGCATAAACATTTTTACCTAAAGTAATCAGGCAAGCATTCTACTTACTGAGCTATGTGCCCATCTCCTAAGAGTATTCGAACAATTTATATACACTCTTCTTTGGACTTCAAGGGCCTTCAATGGACACCCAGATCCACAAGGTTAACTTACATACAATGGTATATGTGCAGATGGCCTCTGCACATCTTTCTGTGCACAGCTGGACCTCTATCATTATGGATTCTACAGATGTAGGCTGAAAACTTTCAGAAAAAAAAAGCTGTACTGAATATATTTTTCTTGGTATAATTCACTTAATAACAGAGTATATTTGTTTATAAAATATTTACCTGGCATTAAGTATGATTATTAGATCTCTATCCTATTGTCATGATTTGAATAAAATTGCCCCCCATAGCCTCATAGGGAGTGGCATTACTAGGAGCTATGGCCTTTCTGGAATATGTGTGGTTATGTCGGGAGAAGTGTATCACTCAGGAGTGAGATCTGACATCTCAGAAGCTCAATCCAGATCTAGTGGCTCACAATTCTCTTCCTGATTCCTGCAGATGGAGATGCAGAACTCTCAGCTCTTCCTCCAGCACCAAGTCTGCACGCTGCCATCCTTCCTGCCATGACAATAACGGACTGTACCTCTGAACCTCTGAGCCAGCCTTAATTAAATGTTGTCCTTGATAAGCGTTGCCATGGTCATGGTGTCTCTTCACAGCAATATAAGAATGAAAAATTGGGTAGCTTTCATGTGAATGTTATTGCATTTTGTATGAGATACTTAGGCATATATAGATTTGGGTATCTTTGCAGGATCTTGAAACCAATGATTCATAGACACCGAGGGTCATTGCACTATACAAAGCTTTTCAACAGCTTCCTATACTCTCCAATATTATTTTACATATAAAACAGTGAGAGAAAAAAAACCATCACAACTTTCAAATATTACCTGTGCATCTGATTGGCGGAGCTTGCTTTACCTCTAACTCTTTCGGACGCGCACACACACACACACACACACACACACACACACACACACACCTGCAGCTATGCACAGGTCAATAGAAAGTACTTGTTCTCCCAAATGCTGAGGCCAAATGTGAGTTGTCATTTATTGCTGCACTTGCACTGTTGTTTTTCCAGAGTCGTTCAGCTACGTTTCCTGCCTTGGGCCACAGGCACTGGCATTTATCCACCCTCCAAAAACATAAGGGCTGACACAAGTTATAACATACCAATATACATGTTCCTGAGAGCTTGCAGGCAGGGAAAGTCTTAGTGGTAATCTTACATATTCAGTTGAACAAAATTTACCAAACGAAATATTCTATTAAAGCCCTCGAATGAGCAATAATGTAAGGGCTGTCTTATGTGTAAATGACGGGACCTCCCACTCAGTGCCACAGGACACCTACCTATGCAATTTGCTCTGGAACCAAACAGAACGTTGCAATTGTGTGTGTGTTAACTGAGCAAGCCTCACATAGAGTAGTTATCCTCACATAAAGTGGTGTAGAGCCTAGAGAAGTACAATTAAAATGCAAAGTATCATACTTATCATAAACATTTTTCTCACTTATTTATGAATGTGATTAGATTTTAAATTTTATGTATTGAAAACAATCGCATGACATTTTTTGTTTTTGGAAACAATATCAGTATTTGTTCACTGAAATTTTGTTAACAAGAAATCCACTCAGTGGCCTGACATTTCTCGGTTTTATTTAATACATTAACGTCCTAAGCACCTCTCCAAAACCTTCAAAAGTGTCAACATTAGCTCTCTTAAAACAACCCTTTCCTCTAGGAATTCAAACATTATTTGTAAAAGTCTACACACGAAAACATTCTGATTGTTTATAAGAAAATTAACTGGCTGAAAATAATATCCAACTTCTTGTTACTCAGAAACTTCTTACTGAGTAAAATATCTGGCTACTCTCAACTGCTTTCTAATATATGATTCAGCAAAAAGATAATGATATGTCTCCAGAAGTGATGGTACATGCCTTTGATTCCAGCACCAAGGATGTGTAGACATGAGGCAGTCTGTGAGTTCAAGGCCTGCTTGCCCTACATAATGAGTTCCCAGAGAGTCAGGAAGCCAGGGTTATGTACAGAGATCCTCTTCTCAAAATAAGAATAAGACAAGGATGCTGTTCAGTGAGGAACAGAAGGCCAACCCAGTACCAATTCTCTTCCCATTAAGTAGGCTCTGCTTTTCTGAATGAAAATATCTCTGCAAAAAAAAAAAAATTCTAGCTATTATTTGAAACCTGAAGGCAGATATTAAAGACCTATGAAGTGAGAACTAGAATATTGTGTTCATATGTTATCTACCCCAGTCTCCATAGCTGAGAGACTCACTGTCTTATAAGGATTTCGGGTTAAATTTTCACTTTGTTCTGCTTCCTGCTCGCTGGGCCCAGAATGACCACACAGTTGTTTGCTCTGTGAAGACAGGGAAGCAACTTGTGGGAATGGATGGACAGTTAGCTGAGGCACATGGGTGCCATCATGACCTAGCAGGACCTAGCCTATGAGTTAGGCAGACACCATGAGTCTCTGGAAGCTAAGAATAAATCCTAATGTTGCGTACATCTTTGCTTTGTTTTACGTCTTATTTTATTTTATTTTATTTTGGGGGCAAATTTTCACGATGTGCCCTGGCTGGTCTAGAACTTGCTATGTAGGCCAGGATGGCCTTGAACTCACAGATTCGCCTGCATCTGCTTCCCAGATTCTGGAATTACAGTTGGAAACCACTATTCCTGGCAATTTTGTATTACTTCTCTGAGACAGGGTCTCACTATGTAATCTTGGCTGACCTGGAACTCTGAATGACCAGGTTACCCTAGAACTCAGATTCACCTGCCTCTTCCTTCCAAATGCTGGGTTAAAGGCACATACCACCCCAACCAGCCCTCGTGTCTATTAAATCAAGTAGGAAGTAAAAGTCTATGCAAGGTCCTATTAGAAAGAAAACAGATAGGAAAAACAACTCACACACAGATTAAACAAGAAAGTTATCCAGACACTAGCAGAATCCACACTAGATTTGTTTTTTCTCGTTTTCTTTGGAAGGATTCCAATGTTGCTTTGCAGTGGCCAGAGTTATACACCAGTGTTACATGGGTCCTGGCCAGATGCAGCACTCTGGGCTCTGGTTTTGGCAAGATTCTGGCCACCTTAAAAGCTTTACCTTCCATGGAAGACTGAGCTGCTGTTAGGACAAAATTAGGCGATGCATGCCAATTGCTTAACAGCGTGTCTGAGGCAAACGTGTTCCTGATGCTTTTGGTTTTTGAGCAGCGGAGAGCGAAAGATATGGAACTTACTAGCATTTTCATGCAGGTCATCCGTTCAGCCAGTGGGAAACTTGCTTTCCCAGCTGTGTCCACTACGGACTCAGGTTAAGCTCTGGATCAGTTAACACCCACGGCAGCTTTACATATGAGCTCTTTCCACCCATCAGCTTAGACCGAGGAAACTGGTTTGGGGGAGAGCAAGTGTTACTTTTCGGATAGTGGGTCTGAGCCCTAAAATATGATAACTATCTTCCAGAGTTGACTGGCAGTATGGTGTGTAGAGTCAAAGTAGCAGAGCCTTGGCTCGGTTCCCCTGTTTGTTATACAAAAGTAATAATAGAACCTACCTCACAGGGCTGCAGCTCAGAAGAAATGACATAATGGCCAGAAAGCTTTTAAGCAGAGTGCCTGGAACAGGAGCACTCTCTCTGTGCCCAAGTGGTCACGACACTGCTGATGCTGATGCTGATGCTGATGCTGATGCTGATGCTGATGCTGATACTGATACTGATGCTGATGCTGATGCCGATGCTGATGCTGATGCTGATGCTGATGATGTATTAATGCTCACCGTGTTGACGATGCCCTTTTTGTTATCAACCCGGAGAAAAAGCAGCTGATGCTGATGCTCCAACAGATCTGGGAAATGATAGCTAAACAAGACATAAATCACCCCACAGAATTACTCCTCATTGTCTCTTTGGCAGGTTTCTTGGGCTGTTCTGCCAGGCTATGGACAGTAAATATAAGAGAATGTGCTGATGAGCCTGTTCACATTTGTAGTGTAAATGGCGTAACGGGCTCCTTAGTCCAAGAGTCATCTCTCTTTTAGCGATACCTTACCTGCAGAGCTAAAATTCTCTAAAATTTTAAATGTCTGCCTGTCCCCCACTGTGGGGTATGTGTGTGTGTGTGTGTGTGTGTGTGTGTGTGTGTGTGTCTGTGTGAATGTCTGTGTGTGTATGTGTCTCTGAGTGTATGAGTGTCTGTGTGTTTCTATGTATATGTGTAAGTATGTGTGTTTGTATGTATATGTGTGTGTGTGTCTGTATGTATATGTGTGTCTGTGTATGTGTCTTTGTGTGTGTGTATGTGTGTGTATGTGTGTCTGTGTGTTTGTATATATGTGTGTATGTGTATATATATGTGTGTGTGTATGTGTGTATGTGTGTGTTTGTATGTACGTGTATGTGCATCTGTGTGTGTGTCGGTGTGTGTGTGTGTGTGTGTTATTGGGTAGGATGAATGGGAAACATTGTTTTTTATCTCCAGTCAGGGGCATTCTGTCCATAACTGACTCAATATGTTTCTGGAACCTCTCTGGTCACAAGTGAAGATTCATTTGAAGTCATACAAATGCACATGTGGAGAAATTAATCCTTGGGAATATTCTCTTTTCTTCCATCCAATTCTTACTTCTGATGCTGCTCCATGTATGTTTATAACTCTAATATTCTAAGAAGGACAATTCTGCCCATCACGTCTGTCCCAGGAAACTGGTACAGCCCCATACCAGGTGTGGGGTTCAGCTATTTCCTCCTAACACATCTCCAGCGAACATCTTCTCCTAAGACACTAAAATAGTCCTGGGGTATTTTCAAGACTTGTTTTTATTTTCTATTTCCTGTTCTCTATTTTTCAACTCTTGGAGAAAAATTAAAATTCAGAAGAGCAAACAGCATATAGTTCCAAAACAAGTAGAAAAACAAAACAAAAACAAAACCAATTTAAAAAAAAACCTCAATAAAGATACAGAGAAAATGAAGTCTGTACTATCTACAGATTAAAGCTTTAATTTTGCTGAAACCCCATTGGTTTCTTCTGGCCTGAGACACCCTGTCTAATTTCCTGTGCTCACATCAACTCCACATCACACAGTCACACAGACTTCCAGCGATCCGTCAAGTATCCACCTGCTTCCAGCTGTTGTTTAAAATCTAACTTCCACATGCTTTCTCTTCCCATACTGTCACATCACACTGCATGGACATTTCCAGACGGTGGGCACCGCTGTAGATGGAATTTTTAATGGATTCATGGCCGAAGACTCAATATGGTGTGTCCACTGAAGACTTGTAGGGTTGAACAATTGGTTCCCAGCTAATAATGGTGTTTGAGAGGCTGTGGCATTATAAGGAAGTGGTGGCCCAGCTGAGGAGCTAAGTCCCTGAGGAACAGGTCTTAGGAGTGGTTGATCTGCCTATGTACAGAGTCTAAGCTGCCACAGTGGACTGTGGTCTCCAGAACTGGAGACATGACAAAGCCTTCCTCCACAACATTGATGTTTACCAGGGTTCTATCAGGCTCTCTTATATAGTCACAGTGGGAATAAACAAACAAACAAACAAACAAATAAATAAATAAATAAATAAATAAATAACAAAAAATACTAACCCATATAAAATGTGAGCCATAATTTGTCTGTTAGTGGACATGTGCTGCTTTCTAGATTTTCCTACTGAACAATAATAGAATGCTCTTTCTGATATTTCTCTCTCTCTGTCTCTCTCTGTCTGTCTCTCTCATGCTCTGTGTGTATGTATGTGTGTATACAGATATATACATATATATATGTATACATGTATATATATATACATATACACACAAATTCTTTTATTTCTGAGGGTCAAATTCCACAGGCATTTGGGTTCTAAAATTTTGGATCACAAAGCAGGTATGTGTGGGGTTTCTAGGATCTATAATTGAACAATGTACCTAGCTTCTGGCTTATCTTCCCCTAAACATTGTCTGTCTGAATACACAGCAACAGCTTTCCCATGTCACTTGGGACCCGTTATCTGAGTGAGGGGAAGATGGCTGTTGTCACTCTTGTGGAGGAGCAGGAAATTACTCCACGGCCAACTGCTAAGAAGTGTTTGGCATTCTAGTGAAACTCGTTGCATTTTCCCACTGAAACAGTTTCAGTCAGGAGTTCAATGGAGCTGAAACAGCACCACAAAAACACTGGTACCAAATGACAGGTACATTAGGGCTAAGAAGCTAAGGATTTGTTGACCAGAATAGAAATCAAACCACCGTTTAGAGCATGGCTTTGGTGGGAAAGTGCACTTCAAATGACACACACTAAGCAATCTTTTTATGACCCTGCTGGCTTCTGAATTAGAACAGCAATAACCTAGTGTTAAGGATGGTGTGAGAAACAGCAAAACTTAACCTGGGGCTGCGGAGCTAATGGTGGTCCTTGAAGCACAGTTACAGACTGATGGGGGCAATAATGTTGACCCTAGAGTCTCTCCTAAAGACGTTCTCATGAGGTGAGAGCTATTCCTCAGCTGAGACGTTCTGCTCCTATATTTTTGCACTGACACTCATACAGGGTCAGGGAACAATTGTTCAAAGGGGCTGTAAGGGGGAGCTGTATCGAGAGACCTAGAAGACGCTGCAGCACCAGAGACCCTGGACAAATCTCTCCAGCATCCAGTTCTAGAAGAGTGCTAGAGATCTCAGCAGAAGGTAGGAGAGTTTCACTTTACTGCTGAGGCCCAAGTGCAAAAGAATTCCAGTGTTTGCTCAGTACAAGGCCCTGAATATCGGGATGGAGAATGAAAAGCATTGAATTGACACAACAGAGTGTAACTTTGGTCAAACCATTAAGCTCTTTCAGTTTAACTTCCTTATTTCCTTATTCAGCAAGGTGGCTGACATTGGCAGAGTTAAGAGACAGAGGTATGGCTGTAAAATATTTTTACATTAAACCTGGTCCCTGGTAAGTATTTATCTTAATTAGTGTTCTGTTGTGTGAAGAGATGCCATGACCATGGCAACTCTTATAATGGAAAACATTTAACTGAGCAGGTAAGAGGGGGAAGGGGGAGAGAGAGTGATGGGGGGTGTTTTGAGCATTTGTAACCTTAAAGATCATCCCACAATGACAAATATCTTCCAGGAAGCTACACCTACAAGGCCAGACCTCCTAATAGTGCCATTCCCTGTGAGCCTATGAGGGTCATTGCCACAATACTCAATGACTGTCAAATGTCACATCAAAGATGACTGTTACCACACTCATCTTTGTTACTTAACAATTCTGTCCCTAGTAAACTTTCTAGAATTTTCCTACAGTAGTTTCCAGAGCTCTGTGGCAAGAAATGTCCTATAATCACTATCAATATTTCTCAATAGGCTCCCACATCATCGGAGTCTCTAAGCAACCAGGCTCTGCTGGGTGTTAGGGGTCACCAGTTACTAGGAAAGGACAGGAATAATAACAAGTGGCAGACAGACTTATCTCTTGTACATAAATCTGTGGAGAACCTTGACTCTAGAAAAACATTGTAGAAATTAAAGGCACAACAAAATAACAGCCATGGGGAGGGGTGTAAAGCCATGGGAAGCAAGATTACAGTGGCTAAAGACTGCAGTTACTAAAGGGCGGAGTAACATTGCTCCTCCAAAACTGACTTTGCACCCTCCACACTGACTTGGAGTCCTTAAGTAAATCATGCCAGTTCCTGAACTTCCTTTTTTTCACTCAAAAGAAAGAATTGAGCCCAATATGTTAACGTCGCTTTTATGCCCTAGTTCTTCAATAGCACTGCTCACTGTATGACTTCACATAGCTTCCTGGTATCTTTGCTAAATTCTGATAGAAATGAAATCAGCCATTGCCCTTCCTGGCAGATGTTTCAGGTCGGCCAAGGAGAGGTAGGAGAGGTCTGTTTCTCTCTCTCGATTACAACACACTAGGTTCAATCATTCCCTGAAACAAAATGACTCCCACGACCATCATGTTATTAAACTCCTTCGATGGAAATGGGACATTTTCTCTTGTCTTCCTGCCAACTTTTCAGCTCCAGAGATGTGGCTTTTAGGACTTCCCATAAAAGCCCAAAGTGGCAACATAAATAAACTTCCCATAGTAATTATCCACCCTGTTCTTTGCCTCACAATCGTAGCTCTTATCTTTCTTCTCAGTGGCCAATCCCCACAAAGCTCTCAGATTTATTACCTGTGTGAGGCAATTCATCATGTGGGATAAATACCAACTTCTACCACTGGGCAGTTCTGTGCTTTGGTGATTTCCATAATGAAACTGGGGTTTATGAAACACAGAGCCTACTACAATAATGGCTCATATTCCTCTTAGTTATATATTTACAAAATGAGCAACTTTCAGTGAACATTGTTGCTTTTTTATATCTTATTCTCTTGGGTCCCTTGAGAAACACAGTTTTCGTACTTGAGTCAGGGTAGTATAGCAAAAAGAGCATCAACGTTAGTAGGTCATGCAGCCCAACTACTTATAAGGTGAACTTAGGACAAACAAAGGGAATAGCCCTGGATGTCTCTCATTCTCTCGCTGATAAATATGAGATTTTTAGAAGTGGTAATTACAAAACACCTAATTTTGTGTTTGGAAAACAATAAGTTTTTATTTAATTAATTTTCCCACAAGCAAAACACTCATCCATATAAAATAAAAAATATATAATTAAAAAATAGTCCATGGTACGCTAAAGAAAGATATAATTTATAACGTATTAACTTTTTAAAATGCTAATTTGTTATAAACCTTGCAAAAACCACACCATTAAGACCTGAAGTAAAATAATCATTTAAAGGACAGTGTGAATGGAGACTTGCTGTCCTTACGTTCAGCAAATGTCTTTCAAAGAACAGTTAATTTGGTATAGGTCACCTTGGGCCTCCCTAAAAATGTCCCCCAAATGGAAACCAAGATGGTTGTAATTTGGTAAAATTTTGAGAACAAACATTTTGAGTATGATTATTTGTCTTTCTCGGTCACTATGGTGTGATCAGTGCTTACTAGGTTACATCGAGCACTTATGCTGTACCACTCTTTGTTTTAGGGGCCATAGTAAAACAAGTCAAGTCTGTTTTTAAGAAGTCCCTGACTTCCTCTAACATCCTTATTAATCACATTATTGGAAATTTTCCTGCCAATAGAATCTGTGGTCACTAAGAACATGTGTGTACTGGGCTGGATAGTTTTATGTCAACTTGACACAAGCTAAAGTTGTCTGAAAAAAGAGAACCTCAATGGAGAAATGCCTTCATAAAATCCTTCTATAAGTCACTTTTCTAATTAGTGATTGATGAGAGAGGGCCCAGCTCATTCGTGGTGCCATCCCTGGGCTGGTGGTCCTGGGTTCTATAAGCAGGCTGAGTAAGTGATGCAAGCAAGCCAATAAGCTGCACCCCTCCATGGCCTCTGCATCAGCTCTTGCCTCCAGGTTCCTGCCCTATTTGAGTTCCTGCCCCAACTTCCTTCAGTGATGGACTACAATGTGGAAGTGAAAGCTAAGTAAACCCTTCCCTCCTCAACCTGTGTTTCATCACAACAATAGAAACCCTAACTAGGACAACTCCTCAAATTTTTCATTTCATTTTGCCTTGACTTTATGTAAGACTTGATCTCTCTACATAGTGCTGGCAGTCCTGGAGCTCATTATACAGACTAGGCTGGTCTCAAACTCACAGAGATCCACTTGCCTCTGCCTCCCAAGTACTGGGATTAGAAGCATGCACAGTCATACCCTGTGACTACCCAATGTTTTTTATAAAAATTAAGATTTATTTAATGTATATGTTTGTGTGTCTACATGAATGTTTACTTCCATGTGTTCTTGTATCTTTGGATGCTAGAAAAGGACCTGGAACTGGAGTTACAGGCAGTTGTGAGTTACCTCACATGAATGCTGGAAATGCAATCCAGGCCCTCTTCAATCAGCAAGTGTACATTTCTCTAGCCTCTCAAAATAATTTTTTCTTAATTTTAACAATGTACCTCTTAATGTTAGAACATTAAGTGAGCATGTATAAGACCCCAGGTTCAAGCTCTACTATCCACCCCAAGAAAAAGCAATAAAAATTGAAATGAGTCACATTTAAAGTATGGGTAAACCAAAGATGGGTGGTAATGAGTACAGACATTTCAGTCATCATGGAAAGTTCTGCGGGCAGCACGGCCTCCACAGGGTTTGCAACTTTAAGCCACATACAGGACAGTGAGCTTGCCAGTAGTTCACAACTGTCCCACCCCTCAGAAGCTGCTCCAAATCTCCTCTCCACTGAGGACTGAGGTTAACAGTTTTGGCTTCTCTCTATATTGGCCCTTTTTGTTGAAAACTCCTCAACTATTGATAAAGACCCAAGTTTGTTTATGCTTTCTTTCCTGGAAACACACCTTGATTTCTCTCCAGCCCCTTTGGTTTCATATCATGTCTATTGGGGGCTAAAGGAAGACCATAAAAGGTTCTGGTTGGCTGGTCGCTCCAATTTCCCCCTCAGCCTACCCTTCAACCCGCTGTATACTGCCTCAGTCTTTGCAGTGTCTCTTACATTTAATTTTTGTTGGCCATTCTGAGTCTTTCCTGCCTTGCCCCTTTACTTAAAAGTACATCACCAAATCTAACCCTTGGCACACGCTCCCAGAATCCACTTAATGCCTACCCTTGACTTATCTGCTGCTTGGAGCTGACTGACCCACAGCCCCACAGCACCAGAAAATGCCAAGATATTTCTAGAGTAGCGCCATCAGGATTTGGGTTAGTAAAGCAACCACAGAACTAATATTGCGTCTAGATTCATGCTCACAATATTCTTTGGCAAATAAAGCTAGCCACGCAGAACTGAACTTCCATCCCACAGAAACTCCCTGTTGTGTGTACTGTGCTCACTGCTCCTGTTTATACTTCCCAGCCTGAAACCAACACAGCAAAAACTTAGTGTAATCCCGTACAGGGTTTGATGACTTAGATTTTCTTTAAAAAAAAAAAATTCAACTTGACTTTGAAATGAATAAAATGGTCGATCCTCTCATATAACAGACTTACCTTCCTAATTACCTTATTCTGGGGCTGAAATGAAAAGAAATGGCCTTGGTTTCATCCCACTCCATGCAGGAGGCATTAGAGGGGAGAAAGAAGAAGCCTGTCAGAGAGGAACAGCTGGTAAGAGATTTCAGTTTCCTGGAAGACTATCTACCAACTTGGTGATTTGTGCGTGGGGAGCAAAAACTAATGGTTAAGAAAGAACTTTTTCCAATTATCTTTTGCATGTTTTTTTCTCAAAATTTTCACCCCCTACACACACACACACACACACACACACACACACACACACACCTCACCCTCACACGTCTCCAGATGGCTGGCCCTGATCCTCTTGCCTTCCTGGCTCATTTCCTCCTTTCAGCCTGAGCAAACCCAGGTGGTCCTTGGGCACTGGAAGTGTCTCAGCACATCCTTTGATTCTGAAATTATGGATCCATTTTTCTGTCTTTGCACTGATCAGTAGCTCCCTGCTGCCTCCTTGGCTTCATTTCTCATCCCTTTTCTTGCTCCATTCACAACTGGCTTTCTCATCTTCCCATGAATGTACAAAGTATGCTCCGTGCTCAGTGTATTTGCTCTTGCTGGGTCCTCTTTCTGAAATAGGTGCTCTCCAGCTTTGCCCACGTTTTCACCCCTGACTTCACTCAAGCATTCTCCACAGAAAGCTCTCTTCTGTGCTAAAAAATCAAACTCAAGCCCTATGCATACTTTAAAAAGGATTTTCCCAGTACTTTTCACAAACGTTCATACATACATGTGCACACATACAAATGAGATGTAAAACTAGCCTACCCTGCTCCCCATCACTCGATAATTCCTGAACACTAAATCATCCTAAGTCGTTACTTGTTAGTTCCTAGTGTCCTAGTTTGGTAATTCCGGCCAGGTGCAGCACAGTGGTCCCTCTGCTCTGGAGCACGCTTGGCTAGTCTTGACTGAAGCTCATTCGTCTGCTTTTATCAAAGTAGCTCAGGAGAAAACATTCTTGCTGCTGCTGCTGCTGTCTCCTTTTCTATGTGATGTCTTATTCTCCAGGTGCTGGCTTAGGCTTAACAATATGGTTCACAGAGTTTTAGGTACAACAGGGGTAGAGCGCACAAATACAATTCATGTTTTCATTAGACGGTTCAATTAGCCCAGCCCAGATTCAAAAGGCTCAAAATCTAGATCCTACCTCTTGCTAGTAGGACCTGTAGCATCACTTAACAAGGACCTAGAGGCAAAGAGAGGAACTTTGTCTATTTTTACATGAGCCCTCAGAGACTGTCAGTATTGTTTATATCTGTGTGTCTAGCATCTATGACAGGGGATGGATGAAAACAGCCTTTCAGTAAGTAATTATTTAAGTGAGTGTATAGAAGCAACTCTAGAGGACTAAGGAAAATAAATTGTTCAGAATGTTAACACTACCAGACCTGTGTAACTCTAGCCACAGTATAGTCACTATTACCTCAGCCCCATAGTGCCAGTGAAACAGTGGTTCTCAATTTGTGGATCTTAACCCCTTTGGAAGTCAACCGACCTGATACGGGAGTCGCCCAAGACTATCGGAAAACACGGACATTCACACTGCATTTCATAACAGTAGTAAAGTTATAGTTACCAAGTAGCAACAAAAAATAATTGTATAGCTGGTGGTCATCACAACATGAGGAGCTGTACTGAAGGGTGGCAGCATTAAGGGGGTTGAGAGTCCCTGCTATAGACTATAAGCACTAAAATGTTGCATTTCTGGTTCAATGTGTGGAACATCTGACTAGTCTGACCTGGGTCACGCATCTGGCCTGGGTCATAGGAAGTAAAAGAAGGGAAGGAGAAATAACCAAACACTGCTCACAAAATAAGCAGAGGAACCCCAGAGAGACCATTCTACCCCAATTCCACATAGACGTCTAGGACAACTAGCTCTGCTACTCAAAAATCACCTCACTATCCCCTGCTTGTTAATTGATAGCAACTAGGACAATCTTTCTGGTCCACACACCCACACATGCATAGAATTTGCAGAAAAAAGTAATATTTAAATTCAGCCCCATTCGTATTCTTCCTTAAAACAAAAGTTTAAAGAGTGAACTCGGTAGTTTACCTCTTTAAAAACAACAACAACAACAACAACAACAAAAATATTCCAATTGTCTATGGAGGCTTTAAAGTCCTTTGTGTAGAGAGGCTTCCTACCCATTTATTTCACAAAGGGTCCATTGAGACGAGCAGATAACTATCATTTAGAGTGGTCCTATAGAATAACACAAAGAGCCTGTAGCACCATCCCTAGAACAAGCACAGCCTTTCAAAGACGAGTACCTAAGACTGGTAACAGTCATACACAGCAAGAAACAGTTTCAATTCTATTAAACAAAGACTTAGAGGCAATACTGGGAGCTGGTGGCCTTTCAAATCGGAGCTTTTTGCGAAGAAAAGAGAAGCTGTAGAAGAATATTTCAGGCACGGAAAACTGATGTCATTTTTGTAATTATTTCCACCACTGTTCACGTGCATGCACTTGCATCAGTGAGTAAGCACACACACAACAGGCAGGCTTCCATGGGAATCCAGGAACTCCCTGTTACCTTTCCTTATTCTCTCTGGACCTCAAAAAGAGAAACGAAATAGTATGTCTGGAAGCCAGGATAGATGCGCATTCACAGTGTAACACATAACTCCAGGACCTACGGTTTCCAGAGCTCCAAGGATGCTTGGGACAGCTCAGACAGAGCCTGCAGCCACATAGTCCTTGGCTGGTCCTCCATCTTAAGTTCCAGTGATTTCCAAGTGCCTGAACCTACATTTCTCTAAGGCAGGTCTCTCACTGTGGAAGCCTCCTTCACTGCTCGGCTGGTGGACCACAAGAGGAAAGGATACAACTCCCCACACTCAGCAGCTTTCAAACTGTGGCCAAGGAATCAGTGTACATCTTGACTTTCCTTGCCCCTTCAACAGAGTACTTCACATGCATTCTCTCATTGGAACAGATATCTACCAGATATTCTCCGCGATGATTTAGCTAGGACCACTCACAGAGGTAATGACTAACTAAAGGCATGTGCTATCACACATACGTGGTCCCCAGTATATTCTCAATCCAGGTTTGACATATGGAGAAACTCAAACCAGCACAAAACTCCAGTCTCCCAACATTCCTAAGTAAGTGGTCCCTGGAGCTCAATGGTTATGTCCAAGTTAAGATGAAATGTCCTGGAGAGAAGGTTTCTGCCAAATATTATAGTATTTAATGCCTAATGAAGCCTTGGCAGGATATGTGTGTATATAGGCTCATTCCTCAGAGTGCATGTGAAGGTCAAAGGATGGCCTATGGCAGGCCATTCTCTTCAAGCTTACAGGGTCACCTGTATGGTCCCCTGCATGGTAAGCAGTCCTGTGGGGTTAGCATCCTGGTGCTGGCTCTCAGGCCTTTCACAGCAGATGTGATCATTGTAAAATGTTCTGTCTCAGGACCCAGGACTCTGATGTTTATCTGTTTCCCTTAATTTTAATTTTTACTGCTTTCCCTTTAAAGTCAACAAGTCACAGATTGAGCTATAAACTGTCAGATTTTGTACCCTAGGAGGCTACCAATTGCCTGCAACAGGAGATGATTTACATTTCCAATCAAAGTGACAGATAGAAAGCCACATCTCAACTCCTGCAGGAGTTGTAAAACTCTCCGGCTCTGTTTTTCCCCTTTAATCTTTATCATCTCAGAGCATTGATATGGGCACGGAGAAAATAATTGCACAATCAAACTGAGATGCCGTTCGTCTGAACCAGCCTCTGGGTGGCTGGAAGTCAAAGATCTCCTTCCCACAATTCCCAGGCACTGTGTTGGGTATGATGTCAAGAATCAGAAAGCTTATACAAACTTCGAGTTAAGAATCGGCAGGAAGGATGGCTGGAATCCATCCCTGGAAGCACTTCTAAAGCTAGCCGTGTAAAAACTAATCCATTTGCACCGACCAGTTCAGACAATTAGGACCAGTCCTCTGCAGACAATGTAACAGATGTTGCTAGATTTTATTGTTGTTAGGTGTTTGCTTGTTTCGCTTCTGTTGTTTGTTTTTACTTTGCATAGAGGGAGAAGGCAGGACGTAAACTTTTGGTCCTGATTTCCCAGGTGGTGTCCTTTGCCTGGCAATTTCAACGTTTCGGTGCGTGCGTGTCTGATTCTGGCAGATAAGGCTTTTGAGCTGCAGGGTTGAGTTGGAAAGCGATCCCAGGAAACAGCAGTAGGAGAGTCAGAGAGTGAGATGAGGAAAGGAAGCCAGAACGTGGCGTGTTAATAGGCAGGTTTTCACTGTGAGCCACTGGGACCCAGTTCTGTCGGAGCGACTGCGTGCCTCAGTGTTGCTCCAGGTAAAGGAAACGGGGAGAAGGCTACCTCCTGGGCCATTAGCTCTGGGTACAGATCAAAGCCACGGGAGAGTCTAAAGAACCGGGCCTGCTGAGGGGATGTGGGCATAGTACCAGCAGCATCTGCTGCAACCATCTACTCTCCATCATTTGCCCTGTTCCAGGCACGGGAGCAGCTGGTGGCTGGAAGCCAAAGCAAGCACCGGGAAAACCTGATTCCAGTAAGACAGCGGCCTTGAAAAGGAAAGTGATTCTGTGAACATGTGGTGATGTTGTGCTAGGCGGGCTATTGTGGGTTGTGAAAGGGGTCCTCTGAGAGGACTCGCAACGCTTATCAAACCGTCCAGAAAGGCGCTTCCAACTCCGCAGCACGCTGGTGTGTAGTGGCTAACAGGCATGGAAAATCGCGAGTCGCCTGGGACTCGGGCTAATTAAATGCAATCCTGTCTCCGTCCTTCTCTGCTGCAACACAGAAGCAGAAATCTTCCAAAACACCTAAATGTGCAGCCATATCCGTCTCTCTAATTACTGTGCCTGCTTCACTTTATTTGCAAGCACGGGGGCTTTTTATGGCGTCTTTGCGTCTCTGTGAAAGGTGTCAAGGATCTGAAAGAGCCAGTGGGGAGAAGGGAGGATAAAAAGCTCACTTGCTACTGGCCCTTATTCAATGCCACTGAAAAGGTGCTTAAAGAGCTTAAACTAGAGGGAGCATAAGCTGGCAGGGCATTGAGGCCTAAGGGATCAGGGCTAGATTTAAGTTGAGAGGGGTAAAACCAAATAGCTGGCGGAGCAGGAACTGAATGAGGCTCAGAGTTCTGTCTGAGGACCAAGCTTTGTTGTCGGCTGTTGTGAATGGGGGCCACTGACAACTCCTAGTTTTGTCCTTGCTAAAGCATTGTCCCCAGCTGGAGGGAGCTGCCCTGCCCCCTACCCAGCGCTTCCTATGGGATGTGCTGCGGCCATCTCTCTTGCTCTCCCTTTCTGCCCTCACGGTCTCCAGTCCTGTTCCAGAAGCATTGCTCAAGGACCTCCTTAATGCAGGAGGCTGGATCCCTCTTCAGTGTCTGTTTCTCAAGGAACTCAGCACACTGAAGCTGGCATATATAGGGGGTCATCCATTTGTGCATTGTGGAAAAGGCCAGAAATCATCAAAATAACTTTTTCTATGAGAGGCTTAAATTATCATAAATTCATCATCCTATGAAGAAGCAGCTCTCGGGTCAAAAATGTCCCTGAGGTCAGAAGACCTGGTCATGAAGGCTGGGAAATAACTAGATCATGGCTTGGTGTTTCCCTCTTCCTCTGACTCCATTCATAGTTTCAGCTTTACCAACACTCTGGAAAGTACCATTGAATGGAATTAACTTTAGATTCCTGTGTTCTTGCAATAAATGCCTGCTTTAAAAAAATATTCTCCAGGGCTGGGGGGATGGCTCAGCAGTTAAAAGCACCGACTGCTCTTCCAGAGGACCTGGGTTCATTTCCTAGAACCCCTATGGAAGCTCACACTCATCTGTACCTCTAGTTCCAAGAGATTGGATACTCTCCTCTTGTCTCCATGAACACCAGGCATGCACACAGTGCGCAGCCATATGTGCACAAAGCAACCATGTGCACACATACAAAACACTTCTTTCCAAATCAGCATTACACAGATGTCACATAAGTCTGTAAAAAAAAAAAGTGCTCTTTTAAAAATACATATTCTATTACCATCTAGATTTAACAGATTTACAAAAATAAGAAAATGGGTGTAATAATGTTTTATAATTATTATTCTTATATTATTATGATTATGTAGGCTTGAATGATAGCATTTAATTTTCACATGTTCAAACCAACACAAAGAAAAATTTTCCCAGTAATCATTCAGCAGCTTATCAAATAATGTTGCTTCACAGAAGAATTTTAAAAGCTAATCTTGCATAAGCCTCGCTTACTTATTACGTTCTTAAGCATTTGCATTTAGAAGCATCCTGAGTCTTATAGAATTTATGTGTACCATATACATCTGTGTGCAAAAAGCAAGATTCTTTGGGTCAAACTCGCTTAAGTTGTTTTCAAGATATTAATTCCTTAAAAAAAAAAAAAAAAAAAAAAAAAGACAGACCTGAAATTTTTAACCAACCAGAGCTTACAAAAAGAAGCCTGAGAAACATTCACCTGCTTTTTCTCACCAGGGGTAAAAATTCTTTAAAGCTCTTGAACGTTCCTCAGAGACAAAATTACAGCCCAGTGAACGAAAATGTAAGCGTAGACTAATGCCGTGCTAAGTGTCCATCCACTGATCTCCACGGCCCTTTCCACAGAAAGGCCTGATCGTCCATGGAAACAGGTGTCATTTACAGTCAAGTTTTTCCAAATCTGCATTATGCAGATGTCACATAAGTCTGTAAAAAGAAAAAGTCTGAGGAATGTAAAACCAGAACCACACACCTGGATTTCATATCACAATAAACCTCGATCACCACACACCATTCGCAGACACAGCTGCACGGTGAAGTCCCCTTGGATGTTACAACCAAGGATTAGGGAAGAGATGGATGGTGTGCAGCCTTGTCAATTCATTTCAGGCGTCAGGATGACATAAGGAGGCACAGGGATATTTCTTTATTGGGATAACTCTGGGGATAAGATGGAGGAGGGGGCCCTGCATGTTGGAGAACTGGAAAACCATCCCTCATATTGCACAAATGAACTAATACATCATCAATCATTGGTATTTGAAAGGCTTTTGGACCGTGTGATACATTATCCTCTACTGTAACCTGCACATTGTTTGTAATTGCTCTAACTAGCTGCCTGAGTGAGCATTGCTTGGAGTTCTGATAGCACCTCCTCCATTGGGTCTTTTGGCAGCATAGAAGCGAGTGTGTGTTCTTGGCAGGGAGACTTGGCTGTGTGTTGATTAATAACTTGCGCTGCCCAATCTCACTCTATCATCATCTCTGGACTCCAGCCCCCTGCTTCTGCAGCTCTTCGACCCCAGAAACCTTCCCCCCTTTCTCTCAGCACATTCTCCCACAAAGCCCTTAGCTCCATTCAGTCTCATGCTTGGAATTTGCTACAAGGCCTGGTGGCCCTGAGGGAAACCAGTGTTGGTGCTTAAGCCACAGCAGATGAAGTGAGTGTGGAGATGCTGGCAGGAAGCCTGCCGCTGCCTCTTTGGGCTAATGTACTATGGGAAGTTGTGCCAGGGACTAGTGGGAACAGCCCGTTTTATTATGAGTCAAGTCTTCAATGGAAAACCCTTCCAAGGTGTCTTTCACATGTCCTTGCTATTCCTCTACTACACCAGCGTTGTAGTAATGCCAGGAAGCGCGTCACTGAACACAGCCTGTAACTTTTACCATGCACTGCGGCCCTTAAATGACGACGGCCTTATTTCTACTACCACAGAGCTAAACAAATGGACATCCACTTGCTTGCCTGCCTTCTACATAGTGAGAGACACAGCTGTCAAAGACAGGTTTATAAAATGGGTGTCATGCTCAGGGTACCACTGAGGGTGTGCTCGAACCACTGGAACTCCTATTTTGAGGTAGGACTAATGTTAACTCTTCTTCTCCTCTTCCACAGTCTTCCTCAGTCCTTGTAGACTCTCTTCCAAGGCCCTGTAGGGCCAGCTTTGGCAGCAGCAGGATACAAACAAAGATGGAGGGAGGGCAGTAGGACTCCATTCTCCTTTACAGGTAGGTCTAGGCCCAGGGGAAGATAGTTTCTAGGAAGTAGACTTCCCAGATTGGCACCTTTTCTTTCACTGTGGACTTCGAGTTCCCAAGCTCCCTGGCAAGAGGTTCTGAAATATTGTTTATTAGGGGTGGGGGTCCACCTCCTCTGGAAGGCTTTCTCTGAAAGCATTCTGGACGTCTTATCACACACAGCTTCATCACCACAGAATGCGAGGCCGTCGCTGCCCTCACACCATTTGACAGATGAGCAAATGGACTCTCAGAGCTCGAGCCATTGGCCTCAAATCAGGCTCAGACACAGCTCATGCCAAACTGTGAACAATGCAGCTTGATTATAAAAGGAACACATGTTCTCTCTGTCGTTGGCAACGTGGTGCTTCACTGATGCGTTGACCGAGTTTGAGTGTGAAGATGAAAAGTGTTTGGAAGTAAGAGAGGAGTGCACAGTCCCCTTTTCTCTCCCCACTACATATGTAGGAAGATAACATTTGAAACTGCAAACGTGTGATCAAGGAACAGGCATTGTCTGTCTTTTTGTTGCATGTTTTCTTTCAGTTTTGTCTAGAAATTGCTTGTGAAGCTCTTAGCCTAGAGAGCTGTGAGCGATTTTGGCTGCAGGACTATGGGATTCATTACCCAAAATGTTCCAGGCCTCACACTTCCAGAACTTCTTACATGACTTCAGCAGACCAAGGACATGCTCTACATCCAGCTTAGGGGATTGATTTACTTACAGTCATCATCATCATCTAACAGTCAACGCCAATGTTTATTAACTGCTGGGAGCCAGCCAGTTTCCATGTCTAAACTCGTCTAATCCTCCCAAGAACTTCAGATCATGAGTGTGGTCACTGCAACTTTACTGATAAGGAAACCAAAGGACAGACAGGCTTAACGGTTTGCTAAATTCACTTAGCTGGTATCTCAGAATCAGGTCAGGCGAAGGGGAAGATCTATACTCCTGACCCTCATTCAACTTAGGAAAGCCATGTCTCCCCCAGTGATGCAGTTCTGTATACAGGAGACCAGAAAATTAACAATCAACAGTAGATGACCCACGGGGACCTCCTGACCTGGAGCTCCAACATGCTTTCTTTCTTGGCATCATTCATGTATGTTCCATGGACCAAATATAAGTTCCCAGAAACGAGCATAGCCAGTACCTGGAGCCAGATGGGTTTTTATTGGTTATGATTAGCTGGTGATGTCCGTACATCAAAGATCCAATCCTTTAGTTATCTAAGGGAAACACTTCTTAACAGGCATTTCACATAGAAATACTACTTGTCAAAGATAGAACCCACAAGCAAATGGAGAAGACATTGTTTGAGCTCCCATATGGCCTTTTCATTTCTCACTCTGAGAAGGAGATATTATCTTCATCCCAAAGATAGAAGGATGGGTTCCACTGACCCTGAGAAACATATCCCACAAATGAGCTATTGAATCCATCCCAGAAGCACAGCTGATTTGTCTACAGCATAAAGGGGCATCTCATTGTGTAACTCAGTAGGGACACTCAGTGCTGCTCTGAAGTCTTCCTGGGAAGTGTTTACCATCTTCCTTCAGTCAGAACTTGTGTTTCCAGGGCTGAGCATAGTGCTAACCCTCCAGGCCACGGCTTTGTGATCAACACTAGCTGTTCATGATGTTTGCATCCCCATCGAGGCTCTTTATAAGCCCTTTGAGATCAGACTGTCAATATAATGGTTCAGAATCAGATTAGCAACTTGGTTATGAGATGCAGCAATAACAACGTACCTTTTACAGAACCTACTAATCTTTTCTTTTTACCCTTTGCCTTGCCTCTAATTCTGCAAGGGTGGTGACTCTTGTCGCTTTTAAAAGTGCAATTCTAAATATCACCATCTTTGCAGCTGCAGAATTTTTTTTTCTGAACTGAGAAAAGCACAAAAAGAGCTGCCTTCTTTCTTCTACCCCACTCTTCACCATCACAGGAGGAAAGTGTCCGTGTTGGAGTGCACCTGCACACACATGCACTTGCATACACAATCATGGGCAAATGCCCAGGCTACTCATACACACAAATGCATGTGTACACACACAAGTATGCATACCAATACATGGATGCACAATTTGTGCATACACAGATCCATATATGCAAACACACACACACACACACACACACACACACACACACACACACAAGCGCATGCTCGCAGACACTTTCTCACTTCTTGGGCCATAGTTGGGCAGACAGGTTCTTAGAAAGCAAATGATAGAGCTTAACAGTATTGTGTCTTGGAAGTCACACTCTGTCCACACTTTTCAGACCCGCCCTGGGGACTTACCCTTCTTATTTCATTAAAACAAAGGCTATAGTCACTCCCCAGTGCCGGCAGTAAAATGACTCCACACTGTAAACAGAATTTTTATTTGTTGAGCAACACTTTTGTATCCATTGACAACTTTTTTTCTGATGTGCTTCTAGCTTCGCTCTAGATATGTAATTATGAAAGTCATGAATAATTACTACTTAGAAGTGACAAATTCTAAAGGATTCATCATGCCTTGAGGGAAGTCTCTTTGATTATTCAAAACATGACTTCATTGATAAGATTTAACCATAGGCTTAACTCAAAAGCACCCATATTCTGGTGAATAATCAGTACTGAACTCATGGATAATTGAAATAAAAGCTTCTTTGAATAAACAAAAATTATGATGAGAAGAAATCTCGAGTTGAAATCCAAAAGTTAAAATGCAATTTAATAGAATTATCTGTTTATTTTTAAACAGGAAGTTTACATTAAAGGAGCTCCAATCTTAAAGACAAACTCAAAAATGAAAAAATGAACCAGAGCGGTGGCTTCAGGGGTAAGGATGCTTGCCAGTAAGCCTGATGCCCTGAGTTCAAATCCTGGGTCTCACATGATAGAAGGAAAGAACTGATTTCCAAAACTAGTTTCACATCACTGCGGTGGCATGGGCAGCCACACACACACAAATAAATAAACGTAACAAAGAAACATTTGGCTTTCTTTTTTAAGTACTTATGCTGGGCATGGTGACACGCACCTTGAACCCCAGCATTCATGAGGCAGATAGGTGGATCCCTGTTTTCAGGATATCCAAGACGATGCAAAGAAACACTGGCTCAAAAAACAACTAAATAAATAAATATCTATTTATTTATTCATGTGCTTGCAATCCTATAAGTGTGAAAGCCGCAGGACCCTTTTCTCAGGTCTTGAGTCTCCCTTACACTGAGCTTCCCAGCCTCCTTTTTCTTTCACTGCTACCAGTTGCCCCAGGCTTATCAAACACTGCCAAGCACAGTGTTTTCTTTCTGTCTCTGTCTTTGCTAGGGAAATGATCACATTTTAGCCACGATGAAAGTGGGGCAGATGAGTGCTTCTCTTGTGAAGAATTATGTTTATCATTGTTGAATTTGCAAGAACCCAGCAGTGTAAACTCCGCTTATTAAAACGTGAACTTCTCAGGACTGTGATATTTACCCTGCTGAACTTGAAATTATCTTGGATGATGAAAAGAGATCTTTAATTAGGCATAGACACAGGGCAGTAGAGCATGATGCATCCATCTTTTAAAAAACCTTTCCCGAGAGTGAAAAAAACAGAACAACAGAAGCCCGTTAAACATTGAATGTTCTTGCAGCCTTCCTTTTATTTTTTTCTGTACCGGGTTCTGTATTGAGTAGCATGGCCTTTGGGCTTTTTAAATGCTATGTAAGTTAAATAGTTTTACAGTGAATTTGCTTCACACGAGGTTGAGGAGGATTCTAGGACTAAACATTCCCATTTTTCCACAGTGGTCTGGACACAGGCAGAGTCAGACAATGGAGCGGCACAGATATCATGAGCTATACACTCTACCCTATGACCTATGTTAGTTTGGTAGGGTTTTTCATTTCTGTTTGGTTTGGTTTTGGTTTCGGTTTTTTGTTTTTGTTTTGGGTTTTGTTTTTGTTTTTGATACAGGTTTGCTCTGTAGACCTGGCTATCCCAGAACTCACTCTGTAGAGCAGGCTGGCCTCAAAATCAAAGATCCACCTGCCTCTGCCTCCTGAGTGCTGAGATCAAAGGTGTGAGACACCGCCGCCTTTCTTAATTACTCTCTTCTGGAACTTGCCACAACTGTAGGCTTGGACAGCTTGGATAATTTTAAACACAGTTCCTTCTCTAGTACATGAAACCAGAATGTAGGCTTACAGATTCGCCAAGCAGTCCCCTTTGAATACACTTGAACCTAGATCCACCTGTCTTTCCTGCAGGGATCTGGTGACTGGTGGCAACACGGTCTTCTGTGTAATAAACAGGCTTAAACACTGGATGTTTGTGGTGGTGTAGCCGAGTCAAGAGACCTTAAAACTTTAAAAGTGCCCAATCCTTTTCCTCTATGGCCCCAAACATCTGTGCTAAATATAAAGGAGATGCCAGGGTTAGAAGGATAGCTCAAGAGAGCAGAGTTCAATTCCCAGCACACACATTGAGTGACTCACAACTGCCTAGAACTCTACCTCTGGGGATCCTACACCCTTCTGCAGGCCTCTGCAGGCAGCCACATTAATGGGGGAGTGTGGGGAGATGGGGGCATGGCATGCCTTTGTGATGTGTCTCTCACTTCAACTCCAGATGATGGGCAGTAACTGGCAGGAGCCATCCTTGGCTGAGGATTCTCAGGTCTGTGGGAAAAGGCACCGTGAGGACCACTCAGTTACACAGAAAGAAATGAGAGCTGAGCGCTCTGTGGCACTGCGTGACACGGCTTGTGTCTGATTTGACACACTCAGCTTCCTGTCCCCAGTTCTAAATACTTGTGTTGCACATTGCTCTGTCCTTAGTAACTAAGACTTCCATCAGAGTACAAATCCTCCAGGAGTAAAAGGGTGGGTGACAAATGCTGTAAATCATACTTTTAAAACCTTGATGCCAGATGGCATCAAGCACCCAGGAAGCTGAGGCACTTGAATCTTTGTGAGTCGAAGATACTGGGCTACAAAGTGAGTTCCAGTACAGCCAGAGCTACAATGGCTCTGAGATGCCATCTGAAAATAGGAACAAAAATGAAAGAAACAAAACCTCCTTCATGCCCTTCATGCCAGGGCTGGAGCCTCCATTGGGTTCCTTATCAGACCTGGCTAGAGTTCAGGCCTGGAGCTTCTCCAGCTGGTGGAATTCTTCCTGAAGAAGTGTTCTATGTGACAAACTGTGTGGTTAACAGCTCCTTCAAGTGAACCTCCAGAGACACAGTATGATACCCCATACACCAGAAGCCCACAGCACTCACCTGCTTATCTACCATGTGCCCGTGTGTCCTGGAGGCTAGGTCCCCTGGGGTCTGGCAAGGGTACTTTCTGTTAAGAGTTTTGATAGAGGGTGATAAAGGGCTCAGGTAAAGAGAGAATGGACCATCTTAGCAGAACCAAGCAACCGAGTGAGATTTAAGGAGGGTGGTGGGAGGCTCGGAAGGAGGAGAGGCTAAGGGAGTGTGTGGCTTCATGGTACAGAGTGTGTATGCTTAACATGGACAAGGTACTAGGCTCAGTCCACAGCCTCATAAACAAGTCAACTGAACTGGGCAGTTTTGTCCCACAAACCTGAGCAGAGTTCTTTTCTGAGTCTTCACCAATGCCACTTTCTTACGGGTCTGAGCCTTCGCCATCACCAGCAAGAGGACATGCCCTGCCCAAAGCCCTGCACCAAAGGAGCCACTTGACAGCAGCCCTTTTACCCCTTTTTCTGGTGCAGGGCACTGATGGCAAATTTCTTCCCTAATCCCAAATGCAGCGGAGTGCATGACCTGCCACGTAGCTTCCCACTGTGGGAACGTTCTCTCCATTGCTTGGCAATCTCTGTCCTCACTGCCTCATGACAAAGTGTCCCTTTACAGAGGCCCTGCCCCAAGCCACACCGTTCCTTCCATGTGAACAGTCACTCGTTTGATCTCTCTCTCTTTTTTTTTTTATTAGTTTAGCCCTTGCATGTTCAGATTTGTTGTTTGTGGAGTCTTTACAAACCAACGGCGAGGCAAAGGTAAGACGACAGTTCTTTGATTTTTACCTGCTGCAGACCGCAATGAATCCCAACTACGGTTTTTAGAACTGGCTGGCTTCCTCCTCGATTTCATTTTCTTAAGGCTGAGAAGCCAATTGAACAAGGTGTAATGACCCCAGGGACTGCAACTGTGGCCGTAGATTAGATATGTAGAACCCTGGGGTTGTGTTCAGACTGAATGAATGCACACAAGTATCTTTTCCTGTGTACATCTCTCCTCTACTTCAAACAGTAGAAAATGACAATGACAGACAGGATTGTTGTTGTGTTATGTTTATGTTTATTTATACCCTGTTTTGTTCCAGGAAAAGACAGGGTTTAAGATGGGGTAATATATGAATTTATCATCAACCTGCAAGAGCAATTTCATTAGATATTTTTTGTATCACATCCACTCGTTAATGATTGATATGTTAATGATTTGATTAATCCATTGGGCTGGATTCATTTACATGAATGATGATTCACACTTCATCAAGATGTGTTTTCAAGGAGACATTTGATGTCCTTCTTGAAATGTCCCATTTCTTAGCATAGGGAACTTGATGTTTCATAAGCAAACAGAATAAGATCCTTGGCAGTCTAGTGGGAAGCAGAAATCCATGTCTAGAGAGGTTAAACTGTCTCACCTAAGTGCTTAAATGTAGAAGGGCTGTCTTTGAGTTTGTGTTTGCCTCTGTATGAAGCATATTGTTCTGTAGTATACAGGACTTGATAAAGTTTCCGAGTGAATGTAGGAATGACTTGGCCATCTGCCTGCCACTGGCTAAGAAAAAGCCCAGAAAGCCTGGGGCCCCAATTACGGCCTGTGGTCCTTGTGCTGAACATCAAAATCATGGAGCCTCAAGGTCCCAGTGCATTCTTTGTAGGTACAGGGAAAGTCAAGTTCATGCAGAATGCAGTGAGTGGGCTTGTGTGTGTGTGTGTGTGTGTGCGCGCGCGCGCGCACTGTTTCCCAGCTATCTCAGATAGATTGAGTAGGGTACAGACAGCATCAGAAACCCATTAAATGCAGACAAAATTGTGATCTGTTTTCAATTCCCTCTCAGCACTGCCAATCACAATAAGAAGCAGGTCAACTCGGTGTTGACAGACATTGAGCAGCCCACTTGCTCCCTTTACAAAGAGCTGCCATCAGGAGAAGAACGTTCCACAAGCAGCAAGAAGCCAGCTCTGATCTCAGGAGGATGCCCTCTTCTGCAGTAGCAGTTACGTTTACTGTGTCTTCCTACAAAGCCTTGCAGGGCATGAAGCTGAGGTGGTGTTGTAAAGTTCCCTTTTAAAGCAGATAGATTGGGCCACAAGATGGCTCAGTAGGTAAAAGTCATGCTGTGCAAAGCTGATGACAAGCAATCCATGCTAGAAGGAAGGAATTGACTCCAGAGAGTTGCCCTCTAACCTTCACATGCATTCTCTGGCACATACATGCTCCCTGTGTGTACACTCATGCACACACACACACACACACACACACACGTGTCAAGTAAAACAGATGTGCTCCGATGTTTTCATTCAATCAACTTGAAGAATTAGTTACAGAGGGGTTGTATACATTCTCAAAACTTCGATTAAAAAAGGGGGAAAGAGAAAAAGGGATTTTCAGAAAAAGATGTCCTGAGACAGAAATTGGCCTTGATCTTAAAAAGCAACAAATCTGAGACAAGCCAAAGTAGTGAGTGTGGTACGCACCTCTGGCTATCTGTTTGCCTATGTATAAATATTAGTTTGCCTTCTTCAAAAAGTTGTATCTAATGGCCACAGCAAAAACCTGTTTACAAAATACTGTATTCATGGGAGGGATTGTAACTGAGAAACAGAAAGGATAAAAATGCAAGAAAATGAACTTCAAGTTGAAAGAAATTCTACATTGAAACACACACACACATAAACACACACACAAACACACTCACCCACAAATCCTGTTCTCCTGGGGGTTGAGCAGGCTTGGTATATAGAGTTGCAGGAAGTCATTCAGCTGGTTTTGTACTACAGTAGAGATGAGAAAAAGGAAAAACAAAACCAAAAGTGTGCAGGTGTGTATATGAAAAAGAACTGCTTTGCTTCCTGTTTAATTAGACAACCCATTAGAACAGAAAAGAGCTTCATGAATCAGAGCAAGATGTTCCTGAAGGCAAAGAGCCTACAAAAAGACTTCCTCACCAATCAGAACTGACCTTATGAAGTTCGATGCTAATTGCTCAGTGCATGCACAACTCGATTCAGGGACTTATTACACAGCCAAGCTGCAGCGTGGAAGGCAAGGCCCCTGGTGAACAAGGCTGATGACCTGAGTTTGGACCCCATGGACCTATGTCATGGCTTGAACCTGTTATCCCAATACTTCTATAGGGAGATGAAGAGTGGCCCAGGAGTTGTGGAATACCTAGAGCTACATGGTGTTGGCATAAACCAGAAAGCCTGCCTGGACCACTTCTCAAAGGTGTTCGTTATCCAACATATGCCAATGCCCATGGTCTCCCTTCACACACACAGATACGCTGTAAGAAAGAGGACAGAGCTTTCCCCAACCCTCAACTCCCAACATGCAGAATGGTTACTACCAAGTGGGGGTTCAACAGAATAAATATATTTTAAATGAATAAAACAAAAGAGGATGAATGGGAGACAGAGAAAGGAATGGAGAAAAAAAGGATAAAAAAAGCCCAATTCCCTAGGCTATGGATCTGAAGAGCTCAGGTTGCTGAGGAGAAAGCCTAAAGTTTTGTCTCCTGCCTCTTTACTTCATGTAAGGTGGGGATGAATGAGGAAGAGCTTAAGGTCTAATGTTGCTGATTTTACACTTTACCTTTGTGTTCTCTTTGTGTGACACACACATCATTCATTTCATCCAATGATAATTTTCTCATCTATAGCATGGGGATGATCACAGAGTCACAGAATCACAGCTAGTTTTCCTGAGCTAATGAATGTACACATGATGAATGACCCAAACACCGTGTTCATTATTACTGTTGTTATTACACAGGCGCTACAAAAATTCAGAGAATTATTTTGATTCTGTTAAAAGTATGACATGAGATGGTTTCTTTTTTTTTTTCTTCATAAACAGATTCTTATACTTTCTTCCTAATTAGAATCTATCTGTCATGTCTGTAATTCCTGTGTAATTAAATTGAAATTAAATGTCAATTTACTTTAAATTATAGAGTAATTCTATGTATACATGCCACGCAATCTGCATTTTGTTAGAAGATGACAACCAAAAATATCCTGACAGTCCCTCTGTAATTACATAGTGATCTGATTAAGATCAGCATGACAAACTACCTGCTGGGCCCCAGGGAAGGGAAAACAGAACTCTGGAAGAAGGAAGGAGGTCAGCCTTAGAGGAGGGAGCTCTCATGAACCCATCAAGGACCTGCCACTCCTTGAACTCCACTCCAAGGACCAGGAGGCTGGACTGCAGAGCCTTGTGGGTAGTAAGCTGTGATTCTTTGTTTTTAAAAAACACTGTTTATTGAATATATTGTAAGACAGTATCTCAAAAACTTCCTGACAAATGAGAGTGATACTGAGAGAGAAAGAGGGAAAGAGAGAGAGAGAGAGAGAGAGAGAGAGAGAGAGAGAGAGAGAGAGAGAGAGATTCTAGAATAGGCTAACTGCTGCATCTGCCCCTTAACCACTCTCTAACCCTACTGTTGGAATCAAGTTGGAGCAGAAGGACTTCAGTCTGCATGCTGCAAAGACCATGGATGTCAACCGGAGATTATACTTCCCAGTAAAGCATGGAGTAGAGTCTGTCTTCTGGTTCTAGTAATGTTTCAGTACTTGGCACCTCTCCTGGTTATCTTCAACAAACATGTTAATATGTCTATCCTATCCTACTTGAGCATATATCAGTTATCCAACATGAGGCAAATGAGGACGGAGGAGGGCAGGCCTCTGGGTAGCAGAAGATACTGGGCTGAGGCTATTATTGGCACACAACAAGAAGGCCACCACCATCCTCTGTGCTTTCCCTCAATCTCCCTCCCCAAAGCCCAGCCCAGCACTCATACACAGTCTTGCCTCTTGGTGCCTTCCCGACTCAGTATGGGCCATTTCTAGTTTTGAGTGAGTTGTGCTCAGGCAGGCTTTGGAGACAGAGGAGCCTCTTGTTTTCTAGTAACTCAAGGTCATTCAACATTCTTTTCTCTGCTGATTCTCAAGGCCAGTTCCTGTCTTCAGAGGAGAGTGATATGTCCTCACAGCCCAACCATGAATGAAAGAAAAGAAGCCCAGAACACCAGACTTTGCTGGACACTTTTGAAAGATGCTGCAAAGAGCATAAAATTCATAGTCCTGGGTTTCAGGGTAGACTCTTCTAACCAGTTAAAGCCTCTAAATAAGTCATAAAATCTCAGATCCCTTGTTCAAGGCATCTGTCTGACTTCACGTAGCGATGTCAGGAGGACAAATTAATCAATAAGGGTGAGAATTAGCCAATAAGGGTGAAAATATTTGGAAAGAAGAAAGGTATGTTTAGCTCATCACAACTATCATCACCAGTAGAGATATTTCACGAAAGCTTCTCTTTGACCATGGGGAGAAAAAAAACAGAAGCTGACTTACGAACATGGATGGAAAGGATTGTTTTTCAGAGACTCTGGTAGTCAAAACATTGAATAAACTATAGCTTGGGCCTGGCAAATTGAATACCCTTAGACCACGCTCCCTGTTGGCTGAGCACTGCTGTTGCTGAGTGCATAGCCCTCCCTCTCAGGCTCAGTCCAATCCATTGGGAAAGTGTTTTCCAGAGCTTCTCACTCTGATTCCAGGCCTTCTTCTATTGTAAGCCACTGGGTCGTGGACACCCCGCATTGTCATTGTATCTAAGATGTATGCGTGCTCATTGAGATGGTGACTGGCATCACTGTGCTTATTTTCCAGGCTTTCCTGTTGACTCCTGACCCCAAATAACATGTCTCTTTTTTTGCTCTCCACCATAGGCTCCCTCCCCACCCCCGTTGTGTATGCCTGAGTATGTAAATGGATATATAGGTGGATACACATACACATGATTGTGGAACCCAGAACTTGACATCTTTCTCTTTCCCGGAAGGTTTCCAGTGGCTTTGTTTTGTTTTATGTGCAGTTTCTCATTGAACCCGAAGCTTGCCGAACTGCTAGCCTAGGATCTGGCTATATCTCATTCCCAGAGGGCTGAGGTTATAGATGGCTGTCTCCATGCCTAGCTTTTTTTAAAAAAAAAAAAAAAATTCTGGAAATCTGAACTCAGGGCCTCATGCTAATGAGTTAAGCAGTTTCTCAACTTGGCAGTGCCCCTCCCTCTCCTTCTGTTCTCTTGCTATCACAAGCTAACATGCATCCCAGCTTCATGCCCACCCACTGACCAAGGACATCAGCCATGTAAAATGAACTCTGATGCATCTGTCTGTGAATTTTTTAAGGTCACTGTGCTTGTAACAAGCTTCCCTTGTGTTCTGAATATTTCAGAATTTTGCATAACAGGCAACATGTAAAAGTCAACATTTTCCCTTTCATGTCTGCCAAATTTCTTGGAAGGATATAAAAATCCAACATTTCCTATAAAAACAAAATGTTAAAAGTGAATAGTGTCTTTAAAATAAGCCCTATTATTGCTCAAAATATGAAGCCATCGATCTTCCGCAATTGCTTTTTCTGTCTGTTGGGTCATTCTGGGATGACAGGGGATCCAAATGTAGTTCTGGGACTCCGGCTCCACACATCATGAGCTTGGCTCCTCCTTTAATGCAGTTTTAATTCGGCACAGTTCTCCTTATCCAGAAGGTCAACTCAGCTGTTCAAAGCCCAGCCAGGCTCCGCGTTTATTCTTGTCTTTATGTTTTCCCTTCTGTTGGAATATTATTATCTGAACACAAAAATTTTAGATTCATGAGTATATTAGAGACTTCTCTTCTGGCTATAACCAAATACATGACCAGAAGCTCTTTTATGGATAGGTTTATTTTAGTCCTGTTTTTGGGATACAGTGCATCAGGGTAGGGACAAAGATGTCATACTGGCAGGACCAACCTCTTGTTACAGCAAGAACACAAGGCCACAACAGCTGTAAATGTCAGGAAGCAGAGAGGAGATAAGAAATGGGTAGAGCTACAAATCTCAAGGTTTACTTACAAGCTTTCTCACTAGGCCCCACCTCCCAACAGTTCCCCTGAGACACACACACACACACAGAAAGAGAGAGAGAGAGAGAGAGAGAGAGAGAATGGCATCAGATGAAGACCATATGTTTAATCACATCAGCTTGTGAGGATACATTATATTTTAAACCATAACTATACAGTATATAAAGGGTTAAAATGCAAAATAAGTTCTATTGTATTGATTTATAACAGATTTCCTGTACCATATAATTTTCATGTCTTCCTACATGCATGGGTGTTTCATGTGCATACAATGATGATATAAATGAAATGATAATTATATTTCCTTTTGCCATATAGAACACAGAACATACATTTTCTAGAATTGCTCTGCTGTTTTATGTCTTAATTAAAAAACACTGTGGTTTTGGTGTATAACATGTGTGAGTACAGGCATACACGTTCTATCTCATGTGCGGCTGTCAGGGGACATGAGTTTCTCCTTCCACTGTGGGATCAAACTCAAGTGCTCAGGCTCACGAAGCAGTGTTTTTACTCACTGAGCCATATTGCTTTTTCTTGGTTTGTATTTTGCATTCCATTTTAGTTAGTCAATTAAATAAATAGATAAATTTATTTTTGAGGTGGGATGGTCTTACTTTGTAGCTCAAGTTAGCGTCAAAGTCACAGAAATACACCTATTTTTCCTTCCCAAGTGCTGGAATTAAAAGGGTACAACACCAAACCAAATTTCATTTTTCATTTTATTGCCCAATTTATCTTAGAAAATAATCCATACACTGAAGGAGCTGAAGGAGTTTGCAAGTCCGTAGGAAGAACAACAATATCGACTAACCAGAACTCCCAGAGCTCCCAGGGACTAAACTACCAACCAGTGAGTACACATGGAGGGTCCCATGGCTCCAGCTGCATATGTAGCAGAGGATGGCCTTATCAAGCATCAATGGGAAGGGAGGCTCTTTGCTCTGTGAAGGCTCAATGACTCAGCCTAGAGGAATATCTCAAGGCAGGAGAGAGTAGGTAGGTGGGGGATCACCCTCATAGAAGCAGGGGGGAGGAGGAATGGGATATGGGTGTTGCAGAGGGGAAACTGGGATAACACTTACCAATTTAAAAAGAAAGAAAGAAAGGAAGGAAGGAAGGAAGGAAGGAAGGAAGGAAGGAAGGAAGGAAGGAAGGAAAGAATCAATACAGCCACAAAAGGGATTCTCTCTCTCTCTCTCTCTCTCTCTCTCTCTGTGTGTGTGTGTGTGTGTGTGTGTGTGTGTGTGTGTGTGTGTATACACTAACAATAGATTGTGTTTCCTGTTATAAACGGGCTTGATCTCTGGTGATGGGAATGATAGATTAATACATAGGTGTTTTATTATATTTAAAATACTATTGCATTCTGAGAGACACTGCATTCTCACATGACAGATGTACAAGTTACATGAGTCTTTAGGAAGAGAGCAACCATCTTGAATATAACTGTTTGAAAGCCACTCACTTCCTATTCCTACCTGGGACTGCAGTCACCAGTTCGTCTAATCCATACCCAGAAATGGAATAGTCAGTCGACACTAGGCATTTTCTCATCCAGCCCTAGATCAGGGCCTTGGCTGCATTCCAGCACACAGAGAGGTGCTACAGCGAGACAGCGTTTGCCAAGACTCATACCACACTGGAGGGATCCCTCAGTTCTGGATTTTGAATCACCAGAGTCTTCTACAAGGAGATCAGACAGTGACAATGTAAACGATATATACACATCATCATTCAGAACAACCATAAACATGTCCAAATGAAGATACATGTCTAGAAACAAAACTGCTCACACAAATGGTGGCTAGATTTTCAAATATTACTATAGACAAACTGCCTTCTTAGGAGACTGTGTCTATGGAGCCTAGCATAATCATTATCAGAGGCTTCACCCAGCACCTGATAGGAGCAGATTTGGAGACCCACAGCTAAACGCTAAGCGGAACTCAGGAATCCTGCGGAAGAGGGGGAGGAAGAACGGCAGGAGCCAGAGGGGTCAGGGACACCACTCTGAACCCCTCAGAATCATTTAACGAGGGCTCACTGAGGCTCACGGGGACTGAACTGACAATCAGGGCCTGCATCGCTCTAGCCTAGGCCCTCTGCGGATATGTGATGGTTGTGTAGCTTGGTCTTCTGAGACTCCTAACAGTGAGAGTGGAGGTGTCTCTGACTCTACTGCCTGCTTTTGAGAGCCTTTTCCTCCTACTGGGTTGCCTTAATACGAGGGAAGGCACCTACTCATACGACAACTTGATATGCTGTGCTTGGTTTATATATTTCGGTAGCCTGTCATTTTCTGAAGAGAAGTAGAGAAATCGATCTGAAGAACATGGCAGGTTGTGGGAGGAAGAACTAGGAGGGGAGAAGGAAGGAGAAACTGCTAATATGATGTAATGCATGAGATGAAAAAAAAAAATACACCAGAGAGACATTGTCTATTTACACCCCCAACAAAATGTATGAGTGACTGTCTCCTAACATGTCCTCTTGCAGACACATATAATATATTAAGACACTTCCTCGTCTTTGTCAGTCTGGCAGGTTAATTGGTATTTTAATCTAAGCATATCTTCTGATGGATAATCATCATATTTAATATGTTTAAAACCAATTTATAACTCCTTGGGATCTGACTAGATTCTTTATCTTTATTGGCTTGCTATGCTCATCCTCATTGATTTGTGAGAGGTTTTTATGTGAATTATAAATTACAATTTGCCATTTGTCTTCTGCCTGTATTATTTGTTTCGTCATGCAGAGAAAAAGCTCTTTTTACAGTTTAGCAGTTTTTGCAATTAGAGGTTTTATATACACTCAGAATTTCTTTACTCAATTGCAGATTATTATTTATTAGGTCTTTTATGACATTGAGTTAAATCTTTATAAATTAAAAAAATATTTATGCATTTATTCATATGGGGCATTCTATGCCACAGTACAGTGCAGAGGTCAGAGAATAATTTCAGAAAGCCATTTTTCTTCTCCTACCGTATGGGTCTCAAGTATCAAACTCGGTTTACCAGACATGAAAGCTTCTCACTGGCTCTTTATAGATCCTGTATTTTAAATATTGTAATTATTGACAAATTGGTCTTTCATTGCTGTTCTATCACTGTGAAAAAACACCATGGCCAAGGCAGCTCATGGAAAAAGCATCTGATTCAGGGCTTGCTTACAGCTTCAGAGGCCAATACCATCAGATCAGAAGCTTGGTAACAGGCAGGCAGGCAGACAGCAGGCAGCAGACAGGCAGCAGGCAGCAGGCAGCAGGCAGCAGGCAGGCAGCAGGCAGCAGGCAGCAGGCAGCAGGCAGCAGGCAGCAGGCAGGTAGCAGGCAGGCAGGCAGGCAGGCAGCAGGCAGGCAGCAGGCAGGCAGGCAGGCAGGCAGGCAGGCAGCAGGCAGGCAGGCAGGCAGCAGGCAGGCAGCAGGCAGGCAGCAGGCAGGCAGGCAGGCAGCAGGCAGGCAGCAGGCAGGCAGGCAGGCAGCAGGCAGGCAGCAGGCAGGCAGCAGGCAGGTAGCAGGCAGGCAGCAGGCAGGCAGGCAGGCAGCAGGCAGGCAGCAGGCAGGCAGCAGGCAGGCAGCAGGCAGGTAGCAGGCAGGCAGGCAGGCAGGCAGGCAGGCAGCAGGCAGGCAGCAGGCAGGAGGCAGACCTGGCACTGAAGACATAGCTGAGAGTTTACGTCTGATCCTTAAGCATGTGGCAAAGACAATAAGACTGGACTCAGAGTCAGCTTTTAAAACCTCAAAGACACCTCCCTCACCCCAGTAATTTATCTTCTTCAGCAAGGTCACACCTTCTAATCCTTCCTAAACAGTTCACCAACTGGGAACCAAATATTCAAATATATGAACCTATAGGGTCCATTCTCATTCAAGCCACCACAGTTATCCCTAACCATAAGAAAAGTCACACTTATTATCTGCGCTTTAACCACTTGTGAGTTTCTGTGTTAACTTCCATCTACTGCATAAAGAAACTTCTTGGATCCTTTCTCAGAGCTTCATTACCATACCAAAATATGAATTTTAGAGGTGGGGGGGGTTGTCCATTTAGCAAATACAACAGTAGGTTCGATCAGAGAGGCTATAAGTTCTTCAACCACAGGTTCTTGGACAGATTTATAGTACCAAGCATAGTTACCTCTTGTGGAATGGACCAGTCTAAAATCCAAGTAGAAATTAGTTGGTTATCTCAATAAAATTCATGTTACTATTGAACGTAGAAGAGAATCTTGACACTCCCTCTGGTCATCAGCTTTCTGGTCAGTGATAAAAAGATAAAGAGAGGGGGGAATATGTTTTATGGGTGTGTGGTGAGGTGTGAGGGAAAGGAGTCCCTCTGCAGGCCCATGCTGAGGCATCCCATTTCCCTGAGGGACTAGCCACACAATGGTATAGAATAGAATAGAGTTTATTCAGGGCATGGATAGGGGAGTCAAGAGGGTAGTAGAGGCAGAGAAAGGCAGAGAGGGGGGGGAGGGAGATATCATGTACCATGATCCAAAGGAGTTAGGATCATGTTGGTAAAACCAAAACTCACTACCTCTAAAAATGGTAAAGAAATCAACCAGCACATCAAACATGCTTGTTCTTTCTGTAGCAATGCTAAGATAAGTAGATGGGTCCTGTGTATGTGACTGTGTTTCCTTCATGAAAACAGTGGCTGGTGGGGACTGGACCTCAACCAAATCTACTGACATAGTCTAGGCAATAGTTAGATTGAAGGAATTGAAAGGCCAGTGGAAACACTAGTGGTTGAGTCATCCCTGGCAAGCAATAAGTGGGCTAACTTATGGAAAGAAAGAAGAAAAGCAAAAAATAATTGCTGGAGAGGATGTGGGGAATGGAGATCTTTCCTGCATGAGTGTGGATTGATGTTAAGACAGACATCACATGTGCTCTCATATATACACATCAGCATTGGTTCAGATCTGCATATCAACTTGAAATCAAGGAACCTAGAAAGGGACTATTGGTGTGTGAAGAAAGAATTTCAGGGAGGAGAGGTGGAAGGATTCATGTGATGTAGGGGCAAGAAGCAGAGGATAAAGGTAGGGAGGCTTAGGAGGGGAAAGGGTTGGGAGGGGAGATCAGAGGAGTGGTGAAGAAGGAAGAAGAGCTAACAATAAAGATGGCTGAAAATCTATATGAAAGCACTGTTTAATAAGCTGTGTGCGTGTGCATGTGCGTGTGCGTGTGTGTGGTGTGTGTGTGTGTGTGTGTATGTGTGTGTGGGGCGGTGTGTGTGTGTACACAAGCGTGTGTTCACATAAAAGAATCTAATTGGAGATAATCTATAGAGGGCATGGTGTTGCCAAATATAAAGCTCAGTGCCAGGTATGAGATACCTCCGTTTGGTTACAGGTCTCTTCAAGACAGGCCATTCTCATGGTATTTTGTTGGTAATTCTAAGATTCTTAACCCTCAACCCAATAATCAAAACAGATGTTTGTCTGGGTTGCAGTACTATGGACAAGGTACAAAACCTGGGACTGAGCTCCTTTCGTTTGGAAACCAGAGGGAATAATAATATTTTTCAGAGGGACACAATCAAGGAAACAATGTACCCCAAATACACACGTGTGACACAGGCAGTACAAGACTTCTCTATCTGACACTCAGAATCTAATTTAGAAAGGAGGAAAAAGAAGGTAGGGATGGAGAGAGGGAGAAAGAAGAAGGGGTGGAGAGAAGACGGAAGGAGAGAAGGGAAGAGGGAGATAAGGGAGAAGGGAGGAAGAAACTGGGAGACAGAGGGATACAGTGAGAAAGGGGGAAACAACTGTTGTTCATTTATTGAAAGGTTTTCATACTTGAGAGTCAAACTATTGTTATTAGCATGGCACCTGTTCCTTTAATGGCTGTTTCAAGTTGTAACAGATGCATCAAAATCATAATTGCTTTCCTCATTAGAAACAGAAAATAGGTATTCCAAAGAGGCAGCATAATATTTCTTTGGGGTACAAATTAAATGGTGCTTAAAGTTCTCCATTTCCCCTCTACAATTTAACTCCTATTATTGTCCTAAATGCTGATGGATGGATCCAGAAAGGGACATCCTACAAACATCATGTCATCAGCAGCCTCAGGGACATTTAGCCAAAGGGAGTATCTAGTCTGTACATTATACAAGCCTTTGTTTTTCTCGTGTTCCTACTAACTCCAAACAAACAGCACCAAGAACATATCTTAATGAGTTCAACACTTGTCAACCCCGCTACAAGAGTGAGGTAGAGCTCAAGGAAAATCCAAAACATTTTTTTGGAAGTGGGTCAGCTACAGAGATTAACGAGAATTTACGCTGGAAGAAAAGATGGGGCTGAGGAAAAAAAAAAAAAAAAGCTGTGTGTAAGTCCTTGTAAAGAGTAGCTTCTGGGGTTCCCTTCACAGTAGGAAACAAAAGTGACGCCAATACTGGTTCCAATTTGCTTTATAGACTCTGGGACACGTTCACAGGCACAGAGTAGTCTCAGAATCAAACAAGTCTCAGGACACCCTGAGACTGTGGCTCTCACGATTCTGCACCAGTTGGGTTTGGTATAAGCAGATCTCATCTTTCAGTTCCTGCTATCAGAATCTCTCATGACACTGATAGCCTTCCATAGCATTCTGACAGCAAGGATCTGACACACATTAACTGCCAGCGTCCAAATGCTCCTGCAAAATGTCTTCCTGACCAGTACTACAAAGCAAACTGAAAAAGCATAAAATAACCAATATCTGATAATGAAACTGTGATGCTTGACTTTCTGACTTGGTCAAATTATTTATTTATTTGTGTTAGTGATGGGGACCTGCCATATAATGTCTCTCAAAGTTTCTCTCTCTCTCCCTCCCTCCCTCCCTCCCTCTCTCTCTCTCTCTCTCTCTCTCTCTCTCTCTGTCTATCTCTCTCTCCCTCCCTCCCTACCCCCCCCCACACACTAGTATTTGATTTGCCCTTCAACAACTTAGATGGTTCGATCTTACCAACAGTTAGATTGGTTCCTTGGCAGGTCTTTCCATTTTATATTCATACTTACTTTATGGGAACAGAAAGCCCTTAGATTCTCTGAATGACAGAAGAGTTTTGTGACAGCCATTCATTTACTCACTTTTTCTATTCACTCAATGAACCCCTACTAGAAGGCAGTTCCTGTCTATACAAAGTGCAAAATAATTCATCTCCATTTATTTCCCATCATCTAGCAAAAGGTGAGGAATTGTAGTATGTAGTTTTGTCTACACAGCTTTGTGTTCCTGGCTGGTCACAAGTGCACACCAACCAGGAGCTATCTCAGATCTGTGAATAGAAAACACACACACACACACACACACACACACACACACACTAGTTATTCTTAAAATGCCTTTGCTAACGCAATGACTGGGCACTCCCAAATCTTCCCCTGCTACCCCAGGCCCAGTCAAGGAAGTGGCCAGAGGACACTTACCCAAAACTCACATGGCTGGTTGGCTTTATCTCCTCTGCTCCTCCATTCCCTCTCTCTCTCCCAGTCTTCCTGATTCTTTCTCCATCCAACGGAGCCACTCTCCCTGTGCTCAGCCATTGGCAATTGACAACTTTATTGATAGATCTAAAACCAACTGGGGGTGAGGACCTTCAGCATCAGTAAACACAGGTTCCAGATCAAAGCCATCAGAACCACCCTCTACAGCATACGAACAATTAAACCGCCATGTTAATGTGACAGACTATAATGGAAGCTTGAGCAGTGCAACATGACTGAGCACTTAGGAGACAGGAGGACGAGCTAAGACTTGATCTGAAACAATGTAAAAGATGGCAGGGGAGGCCACTCGTTTCTGGATTGCTTTTCTAGCAGGAAACCCAGAGTCTGTCCACCAGTGCTGTAATCCCACCACTCAGGGCATACCAGTAAGAGGACTAGAAGTCCAAGGTCATCCGTTGGCTTTACAAAGAGTTCAAAGCAACCCTGAGATACATGAGATCCAACCCCAAATAATAATATTAATAATAATGGGGGGGGTCTAAAAAACTGTATGTGACAAATTAGGAGGACAAGGAGAGACAATATTACAGTTAAATATATCAACGAGCATCATGTGGCTGATATTCAAAAAGTACTTGGTAGGGCTTAAAACAGGGTACATCAAAGGACATAATAGAGTCAGTGTTCTGAATGAAGCCAGTGGCTGAGTCTGGCCAGCCTTTATGTTATTTAAGGAATTTGAATGTTACCTTGCAGACAAAGAGTTTTAACAAGTCAGCGATAACTCAAACATACTGCCTATTGTAAGTATTGCCTCTTTTCTCCAAGGTAGAAACAAAATAAACACACACACACACACACACACAAAATTGGTTATTCTCTGCCATAGGAACCTTCCTTGGGGTACAAAGAAGTATTTACTGACAGCAACATTTGCTAAATATCGGAAAGGGCTTCTGAGAGAGGTTTGCAAATCACCCTGGGAGGTCTTTAAGAATAGACCAAATTATAATTTGTCTTAGAAGCTTCAGAAGTGATTACCCGTTAGGGCAAAGGAATTGACTCCAAGTCTCTTCTGGAATTACAGTTCCATTGTTCACCGAATATCATGGTGCACAGAGCTGCGCATTGCTTAGCAATTTGTACTCGATCCTACGGTTGCAGATTGATTACAAGATTACAGAAGCAGGATGCTCACTGTAGAATTATGTGCAGAAAGAACGCTGTATGGATGGGAAACAATCTGCCCATGATGGAGCAACCTGGCTTAAAAAATAGGTACATTTTCCCTTTACTGTGTCATGAGCCTAGGAGGTGACCTTGATATAACTCTATTTTTCGGAGGGTTATCTGAACATGAGAGAAGGTACTATCAGAGCCGGGCAGATACAATAATGATCTATAGTAGAGAGTGAGGAATTCATCCTAGATTAACTCAGTATGTGGGGTGCTGCACCATTGCTCAGGAAATTAGTTAAAGCTAGCTATTACCAAAGGTGCCCTCTGAGGCTATTAATAACACCCAGAAATGTCAAAGCTTCGGAGTTTAAAAAGTGCATTCCTGTGTGTTTCCTTAGCTGCTTGTCCCCAAAACACTGAGGTAAGGTTTTCAAAAATTAGAAAGTTGGGGCCGGGAACTGCAGAAGCCTACCCCTCCCCCATCTACATGTCTGTGGGGTTGTTAGACTCTTCTAGAAAGAAGGTTTCAGCTTAGTTCATGTAATCTCTCCAAAGAAAGGAAGTGGGCATTTGAAGGGCTTGGGGAGAGAGAGGACAGAAACCCATAAGCAAAGCAAAATGATGCTAAATAAAATGAGCCCCAGAAGTGAGGGCTTCTGGTATAGCCGGGGTCAAGAACAACTCTAAAGTCAATTGCCAGTTTGCAAATGCCTGTTCTGGTGAACAGCCTTCAGACGAAGAAAATGTCTCTCTAAAATGCTGACAGCACATTTTGAAAGGTTAAGAAGACAAAAGGCAAGCACAATTAAGGGGACCTTGAGTGACAGTGTTGATATCAAACCTCACACCAGCAATACAACATTGGCCTGATGCTTTCACTAAACTCTGTTTAACAACTAATTGTCAGGAGGAAAATACTAATGACTATAAAGAGATACAATCTTACCTTAGGACCCACTAAGAAAGAAAAAAATAAATCACTACCTATTAGCTGCAAAACACTGACTTTTAAGATAATTTTACCAATGAGGAAAGGAAGAAGAAAAACTCTGCATTTTAGAATCCATGAAGTACAAGGAATTAGCAATAACTAGAAATCTTGGATGTAGCTCAGTAGAAGGACCAGTAGCTTAGCATACCTGCAGCCCTGGAATAGATCCCAGGCACTGCAAATAACTATATAAAAAGAATAGCACTGAAGGACACCAAGATCCTGGGTGCCTCCGTGAGTTCCTCTGAGCTGGGCTGCACACAAATATAGGGCTTCCTGCGAGGAAGTAGCGCCATAATCCTGAGACTTTACCCAGGAGCAGCATTCTTGGAGCCAAAGAGGAGGAAGTGGAGAAATTTGGACACATCCATATGGTCATAATAATGAGAAAAGAAATACTATTCGTGTGAAATATCCCAAGAACCATGGTGTTTGAGGCTATGTTTATCTAAAATGGCATGAGGAGGGAAACCAGCTGAAGACTAGAAGAAGCCACTCAATGACTTCTGGGCTGTGCAGCATCTCCGCATGGGACCAAAGCAGGCCAGGGCCTTGGGACTGAAAGCTAGTGTTATGGAGAACTGTCCAATCTAAGTTCTAAAAGTGCATCCATTGTATTTTTAAATGTGGTGGATCATGTCAAATTCCATTATAAAATTCCTGTAAGAGTCGATAATCACCAAAGTGCTGAGAGATTTTTGGTTTTGTCTTTTTGTTTTGTTTTGTGAAACAGAGTCTAGCCTGAAACAGTTTCTAGCCTGAAACTCACTGGGTAGACAGAGCTGGCTTCGAACTCAGAGATCCATCTGCCTCTGCCTCCCCAAGGCTAGAATTAAAGGCAAGCATGACTACTTCTGGCTGAGAAATTTTTATTGCCGTGCACACTACAGACTCTAGGCTATTATTAGCCACTAAATTATTGCAAATATAAATTCAACCTGAGCAATCACATCTCATTTTAATTCAAATATGCACAATATTAACATAGTTTAGAGTATTTTTATTTGATCCTCTGAGATTTATTCTCCAAGTTGCCTGTTCATACACTTTGCATTTTCCTATAGAATTACTACTCTACTTCATTGATTTGTCATAACTCTTTACATATTACTAATGCTATCAAATAGGTAGGTAGGTAGACAGACATCGATATTCTGAGTTTTTCCTTGATAAGTATACTTTGGTTTTGTTCTTCAGTGTTTTTTACATCATTTTTTCCCAATTTGTTTTAAATTTTTAAACAAGAGGGGCTAATTTTTTTCATTATGACTCCTGAATTCTATCCTACTTTAAAAACTACCTCAGAATAGTAAAGTATCAGCATCAGTCTTAATTATTATTCCACTCTCTGTGGTTAGTTCTTTAATAAAATGTGCGTTACATCTGTTGCAATTTAGTACTTTTTAAATATCATTGTTCATTTTGAACTGGATTAAACCAAGACATTTCTATTTGTTAAGCTCTTGATTTATCACCAAGCCACGCCCTCAGCCTCTCCCCTTCTATTTTCAAAGGTAAATCCAATTGTTCTGACCATCTTAACAGCCTGATGGTTGTTACAGAACACATTTGTTCCAGGTCTGTAGATATCAAGTTCAACTTTGCTTTTTAGCATTTTCCTCACAGTTTGGTTGATTGACTGGTTTCTCATATAGTAGTATAGTCTACTTAATGTTATTTAAGTTTGTTTTGTTTTTAGTATGTTTTTGCTTTTGAGACAGAGTATCTCTATGTAGCTCTGCCTGTCCTAGGACCCGTTCTGTAGAAAAGACTAAGAAAGTCCCACCTGCCTGTCTCCTAAGCGCTGGATCCCAGGCTCCTGCTGCCACGTGCAGCTTAATCACTTTAAATATGGTACATGTGCCGATATTACTCCCTGCAAGTACCTCCAAGTAGACACAGAGAAAAGCGTAGTTCAAAAATAAAATAACATCTTTGAAAGATGATATCGGTAACTTCCATCCCACCCTTTGCCTTCTTACAATAAATAGTGTCACTGAAGCTTTGAGATAATAGTCCAGGCTCTGGCAGGCTGAGTCCACACTCAGCCATCACCCAAATGTCGGCCCAAATTAATAAGATTCATGAGAGTTAGTGAAAAGCAGATGAGAGAGATTTAGTCAATGTGGTCGTACTTGGAAGAGGAATACATAAAGGGTTCTAGGTGCCCCAAGTTTGTCTTCGGGGTACTGACATAGGTTTAGGTTCAAAGAGAAGTAAAACATGTGTGTAATTAAGCAGTCTTTGTCATGGTGCAGTCTTGACCACCTCTGGTGCTCATCTCTGGTCCTGCAAAATGGTCTGGTTTGCTAGAGGGTTTCATAAATAGTTAAGTTGACCTGGTAACCATGAGAGGATGGCCCTCTCTCAAGGTGAATTGAGGAGGGTTGTTCTTGGGGTGGTTATCTGTCCTGAGGCTTCCTTTTTTCCTGGATTCAAACTAACTCTTAACAGAAAGCCAAAGTACACACAGAAAATGGAAACAGAGATCGGGCCTTTCTTCCTGCTTTTACTTGCCTTGCGAGTCTGAGGGTAGAGGCTCCTTACCAAAAGTGACTTCCAATGGCCTGTTTCAATGAGAGTTTCACTGCACTAAGGCCGCCCTCTCTTCAGGCAAAAAGGCACTGATGACTTCAGGAGGCTTGGACATAAGGCCGGAGATGTTTATTAGTTGGGTCTTTTAAATTAATGCTGACTGCTAATTGATGATATAAATAAATTCATTCTATGTATTGATTTTGCTTCCAAATCTATTTATGGTCTCTACTATGAGTCTAAAATCTACTGCATTCAGATTTGTTTAATTTTCTACACATTTGGTCACTTGGGGCACAAAACAATGGTTATATTGCTTCTAATAAAGATACCTTTTTTTTTTTTTTTTTTTTTTTTTTTTTTTTTTTTTGCCTTTCTTCATTACTTAGAAGGAAACTTCAAATCAAAGTAGAGTTAGCAAAGGGCTCGGTGGGTAAAAGCACTTGCTGTGGAGGCTCACATCTCTAAGCCCAGCATTCCTAGAGAGAGAGAGAAAGGAAGCAAAGACAAGGGAACATTCCAGAAGTTCATGGGCAGAAAGACAGAACAGGCAAGGCCCTGCTCCACGAAGTGGAGGGACAGAATGAACTTCCAACTCTTCCTCTGATGTACACACACTCACACACCTACACACTCACACACCTACACACACTCAAACACAGATAAACATATGCATGTCCACACACGTGTGTACAAATGCTAATAATAAGTATTTTTTTAAATTACATCTACTTTTCCTGAACATCATAGAATTATTTCGTATCCCACGTGATGGCTATTGTTTAAGTCTAACAATATAGTTTTACATATAAAGGAATTTTCCATTTAACTTTGAGCTTCTACTGAGAATACCTGCTAAACTGTGAAGCATTTTAATACACTCTCTTTGCATTCCTTGAATAATCGCATTTGATTACACTCGATTTATACAAATAACCGAAGGCACTCTGCGCTTGTCTGATAAATCCAACTTTATATAATTTTAAGTGCATCACTTACGATGTCTGAACCTATAATCTCAAGTAAGACTGCTCATATTTCTCTGCTTTCGCTGTGCTTAAGCCCCATTCTCTGGAGTCCTGCATACACTGTGGGAATCGTTCTCAGTCCCCCCCCCCTTTTTTTTTTTTTTGTGGTGCTTCCCTCTGCGCATGTTCAGCTAAGCCTCACGAGATTTCCCCAGATAGTCTTTGGAGCTTTTGTTTCAATGTCTGTCCTTTCTGGAGCTGTGTGTGTCAGCGTTTGGTTGTTTCTGCCCCCAGCTTACTTCACACCTCAGCAAAGCTTTATGTGGGTTTCTTTTCCACATTCTTATGTCGGAAAATTGCCTTAAGCAATAAGCTCAGAAGATCTGAGGGCTTACTTCACCCATCCTGTCTCCAAGCAGTGCCTGCTTCAGAGCCCATTGTCCAAACCTAAAAATAGCTGCTCCATATGTCTTGTCCAGTTTTATTGTGGAAGGTTAAATCTGGTCTTCTCCTCTGAAAGGAGGCAGAAATCTTGGTTTCTTTCTTATAATAATTTTACATAATTTAAACCTTTGCTTCTTGTTTTGTCACTACTTGAAGCAGTTTGTGTAATTTTTATTTTCTTAAAAAATGTATATTCTTGCAGGTTGGTGGTGACCCACAACTTTAATCCCAGCACTTACATAGCAGAAGCAGATGGATCTCTGAGTTCGAGGCCAGCCTGGCCTACAGAGCCAGGGCTACACAGAGAAACCCTCCCTGGAAAAACAGACAAAATCTATACTGTCACCTAAATTTTCTTTTAAAATTAAAATAAATTATTCTTATTGTATTTCACATGCATGGGTATGTTTTTTTTCTTACATATTTATTTTTTTTAAAAAAGAGAGATACATGTACAGATTTTTAAAAGCAATTTTGGCATAAAACTATATGAATATGTTTTTGTCAGCACTTGACTATTTTTTAAAGGTTTAATAATATGCATTGAAATCTTACTAGTTACCATAAGCATAAAGTACATGTAAACCTAAACATAACATGGAAATAGTCAAAGTTTTCGTGTTGTTTACTGAGTAAACACAATGATTTTTAAATACCAAAAATTGTCACAAGGGTATCGTCTTAACTCTTGAGTTCTTAATGATTTAAGGTCTAGGTGTACCCCACTCTGAGTGGGTGCTATACATTTGTTGTTGCTCTTTTTGGGAGTTTTTTGCTTTGCTTTGTTTTGTTTTCTAAGAAGGACTGAGGCTTTTGAACTTTTTTGGTCTTTCTTTTTTTGAACTTCATATGATCTGTGAGTTGTTTCTCGGCTATTCAGAGCTTTCTGGGGCTAGTATCCAATTATCCGTGGTGCATGGGTGTTTCACCTGCTTGGATGTCTATGCCTTCAGAGAGCACTGAATTTCCTGGAACTGGACTTAGATGGGATCTGAGGGTCATATGGGAGCTGGGAATAAAGAGCCAGTCCTCTGAGAGATCCGCACACAGCAAAAGCTCTTAGCCATCTCTCTAGCCACTATTTTCTTTTGTTTAGTGTGTGTGTGTGTGTGTGTGTGTGTGTGTGCATGTGTGTGTGTGTGTGTGTGTGTGAGACACCTGACCTGCATGGGGCAGTCAGAGGAAAGCTTGAACATATTGGTTCTCTCCTTCTACCATGGCATCCTGAAGATTGACCTCATCAGGCTTGGTAGCAAGAGCCTTGACCTGCACAGGTATGAAGTCAGAGGACAATTTTTAAGAATTGCTTCTCTCCTTCCACCATGTGGGTCCCAATGATCAACCTCAGATAAGTGCCTTTATCCATGGGGCCAGCATACCATCTACACTTTATGCTTTCTAGATATATTCTCTTCCATTATTACCATTGCCAGAGTTAGCAGAAAACAGCAAAGGATGTATTTACAGTGCAAGTTGAACTTGAAAAAAGGAATAACAATTAATGTTAGTATAAGTATGTCCCAAGTATGTTAAGAACTTATAGTGAGCAATGACTCGTCTGAAATCTAAATTTAATTTGAGCAAGTGTTATATGGCAAATCGAGCTATTGAGTGTCATTGTAGAAAAAGAAAAACAGCAGTTTCTACTTTATTATTAAATACAGTATTTTTGCAGAATCTGTAGGCAGACTTCTTAGAAATATCAAAAAAATTGTCATGTATTATCAAATTATCACAGTCTTACTTATTTTTGTGATTAATTTTGTCATTTTTTCTCTAGTTTCCTAAGCTAATTGTTCTATTTGTTTGCATTAAAATCATTAAAATGTTGAAAGCCGAGACTTTTGCTCTTCATTGGGCTCTGTTCCCATCCTGGGTATTTCTCAATGAACAGAGCTCATTTGCATTAACCGCTAGAGCGTTTCTAATCGAGGTTATTTCCTCTCCATTCAAGAGCCTTTAGAAGAGGTTCTGTTTGTTTCTCAAATTTAAAGTGGTTTCCATTATTTTCTTTTACCATTTTAAGTATATTACTTAGGGCTTTTGATTAGAGCCTAAGTCTTTTGAGTTCATCACCTGGGGCAAAGGTACAAATGATTTTTTCAGGTCAAATGTCTAATCACATTTTGTATATGTTCTATAAGCAAAGGGGGAAATGTATGTTCTCTGTGGACTGGTGTTTAACAGACAAATACAACAAAGACAAAAGAAACAAACAAAAAGATTGCTTGATGATATTATTCAGACCTTCGAATTCAGACTTGGATTTGACCCAGTTTACCCTGAATAAGATTTTGGCAACTGGAAACTATTTGGAATTCACCCACCCCACACCCCGCCACTCCAGCTGAGAAAGCAACAAGTTTTCTGCTCTGTGATTTATGAAGTGGTCTTCAACAGGGCTGAATTGCTATAAAAAGGTGTCCTTTTACTGGGATTTATTAGATAATGCATTACTGAAGACCAATTAGTCCCTTTTCAAAAGACAGTAAAGGCCAAAACACATGAATGAGATCATGTACCCAGTACAAACCACAGGACCACAGTCTTCCCCACTCGCCTGTTCTGCCATATGAGAAACACGGGCTTCCGGGCTTCCTGGATGGTCAGTCAAACACCATGAGAAAGCACAGAGTAACTCTGAAGGATTTTCACCTACTTTCCAGAAACAGAATCCAGAGATGTACCTTCCTCTGACACATCATAGGAAACAACACAGAGGCAGAACCTAGCCAATGAGAACCCGTCAATCCCATGAACAGACTGGGTGTGTGTCACCACACAACCCAGGACTTACCGAGGGAATTGTCTTTAGTCCTCAGGTCTGTCACTCACAAGCGTCTCTGCCATAAGCAGGATGCAGTGCTTGTCTTTCCCCCTCTTGTCTTTTGTTTATTCACAAACATATTTAGCACATGTATACTACATATACTTTCATACACTTTGATCTCTTCATCAGAGAGCACACACATTACAAAACATTTTCATCCTCTGTTGGATGATTAAATTTAAACAGCCTTATTTTTTAAGTACTTTGGTATTCTTTTAAAACTAAAAAAAAAGAAAAAAAAAAGAAAGAAAGATGTGATTACTGTGTGAGTGTGATTATGTTACTCTGGGTGTGTGTGTCTGAGATGTATGTATTTGCACATGTATGCAGTACCTAGAAGAGAAAGCGAGATTTGCTGGAACTAGAGTTAACAACTGTTTTCTAGACTATGTGCTAGGAACAAAACACAGGTCCTCCGGAAGCACAGGAAGTACTCTCACATGCTGAATTATCTTTCCAGCCTTCTGTAGTGAGAGGATCATACTATTAAAAAAAAAATCTGTAGCACACAGATTCAACATACTCAGCATAGCAGAAACTGCCACATTTGGCCCATTGAAAATTCCCAAGGCCCTCTTCACAGGGGCTAGAGTGGACTCTCTACCCTCACAACATCATTAACCCCTGCCTAGATTGTGATTTCAAAGACAAAGCTGTCTATGGTTTTTGGTGCTTGGTAGTAGGTTGCACCCAACTTTTGAAATACTTCTTTTTTTGAATAATTGTTTATTTTATGTATATGAGTACATTGTAGCTGTCTTCAGACACACCAAAAGAGGGCATTGAACCCCATTATAAATGGTTATGAGCCACCATATGAGTGCTGGGAATTGAACTCAGGACCTCTGAAAGAGCAGTCAGTGCTCTTAACTGCTGAGCCATCTCTCCAGCCTTGAAATACTTCTTGACATGTCTGGATCATGCAGTGATTTTACAGCTGTAAATACTCCAAGGCAGAGCTTTTCTCTCAGAGGCTGAGTTCCACAGCTTTAAATGTGAATGCTTGGACCAGCTAAGCAACTCAAGGAGTGAAGGCACTTGCTACCCAGCCTGATGACTGCCATTTGATCCCCAGGATCGACATGCTAACAGAAAACCAATTCCCAATTGTTGTCTTCTGACCTAACCCTGGTGTGTTCATACATCACCACCAATAACAACATACACACAGAGAGAACACTTGTCTTAGTCAGGGTTTCTATTCCTGCACAAACATCATGACCAAAAAGCAAGTTGAGGAGGAAAGAGTTTATTCTGCTTACACTTCCATATCGCTGCTCATTACCAGAGGAAGTCAGGACTAGAACTCAAGCAGGTCAGGAGCAGGAGCTGATGCAGAAACCATGGAGGGATGTTGCTTCCCATGACTTGCTCAGCCTGCTTTCTTATAGAACCCAGGTCTACCAGCTCAGGGATGGCATCACACACAATGGGCTGGGCCCTCCCCAACTGATCACTAGTTGAGAAAATGCCTTACAGCTGGATCTCATGGAGGCATTCCCTCACCTGAGGTTCCTTTCTCTGTGATAACTCCAGCTTGTGTCAAGTTGACACAAAACCAGCCAGTACAACACTCAAAAGAGACAGAGACAGACAGACAGACAGAGAAAGATAGAGACAGAGGAACAGAGACAGAGAGTCAGACAGAGAGACAAACAGGCACAGAAAATAAAACTAAGATGGGAAAAGAGGGGGAACTTTCTTTTAAGGATGACATATTTTGGTTCACATAAAAAATTTCAGACCTATTGCTCAGTAAATATCAGCCATAGATAAATGATACTCGCAGCTCTGTACCTTGGTTTGGCAGACATGATTTTCCATGGAATTTTTTTCCCACTATGTGGTCCTCAAGCTTTTCCAAAACAGTGTTGTTCACACCTTCCACAGTGGGTCAGCCAGATACGTGACCCAGAAGACTGGCTGTCTATGTCCTAATTACTGCAATTACATTCCATTTGCAAAATTGATGACCAAGCCCACTCAACAGCTTTGATATGTGCCACAAAGCCCCGGGTGGGCTTCTCTCCAAAGCTCTCTCTTCTACTCTAGTAAGCTGGCAGTGCTAATGTAACACACCTTGAAGAAGTTTTCCAGTTAAATTGAAGGTTTTCTTGGAAATCATAATGCTGTCTTTTAAAAACATCTTAGAATCATATTGTGTGTGTAAGCAAGAATACCTAGTTCACTATAATATGTAAATAAACATTCTTTTTAAGATTTATTGATTTATTTTATGTATGTGAGTACACTGTAGCTGAGTTCAAGCTCAGCAGAAGAGGGCATTGGATCTCTTTACAGATGGTTGTGAGCCACCATGTGGTTGCTGGGAATTGAACTTAGGACCTCTGGAAGAGCAGCCAGTGAGTGCTCTTAACAACTGAACCATCTCTTGAGCTCCCTAAATAAATATTCTTTTTAAAATGATTGAAAAAAGTTATAGGGTAGCCTTATAAAGTAGAGGACTTGTTTAGCATGTACAATGCCCTGGGTTTTATTTCCAGCACTGGGGAAAAAATGCGTATTGATAAAACTAAAGAAACCATAATATAAAAAAATTATTTGTGTGTGTGCGTGCTTGTGGTATGTATAGATGTGTGCACAGGCACCCAAAGATACACATGCAGAAGACAGAGATGAACAACTAGCATCCTGCTCTATCATGAGTCTGTCTTATTCTTTTGAAACAGGGATCTCGGTGAAGCTGGACCACACACTGCACTCTCCCGTCAGCTCCACCAGGCCTTTCTATAGGTGCTGGGTGTCTGAACTTTGTTAGGTGTGGTGTTATGTACTTGTAATCCCAGGACGGGGAGGTAGAGGCAGGAGGATCATAAGCTGGAAGCCAGCCTGGACAACATAACAAGACTCTTTCTTTTTCTCTCTCTTTCTTTAAGGAAACATCCAATTAAATTTAAAGAAAAACAACTTGAAAGGAAATGCCAGAACAATGGGTAAACAAATGCCTAAAGAGAGCAGGGTGGTCACAAAGGGCTGAAACAGAACAGGTCATTGAGCTGGAGTTACTAAGTTACTTGCAAATGCACTTCTTTAAGGGTAGAAAGGTACGAGCATATGAGCTTCTCTCTGTGAGTGCCTGGTGCATCTCAAGAGTCAAAGTCTCTACTTTCCTACACAGCATCTGTCTTCTGTCTCAGCTAACTCTCAATGGAGGACAACTCGGACAATGTGTGTGTGTGTGTGTGTGTGTGTGTGTGTGTGTGTGTGTGTGAATCCACCTTCAAGCTGTGCTATACATGCATGTGAGAATGAACACACATAAAATAAACATGATTTTAAAATTGTAAGATTAGCTGTTAAATGGGAAGTTGCAAAAGGCCATGACCACTTTTCAGAACTTGGCTTAATGAAGAAGGCCGAAAACTCTAATAACTGGTGCTCATTGGATAATCTTTAAAAAGAAGAACCAATCACATGACCCATACTGAGAAAAGCCTTTTGCATTGTATACTTTTCCCTTTTCGTTTTGACACAAATTGAATTTACTGATTTTACGTAGGAAACTAGAAATACCTCCCTGCTTACACTGCTCCTTTCTTACCTTGTCAACAGTGCTCAGAACAAGGATGAGGAATGCTAACAGAACTAAAAATAAAAAGTGAAACATGTTATTCTATGAACAAACAAAATACTTCAGAAGAAAAGCAAGTAGCGCATGCCCACAGATACAAACAGGAAGTAGTCCAGTAAACGTGCCGGGTTTGCTTAAGGCAGTGAGACAGTTAGCCACTCACAAAATTGCTTTAGTAGAACAGTTAAATGAAGGAGGAGGGGCAGCAAAAAATGCTTTCCTTTACGACTTTACCTGACAGACTGCGGCAGTGATCTTATTACTTGGGAAAGTGTTGGGTTGATGGGTAACTTTTATGCAAATAATTCATCTAAAGTATGGGTGCCTGTGTAGGCCAGGCACACAACATGTCTGCCAGGAACTTGTAAATGTTTTGTATTTTTTATATACATGTACAAATACAGTCATTAGGAAAACACAAGATCCCTGATTTATGGAATAACCAGGGTCTGGAAAATATTCTTAGTTTTAAATAACAACGGGATGACTATTGCTTGGGTTTGGCTCGAGTCTGTTGTTGTTGAGCAAAGCTTACTTCTGTTTAAAAAAAAAAAAATCTGTATCTTGTTCCCTCTTATTGTCCCTGGAACTGGAACCATCTCTTTCTCAGTGTCCATCAGCAAGTAAATATTTGCTACATTTTCCCATTAGGAAAAATAAGCATACACAGACTTCATGATTCCTGCCAGGGATGACCTCGCTTCTCTATCTGTGGATTGGCCCTTCAAGAGTTTATTTCCCTTTCCTAGGTCCGGGGACACCCTACCCCCCTCCAACTACCAAGACCATGGGCCTAAGAGTTTCAAATGTACACCTCCCCCCACCAGGAAGTTTTTCTCCTTCAACTCCTATCTTATGAGCCCAATATTCAGGGACTTTCTCAGAATCCGCCACAGAGTTGGGTGAGTTCACTGGCCCTAAGGATTGAGGTCGAGGAAGTTGCCATGGAAGAGGAGGGCAGGAGGAAGATCAACAGAGAAAGTGCTATCAAAGAGAAAGAAAAGAAGAGAGAGTGGGAAAAACAGACCAAAATGTCTGGATTATATAGGGAGGAGCGTCTGGGTGAAAAACAACCCAGCCCTGGGCTAGAAAGTTCAAGATTGGGGGTAGGGTGTGCCCTAGAGGAACTGAGGGAGAACCTGAAGACCAGACCTATTTTTGATCCGTAAAATATGCACCTCAGTACCACATTGAGGTCTAGTGTTCAAATATGTGGATGTTCAACTGGAATTCTCAGCTTGCCCTCTTCCCCACATGGTCCAGCAAATTCCGTTTCCTCCCTGTCCCTCCAACCCCACCCACTGGGAAAGCCTCAGAGCAGAAAAGGAGCCAAAAAGCCCCAGTTGTACATTTCTGGCATTCCTGACAGATATCCCAAGCCTGAAGTCACAAGCTCCCGCAGACCCCCACACAGTCTATAAAAGGCTCTCATGCAATAGTCTGCCTTCCACATCCTCTAGTTTCATCCCCTGAGACTGGAACTTGACAGGAAGTACCCTCCCAAACAAACCTGCCTCTTCTCAGTTTAATTTGTTCGAATCAGCTTATTTTATGGCAGAGAAAACCTATCAGTGACCCCCATGTGGGGACATTTCTCATTCAAACCATAACAACCACTGTGATTTGAATATGCTTGGCCCATGGGAAGTGGCACTGTTAGGAGGTGTGGCCTTGTTGGAGGAAGTGCATCACTATGTGGGTGGGCCTTGAAGGCTCTTCAAAAGCTCAAGGATTTCCATTACAAGAGTTGCCTTGGCCAAGGTGCTCTTCTCAAGCAATGGAAACCCTAAGAGACCCACGTAGGCTACAAATAGAAAAGTCACACCCAGTTCCTTCTTTTTCCTCAAATCCTAAATCTTATCCTGTCTCCTTTTCATTACCATTCCCTGAACTACTTACCACCTTCCATGACTAGGCACTATGTTCCCTCCTGTTGTGTCTCTTCCTAAGGAGTCACCCACTGCCCCTCTGGTCTCCTTTTCTCTCTGTTCTTCACCCAGCAATCAGATTCAAATACAAAGAATCAAACAAAAGAGTTGTCACACTTCCTTTCTAACCATAATCCTCCTACTGTAAACTCCACTTGCCCAAGGACAGATCTGCTTCCTGGAATGCCAGAGGCTGTGCTTCTTGTGAGAAAATGAGTCATGTGTTTCCACTTCAATAAGCAGGGTTGGTTGCCCCAACTGCACAGGACCTGCTTGGTCACACATGGCAAAGAGATATATAGGCAGGAAGTATGTCAGGATATTCATTCCTGATTGGATGAAGGCAGGAAGTACCATAGCCTTGGAAAGGGGTGGGAGTGGGGTTGCCTTACTTAAGCACCTAGCTTACCTAATTCAGAGTCTTTTCTCTAGGAATCCTGGGTATGTACCTGGCCAGTGTCCATCTTCCTAGCCAGTATGAAATTGGTCTTTTTCCTGGCAAGTCTTAGGTTTAGCAAAATCCCTTGTTTTTCAGAATTCGGATAGCCTGATACAATCTAAACTAACCCATTTTCACATGGTTAATTGCTTTGCTACAATCCAATCTGTGTTCAAGTTAATACATCTTCAAAGTAGCTTTGCTAGCAAACTGGTCTACAGCTCTCCTCTACTCCTTACTCCCTGACTTTGAAAACTACATTTTCCCCTCCTCTGCTGTGTCTCAACAGTGGGGATTCATGACAGTGTTCCCTGCTATAAGAGAATGAAATCTCTGGCCTAGGTGAAACCTAAGGTGAGCATTCCAGTAGGACAGGCAGATAACCTGACAGTGAGTCTTCTGGACCTTGGAATCTTCTCAGGCAATGCTAAAGAGAAAGGAGTAATTTCTCGTTAATGAGATTGTTGGAATTCTGTAAACCCCACCCATCAGTTACCTAGCAACATCCAGGTATATCCCACCCCTCAGTTACCTGGCAATAGCCAGGTATGCTCTGCCCCAGTGACACTATAAAAGGGGCTGCTTGTCCCCTCCTCACTCTCTTGTGCACTTGCAGCCTTGCTCTCTCTCTAACTCTCCCCCACTTACCCCTCCTCTTCCCCTTCTTTCCCCCCTCTCTCCATATGCTCATGGCCAGTCTCTACTCCTCTCCTCTCCTCTCCTCTCCTCTCCTCTCTCTCTCTTTTTCTCTCTGCCTCTACTACCCTCTCCCTGGTCCCTCAGGGAAGGGATTCCCAACATGGGCCTCTCAGAGGCATCTCCCTTGCCTTCAGGCCCCGCCACACCTCCATGGGCCATATCTCCCCAACTCTCTGCATCCTTCTCCTAGCAGAGATGAAGCACTTCTTCTCAGAACCCCCCAGTGCAGTAGTTCACAGTGCTGCAGTTATTGGAATGCGGCTTATTTTCCAAACCACTCGGAAAAACATAACTTCCTCTTCTTCTGTTTCTTCCAAACAGACTTCCTAACACCATAGGCTTTTCTTATGCCACCCGGGGCCCCCTATTTCTGTTCACCCACCGCCTTGTCATGTATCTAAGTGTCTGCCATGTGGCAGTTCTCCATGTAGGCTTAACCCAAATGGATGACTTGAGTTCCTTCTTTTCTCCATCTCCTACCCCCTGGCTGCAGGATTTACAGTTGGCCTGTCCTGGGGGTTTTCTCTAACTCTCATAAAATCATCCTTGTGTTTCATTGGAGTCCCCTGCTTACCCACTCACCCACATGATCCAGCAAATTCCATTCTCCCTTTTCAATCCCCAACCCCACCCATCTGAAAAGTCTCCTTTCGAACAGAACAGGTCCCTAAAAACTGTCAGATCCACTTTCCTGACATTCCTCACAGATGACCCTACCTGCCTCACCTGAAGTCACCAGCTACCCAAGACCCCCATTCCCGGCACAAGCCCAATCTTATGGCAGACACATCATTTTCCTACAGTCTATAAAACAGCTTTTGCTCCATAATCTGCCTTCAACTTTTTAGTCTTGTCCCCTGAGACTGGCAAATTCTCTGGGAATCTATTCCCAAATAAACCTGCCTGGGTTTTTGTCTTGTTTTGTTTTAATTTGGCTGAATTGGCTTATTTCTTCAGTGGTGAAAAACATATTGCCGTAAAACATATTGCCGTGAGCTTCCGTTTGAGTCCATTCTTAAATTACTTTATTAATAAGACTAAGAACACCGAGGGAACCTCTGATTTCCTCTGAAACATGAGGTGATCGCAAAGGGGCTCCCTTAAATTGTCAGTAACTATAGCACTTGCCACAAAGGACTTGGCAAATAGTAATCTAAGGATGTAGGCTTTGGGACAAAACCTCTGAGCTTTTGTTTCCCCTGCCTGCAGTGTTCTAGGACTGGAACCGCATAATCATCATCAGAAAGACCAGAGAGACATTATCAGACAGCTTCTGTGAGCAGGCTAAACATTAGGCAGAGCTGGGGACGCCTACTGAGGGAGAGGAAGGATCAAAGGAACCAGAGGGACATGGCCACTGAGAGACTTATAGGGGCTCACAGAGATAAGAAAGCCTGTGGGTCTCTGCTCTAGGCCCTCTACATACATACACACACACACACACACACACACACACACACACACACTCACACACACTCACACACACACACAATGTTATGGCTGAGTAGCTTGGTGTTCTTGTGGGATTCCTGGTGGTGGGAGCAGGGGCTGCCTTTGGCTCTTTTGACTGCTTGTGGGACCCTATTCCTCCTGCTGGGTTGCCATTACCAGCCAGGATGTGATCATTTTCTGGTAGCTTGATGTGCTGTTGGTGTTTGACCAACATCCCTGGTAGGCCTGTTCTTCTGTGAGGGTAGAAGAAAGCAGAGTGAGTCTGAGGGATGGGGGCAGAGAGGGGACTGGACGGAGAGAAGGGAAGGGAAACTGGGGTCTGGATGAGAGGAGGATAAAAATAAAACTAAAATCAAGAGCAATGGCCCAGGGCTTAGGGCATGCGCTACTTCTACAGAGCACATGTGAGTTCAGACCTCAGCAGGTCGCTCACAACCACTTGGAACTCCAGGTCTAATAAATCCAGTGCCCTCCTCTGGATTCCACAGGCACCTGCATATATTTGGCATGCACTCACAAAGAGAAACATACAAAAGACTCATTGTCTTCAAACAAAGACATAAGTCAGTCTTTGTTTGTTTTTTAAGAGAATAAAGACTGCTGCAGTTTCTGAGGGCCACTGCTTTCTGATCATTTTATTGAACACTATGAGATAGTTGTAGATAAGTATGAATTAGCAAATCTTTCATCTTTCTAAACAACAACAACCAAACTGAAGAATCCATGCAGTAAAACTGGGTTATTAGGAGACATAATTTATAGTTAAAACATATATAAATACATAATTTTAATTAAAACATATAGAAATAATTTCTAATTAAAAATAATTCTTGGTATCTATTTTAACCACAAACACACACAAAAAATAGATGAAAACTCACTGGCAAGGGGAAAAAAATAGACAAGTAAAACTGAGGTACTATTATTTAACTAAAATGGTTAAAATAACCCATCCTCCCCCAAATTGAAATTTACTAATACCAATGTTTGTCTGCATGTGCTTCTGGGAGAAGTTTAAGGCATCTAGCAATGTCTATAGGGATGTAAATTAGAAGGATCCTCATTATGAATCCTCTCCAAGATGTAGGCTAGTGTGACCGCTGTGTGAGTAAGAAACATCTGGTGGGAATGTGAGACTGAGAACCAGAGTTCGATCCCCAGAATCCACGGAAGCTGGTAAAAGAACCAGCTCCTGCAGCCCTCCCATGATCTTCCTTGGGGGCTGTAGCCAAGTTTGCTGCCTAAAGCACTGCACAGAGAGATGAGGGAAATGGATTCGGCATTACAGTTCTTTTACAAAGAATGCTGCTGTATTTGAGCGCACAAAGCACTTTGGAAATGTCTGCAATTATTGTTGCATCAGAAGTAAACCCAGGATAGAAAGAAATCCATTAACAAGTGTTTCTCCTAAATGCTTTCTCAAGGCGGCCGCTCAGGGATACATTTGAAGACACAAAACATAGGAGATCCAATTATATCTACCTGATAAGAAATACTTTAAGTATCCAACGAGTGCTAATCATAGAAAACCATCAAAGAAAGGCAATTCCTAACCCAAGCAAAAAAAAAGGAGGGGGGGATTTTTCCTTCAAGGACAAAAGCCTAAAAATTTGCTTTTATAACATTCTTTTGGAGCCATCCAAAATAACTTGCCTACATTTACAGGAACAAAGGTCAGAATGACAAACTTAAGGTTTGCCCCCAGCCTAGACAAATTAAAAAACTTGGAGTTTTCTATCACTTTTAGCCTCCTAGCAAGAGGTCAGAGCCAATTATTTCAAACCTGGGCTTGTAATGATCAGAGAAACCCACATCTACATTTTAGCACTAACAATCTGTCTCCTTGTTTTCCTAAAAATCCTTCCGTTCAGGAGGAGTCTTGTGGAGGGTCAGACTTTGCATAAAGCTTTGTTTTTCAGTTAAAAAGTGAGAAGGTGTCTGTAAAACAATTAGCCACTAAACATCCTCTGATTGTCAGGCACTTCCTCTTCTTCCCAGGAGGTGACTTAGTACCTCTAATCCAGCCTGGAGCAACAAAAGTAAAAGCAGGTGTTGAGAATTCTCTTCCAGCTAAAGCCGAGCTCAAGCAGTTTTACAGAACACACCTTACACTAAATGTGGCCTTTGTATAACTCGGTGGAGAGGATGTTGTTTAGATGTGTACCAGAGACTGAGACAGCTGCCAGTGGTGTGGACAATACAGTTTAAAAGGTGGATTGCCTCAACTTCTAGCCCAGGAAAAGGGGACCATACCTGTGGCTTCTTTACCTTGGACCAAACCTGTGGGCCTGAAGATTTCTGGTTATAAACTGTGTAGTCTGTTTTCCTTTAGTCCTGAAAAATAAATAAAATAGTAAAGATAAATAAAAATAAAAGCTCCCTACAGTTGAAGTAGTTAGTTTTTTGTTGGCCGAGTTCGCCTTTCAGGGCTGTGTTTGTAGCTGGTACCTAAACACACAGTTGAGGTGTGAAGACCGTTCATGTTTCAGAGCAACTTGCTTATTTTATCCTGTTAAGGGCAAAACTGTAGGCTCGCTCTCTGTACACCTTCCTGTTGACCCTGATACACATGAGCATGCGCTTGGGCTAGAATCCCTGGAGTGTTGTCTGAGGTCAAGTGGAATCCTATCAGCAAATCCTTCAGAGCTCAGTTCTTCTCCTTCAGAAGGAATTTAAATTACCTTATTAATGACCACCGTTGTAAGCTTGACTGCTACACCACACAGTGATTACATAGGATTGTATTAATTACTTGAAGCCATAAATTAAATTTTCTGATAGAGCAAGATGATTTTATGTGTAGGGCCATTTATATATATATATATATATATATATATATATATATATATATATATATATATATATATATATATAATGAAAGGAAATGTCAGTCCCTAGAATAGACATTCTTCAGTCTCAACTCCCACTTTTTCCTTTCCTTATGCTTCTTTCTGGGAAAACCACACCCCAGTGTATTTCAGTTCTAACCTTTGTTCGGCTCTGAGCTCATCGGCACCTGACAATTGGCTTGCCTGCCTGGTTCCTGCTTGATTATATACATTTTGTTTCTTCTTTCTTGGTTTCCCTCAGGGCCTACTTTTGTCCAGTGTGAGTGACACTCAGAACAGGCTGTTTATCATATGTTGTTTGTAGTCTGAGCCACCATGCACTTTAGTTCCTAATTCTGGGTTGTTGTTCTGTTGTTTGTCTTCAAGACATAGGTATGACTCTGATATACAAGACTGAATTCTGTGTTCCTTAAAGGGAAAAACCAAAGATTGTATTTCCTTAGTATATATTACACTTAACACATGACCAACAATATGTTAAGTGAAGGGGAATGTAACTTTTTCTTTTAAATTTTATTTTATGTGTATGAATATTTTGTTCTCCTGTGTGTGTGTGTGTGTCTGTGTGTGTGTGAGTGTACTGTGTGTGTGTGTGTTGTTCCTCAGAGGCCAGAAGCAGGCATCAGGTCCCATAAAACTGGAGTTACAGATGGTTGTGAACCACCATGTGGGGGCCAGAAATTAAACACAGGTTCTTTGCAAAAACAGCCAGTACTCTTAACCACCGAGCCATCTCTCCATCCCCAGGAATAGAAATATTAAACTTCTTCATGTACCACATAAATTATGCTCAGATAGAGTCTGTGTAGACTCAGAACCCTCTGTGTAACTCTGGAAAAGCCAATTAAGTCTCGGAGTTTCAGTTTATCTGAAAAAAATGTAAAACTAGTAGCAGACCTAGACATGACCTAACCCTGTCATGTTGTGAAGACTACATGAGATTATATGATGACTTTATCTAAATGGGAAGCTCTCTGCAAATATATATATATATATATATATATATATATATATATATATATATATATATATTTGAATGAATATATATATATTTGAATGAATATATATATATATATATATATATATATATATATATATATATTCATTGTGTGCTTTGGTTTCAAGCACTTGTACAGGCATACTAATTTAGCTTGTTTGTCATCTTTGTTTGATGTCTTAAGTCTTTAAGTTATGATGAATATACTTTTAAAAATGACTAAAATGGAGGATGGTTAAAGGGACCCCAAAGGTCCACTAGGTTTTGGTGTTTCCAAGTGACTACAGACCAGTCTGCAGACTGAGTTGCCCAAGGTCACTGAGTACAGAAGAGCTTTGTAGGGTAAGTCTGAAGAGGTAGGAAGGGAGGGCCATGTGGGCCATGATAACAGATCAGAGTATTTTCCTGCTTCTGCTGAAAGCCAGTGAGGACTTTTAGGCAGGAAAGTAATAGGATTGAAGTACATCCAGTAAAAATGATCCTGGCTAGAAACTGATATCAGAAATGTTGAAGTCTTGAATAAGAAAATAAATAACTATAATAAATAACATCCTCACACTTGTGTGAAGTCAACCATACATTCTTTTTCACTACACATTACTATTGGGTTTCAGGTCCCAGACAAAGGCTGAGGTGCATATTTAACATACCCCCAAGTTCTCCCAGCATCCCTCAGTCCATACCTAGCATGTCCTGCCTTCTTCCCTGAACTTTCCAGGTGAATTTCCCCTCCCCCTAGAAGTTCTTTCCTATGTAAATCCAGACATTTTGGTCTCTCCTCTCTCTCCTTCCTCTCTGCATTCCCTCTCTACATCCTCTCTCTCTCTCTCTCTCTCTCTCTCTCTCTCTCTCTCTCTCTGTATGTTTGTGTGTGTGTGTGTGTGTGTGTGTGTGTGTGTGTGTGTGTGTGTGTGTGTTTCTCTTCCCCTACCCTCTGTTTCCCTCCTAATGACAACTTCCCTGGAGTCCTCCTTTGGGGTATCCTTCTTTGGGACCAATAAACTCACCTAAGAGTGGCCTTTATATACTTTAATTTGGCTTGAATTTTGTCATTTCACCAGCGGAGAATAACTTATCAATTACAGTACTGTGGGGCTTGGGATGTTGGCTCAACAGGTGGAGTACTCCATTAACATGTACCAGGCCCAGGGTTTGAGCCCCCAGAACCACATAAAGCATATAGTTAAAGATATAAAGATGTTATAGATATAGATGAACAGAGATAAATGCTGGCACATATCTGCAGCCTAGAACCCAGGAGTTCAGAAGTAAGAGGATCAGAAATATAAGGTCATCCTCCACAGCATAGGAATTCTGTAAACAAGCAACAGTAATTACAGCACTGAATGTTATGTATTGTGTCTAGATTTATTACATATGACACACTCTTCTATATATTATTTATAAACACATATACCTGCTCAGGTCTGTGTTGCATATGTTAAAAGTTAACTATTGTCATTTAATGAATCCATGAGTCAGAACTGTGGCTAAGGAGGACATAGTACACTGGCTGGACTTAAGATGACAACAGCACTATTGAGGAGGCTCACTGGAAGCCACGCGAGGTAGTGCACGTATAGAACTTGGGAAGCTCAAGAAAGGATGGTTTTACATTCAAGGCCATTCTACACAGTGATGACTTCTCTCAAAAGACTGGAAGCAAACAAAGCCACAAAGAAGTCACTGTGTATTATTTGTAAAGAAGAAAGATTAAAGTTATAATAATATAATTATGCATACCTATATTGGAGATTGAGAAATACATTTGGATATACAATGTAGACATATTGGGCTCTAAAACAATCACAAAAAGACCAATGAAGATCTAGGTATACTGAAATGAAATAGAGTTAGACTGCTGTTAGGAAGGAGAAAAGAATGTTACGGAAACATAATAAATCTTTTATGAAAACAAAATATAATATATAGACATATATGTATATGTGTATAAAAATGCAAATACTTTCTTATCTACCATGGGAGAATGGCAATCCTAGAGGATACAGAGCTATTCACCGTTTCCTTAGGATGTTTCTAACTGTATTCAGCACCTGGTGTGTCAATTTATAACCAAAATATGGTAAAAAATAAAACACAACTATTTCTTTAAATGTTTTCAGCAGAATTACTTATACCATTAAAAAAGGACCCTTAGGAAAGACACAGACAATAAAAGAAATGAAAAGATTGATCGAGGCTCTTAATAATGTAAAAAACAGTGATGTATGATCAAGGAATTTCCTGTTAATTACTGTTAGGCAGAATTAGGGACCTTTATCTGTCATTATTGACCAGATAATACTACCTGATGTCAAATTAACTGATGATGTGGGCCAAGGGATAGAAGGAGTGATTTTTACTTTACTCTGGAATGGCCTTCTCTTAGCAATTCTTCTGCCTGCTTCACTTACTTTTTCAGGAAAAAAAAAAATAACAGCTTTTGTTGGCATTTCATCTAGACTCCGCCCTCCAGTTACCTGGCAACAGCCAGGTGTGCCTTACTCACTATAAAAGGGGCTGTTTGTCCCCCTCCTCTCTCTCTCTGGTGCTTTTGCTTTCTTCTCTTGCTCCTGCTCCCTTACCCTCTTCCTCCTCTCTTCCCCTCCCCCTTCTCTACATGCTCATGGCCTGCCTCTACTCCTCTGCTCTCTTTCTCTGCCTTTCTTTCAACTTCCCTCCCCATGTCCTGAATAAACTATTCTATACTATACTGTCAGTAATTAATACCTGGGGGGTGGGGGGAGAGCACGCCTCAGCATGGGCCCAAAGGGGCACCCCCTTACCGCCCCCTTTCTTTTTATAAAAAATAACAGCTTCGATCAGAATGGATATAGAAATGGCAATCATAATCCCAACTTAATCATGTCTCCTATATCTGTCTACAAATGTCTGAAGAAAATTGTGAAACTTCTTTGGCCTCTTTTGTAATTAGAGGGACAGGCTAACAATAATATAGTATTAAGATGTTAAAATAGACATGGAAAGTTCACACCAGGTCATTCAACGTGATTCATTTCTATGGCTCAGTTGAATGACAGGTCCCAAAATACCAGTCCTGTCATTCAACAGCATTAATAGAGCTACTTGGAAATTATACCAACAAACTGGTCATTCGCTGATGAAACCCACTATCTTATAGACTAGAATTACTGACAATAGGTACTCCAGAATGATAATTTTGAGGGTATTTAATATGCCTCATGCTTTTAAAATGAGTATAGATCAATAGCTAAATAAACTTAAAGATGCCAAATAAACTTTAGTTTAGAATAATGTTAATTAAGCTGCCTGCTCTTTCAGAGAACCAGATTCCTTTCCCAGCACACACATGGCAGCTTACAATTGCCTGTAACTTCAGTTGCAGAGGATCTGCTGTCCTCTTCTGTCCTCTGTAGGCACCAGGACAACACATGAAATATACACATGCTTGTAGGCAAACAGATGTACAGAAAAAATTAAAATCAATACATAGTTTTTAAAAATTAGATTTTTCAGAGACATAAATATGATCATGTGAATTTTGAATATTTAAGGTGTTGATATAATTAGTATGTTCAGATTCCAGAATTATTTTTCTGGAAGACCCCGTTTTAATAAAAATGTCAAGGGACCATTAGTCCTTTGGAACTAACTAATGACACAGCACCATAGGCACCAAGAAAAAGCGTCCAGCCTTGGATGGGACATCTGTAACACAGCTGCTTCACCTAAGGCTCAGAAAACATTGAGGAAGAGGATGTGGGAGGATTACATGAGCCAGAGGATCAAGATAACTGCTGCAGGACAGTGTCTTTGGATGTGACATGGATGTTGCACACATGAAACCCCAACAGTATGGCTGCCTGCACAAGACCTGCAAAGTTCAAACTGGTCAGCATGGCACATAGATGGGAGTGAAGGTCACAAAGTCCCAGCCTTTGGTAGCCATGGGCGCCGAGGGAGGGAGAGTTCATTTTCTTCAGGACCCAGTCCCCTGATATGTTGTCCAATACTAAGTAAACCCATACACCAAACCCACATATACATACATAGGTAAATACATACATATATTTATGAATATATACACACATACAACATTAATTAGATTCTCTCCTCTGTATGTGTGTGTGCACACATGTATGTATATATATGTCTGTGTGTGTGTATGTGTGTGTTTGAGACAAAAAGAGAATAAGTAAAAAGTTGATATGTTGCAGAGCACAAAGGAGCTGAAGGGAGAGAGGGAGAAGCAGAAATGATATGCATACAATGTGCATTCTCAAACTGGGCAAAAAAAAATTTTAAGAGAGCATTTAAATTGAATGAATGATTGAATGAATGAGTGAATGAATAAAACTAACTCTCCAAAGCAAAACTTGGAGAGCACCTCTCACTTTTCTATTACAGGATATAGACTATACAGAAGGAGGGTTAACTTCAAGAGCTCAGAATTCTTTATTTCCCTTGACTTTCTGCTTCAAGTTTAGCCAACTCTAAGGGATTTGAAATTCTCTTCTGGCTTCCACAGGTAACAGGCAGACACATGTGCACACACATATTTAAGCAAAACACTCGTACACACCTCTTGTGGACAATGCTAATGACCAGAACACTACCCTGCCTTCTGCTTCTGCAGCTGTTGCCTAGAGGCAGGCAGAATGAGTTTGCCTACAGCACCCAGAATAACCTTCTTTTATTCCATCCATTCAAAGTTCTCCAGGGGTTTTATCAACTGCTCCCATTGTCCCTCCTGCCTCTTTTTGGGGCATGGATTCATTCCTCCTTCAATATGACATTAATCATCCTAAGTCCAGCTTTCAGAAGTGTCTCAGGATTCCTGGCCACTAAATCTATTCTTTCCTTCACGTATAACCTGGGGACACAGAGGGAGACATCAAGATCCCACTGAGTCCTTTTTATTGCTAACAGCCTGGCCTGACTAAACATTCTCTTTTGAAGTTATATATCCACAAAGACATCCAAATCTTAATGCTAGATCTAAATAAAATAATTCAATTTGCATCACTTACAAACCACAAATAGTAAACCACAACTGCTTCCATGACTTGCTTAGATTTTGTCAACTTTATTTAAAATCTTTTCACTCAAATAGTAGTTCCCTGGATTGACTTGATCTCTTTGAGAAACGTTTAATTGCTGTGTATGGGAGTGTTGCTGTTTGGTTTCAGGTCTTTATTTCATTTGGATGCTTTAGGTCTGATTCATTTTTGCCCCCTTTCCTTCCCTCCCTCTATTTGCTTTATCAAGTACTTAGACTCAATGTAGAGCTATTATGGGATTTTCACATTCAGCATATCTTAAGTCTCCATCTTTGGTCAAGATCTACAGTGTGGAATTTGCATTTAAACAAAGTTATAGAAGTCATTTGTCAGAGGCCACAATGACATACCCAGGGCCAAACAAAGCAGACTTTAAAAATGTTGTATGTATGCATAACTGACAACAGAGGACCAGCACAGGAGAATGTACTTTGTCAGGACACATCTAAGGAGAACTGTCAGGCAGCCAAATTCAGGCCAGAGATACCTGGTCATGCTTTTTTCCCCTCCAAGACAAAATTACTTGGGCCTACTAAATACTACCATGTATTTCCCAAATTACAATATGAGCAAACATACAAATTTATTAGCCACCAAATATTCTGTGAAAGACAATCTAATACCTTGAAAAAGCTAGGTAAATTCAATGTTTTCAGATTGTCAAATCTCTAATCATGGACAGACTTTCTGTGTGCCTTAGTTTTCATATCTATAAAATGGCAGTAACAATAGTGTTAGTGTATCAGAAACAGCTGGAGAGATTCCTCAGTGCTTAAGAGCACTGACTGCTCTTCCAGAGGTCCTGAGTTCACTTTCCAGCAACCACATGGTGGCTCATAACCATCTGCAATGGGATCTAATGTCCTCTTCTGGTGTGTCTGAAGACAGCAACAGTGTACACACATAAAAAAAAAACAGCTTTAAAAATATATTTATTAAGAAAGGAAGGAAGGGAGGGAGGGAGGAAGGAAGGAAGGAAGGAAGGAAGGAAGAAAGGAAGGAAGGAAGGAAGGAAGGAAGGAAGGAAAAGGCCTATCAAGAGAAAATACCTTCTGTTCAAGAGACAGAATCTCTGAGGCTTGGGAGATCTAGCATTCCAATTGGGACTAGGAAGTTGGGTTCAACTTAAGTCAGTCTGAAGAGGTGAGTAAAATGACTAGACCTTTGATGAGGTTCTGTAAATTTCCATTCCAGAATCCACCTCACATGAGGTATTTGTGAGTCACCATGAGACTCTGAGGTCTGCACCTTTTTCTGTGACCTGAGTCAAAAAGATACAACTTTTCCTTTTTCTTTTTGTGTCCCTGTCTTTCAGATATTGCCCAGAACCTACAAGCATTTTCTGCTGTTTTGTCCTTCCTCATTCTCCCTCTGCATGGCTGCTTCTCATCACCATATGTCTGCCTCCAGGCCAGCTTAACTTGCTGTGCTCCTGGTAGTCTCTCCTTCACTCTTCTTCAGGAAGCGGCTAAGGTTTACAGCTTGCCTGTCCTGAGATTTTTTTTTTCTTTTAAACTTTAACAAAATTGTCCTTGAACATCCACTTAAGTCTATTCTTAAATTCTTTTATTAATGAGACTAAGAACTCCAAGAAAGAGCCTCACCCAACCCAGTTTCCTTTTTATCCCCAATATTGTCATTACAACCCAAGTATTACAATGAAGATTAAATGATTTGATGTGTCCAGTGTGCAAGGAGCAATGCTTGCCAGCCACACTATAAGATCTATATATGTATTTGCCAAGAGGACTGGCTGATATTGTCAGTTGCTACTATTACGTTCAGTAGAACAGAACCGCTAGGGTTGGAATATATTTCTATAGGCATTTTTTCTGACTTGCACCTAGAGATTACCAGAATGAATATCTCCAGAGAGATGATCTGTGTGGGTAGTGTGGAGGGAGATGACAAGTCACCATAAAATTCTAAGGTGCTAGTCAGTTTTAAAAGGATGGCCTTATCTTTGAAACACTTCTGGGAAGTCCTGTAACTTCCTGGGGTGGGTCCAATCCATCCACCTGCATGCATGTTGAGAACATGCATGTCCTTTACCTTTTTCCAGAGGGACGACATAGAACTAGAACAGGAGCCATGTGAGCACACATGTGCATATGTGTAGGCTGTGTCACACAATGCAACTTTGGGCTCTAAAAATAGAAAATGGTCTCATTTCCATTCAAGTGATTCTGAGCTTCTGTGTAGACTACCAGGTTTGTTAGTCTGCTTCTGTGTAGACAACCACTACCAGGGTGGTTGTTGTTCTTCATTTGTTTCTCTGTGTTTTATTTAACATCATCTTTTTATTGGTTATTTGAAATTTTCACAGAATGCACCCCAATTACATTCACTTCTCAGTCCTCTCTGGTTCACCATCAACCGTCAAATGACCTCCCACAAAACAAAAGAAAAGGAAGAAAAAAGGGAAAAACAAGAAAAAGATCAAGGCTTATTTGTGTTGCCAATGTGCTTACTGGAGCATGCTCAAAGTCTGAATGGCCAGCCCTTTAAAGAAAGCTAAGTCCTTCCCCCTGCATCCCACTCCCTCCCAGAAGCCATCAACTGTTTTGTGTTCTTAGGAGACAGGGTAGTTCAAGCTGATAAGAACCGCTGTGAAGATGCCTGTTAGCCAGGCCTTGCCTAAAGTCACCTTTCATCCCCTTTATCTGTCCTTACTGGATGAGAACATAATCTTCTATTCTCTTAGAGTATAGAGAAAGAATAGGACTGCTTTGTGGCTCTTGGGGTCAAGTGGACAAGAGAGCAAAGTCTTGGAAATATCTTCTTTAAATAGATTAGAGTTTGAGCAAATATTTTCTTGGCTTTCCCCCTACTGCTTCCATTGTTAGATTAGCCCAAAGCCTCATCTGAAGAGGTGAGTGTTTACATTTCTCATTAATGGAACAGGTCTATGTAATAAAATCCCAGAACTCAATAGTCTGTACTGAAGAATGGTCTCTCTCTCTTGGTTTCTACTTAAAACACGAAGTTGTGCCCTGAGCACACACAATTCTGTCATTTCTTCGAATATCTCATGCACAGACACAGTCTTAACAAAACCACATAAGACAGTACCTGAAGCTATGAGTCGATATCCATCATTAGAGTATGCTTACATATTTGGGAGTCCCAGAGAATAACCATTTGTTGTTTCATCTAATCAATAACCATAAAATATCAACAAAAAAACTACATGCTCAAAGAAATATGTGTAAGCAAAATCCCTTGGGCAGTTTCTCACCTTCCTATTGCACTTGAGCTTTCATTAGTTCCCAGTTCTTTAAGGAAAAAGCTTTTCTATTTAAACATCTATGCTGTTTAGAAAGAAATTTTGTAGTTACTAAGACCTAAGCTACCTTGGTTCTTAGAATGGTAAAGAGTTGTATTATGTTAATTCCTACATTTCAGATAAAAACAAAAACAAAAAAAACCTCCTTATCAGGCAAAGCACTCTGGTCAACAGAAATGTCCCTCTCCCAGCATTGCCAGGGATGCTTTGTGTCATCTGGCACGTCATAGTCTTAGATAGCCCCCATGTCACCCCAGTGCAGAATGGAGAGATACAGAAACAAGGAGATGGGGAACCCATTAGCTGTACTCTCAGGCTCAGGGCAAGTTTTCCAACTATAGACCAAAGAACTAGAGGACCCACCATGAGCTGGGATCCTTTTCTCAAAGGCAAAGGACAACAGCAAACCTCTGAGAATGGAGGAGAAGAAACCGGCAAAGAATGACAGGTGTACAGCAGTGCAGCCTGGGCATGGGGATCTGTGTTGGAGACGTTTCAGGTTTTGTTTCCAGTTTTCTCTCTGCCCTTTCTCTTTCCACACACTCTCCTAGAACTTGTAAGCTCAACTCAGAGAAAGTCCCATCTGTTCCTTGCCTCTTGGAAGCAGGGTGGTCCACCAAATGTTAACGAATACGTCCTATTGAGGTATGAGGTCTCCTAGAAGAACAAGGTAAACACAAATGTCTCTTTTTCTTTGTTAAAACAAAGTTTTAAGTTTAAAATATATAAGCATTTGAAAATTTAATTTAATTTTTGTTATATATGTTGGACAGTGCAGCCACAGATGAACTTTCCTACCTTCATGGTGAGGTCAACCCATGTTTCCTGGGAGTTGTCTTTGAAACCTCAGGAGATGACTAGAAAATTGAAGACAATCTACCACTTAAAGTTTTTGGAGGCCTGTATAAAAACAGAGTGTCTAGTACCTGGTTCTGCTGTCAGAACTGACTCCAATGTGCAATGAGAGTGAAGAGACAACTTGTGTGGTAGGGGTGGGGGACACTTACTGACAGAGCCCTATCCCGAAGTTTTACCAGAAAAAAAATTTGACAGGGGTACAACAAAAGTGACTCTATATTGGGCAGAAAGGGTCTGTTTTTCTTATGGTAGCCACTAGGAATAGATCCCAGGGCCCTGTTAAAACCCATTAAAGAATATTAGTTCCTTGTGTCAAATAAATAAAGTCTACCCATGACTCTGGGTAAATACATGAGAGGTTCTACTGGAAAGACTAGAGTATTTTATGGTGTTCCCTCTTTTCTTCATAGTTAATGCAGCTAGGCCTGTCAATCACCCAGCTGGGAGGCTACTGCTAGAAAATATTGATCTACTAAAGTCACACTGAGAAAAGGGGAGGAATAATTAGCCTCTTAAGGAGATAACATACTTACCCTTCCCAGAAACCCCGCCTCTGTGCAGTTGCTTCCAGGGCTGTGGCTTCACTTCTACATGAATTTCTGCAGAAAGGTGTCACTTTTTTTTCCCTTGTATATCTTTCCCTAAAGTTAAGGCTTGCTTTCTCTGATGTTTTGGGTTTTCTCACACTTTCTCTGAAGCTACCCTCAACCTCACCCACCCACCCACCTTATGATGGCTCATGTTCTCCTCCTCTGGGCAGCTGCCAAAATTTTCAGTTTGCCCAACTTCTTGCTTTTCTCTCAATCTCCAACAAAATTGTTCTAGATATTTTTTCTGATTTAGGTTCTAAATTATTTTGTTAATGAGTCTAAGAACCCAAGGAGAAAACACCAACCTTCCTAGTAACATTTGGCACCCAACATGGGACTTCCCAGAAGTTCTGGTCTCCTTTTTCTCATACTAAGTCAGACAGATTCCTGGCACCAGGATCTAGCTGTAAGTAGACTTATTATAAAAATGGTTTTGACATTTCATTAGAAAACCACACAGGAGAAAGGGAGTCAGTTTACTAGAGAACAGCCATGGATAAAATGGGTTCAATCACATTGTAACAGGGCCCTGGACCTCGGTAGGACCCCAGACCTTACCACAAATTACTCCATGATAGAAACATTCAGATCACAAAATTCAACATGTAGACAGTAGCACCTGTCAAAACTAAAGCAAAGGCCTAAACCATCAAAGGCCATAGTTCTGGGAAACTCTCTAAATATAATAACCTGACTTTTTAGCATCTGTAGCTCTGATTCTGGCTAACTGTTCTTGTTAACTGAAATATGCTAACTCAGAACATAATGTTTATGCTTAAATGCTAACACTGAGAAAGGCATGGTACTACAGTGGGCCCCGAACACCCAGTATAATCATAGAGCAGCTAATAAAGACTTTTTATTGGTTTAAACCTATGTCCAAGCAGTTTTTTCTGCTGTATATTCCACAATGTTCCTAAGAAGACTCTGTATAAAGAAACTGGAAATCCAAGTAGCTAAATACCATGTCTTATGTCAGATTTTAGGCTTTGCTGACTTTTGACAGTTTTGAGAATAAGGAGAACTTAACTTCTCAAGTATATGTGTGTGTGTTTGTGTGTGTATGTTGATACAGATACAAAAAGATGTGTTTTGGTCTCTCATCTTTATATCCCTAACAAAGAAGAGTTCTACTTTACTGATTGATAAGGCCCTAGTATTAGAGAATTAGTTAAATGAAGAAGGTTAAAGCAGACACATAGAACCTCTGCATAGGGAAGCGAAGACTTTTTATAGCTAGAGATTCAGAGAGAGTATTTGCATTGTTCCATGTTTAAAAACACCAAGAAGAGATTTCAACACTGGGCAATGGATGGAGCCAGTTTCTAATTGTCCTATGATTAGGCTGTAGGGAGCAGAAGGCTTCACACTGGCCAAGCAAATCATCATGTTTTCTATAGTAAGAAACACAGCTGCCCAGGGCAGTAGAGGTTTACAATTACTCAGATGACACTTGAAAACCCCAAGTCTTCCTCCACCAGGAAGCAGATCTGTACTATATGATATGTTCTATCTTTCTTGTTAGGATTTCCTGGTCCTGGAATTTTTTCAAATTGTATCTGTGATAAAATGAATAAATAGGGACAGGTTGGTAGACTTCTGATATAAGGAAACATTAGACCCCCCAGGGATGTAGAACATAGTCCCATTCCCAATCTAACTCCAGAAGTCCTTCTCAGTAAGTCTAAAGAAGATCCTTTTCTGGGCTTGGTTCTGTGATCAGGTGAGTTCTAAGGTTGAAAACAGCCTGTAAGTCGGTATAGGGACTTAAAGTTCTGATTTACTTTCATTTTGCTTGTTGGACATGTTTAGTATCTTTTTAGACCACCCTTCAGACATGTGAAGTAGTTTCTGGCGATTATCCCTTGTTCTATGTACACACATGTGCACATACACACATATGCAACCAACTGAACAACCTTGGTTTCTTCAAATCCTCTTTCATACATCATCTTCTCAGAATCTTGCTTCCCTTTCCAAATTCTGCTACTTATGACATGTCCCTTTGAAGTGCAAAGCACAGTATTAGCATGTGCCATTCAGTGTCTCTCATAGGGGGTATTGTTTCAGACACTGACCTTGCTGGCCCTACTGCATGACCATCCTCCTAGCTGACCACCCTCCCTCTTCTGTAACAGTTAATGCTATGGGTTCTTTTTCCACTGTGCAGTTTGTGTCTTACCCCTGTCCTACCCCCGACTATTGGCCTTCAGTTGACTTATTATCGCTAGATGTTGCAATTTTTCTTTTGCCTGGTTACCAGAAAGTTATTTCTAAACCCAAAATAACAGTTTATTTACAAAGGAGAGGGGGATGTTCTGGCCTAGTAGCCTTCAAGGTAAGTTGTGACCCCATGGCATAGCATTTGAAGTCTTCTGGGATCTAACTCTAAGCTGCTTTCTGAGCTTTGTCCTTAGTACCCTGTCAGCCAAGCTTAACCACCCGCCATTCTCCTTGGAGTCACAAATTTTATATGTTCTACCTGGTTGTAAAGTTTTGTCATACTTCAAAGCATTTTCCAAAAATTCATAAATGACCTCAGCCTTAGAAATCCTATATTAGGTTTTGTCTTAAAAAGAAAAAAAGATTTCTATAAAACCTTTTTAAAATAGTTTGTCACACAAATTATAAATAATTTATTTTATCCCTTTCCTACCTCTATCCTCTTTTTAACTGGGCACAACTCCTTCACTTGAGAAGATTCCTCACTATTGAATAATGAGTTACCAGTGCTCTAAGATGGGACAACTGTGAAAGCTGAGCTCTGAAAGGTGGGCATCTCCTCATCAGTCTTCCTCAGGGACTGGAAAGATAGGTCAGTTCAACTGAAGATCCGGGTTCCATTCCCAGCGCTGACATGGCAGCTCACTCATGTCTGTAAGTCTGATTCCAGGGGACCTGACTCCCTCGTACAGACACACATGCAGACAAAACACAAAAGAGGGAAAGAAGGGGAAAAAAGAGGAGACAGGAAAAGAAAAGAGAGTCGAAAGGTTGGTTCCTGGGCTATCGGGCTGATCCCAGGCAGTGATGTTACTAGGAGATGATTGGCCAATAAGTAAGAGCACCACCAGTGTCCCTGGGGAATTAATCTAGTGTTCAGTTCACACTGATTGAACTAGTAAGAGGTAAGGCTAAGATGGAGGTAACATGACCTTGAGGTATATTCTGGGACTCTACCCGCACCCCTTCTCTCCCTTCTCTCCCTTCTCTCCCCCCCCCCTCTCTCTGCTTCCTGGATGCCCTCAGATAAACAACTCTTTTCCACCAAATTCTTCTGCCAGGCCCCAAACCTAACCAGTCATAGACTGAGAGCTCTGAGATTGTAAATCAAAATAAACCATTCCTTCAGGAAGTTGTTTTTCCCAGGTACTTTGTTTCGGAAACAAAAGAAAATGACTAAGGACAGTGTTCATCCAGAGACCTGAGAGAGAGAGCACTCGTGTGAAGACAGAAGAGCTGAGTCCTGACATGAGCAGGAGCTGCAGGCAAAGGGAGTTATCTATAAAGCATCCCTTTGACAAATGAGATCATGGTGGTTTAGAGAAATGAATCTGTAACTATGTGGCTGCTTTGAAGCATGAAAGTTGGGGCGTGGTGGAGATGAATGGGGAGGAGTTGGCCGAGCAATGTCAGGCTGGGCGTCCCAGACTATGCTTCTGAGGTCGGCCCTCATGGGAAGGACAGTGAAAACTCTTGGAGGATTTTTTTTTCCCCAGGAGAAATGTATGTCATGATCAGACCTGTTGAGATTCAAATTCACCATTCTGACTAATATTGGAGGAAAGAAATGAGAGCTAACTATGAGTACAGGCATGAGACTCATGATACTTGGGAAATTTTCAAATATGTTACTAAGTGTAAAAATAAAAATGGCTCAAAAAAGGGAGGAAGTAGAAACCTCAGGCATAGTGACTAGGGTCTGAACAGTTAGAAAAAAAGGATATGTGCTAGGTTCCCAGGTCTAATTAGCTTTTCTTTTACTTTCTCTTATTTTGTATAATTATCTCCAAAGAGGTAGCATGACATCCCCTAGCATCAAAGTTCTGGTTATACCAGCCACAATTTTCCCATTATATCAGACCCTCTATAATAACTCAGCCTTATGTAGTCTTAGCAAATACCTGCATGAGTTTCCTAAATTTAATTTTGTAGGAATTTTTATTCATGATTGCTAACAGAGTGTGTTATTTCCCAAGAATGCTTCTGCAAACAAACACCTGTTGGCTCATCCGTGTGGTCCTATACATTTCCTATCCCACAGCAATGCTGGCTCCTCCTAGCCACTGCTTTAGATGTTGTAGATACCATGATGAAGAAGGTGACAGCTTCCAGCCCTAACAGCACTTGTCCTACCAGTGGATGATAAACACAGAGTGACACAAGAAAATACAAGTTCACACAGAATTGTACAGAAGAAAACCAGAGAAAGCAGTAATGTCAATTAATTAAGGAAAAAGTAGTTCAGCTAAGAATTAGATGTCAAGAAATAGGCTGAGATACACAAGAAGAGAAGGCTTAACAGAAGAGATAGTTCCTTGAAGATATCTTATAGATGGACCCAAATCAACAGGAGCATAGAGTGCCCTGTATTGAGATCAGAAAGATGGGCAGCTCACTTGGGGCCTTACAGGTTCTGAAAAGGAGATTTGTTCATTCATCAGGAGACTGACACCATCTGAACTTGGATGTATCGTCTCCTCAGAGGCTGTGCCTCCCATTTGTGGGAAAAGCTGAAGAGTACTCCATGACTTTGCCTTTCCTGAGAATTTTTTCTCATCTTCAGAAGAAAGCAACAGAACCATGTTTACTATCTACATTCAGCAAAACTTTGCCTGGGCTTGGCTCCAGCATCTTTAGCAATATTATTGATTCTTTCTCCAGGTGCAGGAGTGCACACCACTCTTTGTTCAACGAGGAGAGCAGAGCAAAACACAGAACAAAGCCTCCATTATGTTGTGTGTGGGGCCTTGGTATATGGTACCTCTCTGATACCCGTCCTGTCTTGGTGCATGAGAACGAGGAATACCATGATGGTCCAGGAGAGAACTAGCGCTACTTATTATGACTGGAATCCTGAGTGGAAAAAGAAGAGAGGGAGGCTGGTGCAAAGCCAGGAGCAGATGGTGGCAAAAGAGCTCAAGCAGGTGATAAATTCAGGTTGAAGGAAAAGGGAAGCCAAGGTCAGGGAGACAACATGGCTTTGAGCCCCTTAAGGTGAGGTTGTGCCTTAGCATCAGAATTGCAGCTGTGGTTCATTTGTCTCTCCTGAGTCACCAAGAAGAAACAGCAGCAATCATTCTCTACAGTTCCAGTGAGCAAACCGGGAGTAACCAACCCTCAGCTAGAAACCAGACTACAAAGCAGAACCTCAGAGCCAATCCTCAGTTCCGCTCCATTTGCCCAGCAGGTTTTCTCTGTGTCTTGAAGAGGGAAGAACACTACTTAGAATAACAAAAGGGGTGGGCAGCAGGGGTGGGGTGGGGCTGGGCTGGTATTGATATAAAGAAAGATATCAATGGGAAATTGGAGTCTGTCTTAAATTCTGTCTTAAGTATGAGGGCTTGCTTACTCTGTTAGTCACTGACTATCAGCCTACCCCTATCCTGGCCCTCTTTCTCCTAAACAACAAGCCACCCATCCTTAGAGGAAGCCTGTTTTCAGTTATCTCCAGATTCAAGTTGATTATTCTTAGGAATCTGGATAAGGCTGTGCTCTGAAAGTCTCTTGTCTTGGGATCCTTTGCCCAGTCACCAGAATCTTCATCAATGCCCTCACAGTTGAGTGCTGTCCATGCGTCAGTGATCTCACAGAGACACCATTGTAATGCCTCATGATGGTTTTCCTTGGGGTGGGGAGCGAGGAGGAGTGAGGATCCTTCGTAGGTTCTAACATGCATAGAAACACCGCTGTCAAATTTCACTCCCCGTTGAAGCCTGAGCATGTCACTCAAGTCACAGGGGAACTGTATTGGCTGCTTGTCAAAGGTTGAATTGATTTTAAAATTGCTTTGATGACTTATATATTCAGTGCACAGTTTGGGGCCTCTGTTTATCTCTCCATATGAGCCTAATCACAGCTTGAGAGCATTTGAAGCTTGCTTGATTGGTCGTTTGGAAACACAGGTTGTGGTCACGTGGAGTGTGGGTTTCCAGTTGCTGATGCAGACTCTCACGTTTGTAGTTCATTCCTGGCCAGCCTCCAAAGCATTGAATGAATAGGTCTATTTAAGATGAAATTTCAGTTTGATCTCTCCACAGAATGCTTTTGAATTAAACATATACCTAAGTTGTGCATGATTGTATTTGGAACTATATAGCACACAAGAGCTTGAAAGAGAAAAAAAGAACTAAAAAAAAGGAAAAGAAAAAAACAATTGTAGGAAGAGAAAAAATATCCCCAGTCCACTGGTTAAACTGGTCACATTACCTATTTTTCCTTCCAAGTTCAGTCAGGTGTTCTGCACAGGAAGAGGTCTGACTTTTGCACAAATCTCCCACCAGGATGGATGAAAAAAGCTTGCCAACATAGACAGAAAGTGCAGAACTGGACAAGAAAGATTAGACTTTTCTTCACCCATGAATTGATTAATATAAGGGGGGGGGAGTCCTCACTATGAATCAGGAGGGAATTGGAACCTCAGCTCTCATGAATGGCAAAGCCTTTGTGCTCTGCTGGATTAGTGAGGAGGATAATTAGTTGACGTTAAGAAAATGGAAGGTAAATCTGCAATGTGATAGCCTGAAAAACCAGCATCCCTAGAACTCTGCACTTGTCCCATCATGACTAGCTGATGTTCACACAACTTTCCTGGGTGGGGACAGGGGGGCACAAATCCCTTATGCTAATTGACACTTTTGATGGATTAGACTAAAATCTAACTGGGAATGTTCATCACCCTGCAAAGTACACGGTCAATTCATGTGAACTTGGAGAGAAATGTTCAGGATGGAGACAGATGAACCAGGCCCGATTCTTATAACTCAAAATGCTTATGTTAACGATCTCCTTTTCTGATTATTGTCAGCCCTGTCCACAGTGTGTGTCGAGGGTGGGGACATCAGCTGTCTTACCTTGAGAGAATAAAAGACACCCTGAAGTCAGCATGAGGGGTGTGAGTGGCTAACAAGGTAACACCTTTCTTTCAGGGTTTAGTATACACTAAAGAAGAAGCAGTAAGGGTTGGTACAGCATGGATCAAACTGCCCCTCACAGTTTCTTTTCCTTTGCTTTCTAAAACACATGACCTAAATCCTGAATTCAACAGAGAGAAGTGCATGGCCTCTGAGTCAGCTGAGCAGGCAGGTAAGGGCATCATGCCTCCCGGAGTTCCGAGGCTGTAGTAGTTTGTAGTCCAGATGACAAAGGTTAAAAGCCAGGACAAATATGGGCACCCTGCTTATGCCACTCAGCACATTACAGAATACCGGTTTCAAGGGAAGGATCAGAGATGAGTTTCCAGCAAAGTTAATCAGACTTAACTTCAAAGTCCTATACTTTTCAGAGACCCTAGCAAGAGTCTCAAGCACAGAGTCCTGTTTTTTAGACCTTGGAAAGCAGAGGTATTTTAACTGTCATAAATGAAACCCACTCCAGCTCTGATTTACCATCCATTTCTCCTTGCATAGAAGGTTCTAGAATAGCTGAGTATGCTGTAAGTATCTGACAGAATGAAGTTGGGTCAGGAATCTTTTAGCTTGGGTTTAGTGTGGTTGGCAACGACTTCTGAGTATACTTATTACTAACCAACCTCAGGAGTAAGGAATTCCCGAGGAGTGATTCTTTAGTTTTTTTGTTTGTTTTTTTGTTGTTTTTGTTTTGATTCGTATGTTTTTTGTTTGTTTGTTTCCTGGCTTTGCATTATTTGTGAGACTGCACAGATCATTTCAATGTATACTTTCTTTTATATTCTAAATAAATGTCTATTTTTATACCTAATGTGTATTTGGATTCTGTGCTGGTCCTTAAGAAGGTCCAAAATCCTGAAGCTGACTCTGCCAGTGAATAAAGGAAGCATCTAACATGTCAGCTAACGCTACCAGAGACTAGAGGGAATACATGAAGCCTTTCTAGAAATCCAGAGTCCAGAAGCAGGGATCACCACCACTGCAATCAGCTTTCAGCCTCCAGGCAGGAATCATGTAAAACTCCCATTAGTGCTTAACCTCTCATCTGAGGTGTCATGTCAGGAGCCCTTCTCTAGCCATCTCAAACCCTCATTTGAGCTCCTCCACAGTGTCAAGTGCCTTTAGTATCTTCAAAGAGAAAACAAAGAAACAAAGACTAAGCTGAATGTGATGGCCTCTTGCCTGAGAACACACTCCCTTCTTTATTACTTCAAGCTCTGAAGTATCCTTCTGCTTGGGCAAAAGGTTTCGTTTAGCGACCGAACTTGATCTCCTCATTTCTCTGCCTCTCTACTTTCTCCCAGAGCCCATCTAGAAATCATATTCCAAAGATGTTAATTAATAGAGTAGTTGATGGAATGTGGTGTGTGTCGGGGACCATGATCACAAGCTCTGTCTTCTGCTTGTTTAGAGAATAATTGGGACACGAGTCCCAAGTCATCAGATGAGCCAAACACATTTTCAGAACAAACGGGCTAACTGTTTTTAATTCAAATGTAATCCAGCATGTCAGAGACATTTTGAGAAAAAAAAAGTTATAATATAAAAATATAGATACTAGATAGGCCTGAATTTCTCATAGTACAGTTGATAAGTTTTGAGATATGGGGATATGCTTTTAAATGTACATGCATACTATGAAGACACCACACCACCACTGAACCCTGATGTTACCCGTGTGTCAACAATGCATTTTAAATTGAATTTTTATGGCACACCATCAATTTTTAGTTTAGTAAAACTTAACACTTTTTTCCAAAATCATCAGACATCAAGTATAACAAAACATTCTTTTATTTCAGAAATATTGAAGAGTTTATCCACCAGTAAGGCCTAGGAGTGAATAGTGGTTAGCATCCTACTCTTCTTTAACTTTCTATTTTGTCAACACAACATGAGTTGGTAAGCCTTACAAGTGTCTAAAGCACACCATGACAATGGCAGTTGGTCATGATTGGCACCGTCAGCCCCTGCCTATCCTGGGTAGTTTTCTGCTGCATTGTAACAGTGGGTTCTGTTCCCAAAAGAATATGAGGCAAAAAAAAAAAAAAAAAAAAAAAAAAAAAAAAAAAGTCCTTTTAGAGATTAGGTTGTAAAGCTCCTGCATTGAGCTTGCTTGCTCCATTGCTCTTCCTCTCACACTTTCCTCCTCCCCTCCCCCTTCCCTGCCTTCCTTCCTCCCTCCATCCTCCACATCTCAGGAAGGAAGCTAGTTGTATGAAGTGTGAGTAGCCCATGGGGCACTCTCTGTGACAGAGAAACTAAAAGCAATGGCCAGCACGGGACTGCGGCCTGCCAGCATCCACACGAGTATCCAAGTAGACAAGGACACCAAGTGGGAGCGTCACTCACCCACTGACTGGAGAGCATGTCTCTCTGACCTCACAGATTTGAGAAAAGACTGCGTGTGCTTGAAACTTGGAGGGTCGCATGCTGAAGAAATAATCACCCCTCCTGTTCAACCAGTACCCACGACGGCAGGAGACAGGCAGAGAGTGCAGACAAAATCACTAATGGATTTACTCCAGTTCATCTTGTCTCGATCAACAAAAATACAAGTCCAAGCCCCACATTTCTGAGGTATATTTAAATCACGTTAAATTTTCAAATCAGATTCTTCGAATGTCAAGTTTACATTTGCTCTGGATGGAAACCCCATTGCTGCTAAGTCAATTAATGCTTTCTCAGAAACTGTCAACTGAGCAACATGTCAAGTCAGAAAAGCATCATTTTTTTTTAACCCACCATTTAACTTACCAAGGGAATAAAATATAAACTATTCTATTGAAAGTTCCCAAGGTATTAGCAGCTAATTCACTGACATATCTGCTTCTGACTATAGACAAGAAGTCCTTCTTCCAAACACAGAACTAAGGAGAAGTCAGAGTAGGTTTCAAGTGGCTATGAATATTTTAAGATGCCCTTTTCTTTTACTTTATTTCTCCTGCTTTGCCAAACAGGTCTTTCGTTTATGACTTTTCTGTAAGGAAGAGACAAGAGCTGGTTTATTTCTGAATCTGGCCTCTGGGAGCTTGTCACAATGCAGGCACATAGCAGACATGACAAACAATTTGATTTTACCCAAATCCCCTCTTCTCAGACAAAGCCTAATGAGATTCCAAGAGAGAGAACACCACCAGCGAAATACGGGTCCTAATGTTTAAGAACGCTGGTGAAGTCATAGGCAGCCACAGTGCCACTCTGTAATATCTTCCTAATGAAATCTTGACTCAAAGACAAAATGTGCCCAGTGCATTACAACAGAACCAGAGCTGGCACATAGCTCAGCAAGGTTTGCATTCAAAACAACGTGCACGCCCATGTGATTTAAAAAAAAAAAAAAAAAAAAAAAAAAAAAAAAAAAAAAAAAAAAACAACAACATGCACATGTTTTTATTCTGGTAATCGGCTAGGACAACGTAGATGTTTCTTCCTTTTATGATTCCATACACATTTCCAATCTTAGTGTGTTTTAAATGAGTAAGACAAAAGCAAGCTTTGTATGTAATGTCAGGTCATAGTGAGTAATCTTTCCTGCATTGTATTCCTATCGAAATACTTTTCCATGAAGAATTCATCGTTACTCAAGAATCCTGGAATCCGTCTCATCAAAACAGAAGGACACGCACTCCGTCTTCTAGGAGTTAGTATGTGAACTGTGTTTCCATTCTAGGGTACCAGGAAGCAGAGCTTTATTTACAAAGCTAAAACTGGAACTGTGATAAATAATTACTGCTAGAAAACTAAAAATAAGCTTTACTCATAATCACTGCAAAAATAACACAGGGAAATGTCGGACTTTCTTTTCAAGTACTTCCTGGTTATGCAAATGTCAAAGTGTCATTTAGCAAAATGTAGACAACAAGTGAGTTTTGTGTCACCTAAAACAAAGCAACAGGCTATCTCTGTATACTTTCTGTGAAGGGCGGGACCTCAAGCTCCTTTGTGACCAAGATCGGTGTCTGAGCCCTGCCCCCCACCTTCCACTTTTATTTTTATTTGATTGTTTGTTTGTCTATGCTATTTATAAGAACTCATTTGTCAATTCTCTGGGAGACTGAACTGAGACGAAGCATTCTCCAGGACTGAATCGCATCTGCCAGAATGCAAAACAACTGTGCTGGTGAATCAGAGCCTTCCAAAAATGAGTTTGGCCAATGAAGTAAGCAGTCTGATTTTTTTTTTTTTTTTTTTTGATGTTCAACAACATCTGTCACCGACCAGGACATTTTCAACCACTCCAAAGTTTCTCTTGGCTAAATCACTCCCATGTCACTAATCGGTCCAGGCTGACTTTACCAAAGCGAGACTCTTCCGTAGATGCAAACACCAAGTACATGTCTCCCCACAGAATGGACTCCCTGCCTTAGCATCACCTTGAAGCTTATTTCGGATCGTATCCCAGGGCAAGCAACATAAGGTAATTTTAGTGATGGCTTAAACACAGAGTGATAACAATAAAGTCTGTTTCATGAGGTGGCTTGGAGGATTGAGATGAATGCAGGTGCAGAAGGCATGTTCAGTGAGCACTGGCCCATCAGTCTAGTCACAGGCAAGGTGAAAAGTTTGTTCAGACGTTAGAAGGGGGTAATATTATAAAGCACAGTTATTAAGCCAATCCATAGGTACAAAATACACAGATCAGGGGGTTACACATAGAATCTTCCGCCTGGGCTTGCATGTCTCCTTCCCTATATTCTGCATAGTGATTATTTCATATTTGGTTTTTGGTTTTGTTTGTTTGTTCTTTTGAGATAGGGTATGTCTATGTAGCTCCAACTGTCCTGAAATTCACTATATAGACCAGGATGGCCTCAAACTCAAAGAGATCTGTCTGGGTCTGACTCTAAGTGCTAAGATTAAAGGCATGTGGCACCTCACCTAATATTTTCCGGTCTTCTCATAAATTCAGATCATTCTGCTCTACAGAGGACTTCTCGGATTCTCTCATGACAGAATTTTCAGCATAAATTTTGACCAAAAAACAAATTTAAGAAATCCATTTCCACTCCCAAGAACAAAACCCATAGCTAGCAGGGATTCTATAATGGGCACATGTCCTTATAAATCTTAAGATTCAGAGATACCAATAAGGGAAGCCCAGAAAGCTTTAGGATAAATAGCTTTCCGAAGGGAAAAAAAAAAGTATAAGGGGAGGGGGCTCTCTAAAATGAAGTCTCGTTCATGAAAGCAAAATTCTGCAGGGCAAGTCAGTTGATAGGTTTTTAATGGAGTGCGAAGCTAATTCAGTTACAAACGGAATCACACCCAAATCAAATCAAGATCCCTCCAGCTGACTGAAAGAGTTTAAGAGGAGGCCATCATTCATAAAGACCTTTCTCTCACAAGCTTTAGTCCACTCAGGAGAATAAACACATTTTTAATGCTCAACTCTTGGCATTGGTATCTGCATTTGCCTCTCTCTGAGCAGAAATCCTCCGTTCTTCCCAAGGTCAGAGAATAATCAAAGCAACCTCCTCTGAAGGAAGAGGATTGTTAGTAAAGCAAAGTCAACTTCCCTTTGTTTTGAGCTTAGCAAAATGAACTCAGTGGTTAAGGTGTTTCTAAGGCTTACTTGGCAAAAAGGACTTAGAGTAGTAGCAAGAACTCATCTGATCATGGATGGCCAAGAAGAAAGTTGTCATTCAAGTTGGCTTGTTATGTCTCAGGCAGTACTGACTTTAAAAGGCTGTAATTTAATCCTTATAACAATCTAAGGTTGACAGTATTGCTGTCCTTATTTTAGAATTAATAAAGGAACTGTTTAAAAAGTCTTAGACGTTTACAGACTCTTACAGTCACTAGAGATCAGCCATCAGTCTGAAACCTGTTTTATGTTGTCCCCTCTGCCATTAATCAACAACAGGCTAAAGTATATCACATATGCATGTGAACACACACACATACACACATGTACATACACATGCATGGATATACATATGCATGCATACACACATACATGGACATACATACACACATACTACATGTGAAAAATTAACCTAGATGTTAGCAGCACACAGTTGATTTTGATACAGAAACAAGATTACAAATGGCAGTCTTGCAGACCAGTTTGCAAATGAATAATGAAAATGGAATTTCACCCTAGTGTTTGATTTCTGTTGCATAGTTACTGGTTATTTCGTTTTGCTTTATTTTCCTAGGTTGAGGGCAGGGAAAGAGAAAGAACAGGAAATAAAATCATAATTTGTGACTTCAGATCCTTGGCAAGAGCTCTGGTTGCAAGGAACAAAATTTACTCAAATTAGTTAAAGAAAAGGAAAGAGGAATATGGAGAAGCAAACCAAGAGGAAAGCTGGCGAGAACTGTGTTTTTCCCTCTACCTCAGGATTTGCATATTGACTTTGTTTCTGTTCTCCGAGTTACTTCTTTCTAATCTTTTTTCTGAGGATACTTTTCTTTGCCTCTTTGTACTCAAGGTAAAAGATCCCTTGCTTTGTGACCTGTCTCAGTTCCAAAAGTAACTCCGGAGGTGTTTGGGGCTATGCCTTTTAGCCATCACTAGAGAAGCTTCCTCCTGCAGCAGACAGGAATAGATGCAAAGATCCTCAACCAGACACTGCACAGAGAGAAAGCCCTGGGAACACACAGCTCTAAATGGAATGCCTCCATCAAATCTCTTCCCTCAGAGTTCAGGAAACCCCCACAGAGGAGGAGGCAGAAAGCACATAAAAGCCAGAAAAGATGGAGAACATCAAGATAAAAAGATTCTTAGAATCAATTGAATGAAACTCATATATACTCACAGGGACGGAAGCTGCAGGTACAGGACCAACACAGGTCTGCACCAGGTCCTCTGCACATGTATCACGGCTTTCAGCCTAGTATTTTATGGGACTCCTGTCTGTGTGAGTGAGTGTGTCTCTCATTCTTGTGACTGCTCTTGGGGCTCTCTTCTATTGTCTTGTCCAGGCCTTGATATGCTGATTTAGTTTTTATCTTACAATATTTTATTTTGTTGTGTTTTGTTATTATCTCTTAGAAGCCTGTTCTAATCTAGGGAGAGACAGAAAGGGAGAGGATCCAAAGGAGGGAGAGGTGAAGAGTAATTGGGAGTGAAAATTGATTATCATAAAAAGAAGAAGCTCCTATGGGCACATGGGTGGGCTGTCAGCACTTTTATATTTCATAGAAGAGCAAAGAAGATGTGAGGCTGGTGGTAAGTTCCTGTGCACAGCTGAGAAAGCTGAACCATTACTGTGAAAGCTTTATTAAACTGTATAGAGCATCTGTTTTGCAGGGTCACAATATGTATAAAAGAAATTCGGGGTTCAGGAGGGATGGATTTATTGATCCAAGACCTCTGTTAAATTATTATTTTATTTTCCTATTAGAAATAGAAATTAGGGGCTGGAAAAATGGCTCAGTAGCTTGTTCTTATAGAGGACTGAAACTCAATTCCCAGCACCCATGTTAGTAGCCTCCAACAATCTGTAACTATAGCTCCAAAAGAACCTACAAATTCTTTTTCTGCTTGCATGCGCGCACACACACACACACACACACACTCCCAATTCAAAATTAAAACAAATGAATTTTTTAACAGATGAAGTGGGAAGGGATATGGCAAAAAGGAAGGGAACAGGAGTCAGGTATCTATCATCCCTCTGTCTCTGCAACAAGGATGATCACTGATGTCACAGACCAGCTGCAGGGACTGGCCTGTCATTTCATCAACACCAACCATGAACATCATCACCACACCATGGAGCAGCAGAAACCTGGCTCTTCCAGTTCCAACTTGGTCCCTCCCATTGTCATGCCGTGACCTGGCTCTAAGTAGGAACAGCTTATAAAGAAGGTTAAGGTGAGACTGATCCAGAGTTAAAAGCAACCTCAAGATTCTCACAGGTAAGAAAACATACTGGAACTCTATACTCACACAATAAGGATAATTTGTAGGTTCTGCTTTTCCCTCTGGATATGCTAAGCCCTTGTTTTCCCTCCATTTCCACATTGATATGGTGACTCCCACAGGACCAAGATTTTGCTCCCCATTTTTTCAATTTTATTTTCAGCACATTGTTAGAGTTTCTTCTTTACAATTTTACGACATCACTCTCTTCTCTGAATCCTGTTTTCATCTACATCAAATGCATAGGCTACTGTTTAAAGCTTCCTGTTATCCATTCCGGAAAACTGGTCACACTCCCTCCTGTGTTATGCTCACCCTGTCTCTCTGCCACACTCCTCTGCTTGAACACGTGATAGCACCAGCTTGAGTCATTCAGTCCCCAAGGTCAGTGAAGTTCCAATCTCTTCATGAAACTCTGTGACCATTTTGGTTTCACAGTGGATCAACATTACTATTAATACCTACAATCCTGAGTCGTGGTATTTGTAAAATGTTCCTAAAGGCCCATGTGCTGATTGTTTGGTCCCCAAGCAAGACCCCATCATTGGGTGGGGGTAGAACTTTGATACATAAAACCAAGTGGGAGGTTTGCAAGTTATTGAGAGCATCCTTTAAAGAGATTGTGGGTACCCAGGCTCTCTTTCACTTCTGGACCATGAAGTCAGCAGGGCTACACTACTACAAACTTTCATCATGAAAGACAACAGGATCCCAGGCCAGACAGTGTAGACTAAAACCTCCGAGCTATGACCCCCCCCCCCCAGATAACCTTTTTCTTTTTATAAGTTTGTCATTTTATGTATTTGCTACAGAAAGCTGGGTAATATTACAGATTAAATGATACTACAAATAATAGTATAATTTGGCGTGTTTTAATTGTGTTTTCCTGGCTAGCACCTGACACCAATCCTGTCAAACGGGTTTGATATTTCTTTAATAAATGAAAGAATGAATCATGTACTGGCAGAGCATCTACTGTCTTTATCTCCCATACAACAACTTAGTCAAGTCAGTGTCAATATTTTATCTAAAAGTGTGTATTAAATAGTTGCCAAGTATTACACAAGGGTGACTTGTCAGGATGATACTGTAAGCAAACTCTTCTCTCCACAAAGAGGACAACTTATGAGAAGAACGGTTTCCAAAGTATAAATGGTACCTGAAATTTCTGAGTCAGTAAAAGTTAAAGCCCTTGTTCTGTGAAGACCACATGCTTATTATATAGCAAATGTATTTCAGGGCAGAGAGATGGAAGGCAGAGCAACAAGGATTCTTGCATTAGTGATGAACTTCCTACATCAACTCTTCCATCCCAGCTTGGACAGGACGGGTACAGGCCAGTCATAGGAGAAATAGGCTCAAATGTTTGGACAACCTGGTGTCTGTGTGGGTCTGTTCCTCAAAATATAAACACATGCCTGTCAGGGTTGGAGTGGGAAGGAGGGAGTTTATTTGCTCAGTTGTGGATTGGGACAACAAGTATCTGACTGGACAGTTTCGAGTCATCAATTCCAGGTGTTGTGTGTGGGTTCCACTGGTGATTCATGTGTTCACCAGCTGCTTAACTAGGCCCTCTCTGTTAGCTTCCTCACTAGTTCAAGCATGTAAGACACTAGGCCAAACCTTCATATAAGAATAAGACTAATGAAAAGGACAAAAATTGAAAGAGAAGTAATATAGGCCCAGTGGATGGGACAAATAGTAACCCTGTACGAGCCCACAGAAAACTGCAGAGTGCTTCCCAACTAGAACTTAGAATGTTAAACTCTATGTTCATGCATGGAGACACTTTTTTTTTTTTTTTATTCTTCCTGGCACTGACATAGTAACTAAACATTCCAGCAGAACTTTCTGTATATCAGGATGTATTCTGAGTGACCTGAAAGATTAACTCAACTTCTCTTAATATAAGCACTATGACATAGGTGTTGCCATCACCTTTGCTCTGCAAATCAGGAAACAGGCACTGAGAAGGTCAGCAACATGTCCAAGAAAACAGAACTTACCAGTGTTTAAGATGGATAGATAGATAGATAGATATATAGATAGATAGATAGATAGATAGATAGATAGATAGATAGATAGTAGATAGATAGATAGATAGATAGATAGATAGATAGATAGATGATAGATAGTAGATAGATAGATGATAGATAGATAAATAGATAGATAGATAGGTAGATAGATAGATAGACAGACAGAAAGATGCATAGATATGTAAAAGAAATAGATGACATTGATAGATTGATTGATAGGTAGATAGGTAGATAGATGATAGGTAGATGATAGATAGATAGATAGATAGATAGATAGATAGATAGATAGATAGATGGATGGATGGATGGATGGATGGATGGATGGATGGATGGATGGATGGATGGATAGATAGATAGATAGATAGATAGATAGATAGATAATAAGGAATGTACCTACCTTGACCAGAAAGTTAGCAAAGCAAAGGTACATTTGTATCCAGGAGTCTTAATAATCAAAGAATTCTGAACTTGATACAGTATATCAAATTAGGGGTGAGAATTCAATTTAATTTGTCAAATATTTATTTAGCTGCAGAGGATTAAGGGATGAATAAGATCTAGTCACTTTCCTTAAGGAAGCCAATACATAGTGAAAAACAGAGACAAGTAAACAGCTCATTACAGTACACTGTGGTAAGTGCCAGGGCACTGCTTCCATTGTGTCAACAAAGCTTGTGGGCTGCAAAAGACAAGGGATTAATTCTGCCTGCCAGGTTTAAAGAGGCTTCCCAGAGGTTCAGCCTGAGCCAAGCTTTGACAGCAAATAGACTCTGCTCTGGAGAGGTGGGTAGTGAATGTGCAGGATGATTTCTGCAGGGGATGGTCATACACAGAGCAGCAAGTGTTGACAATAGACTTGCACAACAATAGTACCTGGATTTTGCACTCATGGTTGCTTCACACAAAATAGGCATTGAAAGCCAAAATTCTCTTCTCAGCTTCTTGTCCCCTGCCACATAGCATCTATTCTGACAAGCTGGGTTACGATCCTCCAGGAGAGCACCTTTATCCAAGCTCAGTAGGTTAAAATCTCTCAAAATTCTCACAGTGTAGAAGAATTTCTCTAGCTTTCCCCTCAATCCAAACTGATGTAGCGTGCTTCTCTACCCTGATCAAGGCCAAGGTAAACTCATGCAGAACATCTGAGTAAAGAAACAGTTGGAAAGTTCAGCCATGGGGCATTCAGGAAGACAGGTGTGATAGCTTCCAGATAGAAGCCTGGGTTCCACATGTGGAGACTTTGGGGTCTTCAACCATTGAGTGGAGAAGAAACACAGGACGGAAGCAAAGAGAATTCTATGGACTTCCTTGTGCTTCTACCAATGGCATCCTTGAGGGTGTTCACAAGATGTGCATTTAGGCTTTCTCTTATTTGTGTTGGGACTGGATCTCACTGTGTGTTCCTGTTTGATCTGGAACTCCTTAGTAGACAAGGCTGGCCTTAGATTTAGAAAGATCTACCTACCTCTGCCTCTTGTTTACTTCTTTTTGAGAAACAGATATAAACAGTTTTCACCCCCTCATTAAAAACACATTTCTTTCAACCATCAGAAAGCATCACAGAAAACCATAACCCATCAAAAATGCAGAGTTGTAGATCCTAGCCTCAACACAATTCCTATACCAAAGGCTGTGGGATCATTGCAGAAGAGGAGGAGGAGACTGCAAGATCCAAAGAAATAGGAAGTTTGCCGTGAGACTGTGTCTCATACAAAATGTGTCACCAACATTGGTGCCTAATGGCTGCCTAAACTTGACCTGAACAATCACAGTCTAATGTGGAAGCAGGGAAACTCAGGAAGCCTCAATCCTGATAAAGAACTATAGGCAACTGAGGAATGCTAAGAGCAAAAGAAATAGCCTTTTCCAAACACACAAATTAATTATCCAGTACAAAAGGGTCAACCCTGAAAACATACATTCATGTAACATAATAGTAAAAAGACTATGAAACTGGTTGTATTCATATAATTTAGGTGTGTGTGTGTGTGTGTGTGTGTGTGTGTGTGTGTGTGTGTGTGTGTGAACATCAATTTAAAAAGACAAAAGCCATGAATTTTAAAAAGATCAGAAGGACAGGCTGTGGTACTTTGGAATGGCAGAAGAGAGAAAAGAAAAGGGGGAATGACATAATTATATCATAATAATAATAATTGATAATATAAACTGAAATCCCAGGAAGTTTTTATGAGAGCTGCTTCTAAGAGAACTAGGTCCTAGATGATGTGACAGAAGAGGGATAGAGAATAAGTTTATTTCCGAGCTTTGTGACCTCCTTCTCTGTCACATTACAAAGGGACCTCAGTCACATGATGGGCATACTCATCTCCTATAGTGACTAGGACAATTCAGTGAGCATGTGTGTCAAGTGCCATGTGTCAGGCTTGGGTATATGAAAGTCATTCTTTCCTCATAGAGGTTTTGGATAAGATAGCCCTGGCCATCCAAGCCTGTGGTGCCTTTTTCCATTCATGTCACTTGCTATATGGTCAGCAGGGGAAGTACATTAAATGTAGGGATTAACAGGCTTTCAAAAGTGCTGCAAAGGATGAGATGAGTCTCTCAAACTCGCTCCCTGAACAGAGACCAGACCAAGAAATTGCCATGTCCCCAGGCAACTATGGAAGATTGACAGCCTATGCAGGAAAACCACACTCATACTGGCCCACAAAGATAAGTAGAAATCTAAAAGCCCATGCTTGGTTTTTTAATCTTCTGTGAGGAAGCCTGGAGAATTTGGCTTCTTGGTCAATAACTGTATGCCAAATCTAAGCTCTATTACTAAAACAGAAGAGAACAGGAATCTGTAAACAAGCAAGTTTTACTCTCTTTTAAGACCAGAATGAAAAAGACCACAAAGATGGGTCACTAGCTAAATATGCTTTCTGGTCTTTCAGAGAACTGAGGTTCTATTCCCAGCACCAAGACAACAGTTCAAAACAGCTTGGGACTCCAGTTCAAACAGCTCCAGTGTCCTCTTCCTGTCTCCTTGGGCTCCTGCACACATGTGGTAGACATAAAGTCATCATGAAGACATGTACACATGGATATAAAATTTAAATCTTAAGATCATATCAGAGGAAGCATTTGAAGGTATGAAGCAGTGTCACCAAAGACCAGAAGAAAGAAAGCAGTGTCTTCAGGAAGTACCTGCTGAACCTTAAGCAAACCCTGGTGAAGAAGCTGAAGACCAGCTTTGTGACATTCCGTTCCAGCTCAAGTCTGATCATTCAGATGGCCTGCCTTTAGAACAGTCCAAGTTTGTGATTCTTCCTTGGATCTAGGACCCCACAAACCTTGTGTAAAATTCCATTAACTTGTCACTATCTCTTAAAGCATCATTAAATGGGTGTGGAAAGGATCAGAAGTACCTTCCTCCAAGGCCGGCTCAACCCAGAACTGATCTTCCCAAAGCCAAGTTGCACTATCTACTTGGGCTAAGTCAACCTATGAAAGAGTTGCTAATAGTTACCTGTCCTTAAAGTTGCGTATTTCGTGGAAGGAAAAGGATGAGTGAACGGAAAGAAAAGAGTATGTGAGAATTACTTAAGAAAAATGATGTTCTATTGCATCTACTCCATGAGTCCCTGATGGCTGAAACCATTGTCTTGTTATTCATAGCCACGGTGCAGGGGAGAGCTCTAGTTGTTTACTGGTGAAAATGGAGTGGTAGAAGCAAGCGATAGAAGACAGCACTGTTTTCATTTTACACGAATGTCCCTAGACAGCCATACACATTTCTCAAGGCTCTTATTGTCTTGGTTTCCTGTTTTAAAAAAAATCAAGCTATTGATGGCAGACCCACGCAGTCCCATTAGAATACTGAAGGCAGTGTATTATAGTACCAGGCAGGAGAGGGGAGCCAGACAATAAGTATAATAACAACATATAAATTCTCAAAGAAATAGCAAGCTATGAGCCATCGCCACTGCAGAGCAAGGGCCATGGCTTGAAAATGAGGGCATGCTCCCAGCAGCATCCCGAAAGCCAAATAAGTAGAGGCTGAGGAGAAACAGGGAACAAAGACATCTCCGTAAATCAAGCTTGGCTACCAAAGACAAGCTCAGTTTGGCCATTGAAAGGATAGTTTTGAACAAAGCTGCTTGAACACAGAATGGTAGATCTATCAAAGAGATAGGTACCACTGGAGTCTTTGATGTTTTCTCAAGCATGCCTCTGTGAGAATTACCAACCACAATATCTAATGATAAATGGTGCTCACTTTGCCTGGGCAGAAGTGGGCAAGAAGAGAATGTCCTTCAAGAACAGAAGGTTGAATTCCAGGGTCAGTCCTTAAGGGCTTATGGCCAGATTGTATGCTTCACTGAAGCTACAGTTCAACAGGAAGATAAGCACATGAGGACAAAGATGGGTAATTCCTAAATCGGGCCTTGAACAGGCAACAGCAGCAGAAGTATTCTGGAATACGTCCAGATCATTATCCAGTACCTCTAAAGATGTCAATCTACAACCACAGATCCATGTTCAACCTTGTACTAGGTTAGACAAGCCATCCTTCACAAAGAGAGATTGATTTGAAAGCCTTTATAAATACATTTATTCCAAGCAAAAGAAAAATTGTCTTTTCCACATATTTTTCTGCCTGGAACAAATGCCAAAGCCTTTTGGAGGAAAAGAATTTGTTTCTGTTATCTGCTATATACTAACTTCTCAAAATTAATCAGCCAAAATATTTTCAACAGAGAAGATGGATTTGTTATATATACCTGGTGAAAGTCAAGGAAATGCAAAGTAGAAGAGAATTCACAGCAGATGAATGAATACCTTTGCCTTAAGTCTCATGCATACGATCACGGTACTAAAGAAATATTAAAGAAGACAAGCTTTATCACTAGATGGAAGACAGTTCTGTGAAAACTGACAATTCCTTCCAAATTAAGATGCCAACTTTCTTGGTGTCTTTAGCCACATCCTCATGACCTAGGCCCAAGTCTGGAAAGTGATCACTTTTAAACCTACCAAAATTAAAAAAAAAAAAAATGGAAAGCTAACTGTTACCTTGCAACAAATTTTATAAATATATTCCAGATTAATTTTTAAAAACTATCTAAAGATTATCATAAAAGCAATATCATAAAAAACATAACCTAGGCTGTACAGCAACTTTCAGGCCAGTATGGGCTACACAGAAAGAACCAGTCAGGGAAGAAGAAAGGGAGACAAAGAGAAAAGAAAACTAGGAACAGACTGATAAATATGCCTGGGAAAAACAAACTGGAGTGTCACCAAATACCATAAAGGACGTCACAAAACATGGAATATTTAACAAAAACATTAATAATAGTCACAATATATTAATATCCTAAATAGTCAATAAAAGTATGGCTAAACTGGCAAAAAAAAAAAAAGCTTAAAGGCACACACTAGAGAGCTATGGAGACTGAGAGAGCTATGGAGACTGAGAGAGCTATGGAGACTGAGAGAGCTATGGAGACTGAGAGAGCTATGGAGACTGAGAGAGCTATGGAGACTGAGAGAGCTATGGAGACTGAGAGAGCTATGGAGACTGAGAGAGCTATGGAGACTGAGAGAGCTATGGAGACTGAGAGAGCTATGGAGACTGAGAGAGCTATGGAGACTCAGAGAGCTATGGAGACTGAGAGAGCTATGAAGACTGAGTTTTAAGCACCTTCTCTCCCCTTCACATCACACATCCAATCCACCATTCTGCTCTTACTTAACTCCATCTTTGTCACTGTCATATACACTGCTGTCTTTGCCTTCCCTCCTAGGCAGCCTTCCTTTGCAACTCTTTATCTTGCCTTCCCAATCCCAGTTGAGTTTTAAGGAAACACATATTATTTGAGTCCCCAAAGAGGATCTGGAAGACTCCTGTGGCTCCCTACCTACAATGGGTTTATGTTTCATCATGACAAACATGTCTAGATATTAGCCTTGTTGCTGTTGTTGTTGTTGTTGTTGTTGAAGTGTAGTGTTCTTCTTCTTTACAAAATCTTGACTATAAAGCTTAGCTTCTGCAGATCATTCCTGCCTGCTCCTCCTTTTTTGGCTCCGGGTGCTAGACATCTTCTGACTTTGCCTATCTTGTCTCAGGGAGATCATCAATTAAGCCGCTTTCCCTAATTGAAAGCCTTGTACTATGTATCTTCTTCACAGCAGTGGTCACAGAGACTGTATTCTATTCTTTATGGTTTTCTGCATAATGTCTCCGTCAGCAGGTTGGTACTGAGGAGGAAGCAACATCTGCTTTTCCTCACCAGGAAGACCTCTGCAGGAGGATAGGTGTTCCATGAGGAATGCTTAGCAGATGAAATTTGATTTTGAAAGCATTAACATATATTTGTGGCTGTTATTTAGGCTTCTCTGCCATAAAAAAGTGTTACCAAATAGAAGACTGAAGCCGTTTTGTTGTTGTTGTTGTTGTTGTTGTTGTTGTTATTTTCCTTTGTGTATCCCTGGCTGTCCTGGAACTTGCTCTGTAGCTGGCCTACAAACTCAGAGATCCTCCTGCCTCAGCCTCCAGAGTTCTGGCTCAAAGGTGTGCACCATGAGCCATCACCACTGTCACTGAAACTATAGCAGCTTTTTGACTGGGACTTTCACTTCCAAATAACCCACCTTTGCTGGGATAGGGTCTCATTATGTGATCCTAGCTAATCTTAACTCACAGTCCTCCAAATGTTCAGATTATAGAGATGAGTCCCATTTCTAGCCCTTTAGTTAAAATTTTTGTATTAGCATTCATTGACTTGGCAGGCAAACAAATAAATGTGTAAATAAATAGGTTACTTATTTCTATAACCATAAAACTACACCAGACTTGGAGAAATAATTTCATTTTCTTGGGTTTTAATGTCAGGCTATATAAATTAAAAGGCATGGGATGCTCAAATCCTAAATTATCTGCACAGATTTTTTTTTTAGGTGACCGTGCAGTTTACCTATTAGACTTAATTTCTAGGTCTCTTCAGATTGTCCTTCCCATATTTTGTTGTAGTTTTATTACTGTTATTATTAGCCATTTAAAAATAAAGTGGTTCAAGGACATTTGAAAATACTGCTTGGTCAAAGTGACCTTCCTCACCCAGTTGGACAAACTGAGCTTTCCTCGAACTGGAGGAGGCTCTCCAAAGAGGAATAGAGAGAAATTTCCTCCAAACAGGTTAGGTAATGGGCTGGGAAAGCAAGGCTGGTACTGATTTCTACATGGTCATGGGCCTTCTCAAAGGTAACATTTCTCAGTTACTATCATAGCATGTTTGTGGCATTGTTTTGATCTTGGGTAACTATGAAAAGGACATGCAATCTAGTTGCCTAGGAAGATCCACCTCTGCACTGAACAGGGAACAGAGCTCAGGTTAATAAATGCTTAAGAAATGAGCACTTTGCACTAACTCTTGCATGTCTGCCTTCAGTCTTTGCAGAATTTCTTTCTCCTTGGAACACTGAGAACTATCCAGCAGAGCACACGTTTCAACAAAATCCAGTCCATGTACCCATTTTAAACCTTGGAGAGCCTTCCACATTCACATATTGACACACTGATATTTGGTGGCTGTTACAGCACCATTACAATTCTTACCTTCAAAATTAGTAAGTGGTGGCACTCCATGAACATAATTACATTGTTCAGCTCCCTATAACCCATGAGTCCTCTGTCTCTGATAACATGCGATCCAGCCTTCTTGAATCCAGCTGCTTCAAATGATTGCTTGCTGCTCTGCTGAGGAAAAACTTTTATTAAATGATGCATTAAACAAAATGGTGCAATTCTGTGTTGATAGCTACAAAGTCAGAGATGGCTTCTACCCAGAATTCCATTCTCTGGCTCTCTCTCCACGTTTGCACCATCACCAAGGAGACTGGTGGAAGTCAGGATTGGAAGATTGTGAACAGAACCCCCACGGTTCTATAGGAGCACCACCAGGATTTTGCCACTAATTAAAGAAATAGATAACACGCATCTCCTTCAGCAGCTCTTATTTCCTTAATAGTCTCTTCCCCCAGCAACTTTAAGAAATGTTCCCCTTTGAAGTACAGCATCACATAATGGGCCCATCTGGAATGGTGTCTTTGCACAGATACTAAGAAATGAGAAGCCTTTTTGTCTTTGTCTAGAGTAAATAATTGCTATTAGTTGTTCCTAAATATATTTGTGTGTGTGTGTGTGTGTGTGTGTGTGTATGAGTGTGTGTGTGTGTGTGTGTGTGTGATAAAAACTTTTATTCAAAAGCATTCAAAATCACCCAGAACTTTGTTTTGATATCCATGAGAAAATGTAGCAAAATTTCCTTATTCAAACTATAAACGTTTTATTTCTTATTCAGGTCTATAGTTCCCACATTTCTTGTAATTTGGGGTTTTATTTGGGAAACAGGATTTCATATAGCACAGGCTGGCCTTATAGTCAGTTTGTAGCCCAGCCTGACTTTGAACTTCTGATCTTCTTGTCTCCCTATCTCAAATGCAAAGATTATAAGTACACACTGCCACACACAGTTTATGTATTGCTGGGGATCACACTCAGGGCTTTGGGCATGCTAATCAAGTATTCTTCCAACTGAGCTACCTCTTCAGCCCAATATGGCTTTTAAAAAAAGCATTATTTTGGAACAAGAAAATTTCTTGCAGCTATGACGTCTTGTCTGAAGAATGAGAGTTTTTGTTTGAGTTAAAATACACAAAAATTTTTGGTGGCAAAAAATAAGATAAAATAAAATAAAATGGCTACTGAATGCCTTCATCCCAGAGTGGGGGTGAATGAACACTAAAGAAGCTCAAAGACCTCAAGACCAATGGACAAGATGAGTCTAACCAGTGTCGCAAACCCTTCTGTCAGCAATCTAGGTGTACACTCGAGGAAGCATGGACACGTAAAACATTATAGCTCATGGGACACGAACGCTGCTGGGAGTCAAGGGTGAAGACTCCAGCATCTGGAGACAGATGGAAGGAGGGACAGGTGACATTCTGACAGCCATGGCATGAGCTTCCTAACATTGTTCAGGAAAGGGCTGTGCATATCAAAAAAGTGCATAGGATAAAATATCAGGTGTACGAACTGAAATCTTCTACCCCAGCTTTGGGGGATGTTTCCGATCTGTGCCATCGGGAGTCCAATCAGAGGGAGCAATGCTGGACAGCCCTGTGGTTTTGCTCTTCACCCCCTTCCCTTTGTTTTAGGACATGATTCCACATGTACACTTTTCAGTCTGGTTTTGGCAGGGTCTCTTCCACAATTCTCTCCACATCAAGAAAAGGTATGCTGCTTGGAAAATGGGGAAGTTAGAGAAGGGGGCTGGTTCTAACTAGGAACAGAATGGGCAGTTGACTTGAAAACTGGGGCTTGTAATTCTCCCTGGCTTAAACCTGAGGTCCTTTGTAGTAATCCCCGTCGTTCCTACGACAGTTCTCATAGGAAGTCTCCTTCATCTTCCTTGGCCTTCCTTCCAGCCTTGAGGATCGCTGTCTGCTGAAGTGGAAATCCTATTGTACTGTCTATTCATGGAAACAGGGTCTTCCAAGATAAATAACAATGAATGCTAACTGCAAGGAGCATTAAAAGCAGACTGTCAGGATCTGCAGACCTCAAAGGACTATATCTAGCTTTTGAACATAATGACATTTTGGACACCAAAATCACTACTTTGCAATAGAAATATGTGATATTTAATCTGCCTCTGTAAACATACATTTTGAGCCTCAGATGCTGTTCATTAAGTCACCATGAACCAGGGCTTGAAACTACCATGTTGTTACTCCACAGTGCCTTTTTCTAAACCATAATGTTTCTATAAGTGTTTGCTTTTGTTCTTTATTGTCCCCTCTATTCTGTTTCCCTTTCTGTGCCAATTATCCACGACAATGAGAATTGTCTGCCGGTATCATTTTGTCAACCAGGACTACAGGTGCTCATTCGAAGATCTTACAATTAACATTGGAAGATGAGATCAAAGACCCAGCTCTTATATTTATGATGGAATGAAACTCTATCAGAAATAAGGTAATAGCTACGTTGGCAAGCTGAATGGCTTCATCACCTAGTTGAAGTAATTCCAGCATCTGTGTGTGGTTGGGATCCTCCCAAGGTGTTGTCTGGCAGCCAGAATCTGAAACTCAAAAATAAAACCCTGCTGTCAACAAAGGTAGATCTCCAGGGATCCCACAAAGCCCAGACATCCACTCAGCGTGACATGCAGCTTCATGGGAGAGAGGTGACTCTGAGGGAAAAAGAAAAGTCCTCTTTCAGGAAAGGTAAAGCTGCATTCTCTCAGGAGCATTTTCATGAGTGGATTGTTGCTATTTTTTTTTTAAATAACACACACACTGACACACACACATAGATACACATATACACACAAGCATGCACACAGACACATAGGCACAGAGACAGACATACATATTAAATTCTCAAACAATGACAGAAATGATCAAGTTTCTATGCCACCCCTTGTCACCATATAAACAATTGACAAAAGGGTACTGTGTGCAGGCTTCTCTTAGGCCTGATTAAAGGCTCGCTACGCTTTTCCTAAAATCCCCATGTTATGACACACTCTCTGGCAAACCCTGAACCCTGTCATTACTGTCCTTAGTTCAACAACACTCAGAAACTGTGGTCCCCAGGGATGCTGTCATCTTCTACAAAGGCCACATCATGCCTCTAATTCTTGCTCCTCGCGGTTCATTTTATATGCTCTGCGTGCGTGTATTTGACTTTCAGAACATGACTCATGCCTTTTAAGTTACTCGTCAAGCCTACAAATGGAGAAGGAGTGATGAGTTAGCCGATTGGAAATGAAAGAAAGTGTCCTTCCCTCCTTGGACACTATGATCTCTTTTAGAGAGTGCACTAAGTGACTTCCTGGCTCACGGAGACCAATGTGATATGACATTTGAGAAGGGAAAGGGATAGGGGGTGTTCCCTGTGTATTATTTTTAGACAGCTCATCACTTTCATTTCTGAAAGCAATACCTCCCCTCCCCCATGCCCGTTCTTCAGTAGAATAGCAGAGCAGCATAGGATGTCATCATAGGATGTCAAAGCTTGGCTAGAACCTTATGACTAGGGAGTTGAACATACAGATTCTGGTAATAACTTATGCACAGTGATAATTTAACATCTTCAGTACAGGTTTGTTAGAGATGGGTCTAAGGATGTAATATATACATACATACATAAATACATACATACATACATACATACATATATATGTACACATACACATGCAGACACATACACATATGGTGTTTGGAAAAAGGTAATACCTCCCCTTTCTTTCTGTCTCTCTGTCTGTCTGTCTCCCTGTCTGTCTCTCTGTCTCTGTCTCTGTCTCTCTCTCTTTGTGTGTGTGTAAATGGTATGTGTTTCAGTTATGGTTTTAGCGCTGTGAACAAACACCATGACCAAGGCAACTCTTATAAGAACAAACATTGAATTGGGACTGGCTTACAGGTTTAGAGGTTCAGTCCATCATTACTAAGATGGGAGCATGGCAGGGTCCAGGTACATACATTGCTAGAGGAACTGAGAGTTCTACATCTTCATCTGAAGGCGTCTAGGAGAAGACAGGCTTCCAGGCAACTAGGACAAGGATATTAAAGTCCAAGCTCACACTGACACACCTATTCCAACAAGGCCACAACTCCTAATAGTGTCACTCTCTTGGCTAAGCATATACAAACCATCACAGTATGAGAGAGACTATTTGAGAAAATATTCAGTCTACATAGGTACTCCTGACTCTTCATTCTTCTGCTTACCTAACTAAAACAAGAACTAAATTTAAGCAAACCTGCTAAAATCTTGGGTGACAACCCTGAGTCTTGGGGACATTGCTGCCCTGTCCTTACAGCTCTGACTGTTCTGAGGTAGAGCCTCCTGACATCATTATGATCACAATGTTTTCTTATCCTTTTATTGTTTTGACTCATATCTTTCCACTTTTCAAATGAGTTTTACATCCATTACATCATTTCAAAATGAGGACACTCCTGTGAGATGACCATATAGATCAGTCTCTCGATAGAACCATGACTGGTACCCCAGGGTCTCTAACAGGAAAGACAATCTAGTTGCTTTATGGCCTTCCCAGGAATGTTCTCCAGTGTTTACAGTGAGCAGTCATCACAGGTGACTAAAGGAACGAACTCAGAAAAAAACGGTGACCTCTTAGACAGACATAGGCCAACAGTTCTGCTTGAAACAGGAGTGGGAATGAGAGATGCTCTCCTATAGGGTTCAGGTTCATCTTTGTTAGGATGTTTGTTCATCTTTACCCAGAGTGTGACTCCTTGGGGACTGATACAAGCTCTTTTATTCAATCTGTAGGATTATAATGCAATAGAACAGGATGGGAAAGACAGACTCTCTGTTCGGCTTAGAGCTCTTTCTCTACAAAACTGTAAGAAAGCAAGTTTTTAGGAGTAAAGATGCATAATGTTCTTTTTAAAAAATTTCCCCAGCCAATTAGATTAATGTGCCAAAATGCAGGACACTTCATAGCCAAATAAGTCATTTCATCTTCTTCAAGGACTTCTGTAACCATTGAGTAAAGTAAAAATACACACTTAAAGTGATTATTATATATAGTATAAAGTGGTATGTGGCACAGGTTTATTAAATGTCATAAACTATTTTGTATTTAAGATCAACAACAGGAAGACTGATTGGCATGCCTTTTTAAATAGCTACCTACTTTTGCCATGTGGAGCTTCAGATGCCTAGCCATAGGGAAAGAAAGAGTTACAGGCATTTTCTGGCTATGATTCAATGTTAGAAATTGAACCCAGGACCTCAGGACCTCATCCATACCAAACATGTACTTTGCCACTGAGCTGTACCCCAAGTTGGAGTAACTCTTGAGTAAGGAAAACAAGTGTCCATTACATGAAATGGGACGAGCCAGGCTTGGAAGGTAAGGCCAATGTACAAAATGCAGCCAGCCTTCGTTAAACTCACTAAGTATATTGCAGCCTGGAGACCCTGTTTAAAACAAGGCAAGGTCACCACAGCAATTCTCATTAAAATGAGAAAAGTTAGTTGTGTCACTTAGTCCAACACACCTAGTGACATTTATGATCTGCCTGTTGGGCTGCAATGAAAGGCAAGAGCTTAAAGTGCTTTCTCAGATCTATCCAATTCACAGCCAAGTGAAAATATCTCTGTACCAAGAATAATCTTACATAGAACAGTTTTTTTGTTTTAAGTAGACCAAACTGAATTAGCTAGAATTTTTTGTTTGTTTTTAAGATGCTTTGCTATTCAAACTATGAAAATAAAAGGTTTTGTTTTATTTATTTGAAATTTGTTTATTTTATGTTAATTGGGGGGTTTGCTTTCATGTATGTCCGTGTGAAGGTACTGGGTCCCCTGAAACTTGAGTTTCAGACAGTTGTGAGTCACCATGTGGGTGTTAGGAATTAAACTCATGTCTTCTGAAAGAGCAATCTGCACTCTTAACCACTGAACCATCTCTCTATCCCCGAAGAATCATCTGGTTTTAATGTAAAACTTGCATTTCATCAAAGATGGTGTATAGTGCTATTGCCTTAATTATTCTCTGAGTAAGAAACATCTCACTGCTGTGTGCTTAACATGTAGCAAGAACACAGTCTATAGACGGTAGCCTCTATTCATACGGATGCTGCCGAGGGCAGCCACCTCGTATTAATATGGCTTGAGTCTTCAACTACACATGCTGTCATTCTTGACAGTCATGTCACTACATGCCCACACATCAAAACTTAGAGAATGATTGAGCAGATGAATAAACCTTCACATCACATGACACTTCATACGGCCCTGGAATATTTAATGTTATTTTGCTGTTTTATTCTCTATTATCCCTATGAAGAAACTGACCAGCCCTCAGGTAAGGAATGATCATGACTAACTGTGACCATCATCATATGGGCAGCAAAGCCAAGATGTGAATCAACCTTATTTAATAACGTTACTTCAAGTTCTGCCATGCAGCTGCCTAGTTAACAACTTCTGGAGAAAGGCTAAGAGACAAAATAATTATACTTAAAGAAACACTGCTGAGCCTGCAAGGTGGCTCCGTAGGCAAAGGTGTTAGCTAGAAAGCCTGACAACCTGACAACCTGAGTTTGATCCCCAGGTTTCAAACTGAAGGACAGAGCTGTCTTAGAGGGAAGGGAAGCTTCTTAAGACACAGGAGGGTATTTTAAGACAGGGTGTTTGTGTAGTTAAAACAATAAAATTCTCTCTCTCTCTCTCTCTCTCTCTCTCTCTCTCTCTCTCTCTCTCTTTCTGCAGGACAGGATGGTCTTGAACTCATAGAGAAACCCACCTGCCTGTGTCTCCCCAGGGCTGGGATTAAAGGCATGCACTAACCACACCCAGATAACAATAGGATTTTCTAAGAAGAGGTGAAACATTACATCCTATAGGTAGCTCCAAAAGCTCAGGAAGTAAACAACTCAATGACTTCAGGAAATCCCTGAGACTGACAAGATTCACTGGAACCCTTCCTCCCTAAGCATATATAAGCAGAGACCAGATGAACAGACTGAAAATAGCAGAGACCAGTCAAACTACATATAATGAAGAGAACACAGCCCAATTGCCAGGAAGAAAGCAAGCACCAGTTGATGCCTAGAAGCTCAGACCAACTCAGACTACCTAAAGGGCACACTCTGCCAACCTGTTGAAATGCCTGCAGGTTTTGGAGTTTGCTCCATGTTTCCAACTTTCATAAGCTGTCTATCACTCATGCTAGGATAGGCTTTGGCAATGCAGCTGTTTTTGAATGATTTTTGTTTCAACAAGTAACCTTTCACCCATATTTCTCTAAGTAACTCTAATAAAACTCATTGGTTCATCACACTGGACTTTGGTCTATAACTGTAATTCTGAGTGATGAGACATTTGTTCATATTCTTTTCAGGAATAATGTCACAAAACAAGAACTGACTCCTGCAAGTTTAAGGACACACAAATGCACGTGTATCCCTACTGACCTAGTTAGGTTTCTGTAGGTGTGCTAAAATACCACGACCAAAAGCATCTTAGAGAGGAATGGGTTTCTTTTACTTTGTAACTAGTGGGTCACAGTCTATTACTCAGAGAAGTCAGGGCAAGAATTCAAGGCATGAACTGAAGCAGAAACCGTGGATGGACACTGCTTATTGGCGTGCTCCTCGTGGCTCGCTCAGTGTGCCTTCTTCCACAACTTACAACCACATGCCTAGGATTAGCATTTCTCACTATGGGCTGTGCCCTTCCACATCAATCATTAGTCAAGCATATTCCTGACAGATTCACCCATAGACCAATGTTATGGAGGCATTTTTTTTCCAACTGAGAGTATTCTTTCTATATGGATCTAGATTGTGTCAAGTTGAAAACAAATGAAGAACGACAGCAGAAACAACCAGGACACATCCAGGCAGATGAGTGTGAAAACCAATTGAGCTCTACTTTTTAAGTCTTGTAATCTGGATTATATTTTCTATTTCAGTACCTCCAGTTTTCACCTTAGAAGAGAAAATGTTAATTCTGTCTTTGTGCACACCACCAAGCTATTAAGTAAAGAAGGGAGTAATGAATATGAGACTATTGTTAAAGGTTGAAGCTCTTTCCCAGTGGTGATAGGGAGACACTTTAAGTCAGTCTCTACAGACATGTTGGGTTAAATGGATATTTGAAAAGCTTATGAGGTCCAATGACCATTGACCTTTTAGATGACTCCAGAAACCAATAGGTAGAGAAGACACCATCAATCATGTTGCCTAACTCTCACTTCCCTTCTGATGACAATGGCTGTGAAGTTCCCTTTGGAAAACATTCTGCTCAACACAGGTCTGAAGGAAGCTTAACGAAGAGCCCATCACCTTGGTCTTAGTGAACAGTCAGTAGAGTGCTGTGGGTCTAGGGAAAGTTTAAGCTTATTCCCCTCCTGGGGACAGCTTGAAAGGCATCTCATGCCTCCTGCATCCCTGGAACAGCCTCAGTCCCGGCTGGCCTTCCATTCTTCCTTTCAGTCCTGTGAACTCTTGCTTATTCTTACAGAAATCCCTTTCATTTGGTGACATTTAGTCATCTCTGTTACTGAGTTGGCTAGTATAATACCCTTCATGTTACAAGCAGCCACAAAAAGAGATTTCCTGCATGAATTAACTGAGGGGGAGATACCTTCCCATGACATAGGCAGCACTTTTTAGCAGTACCCTAAATATAAAGGAGCCTGGGAACACAGGGGGAAGCAAGGAGGCTTTTGTCTGCTAGCTTTTGTTACTTGCTGGTGAGTGCATCTACTCTGATGTCAATGCTGTTGCTGACCCAGATTCTTCAGCCCTGAAATGTGGGCTAAATCTTATTGGCCAGCAGCACCAGAATGGAACTACTGGGGCATCCATCTTTATGGACTGAACAGCTATCATGTTCTCAGTCTCTCTCTCATGCAGACAGTCTCTGTTTAACTGCCTCGGCCATTTTACAAGATACAAAGATAATTGAGAGCAGGTATGTTTTATCAACAAAAATTTATTGAACTAAAGTCGACACCATGCATTCAAAAGGTATAAAAAGTTTTTCATTTTTTAAATTGGATGAATTTTTTTTTTTTACATTTTAAATGTTATCCCCTTTCCAAGTTTCCCCTCCATGCCCCCTAATCCATCCCCTATCCCCTTGTTTCTATAAGGATGTTTACTCACCTACCCTCCAACCCTGACATTTTCCTACACTGGGGCATCAAGCCTTGGCAGGACCAAGGGCCTCTCTTTCTCTTGATGCCCAATAAGGATATCCTTTACTACATGTGCAGCTGGAGCCATGAATCTGTCCATGTGTACTCTTTGGATAGTGGTTTAGTCCCTGGGAGCTCTCATTGTTTGGTATAGTTGCTCTTATGGGATTGCAAACTCCTTCAGCTCCTTCAATACTTTCTCCAACTCCTCCATTAAAAAACCCATTCTCAGTTCAATGGTTGACTTCAAGCATCTACTTCTGCATTTGCCATGTGTTGGCAGAGCTTCTCAGAAACAACTACATCAGGCTCCTGTCAGCATGCACTTCTTGCCATCAGTAATATTGTTTGGGTTTGGTGGCTGTATATGGGCTGGATCCCCAGGTGGGTCAGGCTCTGGATGGCCTTTTCTTTAGCCTCTGTTCCAAACTTGGTCTCTGTATTTTCTCCTGAGAATATTTTGTTCCCCCTTCTAAAAAGAACTGAAGCATCTTCACTTTGGTCATCCATCTTCTTGAGTTTCATGTGGTCTATGAATTGTATATTGGGTATTCTGAGCTTATGAGCTAATATCTACTTTTCGATGAGTACATGCCATGTTTTTTTGTTTTTTTTTTGTGATTGGGTTACCTCACTCAGGATGATATTTTCTAGATCCATCCATCTCCCTAAAAATTTCATATAGTCATTGTTTCTAATAGCTAAGTAGTACTCCATTCTGTAAATATTCCACATTTTCTGTATCTATTTCTTTATTGACAGACATCTGGGTTCATTCCAGCTTCTGGCTATTATAAATAAGTCTGCTATGAACAGGATGGAGCATGTGTCCTTCTTGTATTTTAGAGCATCATTTGGGTATATGGCCAGGAGTGGTATAGCTGGGTCTTCAGGTAGTATTATGTCGAATTTTTTGAGGAACTTCCAGAATGATTTCCAGAGTGGTTGTACCAGCTTGCAATCCCACCAACAACAAAGAAGTGTTCCTCTTTCTTCACATACTCAACAGCATCTGCTGTCATCTGAGTTTTTGATATTAGTCATTCTGACTGGTGTGAGGTTTAATCTCAGGGTTGTTTTGATTTGCATATCCCTGATGATTAAGGATGTCCAGCATTTCTTTAGGTGCTTCTCAACCATTCAATATTCCTCAGTTGAGAATTCTTTGTTTACCTCTGTACCTCATTTTAATAGGATTATTTGATTCTCGGGAGTCTAACTTCTTGAGTTCTTTGTATATATTGGATATTAGCCCTCTGTCAGATGTAGGATTGGTAAAGATCTTTTACCAACCTCTTGGTTGTGGTTTTGTCCTTTTGACAGTGTCCTTTGCCTTGCAGAAGCTTTGCAATTTCATGAGGTCCCATATTGATCTTAGAGCATAAGCCACTGGTGTTCTGTTCAGAAAATTTTCTCCTGTGCCTATGTGTAAAATTCCTCTTGTAGCTCCTCCCCACTTTCTCTTCTGTTAGTTTCAGTGTACCTGGTTTTATGTGGAGGTCTTTGATCCACTTGGACTTGAGCTTTGTACAAGGAGGTAAGAGGAGGTCAATTTGCATTCTTCTACATGCTGACTGCCAGTTGGACCAGCACCATTTATTGAAGAGGCTGTTCGTTTTCCATTGAATATTATTAGCTCCTTTGTCAAAAATCAAGTGACCATAGGTGTGTAGGTTCATGTCTGGATCTTCAACTCTATTCCATTGATCTACTTTCCTGTTTCTGTACTAATACCATACAGTTTTTAATCACTATTGCTCTGTACTACAGCTTGAGGTCAGGTATGATGATTCCCCCAGAAGTTCCTTTATTGTTGAGAATATTTTTCACTACCCTGGGCTCTTTGTTGTTCCAGATGAATCTGCAAATTCCTCTTGTAGCTCTATGAAGAATTGAGTTGGGATTTTGATGGAGATTGCATTGAATCTGCAGATTGGTTTTGTCAAGATCGCCATTTTTACTATATTAATTATGTTGATCTATGAGCATGGAATATCTTTCTATCTTCTCTGATCTTCCTCAATTTAAGATACTTAAAGTTCTTGTCACACAGATCTTTCACTTGCTTTGTTAGAGTCACATCAATGTATTTTATATTATTTGTGAGTACTGTGAAGGGTGTTGTTTCCCTAATTTCTTTCTCAGCCTATTTATCCTTTGAGTAGAGGAAGGCTACTGATTAGTTTGAGCTAATTTTATATCCAGCCACTTTGCTGAAGTTGTTTGTCAGCTGTAGAAGTTCTCTAGTGTAATATTTGGAGTCAGTTAAGTACACTATCATATTATCTGCAAATAGTTATATTTTCACTACTTTCTTTCCCATTTATATCCTTTTGATCTCCATTTGTCGTCTAATCGCTCTGGCTAGGACTTCGAGTACTATACTGACTAGGTAGGGAGAGAGTGAGATTTTAGTGGGATTGCTTCAAGTTTCTCTCCATTTAGTTTTATGTTGGCTGCTAGTTTGCTGTATATTGCTTTTATTATGTTTAGGTATGGGCCTTGGATTCCTAATCTTTCAAATACTTTTAACATGAAGGGGTATTGAATTCTGTCAAATGCTTTCTCAGCATCTAATGAGATAATCATGGTTTTGTTGTTGTTGTTGTTGTTGTTGTTGTTTGTTTGTTTGTTTGTTTGTTTTCATGAAGTTTGTTTATATAGTGGATTACGTTGATAGATTTCCATATATTGAAGCACCCTTTCATCCCTAGGATGAAGCCTACTTGATTATGATGAATTATCATTTTGATGTGTTCTTGGATTCAGTCTGAAAGAATTTTATTGAGTATTTTAGCACTGATGTTCATGAGGGAAATTTGTCTGAAGTTCTCTTTCTTTGTTGGGTCATTTTGTTGTTTAGGTATGAGCATAATTGTGACTTCCAAAAATGAATTGTGTTGTGTTCCTTCTGTTTCTATTTTGTGTAATAGTTTGGACAGTATTGGTGTTAGGTCTTCTATGAATGAGAATTTTGCACTAAACCAATCTGGTCCTAGGCTTTTTTTGGTTGGGACACTTTTGATGAATGCTTCTATTTTTTTAGGGATTATGGGGCTGTTTAGATGGTTTATCTAATCCTGATTTAACTTTGATACCTGGCATCTGTCTAGAAAATTCTCCCATTTCCTTCATATTTTCTAGTTTTGTTGAGTATAAGATTTATAGTAGGATCTGATGATTTTTTTAAATTTCCTCAGTTGCTGTTGTTATGTCTCTATTTTCATTTTTGATTTTCTTAATTTGAATACTGTCTCTAGTTGGTCTGGCAATAGGTTTATCTATCTTGTTGATTTTCTCAAAGAACCAGCTTCTGGTTTTGTTGATTCTTTGTATAGTTCTTTTTGTTTCTACTTGGTTGATTTCAGCCCTGAATTTGATTATTTCCTGCTGTCTACTCCTCTTGGGTGCATTTGCTTCTTATGAAATCTTTTGTAAAACTGTGTACGATACTTAAATACTATTAGTTTTACAAGGTATGTATGGGCGGTCGGTTGATAAAGTGATACTGTCTACTTTGTGAGAATATCACTCTTCCAAAAATAGGTTCTTTGAAAGGGAAGGTGGTTGATGCTATGTCATCACAGAATTGAGTTACATGAAAGAGCTATGTTCCAAAATCTTCACAAGTATTCTACAAGAAGATAGTTATCTAGTGGTGTATCTAGATGATCTTGTGAAACATTCAGATTTTCTTATCCAAATACAAATAATATTCCCAAACTCATTTAGTGTGTATCTAAATATTAACTTGGTTTTAATGTTTCCTCTTTAACTGTTGTTGCCTGACAAACCACTCAGGATCTCAGCAGTGTAAAGCATTTGACCAGGCTGATGAACTCTGTAGACACCACAGATTTGCCTTCTCTCTGTTCTGTGCAAAGAAGAACATCATGGCCCTGTGCAAAGAAAACCTATGCACTGGGGTGGCTCAGAAGCTTGCAATGAGCATTTTTTTATTCATTGTTGATACTGACTACCAACTGAGATAGCTGAACAGAGCATCCACAAGTAGCTTCTGCATATGGCTGGAGCATCCTCAAGAAATCACGGGCATACCAGGGAAATCAGATTATCACATGGTAGATCGAGGCTATCCCAAACCTGAGTTTCTTTTTTCTGACTTCCTCAGAGGTTGTACAGCAATACTTCCACAGAGCATTGTGTTGGCTACAAATTTGTCTTAAATCCACTCAGATTCAGGAGAAGAATCCATCAACACCAACTGCCCGTGGGTACCTATCTATCCTCACAGAAAGAGTGTAGGCTATGAGAGAGTGGTAGCTATCCTTGAAATAATATACAAGGTCATAGCTTCCCAGATGTCATTCCATCTGCTGCTTCTTTAAGCTCACATAAAGTTCATTCTTTAAAGTAGTGCTTCCCAAATTTCATTTTCCCAAGTATCATTATCATGGACCTGGTCCATCTCAGCCATTTCTCTAAGAATTTCCAGTTGCCCCTTTTGTCTCTCTCTTTCTCTCCAGCACCTTCTATAGCATGTAACAGAGCTTTCAGCACAAATGAACTGTATTGAGGAAGTGTGGATTATTTTAAACCAGCTTCAGCTTTGATTATTATATGCAAAGGGTTAGTCTCAGGCTGGAGAGATGGCTCAGTGGTCAAGAGTACAGGCTGCTCTTCCAGAGGACCCAGGATTAATTCCCAGTTTACATGGCAGCTTACATCTATAACTCCAGACTCAAAGACCCTCTCTGGCCTATTCTAACACCAGGCATGAAAGTGGTGCATATACATACATGTAAGCAAAATACTCAAACATACAAAAATATTTTTCAACTTTATTTTTATTCTTTGTGAGTTTCATGTCACATACCCAGTCTCACCCATCTCCCTATCCTCTCAGTTCTGCCCTTGTCCCCCCCCCAATATAAAACGCATGGGCAAACAAACAACATCAACAACAAAAAAAAAAAAACAAAGCATAGAACACATCTCATCGTGGAAGCTGTCCACAAGTCTGGTTTGAGATCTCTGGCTTCTATGGGACCATCCGTATTGGATCATAGCCAGGACTTCTGGTTATCCTGTTGTTGTCCTGTAGCATGGAGCTCCTACAACTTCGGATCAGAGGAACTAACCCTTTCACACACCCTAATTGTCCACAAATGCTCTTGGGGTGAGCCAATTCAGAGCCCTGGATCTTGGCCTGGAACTTGCACACTGTGGTGGTTCCTGCTACAGGCTGGCCACGAGGCGGACTGTCTCCTGGGTGACATCCTTCATCCATGCTGCATAGTGTGGTGACAAGACGGATTCTATGGCCTGCCTATGCCATGCGTTGGAGGACAGGTAACTGAACTGATCAGTTCTTCCTTACCCACACCACCAAGGAGAGCTCTCCAGCACTGCTGGGCTAGGCTACCCAATGTCCCATTGTCCCATCGTCAGGAGGCAGGGTCAGCTCTCCCACACTCATGCCCTCAGGGATGGCTCACCCAAACACACACCTTCAGAGCCAGCCCCACTGTGCTGCCCAATCAGGGTTAAGGCCCCCTCTCCCAAGTGCTGCAGCCTGTGTGGGGCTGGCTCACGTTTGCCTTAGCCATCAGGGCCAGCTCCTGTGTATTGCCCAGGTTAGGTACAGGGCCATCTCTCCTGTGTGTACAGCCAGTGAAGGAGCAGGGTCAGCTCACCTGCTCTTATGACTTCTGGGCCAGTTCTCTTGGCAGCTGCAGGTAGTGAGGGTCTAAGAGAGGGGAAAGCATCACCGCCCTTCTCCGCACCCACCCATGACACCTAACTGTGGTGAGGTAAAGGGCCCGTGTTCCAGAACTCATGACCCTGTGGGCAGCTTTGCTTACTGCTAGAGGTGGGGAAGTGCCTGTGGGAGGACATCACCTCTGTGCCCATGCTACCCCACGGCAAACAAGCGGCAGGGGCAGCTCTCCCATTCCCATGCCCTTGGGGCTGGCTCACCCACAGCTGCACTGCCAGGACCATCTCCACTGTGATGCCTGGTCAAGGCACAGGGTCTGCTCTGTGGGATTGCTGTCCTTACTGAGAGATGGGGTCAGCTTTCTTGAACCCATTCTAGTGAGGGGGTGGAGCCTGTTATGCACAGTCTCTGGACATCCACATGGTCCCTGGCAGATGCGCGGTCCAGGGACCACTCCCCCCACCATGTTCTCTATTGGTAATACAAGCCCTGGACATCAACACTGCACCCTACTGATGCTTCGTCGCCATGGACTCAGTCATGGGCCTCGGTGGCAGTTGAGGCTAGGACCTCACCATGGCCCCAGGTGGTAGGGCTAGTCAATCAAAAAAGGTTAAATCCTCTACCCTCAAGTTTCTAGTTCCATCTGTCTTCATAATGTTCAAGCTGTTACACATCCATTTTTCTCCCATCAGAACACTACACACTTGCACACTGTGGTGGTTCCTGCTACAGGCTGGCCACGAGGCGGATTGTCTCCTGGGTGACATCCTCCATCCATGCTGCATAGTGTGGTGACAAGACGGATTCTACGGCCTGCCTATGCCATGCGTTGGAGGACAGGTCTGTAGGCGGCCTGTCTGTCTGCAGCTCTTTGTCTGTCTTCCTATTCCTGCACTGTGCTGCCTGGATTTGATTTGATTTTTATGAGTCCTAGGCATAAGACAGCGTTGGCCGTGAAGTCAGGCATCAAGCTAGAATGAACAAAGGACTGCCGTCTTCTCTGCCCCTGACTGATAAAACAACACGACCAACAAGGTGTCTCTTTTTACATTGCTGGGGGGTGGAAGAGTGGAAATATAAATTCATTAAAAGAAATTTAAAAAAAAAGAGGTACTCTCAAGTTGTTTTCAAAAAAGGAAGAAGGCAGAAAAATGGAAAGGGGAAAAGCAAGTCAAAAAAGAAAAAAGGGATAGAAAGTGTTTTACCTCCCAAAATACTTGAATTAATTTATTTTAAAGGTTAAAAGAACTCAGAGTTCTATTTCTATGGTCACCAACCGTCTGGCAAATGAACCCCAGAGAAAAATTCCCAAATACATTAACAGGTCTCTTCTTGAATGTAAGACCTGTAGTTTTTTATTTATTTTAAGATCTATTTATTTTATTTTATGTGTATAGGCATTCTTCCTACACATGTTATATACATGTGCACCATGTGCATGTCGCTGCCATGAATCTTCTGGAACTGGAGTTGCAGGTGGTTGTGAGGGGCAGTCTGGGTGCTGGGACTCCAACCTGGGTTGAACATAGACCCTTCTTCACCATCCAACTGATGCTTCACCTAATGTGGATCAACCTGTGATTACACAGGTTTCCCTGATGCTCACTGTAGTGAGCATTTCTACCCCACCCTGTCTACCTCTACACCACCAAGTCCAACTCTACACCACCCTGTCCCCTCTACACCATCCTGTCCACCTCTACACCATCCTGTCCACCTCTACACCACACTGTCCACCTCTACATCATCCTGTCCACCTCTACACCACCCTGTTCACCTCTACCCCATCCTGTCCACCTCTACACCATCCAGTCCACCTCTATACCACCCTGTCTACCTCTACACCATCTTGTCCACCTCTACACAACCCTGTCCACCTCTAAACAACCCTGTCCACCTCTACACCATCCTGTCCACCTCTACACCATCCTGTCCACCTCTACACCATCTTGTCCACTTCTACACCACCCTGTTCACCTCTACACCATCTTGTCCACCTCTATACCACCCTGTCCACCTCTACACCATCTTGTCCACCTCTACTCCATCTTGTCCACCTCTACACCATCCTGTCCACCTCTACATCATCCTGTCCACCTCTACACCACCCTGTCCACCTCTACACCATCTTGTCCACCTCTATACCATCCTGTCCACCTCTACACTATCTTGTCTACCTCTACACCATCCTGTCCACCTCTATACCGCCCTGTCCACCTCTACACCATCTTGTCCACCACTACACCATCCTGTCCACCTCTACACCATTTTTTCCACCTCTACACCATCCTGTCCACCTCTACACCATCCTGTCCACCTCTACACTTTCTTGTTCATCTTTATACCAGATCCATAAGTATGGCGACGTATGAACACCTTAAAAAACACTTCTTTGGGCCATATTTCTCCCACATGCCCATTTGTTTTCTCTAAAACAAAACAACCAACACTTTACACATAAAAACAGAAGACAATTACAAACAAATAACAACACTGAGGTTTTTTAAGGCTCATTTTATTGTTGGATCTTTTTCGTATTGTTTCTTTTTCTTAAAGATTTATTTATTTATTATATGTAAGTAAACTGTATATACCAGAAAAGGGCATCAGATCTCATTACAGATGGTTGTGAGCCTCCATGTGGTTGCTGGGATTTGAACTCAGAACCTCTGAAAGAGTAGCCAGTGCACTTACTCACTGAGCCACCTCTCCAGCTCTTTCATATTGCTTCTTAACCACACCTGGAAAATGTTTCCCCTTAGCCATGCAACCAATAATTACCTCAGAGGTTTTTGTTTATTTGTTTTGTTTGTTTTATTTATATATGGGTACCCAGGTACACATGGGGTCTAGAGAGCATCAGAACCCCTGTACCCGGAGTCATATTGTTGTGAGCTGACTGATTTGGGGTGGGAGGGTTAGAACAGAACATATGCCCTTTGCAAGAGCAGTAAGCCATTTTAATCACTGAGGCCTCTTGCCACCCCAAAACTGTTTTTAATCGAAGTTCCCTTGAGCCATCTCAGTGCTGAGTATAATTTTTCTTCTGTTTTCACATCCCTCAACCCATTGTCAACCTTTGATGCAGTTAGCACTCTTCTCATTCGTACACTTTCCAGAGCACCAAGAACATCCCTGAAACCGTCCTGATGCTTCTGGGTCCTTTCCTCACTCCTCTCCTCTCCTGCGCTTCCTACTGTTGCAGTACCCAAGAGACAGGCCTAGATTTCCTCTCCATCCACCCCCACCACCTTTGTAAGGTTTCCACTCTCTTAGCTTTAAATACCATCCATCTCAGACAGCCTTCAAAGCCGATCTCCACTAGAACGTGCTTCAACCCTCAGACTCAAATGCTCTGCTTATCCAGTAGACACCTCTTCCTTTGCATGATCAACATACAAAAACATTTAGTCTGTTCTTTCTGTGGGTTTTTTTCCATCTCACATGTTGGTGACACCATTCAAGAGTCTGATGCCAAAACATCAACATCTGTCTCAATCTTTTCCTTTGCCACCATGTTTGTTATATGAAGAATTTCCATATCCAGACTATAGCCAGTTCTCTCCAGCATCACAAGTCCCCACCATCCTTTGCCATAATGAAATTGCTTCCTGGCCGGGCTTCCTTTGTTCTCCACGCTTTCCACTGTCTGCTTTCAACAGCACAACCAAAATTATGAATCAAAATGTCCAATGTATCCTGTCTCTCTTCTGTTTAAGTCCTGCAATGCCTCCTTACCTTACCCAGAGGCAAAGGCTAGGTTCTAAGGTGGCCAACCAGTCATTACATGATTTGACTCCTGGTTACTTCTTTGACTTCACCTTTTATAGTCTTCCTTCACTGGCCTTCTGTTTTACTGCCAACATTCTAGGTAAGGCCCTGCAATAAAAACCTTGCCTTGACTAGTCCCTTTGTAACAAGATGTAAGCATTGAATGGCTTATATCATCCAAATCTCTTTTTAAAAAAATGCCTGGATACCTTCTCAGAGTCCAGCTTGAATGTGAATCCTGCAGGAGCCCAGCATTCCTAACTCTCCATCCACAACTCTATTGATTTACACATATTTTATCCCATTGGATCTATTCTGGTGAAACCCTAATATGCCAATTTATTGTTTGTAATAGTTACTACTTACTCTCTTGTCTCACAAGAAAGAGAAGCTTTATCTGTTTCATTCACAGAGCTGTCATAAATCCCTAGGATACAGCTAGCACATGGTAGGTACCAAATAAATCATTTCTGAATGAATAAATGTTGTGAAGTCAACAGCCCACACATCTATGAAATACAGGTCAACTTATATAGACTTGTTAGAGATCTAACAGCTTTTTCTTTTTTTACCTCCAAGTCACATTCTCAGCACAGCATCAAACTATTAGCTTATATTCCTCTTTAGCCTACAGGTTTAAACCTTTTTGGTTGTTAATTACAAATACAAAACTTTAGAATCAAGAAGTGTAAACCAACATTCAAAGATGTCAGTGAAAGCTCAGAGAAAAGTTGAGTTGGGGTTAGTGAAAAGGTAAAGGAAGCAAAAGACAGCGTGATACCTAGAGAGGGTTGGGGCTTCCGGTGTGCCATCTCCTCTCAAAGAAGATGATCAACACTCATAAAAGAGGAAGACAGAGTCTACTTATAGAGTTGGATATCTTGGTGTGACCACTTTAAGGACAACACAGCAGCATAATATAAGTCACTCCTAATCATGGAGACTTTGTTTCCAGTTGTGTATCTTAGTGCAACGCTTACTCATCTACAAGTGACATTCATGTAGTCATTTGTTTGCAAAAGAGGAAGCGATCCAGAAATCCATCAAATAGGAACATATGAAATAAACAATAATAAATCGTCTACTGTGGAGGAACTATGTGACTGTATTAAAGAAAGAGAAATCTCAGTAGTGATAGCAGAAGAGTTCCAAAACTGCAGAATGCTAAAAGGAGAGGGAGAGAGGGAAGCAGGAGAGGGTATGAGAGAGGGGGAGAGAAAGATTTTGATAGGAATATATTTATGTTATAGGGAGGCTTATAGAAAATATATTTGTACCTCCTTTTATATATTAGAAGAAAATAGAAGAATTTAATACAAATGGAAGATATGTTATTCTAAAGTAACTACCAGGGACCAATACTGTCCCACAGGTAAAACTTCTACCTACAATAATACTTACAGCATGTTCAAATGGTTTTAATTAAGCTTCTTGATAGTAATAATTGTTTATAAGTATGTGGAATATACTGAGTGAAAAATATAATAAATTCTATGAGGAAAATTGATAATGCTCCCCTTTTCCAAAAAGAGAGAGAAATGGGGTAGGAAGGAAGAGCAGAGGAGAAGGCCCTTGAAGAGTTGTGTAATGGCTATTTCTTCAATGGAAGATTTAAAGAGTAAATAACCACTGTGTTTCACCCATAAAATGAAGTAGAATGAATAATATCAGACTGGGAATACAACAGCTAGCTTCGGACTCTATCTTTTTTACTCAGTAGTTTTAAAATGTACCCTCACTTCCTCATGTTTTATGAACGATGGAAAAGTATCAGAAACTGAAAGTGGATGGCCACCATGTGTCCAAATAAGAGAAAAAGTTCCTAGGAAGGCAGCGGGAAGGCTTAGACTAAGCTTGTTTCCATCATATACAAATGACTATGACAAACATGGACTCGCTTATTAATAAGAGAATTGAGATGCTATCTTGCCATCCATTATCTACGAACCTTGTTGAAAACCTGAGAGGAAAGCAGTCCCGGCAGATATTTGTTCTAGACCATGGCCAGATAACTGTAGTACAAAACCATAAAACCAAGACAAAGGTGCTCAAAGCAGGACCATAAAAGCTGGCCAAGCCAGTCCCCAGGGGACTGCTTAAGGTTCACAAGAAAAAAACAGCATGTAGACAGCTCCCAGAGCACAACTCAAGCAAGGTGGTTCAGCAAGGTCTCTTTATTTTCTAACTAAAATCCTTACAATAGCCACTGATGGCTTGTTTATATCCCCCCTCCAAACTTTATGGACCATATCACCTTGAAAATAGATACAGACAATGAGAACCTACAACCCACTCTCCCCTTCATTCCCCTACCCACCCTTCCTTCCTCTTGCTCTGCCTGCCTCGTTTCCTTCCCAATAATTGTTTTAGAGTGCACAGCAAGCACTATTTACAGGATTATGAAACAGTAGTCCTTACTGTGAGAAGCCAGACACCAAAAGCAGACACTAAAGTGATTGCACTCACATGAAGTTGCAGAAACGCATGTCTGATGAAAGGTCAGGGAAGCAGATATCAGAAAGGAAAGGGGATTGGGAGCAGGTACGAAGGGGCTCTGAAGAGCTTTAAACACCCACTCTTCCTTGGGCACTGAGGATACTTTTAATGGCTTTTCTGTGCATTTGTTCGACACCCCGTTTTAAAACAAACAAACTCTGAAGTGCTTTTGAGGAAGCAGACTCCATTTTGTTAGCGAGGAAGAAATAGTTTAAGCAGACAAAAGTTTTCTGTTAGTTCCATCCCTATAGCCAGTATACAGCCTGAAGGGAAATAATCAGGGGAACAACCAGATGCTATCACATCCTCACATGGTAGAAAGCCAGCTATCAAATTATCCAAATATCCTAAGTGTAACATCTGGACTGCGGCGTACCACTGTGGTAGCCATCTTCTACTAAAAGATACAATGTAGGCAACCTTTGAGTATAATTAGCATGGGAAATTAGGGCAGTACCTAGCAGAGCCTGAGAGAAGAGGGGAAATAGCACTCTAAGGGAGCTTCTGAGATATTGCTCAGAACAAAGGCCCATCTGTCAACAAAGTGTAATAGGGAGCCTGTCTTTCTGTATAGATTCCCAACAATGAGTTGCAGGGATTGCCTGTAGGGGACAGAGATTACTGAACGGGACAAACCCTAAGACAAAAAGAAAGTTCATCAAATAGGTAGTTTCATACACTCTCCTTTTTCTTAGAGAAGATGAATGGAGGCCAAAATGTCTGAATTTAGGAGTTGAATTCTCTCAGAAGAAAACAACAGGAGTGTAGGCTAAATCTCCCTACTCCCACTTATAAATACAGGGTTATAATTAATGAACTAAGAAGTATCTCGGTTTTTTTGACACAGTATCTCATGTAGCCCAGGCTGGCATTGAGCTAGCTATGTATTTAAAAATGATCCTGACCCTCCAGCCTCCACATCCCAAGTGTTGGGATTATAGGCCTACACCATTATATATCTTTCACTAATTCAGTTACTGCTAACAGGACATTTCACAAAAATTTCAAACAAAGAGAGGAATATCAAGAAGCATTTGTGGAATTACATAAAATTACTGATTACCTTAATTATTTTTCTAGTCCCACAAAGAGACCACCATGACTATGGTAACTTATTAAAAAAAGATGTTCTTGGGGCTTTTGGCTTCATAAGGTGACTTCATGACCATTATGACAGAGGACATGTCAACAGGCAGATAGACATGGCCCTGGAGCAGTAGCTGAAAGCTACTGAGTGTGAAGCAAAAAAAAAAAAAAAACAGCTAACTGGGAACAGTGTGGGCTTTTAAAAAAATCACAAAGTCCACTCTCAAGACAAGCCCTTCAGCAGGGTCACACCGATTAATCCTACCTACACACTTCTACCCAGTAGGGACTAAATATTCAAATCTATGAGCTTAAGGGGTCATTCTCATTCAAACTACCACACTGGTACTTAGCCCTGTTGGCCTATGAATTATTCATTTTATATAGTTTAAGATAGTATCAAAAAGAGAAGACCAAGACTGTTTTTCTTCTAATGATTCAATAGTCAGGGCTTGCCCAAGGCCAAGAATTGCATCAGAATTGGGTTGTGCATATTGGGTCATTCCTCAGGTAATTCTTCCCTCATTTAAGCCACAGATACTCACTAGCAAGTACAGATTAGCCTTGGCTGTAGATCTATTCAAAGATGATTTTCTTCCTTCCTTCCTTCCTTCCTTCCTTCCTTCCTTCCATTCTTTCTTTCTTTTTTAGTTTTTTTTCAGTTTTTCAAGACCCGGTTTCTCTGTGTAGCTCTGGCTGTCCTGGAACTCGTACTGGCTTCAAACCCCAAAATTCACCTGTCTCTGCCTTCCAAGTGCTGGGGTTAAATTCCTCACTGCCTGACTGAAGATAGGCATTTTTTTAGCATGATGTTTAAAGTGGGTAGAACGTCCTCGATTATCAGTGATGTTCTCTAAAGTAAACATTTTAAAACGTTTAGTCTTAAAGTAGAGGTTTTTCTTCGAAATAGGAAGTATCTTTCCTACTCCAGGGAGTTCCTCCATGGTGTTTTAATCCAATTGCTTTCTGTGCCCATCCCTGAAGGTATAAAACACATGGAAGCCTTCGTCACCTCTCGATATTAACTGGTACCTTTGCCTAAAGCAATTACACATAGTAGTGGCTCAAGCCCTAAGCCAACATAAAGGATGCTTTTAGCTACATGGACTTATGTTAACGGTATCTTAATTTATAGAAGTGAACCTTAATATCCACGCTATTCTTTTGCTTTCTCCAGCAGATGACTGACAGGGAAACCTTCCCATCATGCAAGGATAGGGGACCGTCCTGAAACTTTTTTTTTTTTTTTTTTTTTTTTTTTTTTTTTTGGAGTGCTGTGGAGAAAACAGGAAGTCTCACTGGTGTGCTGTATTACAGATTTGGTGGTGACATCAGGAATGCTAGTCCCACTCTGAAGGTAGCTGAAAACAGAGACGAGCCTGCGGAGAATTTCAGCCATGTATGTTTCTGCCCTTTGTAAAACAGTCTCTAGCTCTGAGCAATTCCAAGAGTCAATAAAGCAGTTAGGCTGACATGGAGACACACTAGTTTGAGACAATCTGTTTCATTATAGGATACAACAATTAAAAAAAATAGTCCTTAATTTGATTCTATATCAACACTTTGATTTCTAAATATTGGTCATGATTTATTACTTTTAGAGTCAATAATATCAGGAAACACAGAGAACACTCCATTTTAAAATCCGTATAGCATTTTATGCACATATTCTTATATAACATATGTTTTGGATTCTTTTTTGGGTTCTCTATATATATAGCTCTAGCTTAGTGACTTACTATATAGACCAGGCTACCCTTGAACTCAGTGAGATCTACCTGCCTTTGCCTCTTGAGTGCTGGGCTTAAAGGTGTGGGCACTATGCCTGGCTCAACTGATAGATTTTAAGTACATAAAAAATACAAAGGTTCAGGCTGATGATGAAGTTTGGCAATAAAGCAATTTTTCTCACTTATCCAAAACTTTGGGTTTGATACTCAGCATTAAGAGAAAGGAAGCGGGGAGATGAGACACCCAATTAAATCTGAAATTGAATTTTGGACAAGCAATGAATAACTTTTAGTATGTTTGCCTGTGAAATATCTACTATATAATTACATTTTAAAGTATCCATTGTTGATAGCAAATTTAAATTCAGCTAGATCCCCTGAGTTATCTGCAAACCTCATCCCTGCTCCTTCATCTAGCTAAACACACCCTCTTCCTGCAAGATTGGGTCCATGAAGGACCAGAGCTACACTGCCCTTCAGCACAGCCAACCACGCCTAACCCATCCACCGTGATTTTGCCCTCCTTGACCAAACTATGATCACAGAGAGCCCACATATATCTATACCAGAGAAAAATCAGGCAGTTCCCAAATAAAAGAGTAATAGACACCAGAAAACAGCTGGCCTGCTCTGCCTCCCTTCCTTGACCACTGTACCTTGGATACACAAGCAGTCATCTCCTAGATTCTGGAACGTTTCCATTTCAGAATCTGCATGCTCTAATAGTAACACACGGGATAACGCTGCCAGTGTTTTCTTTAGCAAAGACACGATAGCTTATTATTTAACCTGTACGTTAAAATATTTGCTATTCAAGTATTTGTTTATTTTAGCTTTGCCAAACTGTGGCTTATCTTCAAGTGTTCAAGGTAGCCAGAGCAGGCAGATTTCCATCTAACACATCATATTGCTGCTCGATTAATTATTCATCAACGGGGCCCCGTGAGCCAGAGTGCAGACCATGATGGATTCATTTATCTTGACACTGTAATTAGCAGTCTGGATTGGAGGTGTTGTTTATCAACTGAGTTCAACTGGTTGTTAATGAGAGGAAACACAAACAGTTCATAGGACATAGGTTTGGCTTCCATCTTTAACTCCTACAATGCAGAGATTACAGGAGGCAAGTGGAGTGGCAGGGAGACAGGAATGATGTAGCAAAGGCAGCAGGAATAGGCAGGAATGGGCATCAGTCACTCTGTGCATTCTGGTCCCTCTCATCAAACCCCATGCACTTCTATTGGCCAATATTTTCATTGGTTGCCCTAATTCTGTAGTCATAATACATTCATCATTCTGTAACCTTTTTCACTTACAATGTATCTGGAAGATTTTTCATGTTAGCACTTGAATCTTCACTTTACTGGTTTTACAGCTGGATTCCATTTCATTGTAAAAATGTTGGAGTTTATTTAGTTCCAATTGAATTTTTGCCTTCTTTATTAAAATCACAAGCAATTCTGTGCTAAATATTCTGATTTATTCTTATGCATAATCAAAAGTTTTTCAATTGTAGTTACTGGATGAGAATATCCACTTGTTTAAAAAATGGATGCCTGGAGATATTACTCAGCAGTTAAGAGCATCTGATGCTCTGGCAGAAGATACAGGTTCAATTCCCAGTACCTACATCATGACTATCAACCATCTGTAACTCCAGTTCCTGGGGATCCAACATTCCTTTCTGGCTACCACAAGCACCAGGCATATACACATGGTGCACATAAATATATGCAGATAAAACACTCATGCATACAATTTAAAAAGAGTAATATGAAGGGTTGGGGAGGTATTTCAGTTGATAAAGTGCCTCATTTGTAAGCATGAGAATGGAAATCTAGATCTCGAGAACCTACATAAAAAGCCAGATGTGGAAGAACATCTGTGGAAGAACTTGTACATGCATGTGAGCATACATGCAAACACAAATTTAATATGTATGTATGTATATATGTATGTATGTATGTGTTGCTTAATAGACATAGCATTATACAGACTTACTTATATGTACATAGATTAGTGTATCTCTCAAACCTCATCAGACAAGCTTCTTGTAAATGGCACTTAACCCAGAGATCTATAATGGTCAATGTACTGAGAATAAGAGACCAGAATTCTCAGCCCTAAGCAGGGTGTCTATACCATACTCCTTCCCCAAATGCTTAGGAATCTATGCAGAAGGGTCAGAAAAATTTTAAGAGTCAGAGGTGGTGAATGACTTCAAGGAAACAGTTGTATTTTCCCATCACAACAAGGCAAATGCACATACAAACTCACATGCACATTCCCGGTGGCTTGCCTGGTGAGTTACCATGGCCTTTATCAATGAGATCTGAGCTATGGTTGTTACATTTGTCCATTTGCTATTAAACATAAATAAAGGAATTTCCAAGTCACCCTGGTGTGAGACATCAGACATGCCTTTTTGTGATCATAAGGACTCCTTACTCTGTCTAGAGAGAATGAAAACAGTTCTACCTGTGTGGTAGACCTTGGCACAAAGATCGGGCAATAGCATAATTAAAATGTGTAAGGTCCCGATGAGTTTTCTGGAGGAAATGTTTTTTTCTGGAAATGAGACTTCCACACCTAGACACCTGAAAGTATAATAAAATGGTGCAGAGGCTTTTGAAAGGGGGATAAGGATTGATGTGAGCAGGGTCATGTCTGTTTCCATTCCTTGGGTCCTAGGTTCACAATACTACCTAAGCAGAAACTGTCTATAAAAGTGTTGTTGCCTTGGGGATAGGGTACACCGTGAACTGAAAGATAATGTCCGTCTCTAATCTGTGTCCTCACTGGTAATTTAAAAATTATTTCGTCACTTTATCAGGCTTTGTCCTCGAGGTGATGCCTTATGTAATGAGGCCAATGGGGACTGTGATCATGAGCCTGCTCCTCCTCCTAACCTTCAGCCAGGTTCCTCAAGCCAGTGTAACACCAAACATGCCCCTGTGTCTGTGAGCCAGGCATTCTGCAGCCCTTTGATAGTCATGCTGACAGCTGCCTTTAGGCAAAAATGACAGTATCTGCCCAGTGTATGTATTGACTCAGTCAGTACACATCAGTGACTCTTCCAAAATGGAAGGTGTCCAACGTAATCATTTGCCATCAACTGGATGGTTGATCTCCACTGAGGATGGAGCCAAGCCAGGGGCTCAGTGTTGACTGCTGCTCCTCGATGTCTGCACATCAGTAGCAGGTTAGTCTTGATGAGAAAGAACCCATGAGTATTGGGTTTCTACTCTGTCACTATGACATGAAGCTTGTAACTGCTGTCAGATGACCAAGCCACTATGCCTACTTGGTGGTTCTTTCATGCCAGATACTTACTATAGGCATTACTATTTAACGCAAGGCTTGCCATATGTTACACTCTCTCTTACACATGCTTCTATATACGTCTTTCCCAGATGTCTCTGTTCCTAATCCTATATTCTTTCTCCTTCTAGGTCCTCAACAACCAAACATGCCCTTTATTACAAAACATAGACTTCTGGGTGCTTTTACTGTATACTATTTCTTTGTTTTGCATAAACTGTATGGCCATATATACTGCCAAAATCTCCATTTTTTTTTAACAGGATTACCCCTAAATAGAGCTATATTAAACCAGGCCATTTCCAACTTATACTAGAGTCAATTCACCTGCAAACCAAATTTGGTTGGCCTTTAATACTTTCATAAGCCGGTCAAAGGGGTCTCCTGCCCACATTCAGTCATAGATGTGACCTGAGGGATCCGTTTCACATGTTCATATTGTTTGTTTATTGTTTGTTCCCTGTGCCAACCTCAGATGCTGTTCTTTTATTCTGCCACGAATGTAATTTGATGCTGCACTGGCTCTCACAGTAAGAAGCAAGGCAGTGAGAAGTGGATGAAAAGGTAAATGGAAGATGTTCTGGATGTCACTACATCCTACTCAGCATAGAGGCAGAGCCCTGGAGGTACAGTAGAAAACGTCACAATTATTCTTCCTCAATTCACCAGTTAAAAATTTCGCTTCCCGGGAGTACAAGCAGTAACAGGGCAGACGAAAATCAGCATGTACTTAAGTAAAATTCTATTTTTCCCATTGGAAACCCACTAGGGAACCCAAAGCATTTCTGCTCTAATAAGCAGGCTGAGGTGGATCCTCCAGGGCCAGAAGAACTAAGTGCAGTCAGCTAGGAGGAGGGCTTATTAAGACCATGAAGATCAGGGTGGGGTGGTTAAGAGCACTTACTTGCTCTTCTAGAGGTCCTGAGTTCAATGCCCAGCAACCACATGGTAGCTCACAACCATCTGTAATGGGATCAAATGCTCTCTTCTAGTGTGTCTGAAGGCAGTTACAGTGTACTCATATACATAAACTTAATAAATAACTCTTTTTTAAAAAGACCATGAAAGTCCCGTGGCTATCCAGCTCCAGTACAGTCCAACAAAACTCCCTATGAAGACCAGAACACTCTGCTGACTTTGCACTGGCTACTTGTGGCTGCCAGAGTACTCCAGAAAGTGACTAAAGAGGCAGAGAAACTATGCTGTGGGTCTTAGGGTATCTTAGTTTACATTCAAATGGCTGCAGGTGGCCTGGTGAGCTGAAACAGCACAAAACAGGGACCACATAGGTCTTGATCCTTGGGATGAATACCACAGGCCCCATGGAGGGGTTGAAGGCAGAGCTGCTTTTAGGTGAAAAGGTGAAATCCCCCAGTAGGTGTAGGATGGGCTTTAGAGTCAGTAAAGCTCAAGTCAGCATTCACCATATTCAAATCCCAGCAAGTTGAGATTCATTTTAAAGCAACAGTTTATGGAGTCATTGTCAGTATTAACAGTGGAGCTTCTGGAAGGAATTCTGTCTGTTGTGGTCACTAACATGGTCTCTGATCCTAACTTCCTAACCTCACCTTTCACCATCTTCTGCATTCCCAGAGCTTAGCACCAGAATAACACCAAAGCCCAGATCTTTGGTCTAAGCTTGCCGTCCCACTGGGAAGGATGAAGGGGGTTAATAGTACCTCCTAGGTTGGGTATTCACATTTATTAGCCTCTGAGAGCAGAAGGCATGAATAAACTGAGTGTCAACATGGATACTCTAATTACTTTTTAGGGTGCAAAAAAGTGGAGTTTGTTCTATAGCCTCATAAATATGGCATTTCCTTCCACACCTTCTCTGACTACCTCACTGACAAAATGACCTAATAAAAACCAGCATCCTTGTTACACTGGGGGAAGCGAGATTCTTGCCTAGTTTGTGCTGTCAGTTCCCAGGAGTAAAAATCTGAGGAGAGGCTGAGATTATCAGTGGAGAGCCCTTGTCTGGGAATTACGTAATTCCCACAAGGCAAGCAGCCAGCTGGGTTTGGCAGCTCACCAGGGTTTGCTGGGGGCTGACTTCTCTGTTTGTTTGGCTCTTTAGCAAGTTGCTTTTGTTTTTGTTTGGGATGTTGGGAGTCACGTTTTTTAAACTATTCAAGTATTTTCAGGTCTGCTTTCCTGCCTGTTATTGGGGAGAAGAGAGAGCGCGCGCTCTTTGTTTACGACTAGTAATGACCTCGTTATTTTGTGGCAGGAGGTGTGGGGAAATTCTGAGGTTTTGAATTTTAATCTAGTTCCGTGATGATTCCCTCTGATGAATTTATGTTTTAATTTTTAGCCATGTCTCAGCACCACATATCTTATTAATAAATGAATGCATAAACAAAATCCATGAACCTGGGCCTAGGGATTTGAAACAGGAACCTTGCTGAGTTTCAGGGATGAGTTTGAACTTCAGAGCCTCTCATCTTGTAATTTGTGATTTCCCATGCAAAACCTTGTGCTGAAGGAGCAAAGTAGGTCACTCCCAGCCGCACCAAGATAGAATGCAGCGAGGTGCTATCAAGAATACCCCACAGCCTGTCGTGTCCACTGTTAACAGGACACTATTAGAGCTCTTATTTGGCTGATATTCCTGGAAATCAAAGGCCAGCAAGTCAACAATTCTTCCACCCTTGTCAAAGCGGCGAGGAAGAAGGCGGCATTCCCGGAGCAACTCATGAAGCAGGGAGCTCGTGAGCGTGGAAATGGAAGGTCCTGGGAACCTGTGGCGCCAGTCTGACACTAATTCTTTTATTATTTTCTGCTCTTTCTTGGGTTTTGCTTTCTTGGGAGAATCGGTAAAATAGCCTCGGTTAGTTCATCCTGATCTCCTTGAAAGTCACTTTGTGCTCTTTAAAGAAGAAACAAAACACAGAGTTCAATGGCTGCCCTTCATATTTAAATCACTTTACCAGCTTGCAAGCCCACCTCAGGCTTTCAAAAGACCGAAAAAGAAAAAAAAAAAAAACAAGTTATGACAATTTACAGTCTTGCAGTGAACCCAAGTCGGTTCCCTGGGGAGTAAGGGAGTAGCAACAATCACAGTGACAGTTTCTTCAAAGACAAATACAACGAATGCGGTCTCAGAGCAAGCAAAAAGGAAAGATTACATCCTAACCTGGTTCCCTTTGGTCAATAATTGTAAATTCCTTTTTATTGTCTCTTTCCCCACCTCCATGGAGAAGGCCACCTGGAGGGAAAACCAGCTCCTAAATTGACGCCCAGAAAAAAAAACATGAATGGAGTGTTTCCCAGGAGTTTATTGTCTGTCTACATTTTGTTTAGTATTTGCCCCATAGTCAGGCTGGGCTAAGAATTGTATGCTCTACAGAAAGATGACCCACCACTATGTCCTTGCCACCACTGGCTCTCCACACCCCAGGCAGCATCCATGATATCAGATAGTATATGTAGCTCTTGCACACTGGGTGTCCCATTCTCAACATGACACCAAGGTCCTGGCTTTTCCCTTACTGTCACATCAGGCTGAAAATATCCTCAGAGCTGAAAGGCTAGCAGCAGGGCAGGTTCGCAGGAGCAGCAGGACACCCCTCAGTCTTGTCCAGTGACTACTGCAGCCCACTTCATTGGGTTTCCTCTCTAGAGTCCTGGATGATGCTATCCACAGAACTCTAGAGGTATGGCATAGTGGAACAGCCCCTGGTGAAGTCAGCCATGGGTCCCAAGCACAACTCCTCCATAAAGAGAAATCTTTGGAAAGCAAAGCACAACCTATTGAGCTATCATTTCCCATAAAATTCATTAGATGACGAAACCCTGTTCACCAAACTGATGAAAAGCTTAAATAAGAGGATGTATAAAAGACAGGGGAACCTGAAGGCTCATGCTTGTAATCCCAGTACCTGGAAGAGGATAGACACAGAAGGATGAAGAATTCAAGACCGGCCTCAGCTATATAGTGAGTTCAAAACCAGACTGGGCTGCTGAGTAATGACAGGAACATTACGATAATAAAAGTATCCAAAGTCAGGTGATAGAAGTTTCTACAAATACTCATGCTTTATCTTGTTTTTATTCTCTTGAATAAAAAAAATTTTTTGAATTTCTCAGTGAATAAACAGCACACACTTTCTCTATTTCTGTTTGTTTCTCTCACATGCATAGTGACAAGACAGGAGGAACAGAGGACTCTGTGAGACAAGTGCCCATCCAGCTGTGTACAGGAAATACTTGTGTTTCCTGTGTCTTACTATTCTCAACTACAATATAAGGAAAGATGAAGCTTAAATGAAAATTGAGCTGGCATACGATTGGGTATGAGAAAGGAAATCATAAGAAGGAATCAGTCCTCAAAGTAGTCTGGGAGATCTCACAGAATATAAAACAATCACAGTATATATAAAAGGATCACAGTATATAAAATGCCCAGAAGAGCCAGAAGGTTCCAGGTCTTGGTGGTGGCAGCCCATATCTTTAATCCCAGCATTTAGGAGGCAAAGGCAAGTGGCCTGCCTGGTTTACAGAGTGATTTCCAGGATAGCCAGAGTTATATAAAGAAACCTCATCTTGAAAAGCCAAAACTAAAAGAGCAAGAAGGCTGTGGTTGAGAAGGCTAGACTGTTGCCTGCTGACTCTGTGAGACATCCAGTAACACAGGGTATAGGGAGACACACAGCTCAGCCAGTGTACACTTTCCTAGGCGATGGTTGGCGACACGATCGGCAATACACAAGCTCCAGAGGATGCTGGAGATGACACTTCCCCTGGGATTCTCGTATGCTTGCTTAGTGGAGCCATACGGAAGAGGAGTGGGAGGCAGGAGCGCCTCATGCAGATCGTGCACATGAACACTTTCCTGTGGCTCCCATCTACATCTAGATGCCATGAAGATACCATACCATCCCATTCTTCAAAATACACATTACGTACAGATGGTGAATACCTTAAAGAGCATCAGTTTCAAACTGTGTCTTTTCAATAGACACAGAGCCCATACTGAGTGACAGCCAAATGTCTTTCCTTTACCTGGCTGCCTTTTGCCTGAGAAACTGACCCTTGTTACAGAACCCAGGATACTGATATGAGCCAAAATTTAAAACACAGACCATCACCAGGACCATGAAGGAGGTAAGGTGCAGAGTGGATAAAATGTCTTTTCTGATAAGTCTTTTCTTGAACTAGAGTCTGGAAGACACCTGGCTGGGAGTCAGAAGCAGGGTGGTCCTGGAGAGCCTCCAGAGACCCACCCATTCTGTGCCCAGTACACAGTCAAAGCAACAGAATTCTTCACATTTCTGCAAAAGGTGTTGGCTTTCAATCCAAATTCAACTTAATTTCCCCTTGAGGTAGTCAGAGGTTACCTGCTCTTGGGATAGAGGGTTTCCTTTGAGGCCTGGTGACTCAAAAGCTCTTTCTCTCCATCAGGGTATCGTAGGTGTAATGCTTGGAAGTAGAGGAATAGGAGCAGCTGCATTATACTCAGTCATCCAGAAAGATGAGTCTACATTCCCTAGCAAATGCTTGGCTTTAGATCCAGCCAGGAACACATGAAGTGAAGCCAACTATCTTTTGCTTGCAGAAAACAACAACAACCAACCAGGGAGAAGGAGGAGGAGAAGGAGAAGAAGAAGGAACAGGAATGTGGGTGGGGAGGGAAGAAGAGGAGGAAGAAGAGAAGGAGAAGAGTATGATTAGTCCTAACATATATTTTTTTTGCTCTTAGGGCTCTTTGATTTTATCTCATGTGGAATGGCCACACTCTAGCACAGCTGCAGAACAGTAGAAACTGAAAAAAAACATAAAGTACTATAGAAGCTCTACCCCCCAGGGACTATGATATGAGAAATGAAGTGTTTTCTACAATTTTCTCAGCTCCTCACTCTGACCAGGTTTACTTGTTTGTCTGGAACTCATGGTCCACACTGTGTACTCCGGAACATTCCCACTGCGCTCCAGCCAGCCAGTTCTCACCGGCAGACCTGCAACTGTGCAGAACACAGGGGTGACTGAGGCTGTCCTACCTTTCCTTACTACACATAAATGAAAGAAAGGATGACCAGGAAGGTCTTGCCTCCAATCCCTCTTTCCTTCCCTTCTAAGTTTGCACAGAACCTGCACATACTATTGAAGGAACCGGGCTCTTCTTTACTTTTGCATCTGGAAGTACAGTCAGAATGGGCATTTTACCATTCTTAATTTTTGTTATTGTTGTTGTTTGTTTGCAAAACAGGGTCTTACTATGTAGCCTTGGTTGTTCTGAACTCATGATATAGACCAGTCAGGTCTTGAACTCACAGAGTTCTACCTGCACCTGCCTCCTGAGTGCTGGGATTAAAGGCATGCACTAGTATTCCCTATTCATTCTGTTTTTAAAAATGTGTATTTAAAGATTTTTCTGATGTGTATTTGTATGTACCTGTCTGCCTATATGCACACAGAGAAGACCAGAAGAGGCCATTGGATCCCATGAAACTGCAGTTATTGATCGTGAGCCATCATGTGGGTTCTGCAAACTAAACTTGGGTCCTCTGCAAGAGCAGCAAGCAGAACATTGAACGTGCTCTCCACCGCTGGGCCATCTCTGCAGCCCCTCAGTCTGTGTTTTTGCTACCAAGTGTCCAGCACTATTCCCAGGCATGTTTAGAGTGAGCATCACAAGTACAGCAAAGTCTGGAGCTAAAAAGAGAGACCAACTTTCAGCCTGTGCAGGTTAGGGAGATCCAAACCACTGGTGCTAGATGAACTCATTTGATTTAGTGGCTGCAGCAGTCTGGTCTTTTAAATTGTTTCCTAACAGAATGAACCAGCTCTTGGAAAATCGGACTGACCATAATTTGCTACTAATTGTAGCTTCAAATGAGCTACTCTAGGCACGGCAGATAGTGAGACATAAATTCAAGCATCTGCCTTCAGAATGTCCTTGGATTAAGGTGAACTTCTGTGCCCTTACTGCCCAGGCTTCTGGTGGGTAAAGGATTTCTCTGCCATTTGTGTAGATAACTCTACTTCCCAAATTTAGGTAAGTGCTCAAGTTATTGGAAAAGAAAGGCATGGTTCTAGGTGGCATTTGGACATCTGAAAAAGTCAGAGAGGCTAATTGTATAGTGTACTTATGATATGCTTTTCCCTGGCTGTCCATCCTCCGTGATATTTAACTTTCTTCTGGTCCCTTACTTTTTGGATCATTGTCAGAGATTTTGGTCTATGGACCATGTTTAGTCCATTCGACCTCAATCTACTAAGTCAGAATTTAGGGGTAGCATGGAGGAAGGTGCCAGAATTTGGCATTTAAAATATTATCCCAAATGCTTGTTAGTTAGGTCTGTATGTGGTACTGATGCCTAAGTGATCCCAGGACTGGGGGTAGAGCCAAGTAAAAAGTACTTGCTCAACATGGACAATACCAAGTTTCATTGTCAACACTGAAAGAACAAAGGGTCCCCCAAAAGATTCAAGTTATACCCGTTTGAAAACCTCAGCTTTGTTGAGAGTGAGTTCATTGTCAAGGGAGAATTTTTTTTTTTTTTGTTGTTGTTGAATTTTTGGTTTTTGAAACAGTTCCTCTGTGTAGCCTTGGCTGTCTTAGAAATCAATCTGAAGAGCAGGCTGACCTTGAACTCATAGACATCCACCTGCCTCTGCCTTAAAGGCATGTACTACCACCACCCGACCTCCAGGAAAAGACTTCTAAGTGGAATCTTCAGTTTTGGTTAAAGTGACATGGAGATTGTAGAGTTGGAGAATGAGGATGGTGTAAGGAAAAGATGACGGGGCACCAATGTTGTAAAAAGATGATGTCCCGGGTTTTGGCACCAATGTTAGGGGAAGGATGAAGAGAGTAGGGGCATATGGTCCATGGAGGTGTGGCGAGGCCTTGGGGCAAGGGAGATGCCTCTGGGGTGCCCATGTTGGGAATCCCTTCCCCCGAGGGACCAGCCACACGACGGTATAGTACAGAATAGAGTTTATTCAGGTCATGGGAGAGTTAAGAGGGTAGTAGAGGCAGGGGGTGGGGGGGGATAGAGAAGTAGAGTCCGGCCATGAGCATGTGGAGGGAGAGGAGGGAAGGGAAAGGGAAGAGTAGGGGTAGGGGTGGGAGAGCAAGAAAGGCAAGAGAGCCAGGAGGCAAGAGAGAGAGGAGGGGGCAAGTAGTCCCTTTTATAGTGTCAGGTCATTGGGGCGGAGCATGCCTGGCTACTGCCAGGTAACTGAGGGGTGGGGTTTACAGAATCCCAACAGATGGGTTCTCAAGTCACCCTCAGGAACCAAGCCTCCGCTGATTTCCCTTGCTCTCTTGGCCCCCACAGGCCCAGGCTGGCTAGGCTGGTTCTAGAGGTGGCTTCAAGATCATGAAATACATTTCAGGGTTCTTCCTATTTTTACCTCTATCTTCTCTCACACACATTTTATCCAGTGGCTTTTCCTCACGTCAGCCAGTCCATGCCAGTTCTTAAAGACCCTCATTTCTGCAGAAAGCATTGCCTCTGCTCATTGACATCTTTCCATCTTGTCTACTGAAGCCCCGACTTCCGCAGAGCTTTTTCTAGCCCCTTCTCTGAAACTGTGTTTCATTTAGAATTGAGGACCCATATATTAAAAATTCACATTTAATTTACATAATTCTCATTTTACCAGCTGCATCTTTAAATCCTCTTGCCAAAGATACTATAAGGCATTTCAAAATCTCTCTCCGTGGTCAACAGTCGCTGACTGATGGGACAGTTTCTCACCAACCCAAAGGATTGTACATTCATTTCAGATGTCTGGAGAGCTGGCACCAGCAACCAAGAGTCAGCAGGGTTACATAAGAGGAAGAATTACCCAGAGGCTAGAGACCCGATGCAGAGCCTTAGAGCATTTACTGCTCTTCTGGAGGGATGGAGCACAGGTCCCAGCATCTCTAACAGGTGCCTCATAACCACTTGTAACTTCAGTTTCAGGGAATGAGTGCCTTCTTCTTCTAGCCTCTTCAGAACCCTGCATCAATGCACACACACACACACACACACACACACACACACACACAAATGGACATTCACATATATACATAACTTAAACGATTCTTTTAAAAAGAATTAAGTCAAAAGAATGTTGCTATGGTAAAACACCAAGACGAATCAAAAACCAAAAACCAAAACCAAACAAACCAAAAACCAGCTTGGGGAGGATAGGGTTTATTTCAGCTTACAAGTCCAGGTGACAGCCCATTACTGAGGGAAGCCATGACAGGAACTCAAGGCAGGAAACTAGGTGCAGGCATTGAATCAGAGCATGGAAGGACACTGCTGACTGGTGTGTTCGCCATGCCTTACTCAGTCTGCTTTCTCATGTCAGCCAGAACCACCTGCTCAAGCATGGCACTGCTCCAGTGTTCTGGTTCCTTCTGTATCAATCATCAATAAAAATAATAATAATAATGCTACCGCAGATTTCCTTATAGGCCACTCGATGAGGCATTTTCTCAACTAAGCTCTTCCCAGATGAGTCTGGCTTGTATCAATTTGATAAAACTTAAGGATCACAATGGGAATGAGTAAACCTCTCTCTCTCTCTCTCTCTCTCTCTCTCTCTCTCTCTCTCTCTCTCTCTCTCTCTCAGAGCTCAGAAGTCCTCATACCACTCCTGGAAACAAATAGTCCTTCCTGTTGACCACAAAAAATTAATAGAAGATTATAGGTTATGCATGAGAGGATGGGGTACCCTTGTCAAGCCATGCCAAGATGTACCCTTGAGAAATTACACCAGGCAGCAGATCTAGTGTTGCATACCTGGCACTCCTGGCAGGTAGTAGGTGATGGCATAAGCTGTTCCTCGGTCCCTGAAAGCAGGCCAGTGGATATCTCTGTTTAGTAGCAAATCAGACCTGGAAAGCACAAATAGGACCTCACCTTGATAATGGAATCTGAAAGTAGAAAATATTATGGGGCTCAAACAGACTTTGACGTCAGGTTGAACACTATGCAAAACTCCCCCATACATGTTCCCCTGCAACAGAAATGGAAGTCACAGTTCTGTCCCAAGTATGAAAGAGTCTGAGTCCATATAGGTGAATTATGGGAACTAGGTGATCAACCTGGTTTATTCCAAATTGGTGAAATCCCTTGAATTCTCCCTGGACTGCCTGGTCATAAAATGGGTTTGATAATAGGGTCCCACTAGCCTCACTATGAAGATTAAGGAATGTAATATTTGCACCTCCTGGGAAGAAGGAAAAATCCACTAGCCAGTCTGCAGAGATTTAACCCTAAATGCTCTGCTAACCAATTCCAGAGCAAATGTGACAAGATTGTGTTTGTGTGTGTTTGTGTGTATGTGTGTGTGTGTGTGTGTGTGTGTGTGTGTGTGTGTGTTGTAAACAAGAAACCATGTGTTACTGTCCCAGTGAGCTCTTAAGAAAACTGGGTTGCACAGTTCAACTGTTCTCTTGTGCCTTTCTATGAGTTACAAGAAAAGAACATTTTAGGGGGCTCCAAAACAATCCTGTTAGGGAAATGTGACTGATGTGACTGCTTATCACACGGCACAGGATATTGTTTGTTTGAATAGCTTTGTTTGCAATAGGTAAGCTTAATGACAAGGGAGTCACTCTGAAAACTCAGTGGGTAGAAAAGGCAATAGCATATGGAGATACAGAGGTGTTTTTATTGTTTTTCATCCCTGTAACTTCCACAGAGTGTGATATGTGCTTCTCCAGAGTGCGTAGGAGGGTACAGAAGAGGTGAGGGAAAGACAGCAAAGACACTAGCCACTCAATATAGCTCTACGTGGTCAGATGGATTTTATTATGCAGACTCGCACAGTGAAGACATTTCTCTTCAACCTTTAAAATGTGGGATTCCAAATCGCACATTGTCAGACCCAGAAGATTTAAATAGATAACACACCTGATTGTATTTAACAAAACATGTTCAGTGAGATGTGCAAACACCTCTGGGTTAGCCGTACTTTTCTACTAATAGTCATTTAATAACTAAAGTGTGAAGGCCAAAAATTTCTGCGTTTCAGAAATACAGCTTTTCTGGTCTATTTGGGTGTATCTCCCTTCAAATATGAAACTTAGAAAGCAATTCAACATGGTCACAGAGTCAACCGACAGGGACTCCTGAGGGCTTGCAGACATCAGGAAGTCTGTAGAGGGTCTAATTCAGGCTCTCTGCATATATGTTCTGTCTGAGAAGCCTAAAGTTCTTGTTGAAATCCTAACAGTGCGAGCAGGGACTGTCCCTAACTCTTCTGTCTACTTATAGACTTTTTTTAACCCACTGAGTTGCCTTGTCCAGTCTTGATGGCATGTGCTTGGCCTTGTTGATGTCCTTGAGAGGCCTGATCTTTCCTGAGGGGAGGTAGAGTAGGGCAGTGGGGGATGGTGAGGGTATGTGGGGGATAGGGGAGGTGGAGGTGGGGAGACTGGAAAAAGGGAGGGAGGGAACTGTGGTCAGGATGTAACATATGAGAGGACTTTTTAAATAAGTGTAATAAAACAATAAGAAAAAAAGACAGTTCATTAAGAATCCATATCTATACTTGCTTTCTACAGCATACACCCTTCTATTCTTTGCCCATCTCTTACCTGCTAAAAACCTGTGAAGAAGGAATGACTTTGACTTACCTCCCAACCAAGAAAACCAAAGTACAGAGAGGCTTGGGAGCTCGCCTAAGGTCACAGCGTTAATTAATCATTGGTAAGGATGTGACTTGAATTCAGGCATAGAGATGCAATAAAACCTCCTAATTATCCATTTTGCAAGCAGATGAAGAAAGATTTTTATATTGCATGTAATTGTCTTTGAGAAGTTAGAAAAAATGTAATGTGTCCCTAGGCTTTCCATAGGCCAAATTTCAAGACTCTTGTTTAGCTTTTAATGATGAGGGAGTCACATGTTACATCATGGCTAACAACATGCCATAAATAAGTCAGAAACGCTTAATTTGGACAGCCTAACTCAGAGTTTGCAATGAAAGCAAGAGTGAGAAAACGCTTGAGAAAAAATGTTCAGAGGAAAAGGCAATAGGGAAAGATTGGCTCCCTGAGGTAAGTAGACTCTCCTTTTTGCAATTTACCCAGCACTGGGAGGGGAGGTTACTTACCACGCCCAGCCTTTGCTAGGATGTGAGTTAAAAAGTGCTTCCTTTTGAAACTCTTGCTGGATAAATTATGACTTCAAAGCAGCGACATCTCCATTCAGAAAACGGGTCGCTGACAAGAGCTCGAGGGTCTAAAGAAACTATAACAAGCAAAGAAATATGGCAACAAGAAAAATGAGTCCTTAGCTTGGGTTCCACCTCCCCTCATCCATTTCACACAGTACTACAGAGAACTTCACCCTGCCCTGTCCCAGAAGGAGGGCACCTGCAAGAACAGACTCAGTTCCACACAATGGGTCTGTTCCACAGGGAATGCTCCTGGGAAAAGGAGCCCTATACTTTTGTGAAGACAGATCCCTCTAACAATGTGCCCCTAATGGGCTCAGGTCCTCCATGGTCATTGGCCAAGAAATTAAAGCTTCAGCAGGGGCTGAGAATCTGAGCTCAAACCCCTGTCCGCCTATAGCACTTCTTGCTGGGTGAGTCAAGTGGCTTATTTCTGCCCACATTAGGGTTTCTGTGAAATAAAGAGTGAGTGTAGTTGTACAGTGCAGTGCTGAAGTGAACAGGAAAAGCGAGTGTTTACAAACCGAGGAAGAGAGACTGTTTCAGAGAGCATCAACCCCTGCCAGCACCAGTGATACAGATTCGGGGATGGTCACATAGAGCCCCGAGATGACAAGAGATGAATGTCACTATGCAGTATGTACAACCTACCCTCTAGCCCAGGGGTGGAACTTGCTGAAAAGTGCCATCCCTCTTTTGGGCAGAACTTGTAGCTGATAGCCTGGCAGAGAGAGGATGGAAGCAGCCTGCCTCAGGTGGCATTCTGGACTGTGTTTGGTTCGGAGCCCAGCACTGCAGTTAGCTGGAACTGGAGCACGGCTGAGCCTCAGACTACTTGGATGCTGTCCCGATGTCTTATCTAGCTTTTGTCCTCCTTTCTCTCCAATCTGGCAAGAGTTAGAACCTTTCCTCCCCAAACTCTAAACCCAAAGGAAGCAAACTTGCATGTAGGGCTGGGGACCAGAGGGAGGGTAGAGGAGCTACAGTTCATGACTTCTTGCGAGTCCTACCCGATGGCTTCATGAAGTGTTGGTTCCAGGACACACTTTGTGTCAGGCTTAATGAGGGCTACACTTTTGCCTATTGTGCAAAGTGGGTGTGACTTACCCAAGTCTAGCACTAGGTAGTAGAAGCTGGACCCAGGCCCTTAGAGCAGGTCTACTCTACATGGTGGTGTCAATGGCTACAACAGTAGGAAGTCATCTGGTGCTGTCCACACACTACATAGCTACTAGGAGAAGGGAAGTTCATCTCCTCCTGGGACAAAATAAAGAATAGGACACGAATAGTTCTCCAATCCTTCCTGGTGTCTCGATTGAGGTCCAAAACCACTGGAAAGAGGTACAACTCCAGGAAACCCCAGAGTATAGAAAGAAGAGTGGAGTTAGCTTGAAGCCCAAAGTGGGGGAAAGGGTTGGATATATGAATACAACTAGATTGAGAATGAAAACCACAGTTAGTTCTTTGCTAATAGATAGGGTATCAGAATACAACTCACCAAGAGATAACTGGGAAGATGGCTTAGTGGGAAAGGAAACTTGCTGCCAAACCTGATGACCTGAGTTTAATTTCTAAGACCCACATAGTAGAAGAAAAGAATGGATAAACTAGTGTGAAATGTACTCTGGTTTCCATGTATGTTCTCTGTAAAATGGACACACACATGTTCTTTCTCTGTCTCTCTGTCTCTGTCTGTGTGTGTGTGTGTGTTTGTGTGTGTGTGTGTGGGTGTATAGATAGATAGATAGACAGACAGACAGACAGACAGACAGATAGATGATAGATAAGAGAACTGTCACAATGAAAAATAAATAGGAAAAGCAAATCAAAGACAGAGTGGAAAGCATAAGACCATGTCTGTTTTTTAAGGTGCAAAGATAAAACTTCTGCTACCGATCAGCATTGCAAAGGATCTGGTCTGACTTGTGTCTGGCTGTGACAAGAGCCATGGCCTCACCCACTTTTGACCTTCGGTTCTAGATTGGTTTAGCCACTATCCTAACCAATGTCCTTTACTAATGAATCAATTCATTGGCTCCTACTTATTATGAACTGTCTTGGCAACTGTGCAGATACAGCATATGCAGGAACAAAGGTGCCAGGGAAATGACATTTTAAGTCATTAGCTTTTCATTTCAGTACTCTTATGAACGAATACATGCAAATGTTTTAGTTTAATTTCTTATTGTGTCTTTATATAACATGTATGTGTATGTGATATGCATGAGTACAGATATGCATGCCATAGGAAACTTGTGGAGGTGAGAGGACAACTTTGAGGAGTTGCTTCCTTTCATCCACTCTGGGTTCTAAGGATCAAGCTGAGGTCCTCAGGCGTACACTTCAAGGGCTTTTACTGCTGAGGCATTTCATGCCATCCCCCTCCACAAGTGTTTCAACTGACATTTAGAAAGAATGCAGTGTGTGCCCATGCCCTGAACCTTCACATTGGCCTGCTTGGGCTCTGCTATCATTAAACCATAGCCAGATCAAATATCCGACATCTGAGCATGGTGAAGATTGTGCAGACTTCCCTTTGAGGAGGAGCTCAAACCAGAGCCTGCAAAGAGCAGACTAGCCTGAGTATTTATCCTACCCCTCTCCCAGCCTCTAGAGTTTAGGAGATAATATAGGCTTGATCACAAATTTCCAAGGTTGCATTTTCAGCATATTCTATCTTAGCAAATGAGACGGCTATCCATGTTAAGCATGAACACGAGGAGGAGACAGGCATCATCATGCTATCCTGGGGCAAAATGTATCTCTCCATCCTTACTGAAAACTCTGGCGTTTCCCTGAATGCTTTGTGATTAATTTTTAATAGACACCAGAAATGAAAATGACAGCCGCTGTGTGGAAGAAAGAGCCATGGGGAGCCAGTCTATACGTCACTTACCTACAAGATGCCAAGGGGAGAAGGAGGCTCCTAACCTTTGCAATGACAGGCTTTTTATTTAATGCACTCAGTGATTTCATTAGACTGCCAATATAAATCTTTAAAAGAAAATAATTAAATAAAAATGTGAGCAAAGTCAGCGGGGACTCCAAGGACTGGTGTTATTGTGCCCACTGCGGGGATAAATGATTCCCCCCCCAGCACCGCAGCACACCCCCTCATTAGCATGCAAGATATGAGAGCAATGAGCATTGGGAGATTTACAGTACACTATGTCTGACTTCACTAATAAGAAAGAAAGAACGTTTTCAGGGGAGGAGTCAACATTCACCTGCCCCTACATACTTGTCCAATTAATATCATAAATCCGTCATATGCAGGCAACTTTAAAAATCTCCACCTCATTTTCTCTACCTACTACAGTTATTAACCATATTGCCTGTACAAACCGATTTGGGTACTGTGGTCTAAATTTCTATACTCATTGATAGGCAAGATCTTATGTATCCTAGGTTGGCCTCAAACTTTTGCTGTAACCCAGGAAGACCTTGGCATTGGATTCTCCTGTCTCTGCTCCCTGAATGTTGAGTTTACAGCTGTGCAATACCAAGCCCTGTTTATGCTCGGAATCAACCCCAGGGCTTTTTGCATGTTAGGCAAGCATCCTGACACCTGAGTTACCCCCCAACTTACCCTACCGTGACCTTTAAGTAGCAAATGTAATTTAGCTATAACCTTAAAGTCTATACCCAGTTCCCATCTTAGCCCCCATTCAGTCAGTATTAAATAATATTGTGCCTGTAAGTGGTTATGCCAGGTTCAGAAAATACAATCTTGTATAAGACAAGGCCTGGGTGTAAGGAAAAGATGACGGGGCACCAATGAAAGGAAAAGTCACAGGGCACCAATGTTGTGAAAGGATAACGATCCGAGTCACGGCACCAATGTTAGGGGAAGGATGAAGAGAGTGGGGGGCATATGGCCCATGGAGGTGCTGCGAGGCCTGAGGGCAAGGGAGATGCCTCTGAGGGGTCCATGTTGGGAATCCCTTCCCTGAGGGACCAGCCACACAACAGTATAGTACGGAATAGAGTTTATTCAGGTCATGGGAGAGTTAAGAGGGTGGTAGAGGCAGAGAGAGAGAAGTAGAGGAATAGAGGCCGGCCATGAGCACGTGGGAGAGAGGGGGGAAGGGAAATGGAAGAGCAAGGCTGCAAGAGCACAAGGGCAGGAGAGGCCAAGAGAGAGAGGAGGGGTCAAGCAGCTCCTTTTATAGTGTCAGGTCACTGGGGTGGAGCATACCTGGCCACTGCTGGGTAATTGAGGGGTGGGGTATACCTGGCTGTTGCTAGGTAACTGAGGGGTAGGGTTTACAGAATCCCAACACTGGGTGTTGGCATTAGGATAGCCCCTTCCTCCAGCAATGACTCCACCCACAGGTGACAGGAACCTAGCACATCAATTGCCATGGAAACAGCCAAAGCATTCCCAGAAGACATCAGTTCTGAATCCCATCTCCACCTGGGAGCAAGTGACGTCACTACCCCTACAAAAGACCAAAACCCCTCCTCCTCTCTCTCTCTTTTCTCTTCTTCTCTTCACCCAACCTTGACCCCTGCCCCATCCTGTTCTATTAAACCTCTCCACGTGGAACCGTGTTTGGTGTAGTCTGTCTGGGCCTGGGCGAGAAAGCTAATTAACAGCACTGGGTTTCTAGAAACATTTGGTTACATAGATAAGGCAGAGATATAAAAGAAGATGAATAGAGAGAGACTGTAGAAATATATTCATAACCAAAAGTGCCCCTGGCTACAGCAGCAGAGAGTAGAAGCACCGGAGGAGGATGATCTGAAGTCTCAAATGGAATTGATGCCTGAACAAGTATCTAAGACGAGTAGCCACCTCCCCAAGAAGGCTCTAGACCCTAGTAAAAGTAAGTGACTAATAAATTTTGTAAAAGAGTTAATGGCCTACACTCGTTAGGCACAGAAGGAAATGACAGCATTTTAGTTGGAGGTGTGGGGGCAAAGGTCAAATGGTCTTGGTGGCTCTTGAGAATTAAGAAGGAGACCATGATTTGAATGGGAAAGTGATGAAAGGTAAGCTGGCAGGGAACTATTAAATTAACAAGAACACACAAACAGAACCGCTTGGTCCGGAGAACTATTCACAAAACCCTAGAGATGCATCAGCACAAAGGGCAGGCTCATACATAAGCAAGTACAATAGGAGAGGTACCTTGAAAACCACTAGGCATTGTTCTGACTTGTTTACAATGCAAAAACAAAGTAGAGCCAGGTGTCTCTGCAGCAGGATGTAGCTGAAAGTTATGGAGGCTGCGGTGGTGTTGGTTGCACAATGATATGAATGTATTAAACCTCATTGAGCTGTATGCTTGACATGATTCGAAATATACAATTTGATCTTGCATATTGTACAATGGTAAAAAGAAGTATTTCTTCAGCATTCGAGAGGTAGGAAATGAAGAGATCGGTCTGATGGAGATAACAGATGGTTGACCAGCCTGACCTACGGAGAGAGACTGCATTACAAAACAAACAAGGGTCTGGAATGTGGCAAGTGCGGGGTCCTGACTTTGTCCCTCAGTGCTACAGAAATATTCTAAAGTATTTCCTGAAGGCCTAAGATACATAGAGTTTAGCTCAGGGAATGTTGGTCAGCATGAGATGAGCAAGCTCACTGCATTTTCTCTCTGTGTGTTATATGTGTGTGTGTTATGTGAGTGTGTGTGATGTGTGTGTGTGTGCGTACAGCACAAGTACATATGCCCACAAATAGGCTGGAAGAGAACATCAGACATCCTGTCTATCATATTTCACATTATTTCCTTGAGACTAAACCCAGAAAAAAGCTAGGAGCCAGCAAATCCCAGTGATCCTCCTGCCTCCACCTCTCATAGTGCTAGGGTTATGACCACACACATAGCTAGAGCAGATGGCCATACTCAATTACAGGATCACTGAGGATTTGAACTTGGGGTCCTCATGTTTATAAAGCAAACACTCATACCCACTGAGTTCTTTTCTTTAACAAGATGCAAATACATGCAGGACTTAAACTTGCATACATGTGTTTGTTTGCTTGCTTTTGTATGTAGGCACTAATGCCCTAATTTAGCACTTCCATCAAGATGGTATCATGCCCAGCAACCCCAGGAACTGATTGCCCACAAAGCTAACTGCATTTCTGATTCCCATCATTTTAGTTGGGGACAATTGTGTGCTTATCCACCTGCTTTCTTGATTTTATGCAGTGCCCCCTCCCATTGGGTTTTGTTGTTTGTTTTTATAGCTATAACTGACTTACAGCAAGACCAACTTTGATCTTCAGTTCCCACAGATCAGTACTGCAGGCCTTGTGTACCTGTGCACTCTGCAAAGGCCCTTTGCCACTATTGTCAATGTGAAGGTTAGGATGTTAGCTCACCTGAGGCAGCATCTTCCTCCACGCTCCCTATGTGTTGGCAGAATTCATTCCTTGCATCTGTCCTCCCAAGGTCCCCAAGTGCTTGCTGGCTGTCCTTCAGTCCCTTCCAAGGACACCTTCTGTCTTGCCACTCACAGCCCCCTAACCCAACGGAGCAGCTGAACTCTTCAAGGCTAGGTGAAGGGGGGGTGAGAGCTCCTGTTTCTCAAAAGCTTGCCTAATTAGCTCAGACCAATGCAGAGTAGTTTCCTTTTTGGTTAGCTCAAAACCAACCGAGTTTGGACTTTAATCTCATCTACAAAATTTCTTTGACATATAACTCAACATTTCACGACATTTACAGTCCTGCCTACACTCAAGAGAAGAGGATTATGACTGGCCTATGGGGTGAGGGACAAGAATGTTAGATCACCTAGAATTCCACTCTCTTCCATTGCTTCTTATGTATGTATTTCAGCTGACCACAATGCAGCATGATCTTTTTTGTTCTATTCAAAACATTTGCTGCAGAAAACTTAGAAAATTAAGTCAGGCAGTGGTAGTGCACACCTTAAATCTAGCTCTTGGGAGAGAGGGGCAGGCAGATCTCTGAGTCCAGTCTGGTTTACAGAGCAAGCTCCAGTGCCATACAGAGAAACATTGTCTTGAAAAAACAAAATAAGAAAATTAAGAAAACTACAATTAAAACAGAAATTAATATAATGCTTCTTATAACCAGATATAGAATTTCAGTTACTCTAAAACACTATAAATACATGTATGCCAGTATGTATTGACTAATACTAGGTAGTTAACTGAGTTTTAGCCTGGTTCTTCACTGGGTTCTTTGATATTATCTCATTTTTTAGTGCTTTTATTTATATAGCATCCAACCACATAGATGTACAATATCTGTAAACTAAAGTATGCTGATAATATGTTTTCTAGTTTTATCTCTATCTTAGTTATTAGTTAGGGTTTTACTGCTGTGAACAAACACTATGACCAAAGCAACTTTTAAAAGGACAACATTGAATTGGGACTGGCTTACAGATTAAGAGGTTCAGTCCATTATCATCAAGGCAGGAAGCATGGCAGCATCCAGGCAGACATGGTGCAGGAGGAGTTGAGAGTTTTACATCTTCATCTGAAGGCCACTAGGAAAAGATGGGCTCCATTTTGTTAGGAGGAGGGTCTGATTGCCCACTCTGATAATGATAGACTTATGACAACAAGGCCACACCTATTCCAACAAGTGCCACTTCCTGGGCCAAGCATATTTAAACCACCACAATCTCTATTGCTGTGACAAATACCATAAACAACACCACTATGGGAAGAAAGGATTTATTTATAATTCTGTGCCTCAGAACATCTTTGAAGGAAGTCAGAGCAGGAACTCAGCAGGATCTTAAAGCAGGAACCATTGGCAAATGCTGTTTGCTGGCTCAGATATTCATAGCCTTATACTCAACAAAGTTTTTTTTATACTGCCCAAGACCAGCTGCCTAAGAATGAACCCTCCTACATCAATTAAGAGGCAAGACACTCTTCCACAGATGTTTCCATGCTCCAATATGACTTAGGCAATTCCTCAGTTGAAGCTTCTCCTCTTGGATGACTCTGGGCTGTATCAAGTTGACCATCAAAGCTATCAGAACAATAAGTAAGCATCAGAGTATTGTAGATCCTTTTTTTCTGTATAATAAACATGGAGAAACCAACCCAAGAGGACTCCCATCAGCTTTCAAGCTTGCCCAACTGAGCTTTATTAAAAACTAGGAGACATAACTAACTAATAACTAAACCCCGAGGGACTCAGAACTCAGTTTTCACAAATGATTCTTTTCTGTGTTTTTAAATCAGCAATGGTAATTAGGCTTTCACAAAAATTTTCATCTCCCCTTCTCAAAGCATATAGTGATATTACTTTTCCCTGTCCTCAAATAGTATAATCTGTAAGTTGATGTCAAGGCAATACATGATTGGACACTAGAGAGTGGGCTGGGACAGAGGTTTGGTAAGGCAAAAGAGAAGGAGAAAAATGGGAGATTCAAGATGAAAGATGAGGAAGACCCATCTCCTCCAAGTGTTTCTAAGTAGCCATGGGTAGATATATATACTTTCTAGGAATGGATTTCTGTAAGTCAATTTATCTTATGTACGTGGGTGGTTTATATCTTTGTCAACCTGTTGTAAGCTTATTGCATGGAGGGATTGTGGATTTAGAATTTAACAAATAAACCTGTTTGATAAGTTATTGATTGTTGAGTCATGATTTTACCAGGCTGTGGAGAACTGTGTGTGAAAGCAGTGGCTGAGAGGTAGCTAGAACCAGCAGTTACAGCTCTGTTTCCTGCAGGAGGTAAGGGTATACAAGGCCCATGAAACGAGATGTGTGGGTACCAGATGTGGTGACTAACCACCTAAAGGATTGTTCTTGACTCTGCACTGGAGCAGTCTCATGGGACCAATAGCAACAGAATTTTTTTTTTATTTTTACCACAGCAATAACCTATGTGACTTTTATTCATTATAAAGTAGGAACCAACAGATATACGGAATTCTGGGGATATGATGACGAGTTTTCAACTTGAAACATTACCTTTGGCCAGCTGTGAGATTATATGTGCTACTTTTCTCTGTTAGCTAGGTGCCTGGGAGGCCACCTTTACTGTAAGTTTACATTTACAACCACTGAGTTGTTTCTTTAAAAAAATACATAGACATATATACATTCATATATAACATATATGTCACATACACTATATATATGCACATGAACACACATACATATGGTCCATAATCCATATATATATATATATATATATATATATATATATATATATATATATATATATATAGTGTTTGTGTGCACTCACACTTATGTGCATGAAAAGGCATATGTGCCACAGCTTGTACAAAGGTCAGAGGATAACTTTCTGAAATCAGTTCTCTACTTCTTCCATGTGGGTTTTGGGAGTGGAAATTGGGTCATCAGGCTTGAAGTCAGGCACCCTTACAAAATGAGCTACCTTACTGGCCTCAGAGTTGTTTCTTAATGTAGCACAACCTAGCCTAATCTGCCTAATGCAAGAGGAAGGTTTGGGAGTGGGGTGGCTAACTTCATTGATTTGATGGGATTTATAATCATCATAAGAACAAATATTTGGCCAGGCCTATAAGAGATTATCTAGACAAGGGTAACTGAGGGGGCCAATTTACTCTAATTGTGGACACCATCCTCCCATAAAACTGAGGGAAAGGGTGCTGCGCACAGGAGATCATCATTGCTCTTTGCTTCCTGTGCATGCAATGTACTGTTGCCTAGTACTGCCATAGCTTTTCTCTTAGCTTCTTATCCTTGTTGCTATGACAACATACTAGGCCAAAGTGACATAGTGAAAATGAGGGTTGTTTTAGCTCACAGCTCCAGTTTACAGCCCATCCCTGAAGTGAAGTTACAGAAGCAGGAGACTGAGATAGCCTCTACAGTCAGGGGCAAAAAGCACTAGACACGAGCATGCCAACTTCTCCTTTCCATTTCGTACAGTCCTGATCTCCGGCCCAAGGAATTCTTTATATTCTGCCCATAATTAATATGTGCCTTCACATTACTAATTAGCTTAATCAGGGCAATTCCTCATAGACATTCTCAGAAGCTAGGCTTAGTCTGAAGTATCCCTCATAGGTAAGCTTAGAGGCCTGAGGTGAAATCATTATACTGACTATGACACAGACTCTGCACTGGGACTGTGCACAGCCATGCTTCCTTCCTTAAGTTCACATGCCAGCCATTTTATCCTAGCAATTAAGTCAAGTAAGGGATATAGAGAAGAATCTGTCATTGATCTGAATTCTGATGTAATGTTTGAATAAGAGCATACAGCTGAAGGAATAACGGAAACACTTAGTGCCCCCTTAGAAGTCTGTTCCCAGAGAATGCCTCCTACCGGTGTGACTTACCTTAAAAATTAAAAATTGTCTTTTTCCAGCTCCATAGATTAGTTAGAAGCTGACATGAAAAATATCCAAACATTTGTTCAAATTGTTAAAGCCTAATCCTACTAGAATTTTTAAAAATTTAGTGTATATTCATTGTGCAAAATAGCCAGTTTCGTTGTGACATTTATATACATACATATAATGTACTTTGTATTCATGGACTCTCATAATTCTCCTTCGTCCCTCTAAATTTCCTTTCTGAAAGTAGGGCACCATAAGGGATTGCTTTTAATATATATGAATATGCCTTTATGAGCACTCAGGCCTTCACAATCATGTCTAATAGGAATTTACCATGGTTAGAGTCTTCTAGTTCTGGGCACAGTTAGTACTCATGAGCCTAGGCATATATGAAGCATGAGTTTTGCTGTTAACACAAAACAGATAACAAACAAAACCCAAAGCCATCAATCCGGCATTGGGCAGTAGGTGATAACAGATGCTCTTAGAAATGCTAAGTCCCAGCTTATCAGGTGGCACAGTTACTATGCTGGAGTCATGGCTTTCCTAGCACTCATTCATCATCCATTGTTGCAACTGATTTCCTGTTTCCAGGTAGTCAGACCTCCAACGAGCCATTATGCTTTGAAGGAGATAGAACGTGATGCTTTCACTTGGAGGATGAATGTTCAGCTCTGGTCTAAACAAACCAGAAGCTACCCTTGAGATTTTATGTACCCCACCCCACAGTAGGTATACCTCACCCCACAGTTACCTGGCAACAGCCAGGTATGCTTCACCCCAGTTACCTGACACTATAAAAGGGGCTGCGTGCCCCCTCCTCTCTCTTGTTCTTTCTTCTCTTGCCCCCTTGCCCTTACTCCCCTTATTCCTCCTCTCCCCATTCCCTTCCCTCCTCTCTCTCCACATGTGCATGGCCGGCCTCTACTTCTCTATTTTTCTTCTCTCTTCTCTCTCTCTCTCTGCCCCTACAACCCTCTTAACTCCCTCCCCATTCCCTGAATGAACTCTATTCTATATTATACTATCATGTGCCTGGTCCCTCAGGAGGAAGGGATTCCCAACATAGGTGCCTTGCTGCACCTTCATGGAGCATATCTCCCCCCTACACTCTCTTCATCTCTTTCCTCTCTTAGCACAGAAACTACTTCAAGAATACAGGAAACAAAAGCTAGACTGTAAATAGCTTAGCGACTATGAAGAAAAGCATCTTGCTCTTTCTTGAGAGCTCCTCACAATGGCCATCTCTCAGCCTGTGCTAGGACGCACATGGAAATTTGTCAGCATCCAAATGAACACCTACAGATGAGACCAGCCTTACAGTGCACCTTACATTGTAGTGAGGAAATGCAGTACCCCTCCCCCACTGATGACATTGCTGAGTCTGAGAATTAAATTCACTCAGAGTTGCATCCTATATTCAGATTTTCAATTATATGCACATATTTTTCTTCATGTATTTACACATGTGCCACAGTGTAAACATGGTAGGAGGACACCTCCCAAGAATCTGTCAGTTCTTTCTTCTCCCTTGTGGGTTCTGAGAATCAAGCTCAGGCCATCCGTCTTGGTGGTTTCTTTACTCAGTTTCTCATCATCTTTGCAGCCTGATGAAGATGCTTTTAGTGTTTGATTAAAACAATATTTCTTAGAGTTTCATTCCTTGTATCTGACGTAATTGAGAACAGACATTAATAGACTGACTAGAAACCATTTGCCTAAAATTCCGATGGAGAACAAAATAAAAAATCATAAAATAGTTGTCTATTTCAGTGCTGGCCGTGCTAGTTTTGTATCAACTCGACACGAGCTACAATTATCTGAAAGGAAGGAACCTCCACGGGAAAGGGCCTCCATAAGATCCAACTGTAAGGCATTTTCTTAATTAGTGATTGATGGGGGAGGGCCCAGCCCATTGTGAGTGCTGCCACCCCTGGGCTGGTGGTCCTGGTCTGTAAGAAAGCAGGCTGAACAGATCATGAGGAGCAGGCCAGTAAGCAGCACCCTCCCCTCCATGGGCTCTGTATCAGCTCCTACCCACAGGTTCCTGCCCTGTTTGAGTTCCTGTCCTAACTGCTTTTGATAATGCACTGTTATTTGGATGATGAGAGAAATAAACATCTTTTCTCTCCAAGTTGCTTTTGGTCATGGTGTTACATCACAGCAGTAACCCAAACTTGACATTGACCATGAGGCTAAGTGCCCTAAGATGACAGATAATGCTGAATTGCTTAGAGTTCTAACAGTAGTACAGTGGACAGAATGGTAAATCATATAAGTATTCTCTTTAGAAGTTTAGAAGATAATCTAAGAGATGATTTTGTGATTAAGAAGGAATTAAAGGGGAGGAAGGAAAAGAAAGAAAAAAGAAAGGGAGAAAGGGAAGGCAGTAGAAAGAACGGAAAGTCTTACTACTAAATGTAGCGAACATTACCCATTGCTTACTGTACACACTGTAGTGTCCCAGTTAGATGGCTGGTCTACTCATACTTCATAATATCTTATAATGTTTTATTTTTTCCCACTTCAGGGAGTGAAGAAGATGGCATTGTCAAAGTAAGCCATATCCTAGTATCATGGATACTAAGATCACAGATCACTGGGCCTGATTCCAGGGTAAGCATCACATCTTAGTGCTATTATAGTCTTTTGTGTCCTTTAAGGCTTGTGTAGAAGTACGAACTGCTGATAGAAGGTATTCTTTGGGTATGCTCTGTTGCATTCTCTGCAATATTTTGAATGTGCCCAAATATTCACGTAAGGATGTTCCTGGCCTAGCTAATAGATGAACACTGTTTATGAATGTTCTAAGGAATTTTCTTAGGCCTACAGGCAGGACTCTTCTGCCAGTGACCTGCCTAGTTTTTAACTACTTACCTTCTGACATTGCTGGGAATCCTACATTTCTTTTCTAGAAACAGATGCTACATTTCTTTCTCAGTTTTTTTTTTCCTAAGAAGGATGAAAAGGCCCCCATTTGAAAGATGTAATTTAGTTATCTTTTTTATACTTTTGTATTACGTGTGTGTGTGTGTGTGTGTGTGTGTGTGTGTGTGTGATAGCAAACAGAATCCAGAGTAAAAGTGAATAAACAGATAGACATAGCACATTGAAAACTCTGGTCCTTGAGCTAATGGTGCCTTCTGTTGCCATCCTAAGTGTGAAGAGAGCTCTGAGTGAGGAGAGGCTGCATTTGACTTAACACCAGGAATGTCTGAAGGGAACCATGAAAAACATCCCAAATTCTAAGAAGGTGCTCTTCTCAAATATTCATTTCCCCCCTTTTCTATATTTCCTATGACTTCTTCCCTTCCCAAAACAATTTCTCCCACCCTGCTCCCTCCAGCTCCAGCTCCTATCTCCCTCACTCCAGAGAGCCACACCACAGAGTGGGAAACAGGGCAAACCCGGGCTTTTGTGTCTTTGTTTTACAAGAGCCAAGCCCTTGGGGAAGAGATTCTCTATTCACACCCTGGAGAACTAGGATGAAGACAGTCCCTAACACTTCCCAAATTCTCTGGGCTTAGAAAGGAAGGGAAGAGCCGGAGGTCTGGAGCCAGTCCCAGGATCAGAGGGGGGCAGAGTCCCACAGTAAGCAGCCCACTAGGAAGTCGGCCAGCCTGGAGAGGAATGGCCACATTGTGCACACTGACAGAAATATAAGCAGCTTCACAAAGATCCCCAAGCTCCCAGCATGACATGGGAACAGCAGAAGACCATTAAAACTAAGAACAGAAATGACAAGCTCTCAGCCTAGCCCATCCCCAGCAACAACAGAAAGCCCACTGTCTCTTGGCCCCCAGCACTTGGCTCTTTGGAAGATACTGAACTGTTGCATAGCCCCAGGGAAGAAGTCAGACAATCCCAAGACAAACTAAACTTCCACTGTTTTTATATGTTGACTTGTTTTTCCATGGACCAAGCGGAGCCTGCAAATTATAATAAGATCTGAAGTTCAGATAAAGAAAGCAAGAGGCTGAATCACTGCTCACAGACCTGAGTTTAGTGTGCAGAATTCAAGGTTTCTGCAGAAGAGCAGGGCGAGGTGATCCCTCTGGGAAAGTTTAGGGTTTCCCAGACACAGAACAGAGCCTGGTGAATCAGAACTCCAACAGAAAGAAGTCAAGTGCAGTCATGTGCTACAAATAGGACAATCTGCCGTCAGTCCCTGTGAATCTTCATAGAAAGGGGGTATTTGACATGAGATCTCAAGAGGAAGAAAACAGGCGTGTATACAGGGCAGCACGAACTCAGTGCTGAACACGGGTATATTCAAAGTAAAGACAGGAGGAACACCCATGTGACAACTGCTCTGGGAGGATAAAGAATGACTAGATAAAAGCAGGTCACACCCAGAGGGTCCTGAGATCCTGACTCAGAAGTTTGAGCTGGATGCCATATGGGAGAGTCTCACATAGGCTGGGAAAATGATTTTTGCTGAGAATAGTCTAAGATTATCTGTAGTTGGCATGGTGTATTATGACTGGCCAGGAGGCTCGGAGAAAAAAGAATGATTGGGGGGCCATTTCCATGATTTAAGGAAAGGTGGGATGAAGGTTTAGCTATGAATCAAAAAGAACAGAGACACAAGAAACAGTGGGTGAACATGCTCTGAAGAGTGGAGTCGGTGTGGTCAGCAGCAGCTAGGAGTTAAACTCTCACAATCGGGTGATCTCTTTGGACCTGGGACAGTTCATTCACTCTAAATCCTGACAGTTGTCAGACATCAGGTCACATACTTTGATTTTCTCTTTTAAACACTTGTTCACCTTAGTCTTGACAGGGTTGGGAAAGACTCACAGCATTAAAAATAAGTGTGTCTGTTCTTACGATCTTTTCATTCTTATAATATTCTTCACTACGGCTTGGTAATGTCTTCTGACACTTAACATGTGCTTGCATGAAGTAACTATGGGGACAAAGGCTTTGGACCATAGCAATAAACTGTGAATGTCTGAAGTTGTAAGTCTTTGAGAAGGAAGAACTGACACTAGAACCAATGTTTGTGCAAAAACCACTGATAGAACATAAAACACACACTCGCGCGTGCGTGCACACACACACAAATGAATATAGTAAAGCCTATGGTTCATTTATTATAATAATGATAATAAAACAATAACACTACAATAATAAAGCACACAGAGAGTTGCATCAGTGACACACAAAGGTTTTCAGTTGAAACTCTGAATTTCAAATCTTGAGTTCTATGCTTAATAGTGATGTGGTCTTTGGCACGGTACTTAGCAGATTGGTCCTGAGGACGCTGGTGAAAACTTGGAGCAGGAATGCCTCTTGGCAGAGGAGACTTTTTGGAGGCTGGAGGACTGGTTTGCCGACCTCCCGTTATCACCTTGATTGACCACCCCTGTGAAGTAGCAATGGACACCACAGTCTACACTGCCTTTTGACGTCTCTGCATTTTCATTTCCTCTTTGGAGAAGGAAAGAAATGAGAGTGCCTGCCCCTTGTGGGCCATTTTGAGGATTTAATTGCTGTAGAGCATGTAGTGTTTAGTTTAGTGGCTGGTGCATATTAAACAGTCTGCAACGGTTTATTGTGACGACGGTATTATTACTAATGTAAATCTCTCACATCTGAGAGCAGAGGTTGGCAAACTGTGACCCAGAGACAAACTCCACCCCACAGATAGCTTCTGTGGAGCCTGAGAACAAAGCTTTGCTCTAATATTTTTTAATGGTAAAAGCACAGTCAAAAGAAGATTCCTATGACACATGAATATTTTGCGAACAATGCATCTTTTATTATCAGTAATAAAGTTCTGTTACTGCACACACCATTTTACTCATGTGCATACATGTCCATGTTTTGTGTAAGGCTGTTTCTGAGAGACAGATCTCAGAGGTAGCAAGTAAAGCAGGTCCATAAAGTATTTCCTCCTAGCCCCATGAGGATGGGTCTTGCAGATCCCATTATAAAATGCTTTCAGTACTACCATAGTTTGCCGCTTCATCATTTCCAAAGTTTATAAGAACATCAAAATGATTTTTAAAATTCTTGAACACCAGTGAGCTTTGAGCTGTTAAAAGAGAAAAACCTCAGTCTTTCCAAGTATTTGGGAAGAGCTTTCAAAACACTGTCATCTTTTTTTTTTTTTTTTTTTTTGTGGGTGATGACAATGCGCCTGACATTAATTCTCTTTCTAGCACACAAAGTTAGTGGCAGCTTAGTGCTACACTGGGGCCAAACCAAACACAGGCCTGCAAAGGCTGTCTGAAGGGGAGACCGCACCAAAACAGAGGCAGAGAGGAAAATGTATTTTCTGTGGATAGGTGCCAAGCAGTTTTTGGCTGTCACATTATGTCAAGATACATAAATGCCAAGTAAAAAGTTGTCAGTCATTGAGATTCTTTATCGATTTGATGACAAAACCCTAGATATTTGGAAACATCTGGCTAATAGACTATTTCTTGCTTTGCATGTGGATTTGGTGTTCAGTCTGTTTTGGTTAATAAGAATAGCAGGATATTAACCACTTATTTTAAAAAGAAAAAAAAAATCTCTCTACCCTCTCCTAGATAAATTTTCTGGTTCAAATTCTTCCTTTTTAATATGTAAATTATTTTCTCCTATTTCTACCTCTATTTTTCATCATATTTTGTCTCTATGTCCTCCTGCTCCTCCCCCTGTTCCTCCTCCTTCTTCTTGGCTTTCTTTCACTATAATCTTTCCTGTCAGAACTTTCTAAGAGTATCACCATCTTCTCAATTTCACCAGGAAGAAAATGGTTTGCTTCATAATATTTGAGGCTCTCAATTAAATTTCAGTACTCATGATTCTAGTAGCACAAAAAAAAAAAAAAAAAAAAAAAAAAAAAAAAATGCTGCTTGCTTTCTAAGAGGTGTTTCTGCACAATTCCCAGCCCTGACCTTTCAGAGGAAGGTCTCAGAGAGACAGTTTTTGGTTTATTTATTCACAATTTTCTTATTGCTTTAAGCTGGTTTTTAACAGGCTGCTCAGTGTTAGAATTGCATATAAAGTCCCTATGACAGAGCAAGGACAATGTATATTCCCTTCGTCATAATTACAGTCTTTCTGTGACTTTGGCTCTTTGAGTGGGCATGGTTATGGTCCACACTGGTCCACAGGCTTCTTTTGTAGTAACATAGGCCTTGCCAAGACAAACGTAGGCCTCTCTCCCTGCTCCCCTACATTTTTGATCGATGCTCTGTCTTTATGAAGTCTTGCTGGGCATGGAACTTTTAGTGCACAGGGCTCTTGTCTGAATTTCTTCTGCACATTCCCTGGGAGCAACTTTTCTTCTCCAAACAACGCTGTGAGGTTAGCAGGAGCCCCAGATCCTATAAACAGGAGCAGCAGCTGCAAAACTGTGAATTTTATTGTCTTTAATTCTAAGCTGCTGACTGCATAGTTTTAAGAAAAGGAAGAGCTTCGAAAAGGAAGGGAGATTCTCTGGTTTTTAAATAATCTCTTGTGATGGCTGGCGAAGAGTGAGCTATGTGTATTCTTGCAGATCTCTTTCCCATTTAAAATTAGCTATAAAATTCCATCTTCTGGAAAGAAATTCTAATTAAAGTGGAAAAATACTTTGGGTTCTTGATTGATAAGCTTACCATTAATACCTCCAGATCTTAAAAGTAGTAAAGCCAAAAATCTTGAAAAACTGTGAGCAAAAACGAGGGAATAGTGCTTATGGCCAATGATGGGCAAGTCAGAAGGAAATCATTACAAAGAACACTTGGAGAAGGTTTGGGGTTGCCATATCCCTTGATATGTTAGGAAATCAATCAGGATGATACTGGTTTATGTTTTCCATGGTGCTGCTATGACCTAGATATGAAGTATCCCTCCAAAAGGCTCATGTGTTGAGGGCTGAGTCCCTCGATGGTAGATCTCATGGTCAGGAAGGGATAGAATTGAGGAGGCATTAATTTAATCAACAGGAAAATCCCTCAGTGGCAGTGGCTGTGTGTTTTGAGGGCATTGTTGAGGAGATAGAAAGGGAGGCCCCCTTGGGAGGAGGAAGTTAGTCACTGGGGCATGCCTCTAAAGGTATCTTGCCCCTAGCTCTTCCTGTTAGTCTCTTTGCTCTCTGGCTGTCATTTGTGGAGCAATCTTCCTCTGCTGGGCTTCTCATTCATGATGCTTCCTGTAGCAACATATAGTCAATCCTCTCAGAGCTCCCAGCAGGTGATCACACTTCTTGCCACCCACCAGCAGTCTCTGGATTCAGGAATGAAACACACACACACACACACACACACACACACACACACCCTTTATATTTTGATATGCCTTGACTAGCTAGATGGTTGAGCGTTTCCAAACCTTCCTGCTGCTAGCACACACTCACCTCTGATACTCCTGAGTAAACACTTTCTAAATCTGTTGCAGTAATTAATAAAAAATAAAAAAGGTTTATGTCTTTATCAGCCCTGAGGTCTCACTCCTCAGGCCCGTTCCTGATACGGAGCCTCGCGCACCTGGTCCAAGCTGCCACCAGGATCTCACTCCGTTTATACAACTCCCATCCCTGGCAGTTTTCTACCACCTGTTCTCTGCCTCTGTCCCAAAATCCCACAAACACAACTCTACAGCCCAATAGCTTTTCATACAGACTTATATATTTATCTTTCAATCCAAAAACCCTCTACACAACAAGGTTGCATCAAATAGACAAAGATACAAACTGCCCTTCTATATGAGATACTAGACTTGTAAAATCCTTAATGTTCATAGCTATATAATGCCAATCAATATCACCTGGGTCTAGCCGGTCCTTGGGAAACTCCAAGTTGCCACGACTTCTCCTCTCTGTCCTCTGACCTCTTAAACCTCCCTTTTCTCCACCTCTCTTGCCCTGCCCAGTCATTGGCTTTCCTTTATTTTACTAATTAAAATGGGAAGGTTCAGATAGTCACCTCTTGAGTACATGACTGGGTATCCTTTCTTGGGGAAGTGGAATTAACATTAAAAATACAAACAGCTTCAGGACAATCTACATAAATCTTTTTTTTTCTTTGTTGCACTGTTTCCTTCTGGGTAGACTTCCCATGGGGCACTTTTCCCTTTGCACCTTCATTGTAGGATGTTTTCTCTCCTGCAGCTCTTAAATATGATCTCTCTGCTTCCGTGTGAAGGTGATTCTGTTCCTTCTCTCTGTATTTGTTGCCCTGGAATCCTAAAAGCCCCGCCTTTTTCACCCTGCCCAGTCATTGGTCGTTGGCTCTTTGTCAATTAATCAAAAACCAATTGGGGACAGGGTCCCTCAGCATCTGGACGTGAAGATCTGTGTGATTTGGAGAGCCAAATTAAGACAAAGCATTAGAACCAATCCCCAATCGTTTTTTGCTTGTCGTGGATCAATGATGGCACCCAGTGACCACTAGCAACAGGCAGGGGACAAAAAGCCCTGAAAGCAAGCCAAAGAAAATTGTCTTTCATCTGACTCCTTATCTCAGGTGTTTCTCACAACAAGGAAAAAAATCCAATCTATATGAGGCCAAGTCTGGGACCCTACACATGGGAGGCAAGTTCTCAGGTAGTGGAGTGCTTTGAACACTGAGCTTCACTCCAGGATCTGGAAATTACTTTTAATTAGATGAAGAATAATTATAAACAAGTACCTTACAGCTTATATACACATATGTGCTCAGGTCTGTGGCATTTCTATGTCTTTTGTCTGTGTTGAGGAAAAAAAAAATGAAAATAAGGAAATAGAGCCAAGATCATCTCAGTTCTTATACCAAAGTGTCTGCTCCCTTCAACACGTTTCAGGCTCTCCCGAGAGGGAATTAGACAGACAATATCATGCTCTTTCTTCCTTCATCAGCTAACTCAGCATGAGGTCTCAGTCAGTTCTGTTTGTTCCTAAACTTTACCATGAAAAAAATCTCTACACATTCTCTTTTTTCCAGAAACATGTGAAGCCATACCCATCTCCTTAGAAGCCTCTATGAAACTTCTTACTTCCCTCAGAGGAAGCCCATAAGTTTCCTCGGAAGATGAACAAAACCCAGGTATCCGACCTACCTGCCTCTACTGAGTAACTTAACAGACCTAAGCCCACCCTGTCACAAGGCTTCTGTTTTTTCTGGAGAAAGCCTTCAGCCAGGTCACTCAGGTGACACAGGTCCAACCCTCAATCTCCTAAAGAGAGCAACAGAGTGGCTCTGTGGGAGGTCACCATTCCAATCTCTGGGACTGTCTGAAGATGCAAGGCATAGCTAATGCCATCCCTGGGGTCCTTGGGATAAGTCAGAGAAAGACTTGAAAATACCAAACTACTGACATTGAAGGGAAGTTAATGAGCCAAAGAACACAGGGAAAGAGTTCCCACTGTAGGCATTTCCACAAAGAAAATAGTCCTGCTTACATTTTGATTTTAGCCCAAGAAGACCTGGGATGGACTTTTGACCTAACAGTAGGATAAATGCATTTGTGTTGTTTTGAGATCCTGATATGTGTAATTTGTTACAGCATCAATAAGAGACTCAGCAACAACCCTTGCTTCTAGCTACTTTCAGTCCTCTTAGCTGTCTTTATTTTTCTTCACAGCACTTACTGTTGTTAGACCTTGCATTGCTTTCCTGTGCTAGTTGCTTATCTGGCTGCTAAAATGATGTAAGCTTCATAAGAGCAGAGACCCTGCTGGGTCCTGGGTCTCTCAAAGTGGAGAGTGCAAGCATTCTTTAGTTTTTGGTCAGTGAATGACTGACCAAATCAAGAAAGCAAAGCTTACTAAAACCAGATCCTGCTATTATATACCTTAGATGTTACTGATATGTGTGTCTATGTGTACACATGTGCATATGTTTGCATATATGTGTATGTGTTAGTGGAGTACAAGTGACAAATAAGTAGGTGTTCATAGCAGCAATGACCAGACAGTGGCAGTAATGGTGGAAGTTGACCTTGTATGTTGTAGAGAGGTAAGAGGCAAAATTCAGCAAATATTTCATAAAGGCTACTGATGTGCTCCACATAAAAATGTTCTCCATTGATAAGCTTAGAATCTTTCTGATGTAGTTGTCTCTACCCTTCAGCCAATGCCTTCACATGAAAGGTCCGACCCACAGAGCAATTACTGAGATTCAAGGCCCATTTACTGATTATATACTTTGACAAATTTCCAGACTTATGTGACTGAGGAAGCCAACCTAGTGTGATAAAAGTTGTAAAGATACAAACAAATCCCTAGAAATATTTAAATACTTGGTGTGTAAAGCAGAGGATAATCTCCATAGGATAGGAGAGAGAAAATCTGACAAACTAATTGGTACCAGAAATAGACCTTAAAGGATTTACAGACCCAATTAGTAAATTGGGTCTTGGTTGGCAGTTGTGCTTCTAGTATAATGATGTATTTATTTAGCCACCTTCAGAGATTCTTTGCACTTAAAAAACAGTAATTTTCTTTAAAATACTAATGATCCTTCAAAGGATGAAAGAACAATCTCTAACTTTCTGCAGCTGCCTGTGGACCAGCTCAATATTCCACTTCCCACCAGTTAAACCTGTCAGCATCTTTTGCCCATTTTCCCATGTGCTGGCAGTGTGCTCCATGCTGAGGTTTCTGTTGTAGCCAGTCTGGATCCTGCTTTAAAGGAAACAGCCTCTATAAGAACAGTATAGTGAGATATCAGACCAACACAGGTGTTGGGATGGTGGAAAGGGGAAAGAGTATGAGATCAAGACTTTTTGGGAGAAGTATAGAAAATCTAAGACAATGGGATGGTGGTCCTGGGAGTCCAGGAAGGGTGAGAAGCATGAGGAATCCTAGCAAGATGGAAGATACTTAAAACCACATTCCAACTTACACTTTAGACGACTTCCTGCATCTACAGCATGGAGAATTGTACTATATTCTTGTATAAGTTGTGCATACTCATATATATAGATAGAGAGTTTGCCTTTATGTGATATTTTTAGTCTCTCAATTGATCATATTTTGCTTCTTCTTTTCCCCCACTGATAGGTACTTACATTGTTTTAACTCTTGTTTTACCCTTGGTATTACAATAATGCTGCTATCATCATGAGTGGTAAGTAGTTTCTGCTATTCTTCCTTATGTGAGAAACACTATAGGACAGCATTCTAAGAAATGGACAGTGTGTACCTGGATTTTCTCAAAGCTCCTGAGTGAGTTCTCATAAATGCATGGGGAGCCAAGTGAGCCAAAGTTAGTTTATAGCTTCTTCTGTTTTTTCCTTTTGGGTGGAAGCTTGGGCTCTAAACATAGGCAGCACAGCTCACCCATATGAGATGTCATGAAAGCAAAAGGCAAAACTTTGTTGCATTTGTCTGTTGAGATTTTGGCATTTAATTTCTATTGCTGCACATAACAAACCAGTGAATACCAAAACATAGTCCCAGGATCACTTAGAGATTGATGAGAAATTAAAATTCTTTGGCTCCAGTTTCTACCTCTGAACTCAGAAATTCCATAATTGGAGAACTGGAACTGGTATGTTATTGTTATTATTGGTTTTTTATTTTGTTTTTGTTTTTTTAACTTGGCCTGTCAAATGGTTCTGATGTAAACTTGTGTTTGAGAGCCAGTGGTCTAGATCCTTCTGACTAACCATGTGAGTCACATAATGAAGGCTCAAAATGATAGTTTTTATTACTTGGTCAAGCCACCTGTGACAGAGTAGTTATTGCAACCAAGTAAACAGACTCTTGGTGATAATCCTTGTGATAAAATGTGTTGGGCATATTTTATGAATGGAGCCTGATCCCCAGCAAATACCTTTGCTATTGGCAAATGAAGATGTTGGCCCTGTTAACATGATCAAGAAACACAGGCTGTGACAATCCAGATGCTAAAGTCAAGTTTATGACTGCAATGAAATTGAAATGTGAGTTTCATTGCTGAGGTTTGAAAATCATGTCACCAAAGTTTATAAATATTTCATGATCAGTTGTGTAACTTGGCCACAGGTTCCAAACTGTAGAGCTCAGAAAGTTGAAGTCCTTTGTTTTTAAAACTGTTTGCCTGACTGAACCTATGCTGTGTGTATGTGCTTGTAATCAGAAGAGTTAGCATGGCCTTCTTTGATTAAATACTGAAATGTAACCCTAACTGAGTCATTCTAACATGTGTGCTTTCTTTTTCTTCGCTCAGTGAATTCTGTTCATGGCCTCTAATTGAGTATGTGTGTGCACGCATGAGTGAGTGCACCCATGTGCATAGGGAAAATTTGTGTCAAGGTGCTCGTGTGACATTGACATTGAGATAGCCTCAGCTGTCAGTCCTCTGACCTTTGATAGAGTAATGGTCTCTTCTTGTTGATGTGGTGTTGTTCGTCACTATAGACACCAGGGCAAGCTGACTTTTGGTCTTCTAGAGGATTCTCCTGTCTCCATCTCCCATCTTGATGTAGGAGTAGTGGAATTGTAGACCCACAGGTCCTTGTCCAGCTTTATGTGGGTTCTGGAGACTAAACTCAGCTCCTCACACTTGCTTGGCAAGGATGTTACCCATTGAGCCATCTATCTAATCCCAGAATTTTTTAATGGCCTAAAAATGTTAATTGTTTTATACAGAGCAGAGTGGTGATATAATACTCCCACGCTAGTCTCATTAATAAAATGTGATAATCCATTTTTCCCTTTAAAGTGCTTCATGACATATATTTACTTGTCCTAATTAAAGTGAGCTAAAAATAAACTTTGTTTTAAGGATTTTGGGGCATGTCTGGAGCTTTCTTGGAGATCAGCAAAACTGGATCTAGAAAGTACTTTTCTAAGAATATTGCAACTGGAGACAACTTTGAGCTCTTATTGGAATTTTCAGTAAGAATGAGAATCAAGATATCAAGATTTTTTTTCCTGGTCTCTACTATTAGGTTTTTGTCTTTTACATCACAACACAGCTTTGACCATTTTTCTTCTCAAAAACATTGGAAGGAATCCACAGCTGAAATATTTGCTTCCTATTGCTGTGATAAACCGTGAAAGCTACTTGGAGGAGGAAGAGTTTATCTGGCCTAAGAGTTATAGACAATTATCAGGGGAATCAAGGCAGGAACTAAAGGCAGGAACTACAGCAGAGACTACGGAGAAATTCTATTTACTGGAGGAGCCAGGAACAGGCTAGGCCCTCCTCCATCAGTCAACAATCAAAAAAAGCAAATTGCTTTACAGACATATCTATAGGACATTTAACGAAGACAGTTCTTCAGCTGAGGTTACCTCTAACCAGGTGTGTCTGGTTGACAACAAAACCAACCAAGACGTATACTAATGAATGGGTGTTTATAAAGTCACTTCATTTTTTATATTGCCATTCCTTAAATCTTTATGCGTATGCACTGCAGAGTTTTATTACATTTGTAGAATCCATTCATCATTTTACAACCATTTTCCCCCTGGTTTTAACAAATTTTCTACTTTATTTCCTATATCTACTCACTCATTGCTACAGCAGCCATCCCAATACATTTAATATGCATGCTTTTTGATGTTTTTAATAAATGCATATTGCTGTTCTGGTTGCACACACTTTTTCCTTTATAATATTAAGCTACATACCTAGCTTCCTTTCATGTATTTTATACCCAGCACTATATCTTTTGATACAAACTTACTATGTACACTATCAATCTGTTTTTGATAACCCTTTTGTTTTCTGATAATCTTTTTTTTTTCTTTTTTTTTTTTTTTTAAGGGTCTCATTTTAAGGTCCCTGTTCTGAACTTTGATATATAGACCAGAATAGCTTTAACTCAAAGAGATCCTCTTGCCTCTGCCTCTCCAGCGCTGGTTTAAAGGAATGTGCCACTACATCTGGCAGTTTTCGTTAACTCTTGTGTGATTCCTCATGACCCTTATTCTATTAAGAATGAAAAGGACTATAACCACGCAGCTATAGCTTTGTTGTATAGCACTTGTTCAGCATGTACCTGGCCAATGGTTTGATCCCCAACAATACAAATAAGCAAACAACAACAACAACCCCCTCCCATTTATGACAAAACAGAAACAAGGACCAGACAATAAAAATATTTCTGGGTTTTGTTTTTGTTGTTTTGTTTTGTTTTGTTGGTTGTTTGGTTCGGTTTGGTTTTGGTTTTGGTTTTTTGAGACAAAGTTTTTCTTCATAGCCCTAGCTATGCTTAAACTTGCTATGTAGACTACCTCTGCCTCCCAAGCGTTGGGATTAAAGCCTGTACCACCACTACCCAGCAGTCTACAGGACTTTATTTTAATTGCGGGACGAAGATGTAACAAATAAGCACCCGATGCACACTAAACGCCTATCACTCTTTGTTGTTGTTTTATCCTTTGTTTTCTTTTTGTCGGGAGTGGGGGCAGAAGACAACGGGCACTTCGTGAGTGGTTTCTGCTGTATGATTCCTGCACTGAAGAGAACGTAGGGATGGTGATACACAAGGGAAAGCCTGCACTGGTTAGCTAAGTCTCGAGGATCACGGTCAGTGGCACTTTGCTGAACAGTGTATTGCAGATATGCTGCAACTGTCTTTATCCTGGACACAGTGTGAAGGAAGCACAGGCATATTCTGAGAGCTGCAAGGGGACAATGAGAGAGAGGGGTGGTGGCAGTCAAATGGAAAGAGAGACAGAACAAAAGGGCTCTTCTAATAGGCTAGTTGTGATGGGGTGGAGGCGAGGAATCAAAGAACCTGGAGTCTCTAACCCAGAAACAGAGAAGAATGCATGTGAGTTGTGTTTGGGTCAGGTTGCCTAAGCAGAGAAAGCCAGGTAGGAAGCAATCCTCAGGCTCTGATTTTGAGAGACATGCTGAGGAATAGAAGGTGCATCCAGGAACCACCAATTTGTTCAGAAGGCTTCTTCAAGGTCAGAGGGAAAGGGACCTAAGTCCTTGAAAAGCAATTTGTCTGAAAGTCAGTGTTAAAGAAGCAAGGCCTCAAGACAAGACCTCTATATAATTTAGAAGAGAATCCGTTTCTGCACTGTCACAGGGCAAATTCAGGCAGAGAGATGGCTGCCTGGTGGACAGAAGTTGTTCATTTTTTGCCTGGGGTGTGACTGTAGTAGGCTTTGGCAGAAAGTCAGAAAACAGCACTGTTTTTCATATTTAGTGCAAAGCTATACATCCCTTCGTTGTTAAAGGTAGGCACATAGCAGGAAACAAATTCTTCTTGATAAATACAATTCAAAAATACCATAAGATAGAGAGATCTTAATGAATGAAATAGGGCTAATTAATATTCAGGGGGCGGGTTACCTCCCTCTGAGTTTAAGTCTTCTGTTGAAGTTCCTGCTTAGGACTGAGGAGAAAGCCACTTGCAAAAGGAGCAATGTCTTAATAGGTACGGGTAGATGGAAACACATTTAATATACTATTTAAATACCCTATATAATATACTATTTAAATATACACATTAAATATCCATCCTCAAAATGTTGGCTGAAGTGTGCAAGTGATTAATGTACTTGTGAGAATGTTGACATGGTAATATGGATGCCTTGGCACTTTCTGAAATGATATCCTATAAGTGATATTTACTGTTTACATCCTGTTTTAATTTTCCTATCTGTGTGCCCTGAAGGTTGTGGCTCAGAACACCAACACTCACTTGGGGCAACAACACGGTAGGCAGAATAGCTCAAGAGAGACACTTTTGCCCAACAGTGTTAGACTTTCAAACCCAAGCTTATATAATGATATATTGGGACCGAAGAAAGAACTCAGTGGTTAAGAGCACAGGTTGCTTGTGACAAAACCTGGATTCAATTTCCAGTACTCACATGGCACCTCACAAAAGGCTGTAACTTCAGATCCTGGGGATCCAACATCTTCTGCCCCACCCCAGGCCCTTGGGTACAGGCATGCATGCAGGTAAAACACCCATGCACATGAAATAATAAAACAAAGGATGTTATTAGCCTGTAGAGGGTAGTACTTGTTGTAAACAATGCTGGTTTGGGAACTGTGAGGCTTACTATTGGTTGTCAATGCTTACTTTAGGGTTTTACTGCTGTGAAAAGACACCATAACCAAGGCAACTCTTATAAAGGCAAACATTTCATTGGGACTGGCTTACAGTTTCAGAGGTTTAGTCCACTGCCATCATGGTGGGAGGCATGGCAGCATGCAGGCAGACATGGTGCTGAAAAAGAAGTTGAGAGTTCTACATCTTGATCTGCAGGCAGCCAGGAGAATAGATGTGTTTCAATGAAGTTGCAGTGTTGCTTGAGCATTTAAGACCTCAAAGCCCTGCCTCCACAGTGACACACTTTCTCTAACAAGGTCACACCTTCTACAATAATGCCACAGCTCTTCATAGTGCCACTCCCAATGGCTAAGCATTCAAAGGATCGTAATCAACTTGACAGGATCTAAAATCACCAGATAGAAGTGCCTCTGGGCAGATCAGTGAGGGATTATAGAAAGTAGATTATTCAAAGTAGGGAAGATCCACCTGGATTGTGCTCAGCACCTGTTCATGTATGGGAATGTCGCTAAGTATATAAAAAAAAGGTGAGCTGAGTATTGACATCTCTCTGCTTCCACTGTGACTGCCTCAAGATTTTGTTACTGTGAGGTTCCCTCCAAGATGGACTGCACCTATGAACTATAAACCTAAATAAACTTTGTTCCTTAAGTTGCTTTTATCAGGGTATTTTGTTGCAGCAAAAGGAAAAATAAGTGATTTAGAGTCTACATTTCGTGCTGGCCCACTGTTAACATGGTGATGGGGCTTGGGAGGAGTTACTAAACCTGTCTCCCTATCTGCATAGTTCTACTGGTTATTCAAGCAATATCAACATATCTCAAATTGACTTATTGGTAGAGTTACTGGTTTAATTTTTGTAAGACCCCGAGTAATCTTAGCTCAGGAGCGCGACCCACAGAACACCAATTAGACAATAGACCGCTGCAATGGCAAAAGGATTAATTCCATGTACATGTGGTTGCTCATCTTCAAAGGGAGAGTCAACCCCGAACTCAAAAAGCACACATCTTTTATTCTTTACAGCAGGCAAATTTCAGCAACAAAATGGGGTGGTGATGTCACATTGGTGGGTTACAGTGACCTTTGGATTCATTGGGTAAAGAGGTTTAGGCTGATGATGATGTATATTTGGGTCTTTTCTATGAGACCGTGTGGCTGTCAGCCAGCAAATTCTGTGGGGTTTTGTTCTTGTTTTGTTTCTCAGAATTGGGTGATTAGAGCATGAGCTAACTATGACATGTGTCGGGACCCTATCTAGGGCTCTCTAGAGGGACAGGTGGCTATCAGTCAGTATATTCGCTGGCTTTTCTGAGAATTACTCTGGGACATTGTTTTTATTTGTCAGGCACAGGTGGGATCTCATAGCCTTAGGTTGACTGGAAAGTCTCTGAGTTTAACTTCAGCCATTTCTGTGTCTTTAGGGCCCCACATAATAACTGAAAACTCTTGGCAGCCTACTTGATGGTTCTTCTAAGAAACAGGAGAGAGAGGGGAGGTGGGGCTTTGAAGTGAGTAGACATTTTAATTAAACATTTACTTTAGGGGAAAAAAAATCAAAACTGAAAATGTGAAACCAAAGATCAAACCTTCTGGATTAATAGAGCCTGGTTCTCGAACTGGATCTCAGCTTCAGCTGAGCTCTTTAAATGGCATCCCTTGGTTATTAATCCCAAATTATCCACCTTTACATAGTGATCCTCAATCCGAGGTGACCGAGAATCAACTCCACCCGAGTCTAGCTCTGTTGTAGGACTTCCTCTTTCTGCCAGCTTTGCTTCTGTTGTTATATCCATTTTTCCCAGTGTGAAAACCATTCTTATGTGTGAGGATGGGAGAATAAGCAGAAATGTTTGAGGGAGAGAAGGGGGGGGGGTGATAAGGAGGTAGAGAGAGTAAGAGAAGGAGAGAGGCACAGGTACAGAGATGGAAATGCCAGTGACTGTGTGACCACGGCCAGTTGGCATGTTAAAGCATAAAAGTTCCAGTACTGTCCCTGCAGCAGAGGAATGGATACTGAGCCATTTCCTGTGATGTCATGGTTCTCTTACTAAGAAGTCTTCTTTCTGAGGCACAGTCTTCTGAAGTCTTGACATCAACAAACACCTCAGACTGATGCTAGCCAAAGCTGACAATGCAGTGATAGAGCTGGGATATTTCTGCAGGACTGGTGGCATCACTACTGGGCACAAGGCTTTGGAAAGTTATTGATCAACTTTGATCAATAGTCATAAAATGGGCTTCTATTTGATGACTCAGTTATTCCCCTAAGGAGTTACTGCAGGGGAATAACTCAAATTTAAAAATTCATGCATGTAAAAATGTTTATTCAACAGTATCTATGCTAACAAGTCAGAAATGGTCTAAGAGGTTAACCACCAGGGAATAAATAGGTAAATTATAGCATAACAATTGAATGAAGTATTGAATACTCATTAAAGGACAATTATGAAAAGTATATAACAAGCATGCTAAGTGGAAATAGCAAAAGCATACACACCTTTTGATAACACAGAATGTGTCAGCGCCAAATCCAACAGGCTCCAGGGATGTACCCGAGTGTGGATGCCAAAGACAAGGAGAAATGATAGTTGGGTTCACAGAAAGGCTGGAATCCAGTAGACTGCTATCTCCAATGGAGAAACCATAGTACCACAGAAGCTCCCATGGCTATTATACAGAGTTGATTATTTATGGGGTTATTTTATACAGCTCAACAAGCAGGCGGGCTTACTACATCCAACAAACATACAGATGGGGTTTATGGAATGCAGTCAGATCAAGGAGACAGGCTCAGGAGATCTAGGTGGGAACAGACTAGTGGGGAAAAGCAGTCTTCAGGCTCTAAGCATCCCAGAGGTAGAAAGCTATGGTAAACATTTTCGGTACACACCATTAGAATCCACAGACAAAAGGGGAGGTTTGCCATTTTTCTTTGAGTCTGAGGCTACAATCTTTGATGTGGCCATGTCTTTGTAAACAATACACATCCTCTCAGGATTTGAGTCACTCAAGGCTTCCTCTGATCCCCACATATAAGAATATAGCTGTACCCCTGAAAGGAGTATCTAAGAATAACATTCATGTGGCTAGAACGTGGCTATGATGAAGGAAGTGTTTTCTCTTTCAGTTTCTTACAATATTGGTATAATAGTAAATTATAACAAATATTTTCTAACAAGAAATTTCTATGACTAAAGAAAGATTATCTCAACACCTTCATAGGGAGTGTTTTAAGGATTAATGAGGTGTGTCTAAAATGTTTAGGAAATGCCTGCCACATACTGAAGAAACAGTAAATACCGGCCATCAATATTGAGATAATACACAGAAGGTATCCCATGGTAGGGAGTGACTGTTTTACTGGAGCCTTTTCTAGTGATAAGAGAGTGTAAGTTCTCCTTACCACAACCCTCCCTATCCATCACACACCCTATTCTACTGGCCTGACCACTAGGGATTCCTGTTGGATGCATGGTATTTCTAGGGAGTCTTTGGCAAGATTTATTGTCAGGCCTTAGATCTGAAGGGCAGTCCTCTTGGAAAGTATTGCTAGAAGGGTCATAAAGCATTGTAGATATCTGTCAGTGCCTTGCTTAATACTGTCCAGTTGGGGTGATGAAAAAGGGTGCTTGAAGAAAGGAGAGAGGAGGAGAGAGGAGGAAGTTGACTTTTTAAAGTTAACCTTATATGTAATGCATGAATATGTCTCCTTTCTACAATCTGAGAACTTGATATCTATCATTTCAGCTTAGCCTGGAATCTTCTGGGATAGGGATCTCAGCCTGTTAGAGCCAACATAAAATAACAAAATCCCACAGACCAGGGGCCTAAATCAACAGAAATATATTTTCTCACAGGTCTGTAGGTTGGAAAGTCTAAGATTGGGGTTCCCGCAGGATTTGGTGTCTATTGAAGGCTCCTGTTTTGGTTCACAGCCAGCTGCCTTGTCAGCCTGCCCTGTGAGTTCCTTGGTACACACTGTGGGAAGAGGAATTGAAAGATGGAGAAATCTATAATGTCAAGGCAACAACCCATCAAACCTGGCTCACCTCTATCCCTCTGGCCTCACTAAACTGGATGACTTTCAGACTCCAAATGCAACCCTTTTGGGGTTAGGCCTTGTGTTGTGACATTCCCTCGGAAGGATGAGAACAAGTATTTACTCACTTCAAATAGGGAACGAAAGGCAGACCCACTCTAGAGATACCACCAAAGTCCAGTTTGGTGAGCCAATGGTTATATCAGGGTTACTTGCAGAAACATGGGTGAGAGGCTACTTACAGGACTGGAAATGACTCTAAGGAACAAATAAATTGCATCCCTAAAAGCTTACCCCAGAATGAATGACAGCTCATGAAAGCTGGAAACCTGAAGCACACTGAGCAGCCTGCAGGCCGCTCAGCAGTTTGGAGCATGTCTTTGCATGTAGCTCAGTTCTTCGAAGCCTCTTGTAGCCAATTTGGACTGTGTGGGAGTCTCTGTCATCAGTCCTTACTGCTTACCTGTGCTCCTAGAGAAAAGGCCTAGTGTATCTGATCAGTTCTGTGGCCTTGAGAAGCTCTCAGCTGTTTCCTTCCTGAGTCCTCAGAAGCCTGCTGTTAGAACATCTTAGACTGTAACACATTTCCTATACAGTAGAAAATTCTACCTAGGAGGAAAATTCTGTACAAGTCTACACAGTTGTATTTGGAAGGATCTAAATACTTAATTTATAACAACACCCTCTCCAGTTATGACTTCTGTTACCATTATTATTTGAGGTTGTTGTTTTCCTTTTAGTTTTCGAGATAAGGTTTCTCCATGCAGCTGAAAATTTTCTGACTGACCTAGAATTAGCTCTGTAGGCCAGGCTAGCTTTGAACTCCCAGAGATTCACCTGTCTCTCTGCCTCTGAAGTTCTGGGATCAAAGACATGTGCCGCTATTGCCTGGCTTCTATTACATTCTTAGGTACAGATTTTTCCTAAAAAAAAACACACACACATTGATTTTTATAGAGTTATTTTTGTTCTGGGAAGTTTTAAAAATCTTCCTGTGAATAGTCTTTTTTTGTAAAATATATAATATTTTGATGAGTTTTCATAGAATTACATAAATATTGATTTAAGAATTTTAAGATGTTTTTATTCTTTGAGATGACTTTAAAATTTAACTGTTGTATAATATTTTAGAATATGATTGCCTCATTGACTTAACTCTTTTTAATAATTGACTCCATATTACTAAATATTCATGTGTGAACTCTTTTTTACAGTTGCAAACAATTAGGCAATGAGAGACTTCATTCATGCCTCTCGGTGTAAAATTTGATTGTTTCTCAAAGCGAGGTGATAGAATATGTACATTATCAATCTTAATAAAGACTGCTCCAATGTTGTCCAAAATGGCTGTACCGGACAGAGAGCCTTGCCAGGAGGCTCCTTATCCACCCTTGCCAATACTGATGTTATCAAACATTAGCATTCACTTACTATCAAATGAGTACAAAAAAGAAAGTTACCTTACTGCTTAGACCTGTATTTTTCCGAGTTGTGTTGCAATAGAGTATGTTCTGGGCTATGTTGGCCAACTACATTCCCAAGTACTAACTTTTTAATGTCATTTGCTCATTGTATTTTTAGCATTAAAACAAACAATCTTCTTACCCAGTCTCTAAAACTTCCTACATATTAAGCCTTTGTTAATTAGGTCCTAAATACACCACCCTTATCGTAACAATTATAGTGTATTTTAACTTAGAAACTGTGAATTTTGGAAACGGACAAAATTTTCTGATATTTTTATTTTTATGGCTTTTTCTTTCCTTGTCTTAGAAAGGTCTCTTCTGTCCCACTGTCAAAACTGTGTTCTTCCCAAGTGGAAGTGGCCCAGGCCTTCAATCCCAGCACTTGGGAGGAAGAGGCAGGCAGAACTATGAATTTGAGACCAGCCTCCTCCACAAAGTGACAGCCAAAGCCACACAGAGAAACGTTGTCTAAGAAACAATAGCAGAAAGCAATGCAAAACAAAACAATTCCCCCTCAAAAATCAATCAATAAATCAAACAAAGAAAAAACTGTGTTCCCTAACATACATAAGAACACAGATGTGAACATGTTCAGAACATAAATAACATATATTAGAACGATCTCATATTCCGTTTTCATTTTAGATATATCACCAACCTGGATTTAGTTTTGGAAGTGCTAAGAACCAAGAGCTTAAAATTTTTTCATAATTGCTAGTTGTCCTGTGAGGAAAACCGACATGTTAGAACCTTAATCTAAAAGTGAAGAGTCTGCTTCATAACTCACTGTCTTTGGACCACTGCCACCTCCTTCCTCTCTCTCTGAATCATCCCAAACAACAGAGACTTCAGTGGTTCTCAACATTCCTAATGCTGGGATCCATGAATACAGTTCCTTGTGTTGTGGTGACCCCCAGCCATAAATTCATTTTCATTCCTACTTCAAAAGAGTAACTTTACTACTGCCATGAATCCTAATGTAGGTATCTGATGGGCAGGATGGTTAACATGTGACCCCCCCAAGGGGTCATGGCCCACAAGTTGAGAACCGCTGGCCTAGGGTGTTCTCGTTCTCCATATAACAAATACAGGTTGTCAGGGCCGTTCTAGCTAAATCAAACACTAAACTTGAATCAAAGCTTACTTTAACACTGATCCCTCTCGAAAGCCAATCATCTTCTCTACAAATCTAATTATCAACCTCTGTTTTTTTATCTCTTTTATAATTACATTTTTCCTATAATTTGGTTTTTGGTTGAATGAGTTCATATTCGAATGCAGACAATTTGCTGACATTGTGTTCAGGAAAGATTTTCTGTAACATTAGATGCCTTCAGAACCACCTTCTATTCTGTTAAATTACAAGCAACATTAAACACCATGTGCCACCAAGATATTTTAGTCTTCCGTGTAATTTTCAAAAGAGGAGAAAGATAAGGGACATGTTAGGTCCTTGATGCTTCTGCCCTAACATTCCTCAACTGGGTATTCAGTTGGTGATCACAAATGGCCTGATTCATTTTCAGACATCAAATTTTGGCTATTGCTTTGTCTGTTGAAGAGGGGTAATGAAAATACTTACGTATTAGAGTTATTTTAGTATCTAAGTGGCCCAGGGCCTTCCAAAGATCTTAGAAAAGCATCGACAAGACTGTTTCCAATGTTGGGGAGAATTTCAACTCTATGGAGCACTGCTTTAATGATCTCTTACTTTTGTCTGTTAAAATCTTTGCACATTTTAAAATTATTTTTCTATTATGAGTGTGTGAGTATTTGTATGCCTGTGTTTCTGTGTATGTTCAAGATAGAGTCTTGGTCCCAAATTTATTGCTAAAGAAAGTTGAGAGATGTCTTTATGATGAGTACTGTAATTCTAACACCCAGTATAATTCTAAAAAAGATGAGCCCCTCATACATAGGCCAGGTCAGGCCTGAGTTATGAAAGGCATCTAGGAGATTCTGGTTCACCTAATGGAGATACTATATATGCCCCAATGAAGCTTCTAGAGCATGTCTCCTGGGTTCAGAGCCCAAAGTAATCTTGATAGGCAGCATTCTGGTGATTTCTGGTGTATTATTTCAGAAAAAAACTAGCCCTCATGGTTGTCCAGGCCAACTGCATCCCCCCACCCCCCCAGATCTTAAACCTGTACCCTTTACCACACATGCTGTTTCCTACCAATCAGACTACATTCTTCCTGTCAGCTCTCTTTCTTTGCCTTCCTTCTTTTCTTCCTCATCTTTCATTTTATTTTCTTCCTTACTTCCTTTTCCTCCTCCACCTCAGAGCATGGGAAAAATACTTGAGGTACTAGAGGAAGTTAATAATCTGCAAGCCAGGATCAGAGAGTCCCGAACGGAATCATTATCATTGGTTAAACATATTATCTTGGGGCCTGGATAGATGGCTCAATGGTTAAGAGCACTGACTACTCTTCCAGAGGACTTTCCCAGACACCACATGGTGGCTCACAACCATCTGTAATGAGTGTCTTCTGGTGTGTCTGAAGACAAGAGAGAGTGTACTCATAAAATAAATAAGTATTAAAAATATTATCTTGACTTTCCATCTCTAGGACTTGGAAATACACTTTTCTGTTCTTCTACCCATGTAGTCTGTGGCATGTTGCTTTGGTAGACTTAACTGACTAACAGAGATGTATGGATGGAGGTTTTATTAACATCTTACTCGGGTCCAGGGCTAAAGCAGACATCAAGGACAGAGAAGATTTACCTGCTCATCTAGAGCAAGCCTTCTCCTTCCTAACCTCCCCTCTTAGGTATCCACAGGGCCAGAAGCCTGTGAACTTTTTGAGGTTTATTTTTTCCCTCACCTGTCAAACCTATAACAAAGACAGGTTAGCAAAAGAAAGATATTAACTGAAGCTTCATGTGGTAAGGTAACCTTCAGAAACAAAAACCCAGAGACCCAGAAAAAACTCGATTTTCAAGTTAGGTCCTGAGAAATGTACAGGATGGAGAATGAAATTGCATAAAACCTAAAACCTAAGGATAGTGGGCCAAGAGAAGGCCTAGTTGTGTCTGCTTCTTCCCTTTCTTCTTCTGATCTCTGCGTGACATTCCTTCTTCCTGGGTAAGAGGGAGGTTAGAGAATTACTTTATGGCCAGTTCACACAAAAGGGGAGGAAGCCAGAGTACTTTTTCTAGGTTTTATGGCAGGCTTTCTGGAAGCAGAGATTCTGGTTTTCAAGCCTTAGGGAAGAGGAATTCTCATTTCCATGGCTACACCTGAGCTGGAAGGAAGCAAGAGAAAGCCAGAAAAAACTTGCTTCCAACAAAGCTGCCATGTCTTATAGTACAAAGTACTCACCCTGTTAGGGTACTAGACGTTGATTTCCGCACTTCTGTGTCCTAACAACATTCGTTCTGATGCTCACGAGTAAACAGTAGCCACCTCCCCAAAGCAAATTGTATTATTTTGAAAATAGACTGATGCTTAAAATCTGTACATTTATCTTTGTTTTGTAAAATAAAGTTGTTAAAATAAATAAATAAATAAATAAATAATAATAAAAAAATAGACTGACATTGTCTACTTGAACATTAGACCAAGACATTTCATTCGAGAAAGTTCTATACTTGAAGGCATTTCTTGACTTGAAGCTACGCATTTTCTTGAAACATTACCTACTGTGTAGTACAGTCACTTATGAGGCTTATGACCAATAAATTATGTTTATACGCTCATTTACTCAACAAAAGTTAAGCACAAATACTAGATTGTTACTCACCGCCCTTGTTGTCAGGAACCTGACAGCAAGTAAAAAAGCCAATTTTTGCCTTGTTTATTTGTTTATTCTTTTGTTTGTTTGCTTGCTTTGGTCTTAAGGGGACAAGGTATATAGCCCTGGATGGCCTGAAACTCCATATGTAGATCAGGCTGGTCTCAAACATCAGTATCTTTTTTTTTTTTTCTTGATCTGATAAAGCTCATCAAAAACTAGTGGGAAACAAAGAGTAAACAGATAAATAATCAAATATATATATAAAGTCAGATGTCAAGGGAAGCTACAAGACCGTGGATGGTGGAGAGAGTAGAGGAGATTGTGGAACTGTTATTTTTTGTCAAGTCATGACTACTTGCTAACCAAGCCTTGAGGAAGGATCTGCTGAGGATGACGAGGCCTCCTAAGGTCATAAATTTTGAGGAAAAGCCTGAGGTGCATAGATGCAGGAAGTAAAAGGTCAAAGTGGAGTGAGAAGTAGGGAGAGGAGGAGGAAATAAGGCCAGACAACTGGGAGAAAGGCCAAGTAGTTTGGGCTGTGAATTTTATCCTGAAGGAAGCAGGAAAAATTCTGGATGGTTTTCAGCAGCAAGGGGACATGATTTTAATGAATGAATTGAAGAATCATGTTGATGCTATAGGCAAGTAAGGTCAGAAATAGGACATAGGTTAACATGTTGCTGGGTGCTCCAATAAAGATGGTTGGTGATGGTTTAGACCCATGCTGTAATGGTGGAAAAGAGGCATGCTAAAATTCTGCATCAAGTCTAAAGGTAGGCCACAGAATTTGCTGGTGGATAGTATATAAGAAATGAGAATGGGAACTGGGGGTAGCCAAAGGACAGCATCATTTAGTGATAGGGTATGGACTCCATAAATAGAGGGTGATTCCTGGCCCATGGAACTAAGTACAGTGTTCTTATACCTTGAGTTTACAAGAATGATAGCTGTTAAGAGAAAACAAAACAAATCTCAATAACAACAACATCAACACCCTAAACTAAGGTATTGACTAGGAAATTAAGAAACAAGGAGGGAAATTCCCAAAAACAAGAGAATATAGAAAAAAAAGTCAAGCCTTGGTCTATCATGACACAAACATTTGACCTGGGCTATCATGACGCAAACATTTGGACAGAGGGAGCACAGCTGAGGAGGAAGCTTTTCCTGGGAGAAGGGATTTTTCAAAAGTTGGCTTCACCAGGATAAAGGCCTTTAAGGGGTTGTTTGCAAAAGGAAATGACTAAGTTGCTTTGAGGCAGGCAAAGAAAGGGCAAGAGTGAGGCATACACCACCTTTTTCTTCGTCACTAATACAGCTCACACACCATAACCTTTATGAAAACAGGTATGCAGACGCTCAGTTCCGGCGTTAAGCTATAGTATTCTTGTTTCACTTAGTGACTAAGGGGAGTAGGAATAAGAGAAAAGGTCCTAGTGGCTGGATCATGAATCTCTGGGCTTGAGTTATATATTCCTAATTACACTCAACTTCAACTTATAGGTTATATCTGGAAATGCTTATACCTAGCTAGCTAAATGTTATAGAACAATTAACTAGAGACTTCTCTTGAGTATGAAAATTTCAAGCAAAGTTAATGAAAATATTCTTATATTTTGTAGTTGTGCATATCTAGGGTAATTTTATTCTAATTCTATATTCTTATATAGTTAAAATCCAAACATGTAATTTTTAGATTACATTTATTTATGTGTTTATTTGTTTATATGTATGTATAAGGGTCTGTGGGCACATGTATGGATAACAAAACTGACCTTTGGGGTCGGTTCTTTCTTTTCACTTCTGTGGGTTCAGGATCATTAGGCTGCCTGAAGGTCCCTTTACCTGCTGAGCCATCTTACCAGCCCCAAGCATACAATTTTTAAAGTATACTCATTGTTATCCCCAATTACCTATCATAAATTTAGATGTTCAGCACAGCTATCACCATTTGTACAGTTTTCATGTTAAATCAAGGCTGATACCAGGTTGCCACCATGTTTCTGGCTATGAAATGACTCTTAAACATACATTCATCAAAAAGAGCCTGAAGATGTTTCTCAGCTGATATCAATACAGTTTTCCAGTGTAATCTAAAAAAATAAAATTGGAACAACCTGAAAAGTAAATTTTGCTCTGCGAATGTATGAGCCAGAATAATATCCCCTCTTCTAGCTGGGCCTTCTGTGGAGTGAAGGCTTTGTGGAGAGTTTCATATACAAGTGTGTTTTAATTTTCATCATTCCTCTGGCCCAATGGCAAATTACAGAGTAGTATTTAACCAGTAGACTCATCTAATTTTGAAAAAGAATAGGTTACATTTAGGTAATTACATTTTAAACAAACTCATATCCAAGTAGATACCGTTAAGTCTAAAATATTAGGAAGAAGAGCAATTACAAGGTTAGGATGGAGAAAAAGGAAAGACAATCTTTGCTCTATGTTCTATATCATATAACAAGTGAATTTAACTGCATCTTAAGGCCCTTTGTGATATAAGAAATAGAGTTGTACGATCTGGTGTGCTTAACGTCATTGTTCATTCATTATCTTATTTCTAATCTTCCATTCTCTTAATCTGGCCAACAATAATTTGATATGCGGAGTGAGAGGAGGAAGGGCTTGCTGTGGTACAGTGGAGTGATTGTTGTACTCCAGGGGAGGCAGCAGGGTGCAGCTATTCACAGAGGGGCAGACAGTAAATCACTGTTAGCAAACCCCACTTGCATCACACCCAGTGGACTTACATCCCAGCTCTACCTCCTGTCATGAGAGCTACGTCTCTCGTCTCTCATTGCTTCCTAGTCCCAGCATCTTTTCATATTTACTCACTACCTATGTCTCTAAGGCCTTTAAAAAGTGCCAGACACCGTAAGGTGAGAGTTAGATGTCTGGGGTGTCCTCTGTTTGTCTCTAGATCCAGAATCACAAAATATGAAGGACAGAATTGCTTTCCAGTGTTTCTTTCTTTCTTTCTTTCTTTCTTTCTTTCTTTTTAAATCATTTTAAAGTCCCACTCTTTAAAGCAACGAACAATTCTTTATATTACTGAGTCCTTGAAGAGAAACTCAACTGCTCTTTACTAAGTACTAGGTCATCTTCTCCTTTATGAGCGGAGTTCTTGCTGTCTGCTAGGTGCTGGAGATAACATCAAAAGCCAGAGACTGTGCTATGGCTTAAGGTTTCTAGACAAACAGGAAAGAAAAGCATTGAAGTCACCATTGCACAGGATGTCAACTCTGGCCATGATTTAGCCAGAAATGGCTGAATTTGGCTGTGATGTAAACTTACAGAGTCCTTTGAGAATGAATAAATAATGAGAAGTGTGTGTGTGTGTGTGTGTGTGTGTGTGTGTGTGTGTGTGTGTGTGTAGGAGAGATAGATAGATAGATAGAGAGAGAGAGAGAGAGAGAGAGAGAGAGAGAGAGAGAGAGAGAAAGAGAGAGGACCTTCTTGCAGTATGATGTTTGATGTGATACCTGAAAGATGAGTTATGGGTTTTGCCAGGAAGACAGTGAAGAAAAGCGACAAACAGAAGTCTGTAGACAGGCCTTACATGGAAAGGGAAGTCAAGCTTTTTAGGAACACACACATACACACACAGTTTGCCATGTGGGTGCTGGGAACCAAACCTGGATCCTCTGGAAAAGTAACCACTGAGCTATCCCTCCAGCCAGAAAATCAAATTATATAACCATGTCTTATTTCTTAAAAGAGAGATGGGTGAGATGGGCAGGAGGAAAAGAAAAAGAATGGAAACAAATATAACAATTTTTTGAACAATTGTTAATTCTGAGTGATAAAAGATATTAATTATAATTCTGTATCTTTCAGTTTCCTCTCAATTTATTGTAAAGGAAGGAGAAGTAGGAAGAGAAGCAGGGGACCGGGGACCAACCGGCACTGTGTCACAGAAGGCAAGAACAGAAAGTGCTTCAATTTCACAAGGAAAATAACTATCTCCACTCTTCTGAGAATTAAAGTTAAATGAACACCTTAAAATACACACAGCATTGGATGCAACTGATGAATCTAGGGGAAGTCTTGTTGAAGGATTGCCAGAAATAGTGGGTAACTTTAGTACTAAACTCTCATCAATAGATAGGTCATCCGGGCAGGCAGAATTAATCAGAGAAACACTTGAACTAAAACACTTCATAGAGCCCAAAAAAGATGGACAGAACATTACACCCAATGTACAACACATGTTCTTCTCAGAAGCCCATGAGCTTTCTTTAAACTGCACTGTATATTAGGATGCAGGAACCAAAGGAACAAACGAGCAAATTGGTAAGGTAATCTTTGACTATTGTTGACGACACTTGCTTTTGGAAAAGAGGAAAATAAAAATGGCCTAAAGAAGTAGAGGGTCCATGGATGGTTAGTTTGTACATTGATAATGTTTACTTATATACTGATGGGGAGATGCAGAAAAGGGACTAAAATCAACTGGGCTGAATTTTGCAAAGTGGATCAATAATGCAGAACGTGGGAAGAGACTGGCTTCGTGTTGTGAGAAATGCTTCCACCGTGTAAGAGAAATGAAGGCAGGAGAAAGCATATTTGCACAGTAGGATCTGCACAGTCCAACCATGGCCGGCCTCATGCAGTTGGATGTGTCAGTAGTACCAATCTGACTACTGACAGCCCGGAAGATTCCTGAAGAGTTTCTGGTCTTCAATCCATGTTGGAAGGCTGGAGATGCTGAGCCTAGTGTTATCAAGGAATGGCAGCAGCGGGGACAGCAACAACAGATGCATTCACCATCAAAAGGCAAAAATAGGTAGGCAAAGGACACTGCTTTCTCCTCAGAGCTGTTTATGTCTGGGGTCAGCTGTAGAAGCTACCCTCACAGACCTGTGCAGAGCTTTGTCTCTTAGTTAATTCTAGAGCCCAGCAAACTGACAGTCAAGATTAACCATTATAATTGTCATACAGCTGTACAAAGAGCAGAGAAGGCTGATCTTAACATAATTCATGGCTGGCTAATGAGAGTTAGGTGTTGACAAAGCATCCAAGAAACTGGAGAGAAGGGGGAAGAGGAGGGGAAAGGAGAGAGGGGGAGAAGAAGGAGAAGGAGGAAGAAGAGGAGGAGGAAGAGGAGGAGGAGGAAGAAGAGGGGAGGAGGAGGAAGAAGAAGAGGAGGAAGAGGAGGAGGAAGAGGAGGAGGGAAAGGAGACAGAGAGAAGGAGGAGAAAAGACAGAGACCATGTACTGGAGAAAACAGGTTTCAGAACATACTCAGGATGCAGTGTTACAGTGGTTCTGTGAGGCTGCACATTAGAATTGTCTGGGAGGTTCAACAAACACCCAAGTCCAGGCCCAGGCCCCATTCCCCAGGTGAAAACCTTAAGACACCTGAGCATTTGCATCCTTTAAGACGCTTCCTGGGGGGTTCTAATAGTAAATGGATTTTGAAACCACAGATTTAAGCAGAAAAGAAGTTTGGATAAGATGCTTGGGATACAGACAGGCATCTCTTTGTGAAACATCCCCAAACTAGGCTCTCCGGGCTCTCCTAGGATTTCTTACCCACAGGGTCAGAAGAGTCAGCCAGCAGCCCTTTCTCTCAGTCTTTTTATTTTGAAGCAGCAGATTTTCTCATCAAGTGTCTAGGTGTGTTCTTTAAAGACATGCAGTGTGCACTTACCTTTTTTAGCCTTATTTCACACACACAACCCCCATCCCCACTCCCACCCCACACACATACCTTTTTAGGCAATTTGAAGGAAGTGTATATGGTCACGTAAGCACCTTTTGAAGAAAGTCACATCAGGTAGCTTCTAGCTCTGACCTATTTCTTGACAGGAAACCACCTTTTTCCTCTGGGCCTCCATCTAACCCCTATAAAATGTGACCTTAGGACGCATGTGGACGGTGACACGTATGCTTGCTAATGCTTACTAGGCAGTGAGTGTCCTAGATTCTCTCTTCACAATGCTGGTCCACAACATTCCTGAGACGTGAGTAAATTAGGAACCCCTGGGACAGGTAAGTCAACTCTGGCTCCAGAAAGATGTGATTTTTCCAGGACAACCAGCTATTATGTTCTTTAACTCTGGGTGGCCGGAAACACTCCACCCTATGCCACTAAACTGTAAAATGAGTTAAGTTTTTAAAGTCCAATATTCTGTAGGTCTTTTCTTTCCTTGGCTCTTTCTCTTGACTATCAGGGTAAATTGCAGACTAAGAGCTGTGGAGGGGCAGCACTTTTATTGAAAACTTATATTTGGCTTTTGGGAGAGTCTGGGGCTGAGAAGAGGAAACGGCATCACGAGGTTTCAAGGGTTGGCTTTTCTTCCTGGTTCCTGGAGCATCTTTTCTCTGGCAGGTGTAAAAGTAGTATCACGTGGTTAGGACATCGGGCACGTAATTGGATAGGGAACCCTTAAGATCTAATAATTGCCAGGAAGATTCTGGGTGGTATTTCTTTACTGTCAAAAGTAAGTTCAAATTCTTTCCCTCTTGTATCCTACAATTTTAAATTAGGTAAATTTAATCTCTCTCCTCATGGCTTGGTGTTACTACAAGTTAAACATGCAAGTATTAATATTGAAAATAATTACCCTTTAAACAATATCTTGAAACACGATGTGGAGCACTTCCAATATATCCATAAAGCAAACAAGACAGCTTAATTGTTTGTTTCTCCAAGGGAAGGAGCTAAACCGGAATTAATTTGGTTCTGTCTGTGAAACAATTCGTTTGCTCTGCCTAATTCTGCCAATTAAAGAACTTTTCCCAGACATAATTAGCATGTAAATCAGCGGTGGGTAGCGAAGAGGGAGCCTTGGCGACCGGCGCGGGGTGGAGGTGCCGGACGAAGGACCGATTGCCCCTGAGTCTTCCCATCCTTAGCTTAAATCTGGGTGTTAGAGAAGTCTCCGCCAAGAGAGCTTGTCCCGCCAAGCCCTAGGGCTAGAAGAGCGACACTTGGAGGCAGCCTTCACCCTAGCCTCCAATGCCTGACCGAGCCAGCCGCCTCCCATCCCCAATCTTTTAGAGTCGCGCCCACAGCCGCAGGCGCTGCGCGCGCACCTAGGGCCGCGCCCCCACCACCCGGGATCTAAATCGACTTTTGCTGGCCTGGGAAGGGTGGGGATAGCAGCCCCTGCTGGTAGTTCTGGAGAACAGCAGAACTGATTTTCCCACCCTTTCCCCAGGTAGTTTTGTTAGAGAAAAAAAAAAAAGCCCGAGGGTTGGGGAGATGTTGAGGACTTTGTCACGTATTCGTTTTTCTTTCCACGAGCAGATTTTTGCACATACAAGAATGAAAAGCAGGGAACGTGGACTTAGTGGCACCAGCCCCAATTGGGGAGTAGGTAATTTCTGATAATGAAGCTTCTCAGCCAACCTGAGTCTGAGACTCCGATTCTCCTCCGGGCTGGCTTTTCTCCTAACGTGCGGTAGAGATTGCTCCGGGAACTGCTTGGCCACACGGCGTTACTTTCTTTGAAAGCTGTGGCCTCGGCGGGCACCATCTGCGAGACCTTCTCTGGGAGCAGCAGCCCTGGCGCGCGCGGTTGCTTGCGGGGCGCAGCCGGCGCGGCCGCGAGAGCGCCGCGGCTGGGGGAGGGGACTGTGGTGTGGCCTGACTAGTTGGCACAAGCCTGTAACTGCAAGACTTCTTTCCTATTGTAAGTCCAAGCAGCGGAGAGAGGCCGTGCCTGCCATTCTTCATGCTTCGTAACAATAGAGCCTTGGAAATAGTTGTGATTTCCCCTTTCCAAGAAGCTGTTGGGTTCCCGTTGGTATAATTTGAGTTTTATTTCTAAAGTTTACTCATTCCTAAGAACAATCCTCATTGCGGACTTTGAAAGTAAGATAGTTTAAAACAGATCGCGGTCTTTAACCCGGTGGTTCTCAGCACGGTGGTTTATCTGCTTATTATGACCTACGTGATGACCGAGTGTGTGTGGGAACTATTTTAAACCACATCATCTTCTATCTAATTCATCTGGGTAGGAAGAGGGTCCATCACTTCCAGAACCAACCTCCTCATACAGTAATCAGAAATAGAAAGGTTCGCTGACTCTTTAAAACTTTTCCATTTAAGAAAATCGATGGAGAAACTCTTGTAACTCGCTCCTCACCAAGTCTATTTTTATTTATTTTTCTGATTTGGCAGGGCTCAGAAATGCTGTGTGGGATTTCTTTTTCGTCCCCCCCCCCCCCTTTGCTAGAGCAGCTGTGGGGGTGGGGAGACAGGGGCTGGGCTTCTCCTAGAGTCGCCCCCGCTGGGACCTCCCGGGTGCGCGCCTGGGGGTGGGGAGGGGAGTTGAAGGGATAGGAAGCCGGGTTGGCGACTCAGCCCAAAGCTCCACCTGCAGCCACACGGCAGCAGGTCTCCTCTTCCTTTGACTTGCTCGCGCTCTCTGCCTTCCTCTCCCTCTCTCGCACACACACACCGCTGCTCTCCATCGGGTCGGAGGAAACGCCAGCCCTGGGAGGCGGGGTTGCTGGAGGAGAGTCCGCTCTGCGCAATCCAGTCCGGGACTTGGCTCCGCCCGGAGCGTCGGCCTCTCGAGTGACACAGGAGTAGTGAGCCGCACGGGGTGAGGCTGCAGCCAACTCCGCTCCCCACGCACTCGGCTGCCTAGGCGCTCGGGACGCAGCACGGGCGCTTTTCCGCGGTGCCGACTGCCCGAGATGCCCGCCTAGGAGCGTGCGGCCGCGGCCAGCGTCGCCACACCCGGGACACTGCACTCGGGGTTGCAGAGCCGGCCAGAGCCCTGCACCTCTGCCTCAACCCCTACCCCGCCCCCCGCCCTGAAATGACTAGTTAATGGGCGCTGGCACCGCTGAGGGGACTCAGAAGTGAATCCAAGTGGAATTTGGATTTAGAAAAAGAGTTTCTTCAGCATTTACCCTGGTCCTCGCTGGTTTTCTTCTTTTTCTGTTTTTCCCCTTTTTCTTTCCTTTCCCCTTTTTCAGTTTATTTTTATTTTTTAAAATTGTTGGCCTTCCTCTCACCTCCTCTTCTGTCATTGGAGATGAACACAGCTCGCTTGCATCCCAGAAAGTAATCGCCGTGACTGTTGCCCCCAAAGAGACAAGCACACATGTAGGAATGACAAAGGCTTGCGAAGGAAAGAGCGCAGCTCAAGGCCCAGAGAGATCTTCTCGATAATGGATTACTAAATGGGATACACGCCGTGCCAGTCCGCTCCGAGCCGCGGCAGCCTGCCCGTCGATGCACCGAAAAGGTATGGCTCTGGCATCCCTGGCGCCCCACCTCCTGGATCCAGGCTGGGGTGAGGGTCCCGGGGTTACCCTAGGTGCGCTTTGTGGGCTTTGTAGTGCTTGTGTTTTATTTGGTCTCTCCTCTCTTTCTCCTGAGCGTTGTCCCTTTCTGGGGGGAGTAGCCCCGAGCCTTGCCTTCAGCTCTTTTCAGTCCTGAACCCCAGAGACCCCGGGCTCCATGTCAGGAGCTTCCTCACCCGCGTCGCACACACCACCGGCGCCGCCCCGGACCGAGACCGAGCGGATGGCTGTCCTACCCAGTGGTTGCGTGTGTATGTGTGTGTGCATGTGTGTATATATGTGTGTGTGTGTTTGTGTGTGTGTATGTGTGTGACCCGATTCTAAGAGCTCACTCTTGGGCCAGTAGGGAGGCGAGCGGCCCTGGAGGGTGGGTTTCTCTAAAGCGCCGGGTCTTGGTGTCGATCCCTGGGGAAGGGGAAAGGGTTCTGTCCTCGAAGGCCAGAGAGGCTTCGGGAGTACAAGGCTTTTTGTGTCCAGCTACAGGTTTAGGCTCTGATGTGGGAGAAATGGTTGTGCGGAGACGGTGGAGAAGAGATGAGGATCTTTTGTTATCAGTGCGGGGTCTGGGCTGGGCTTGGCTGAGTGCGTGAAACTTGTAATGGCCCTGAACATCTGCGCGCCCTGTCTCTTGGTGGGATCCACTCTTCAGTCGCTACTGGCACCAGAGGTTCCGGGCTTTGTTTGCTGGGGGAAAAAAAGTGCCTAGGAGCGGTGTCTTCACATGGCGCGGAGCCCCCGCCCTAGGTCCCGTCCCCTGCCTCAGCTCCCACTCGAGCAGGGCACCATTTGTCGCCGTTGCGTCTTTCTCAAGCACTGAGCTCTCCAAGCTAGGGCCGGCCCCTGCTGCGCCTTCCTCCAAGACCTGTGCGATCCCTCTAGAGAAAAGATGTTCCTCTGGAGAGGCCAGGGTGGGGAGACCTAGTAAGAGATAGATAGCTCTGGGCTTGCCACTCTGATGAAACCTCTGCTGGGCTGCAGATTGTGGGTGTCCTGACTGCTTGCTGTGTCCTGGAACTCTGCCTCTGGGGCTATGGGGAGCCTGAAGCAAGCTCGGCAATTCCTTCTTAGCGACCCTACTAGGTGGGTAGTGTCACTTCCCCCGATTGCTGCGTTTGACTCAGCTCCCCAAGGAGGAGACTGTGAATCAAGCTGGATCTGAGGTCTCCCGCGGGCTGTACAGAGCCAGGCTGCTGTCCTGGACCTGCATGTGTCAGGGAGAGAAACCGGACCCCGACATTTTTTTTCCCGCTCGCTCGCCGCTCCCTTCCTAGCGCCGCTTCCCCTTTACAATGCAGGGCCCCTGTACCAGGAGCTTCTGGAAAGTTTCTGTGATAGCTTTAAGACTCCTGGAAACAACCAGACGAGGGCTCAGCGTGTTCATTTTGACCGCGAACGAATTGAGCGGACGACTGGGATGTGAGGAGGAGCTAGATGTCTGCCCGCTGGAGAATGGTACCTCTAGATGTCTGCCCGCTGGAGAATGGTACCTTCTGCTTCGCCGCACCTGCTGGACCAGGGTCTCAAGCAACTGGAGAAAGGCCGTGGAGGGGGTTGGGGGGGCGGTGATGGGACGTATTAAATTCACGATGCTTGTGTGACCACAAGTGGCTGACAGAAGCTACTGTGCGGGCGCGTGTGGACACTAGCTCTAGCTCGCTGGCTCACGAGTTTCTGGCTCCAAGAGCAGCATCCCGAACCCCCTGCGCCAGGCGCAGGGCATTGCCGCTCGCACTGGGCCAGGTGTTTGTGGAGTGGAAGAAAGAGGAACGATTGGAGGCGCTGTCCTCCTAGCCTGGGCGAGCGTTTCCAGGGGCGGCCTCCATCCTGTAGAGAAGTGGGCAGTCCTGCCAGCAATTCCGCCACAGTCGGTGCAGAGCAATTGTGGCTGCCTTGAGTGTGGTGACCAAGCAAAGCCACAGAGGGATCTCTCCCTGTTTACTCTGGATGGAAATCGAGTTATTACTGAATGGAATCCTTGAAAGGCTTAAAATAGGTTAAAACCTGGACACACACACCCCCACACAGTATTCATAACTTTTCATGCAATTTAATTTAATTGTAGTGTTCTGTTGGTGGGTATCAGAAAAGCTGTCGTTTAAGGACCTTCAGCTCTGGTTTTAAGGCTTTTCTTGGATAAAGCAGCCTTTGCCTTGTTTTTTCTCAATCCTGGTGTTTTGGGCCTTTCTTCCCCCGGTGGACTTTTATTTTGGCGTCAAACCCACCATCTGCTACTGTGGTGGCAGGGGGTTAGTGGTTTCAGATACATTAATTCTTTATTTAGCTCCCTCCCCACACCCTTGAAGAGGCGCCTGCACTGGAGTTTTTGAATGAAAATACCACACTTTGTTTTTTTTCTCCCTACCCGAACAGCTACGGGAAGTCAAGATAGCAAGCGTGTTGTATGGTTTATAAACTCCACATTTAGTCTTCCACAATAAACTTTTATTAAACTACTCCCAAGGCACCAAAGGTAATTATTAACCTAACCTTAAATACAGTGGCAGATTTGTGTCTCCGTCTCTTAACCTAAACTGTCTGTTAAAACATAATTGCCCTAGTTGTTTGGATTTGGGTTACCTATTTCTGTTTACATTGTAACTCTTTGAATCTTCAGTAACCTCGGCTTTGGTTTTATACATTCTTGAATGAAGGACAGTCTAAGCAAGGGAAGAGGAAGCAGCAGATTTGAGAACTTGGTTTAGTTAGGAGTCTTTAGATTCATCTTGATGCAAAGAAGTACTCCATTTCTATTTCCTAGTCACTGTGTTTGGGAGTAACAATCTCCCAAACTTGTGTGTTACCTTTTACAGCTGTGACCACTTGGCAGTTGCCACGTCCTCAAGACGCAGTCTGCATGTATGAATGTCTCCCATTTGTCCTAACCCATTGCCTTTGGAATCTCCTGAAGAGTATGTGTTGGATAAAAACGCCTAACTTTAAACAGGGTAAAGATACATATGACCTTGTATAGAACACTCAAGAGCATGGTGAGTGAGTACACGGACGAATGAGTGTGTCACGCATGGCTCACTATTTTCTTGTAGATCAGGCGTGAAAACAAGTGAGTGGTTATCACACACAGTGATAATAAAGGTTGCTCTTTGTACACAAATACACAACTCTCAAGTTCTTTCCACACCTAGTAGTGCTGTTTGCTATCCTTTTAGAAGGGAGAGCGTTTGCATCTTGAGGAGGCATGTAATGTTTGCAGCAGTCTTCACTGACTGTGCTCAAGGAGGACAGCAGGAGTTACACAGGCTGTTACCACTGACTCAAAATAAAGCATCCTGATTTTAAGAACTTGTCCCAAATTTACAGCAAGCACCTATGCTTTGAAAGTGAACGGGAAGCTGCACTTAACAGGCAGAATTGGGGGCGGCAGGGGTACTCTTTTGCATAAGGAAGTGTGTATGCCACCCATATCTTGTAGGTTAATTCATCCCAGAGTAGTATCAGGGCATGTGGATGGGGTGCAAGGGCATTTTAGAACTAGTTTTGGGAGCCAATATCCTCTTCCATCTAATTTGTTTACATAAAGGGAATCCGAGAACAAGCCAAACTAATTGAAATGCTTTAATTAGGCACCTGCCATTCCTCCGCCACATCAAGTCTATGTCTACAGTGCCCCTCCCTGCCACACCCCCTCCGGTTAAGACAGTTTCTTGTCCTCCACCCAGCCTGGATGCTATAGTTATTTAAGAACCTTGTGTTATAGCACCTAGGTTCCTGCCAGGGGAAGGTGGAGCCTTGGAGCATTCTGCTGGTCCCTCCTCTAGCCACGCCTCTTCTCCTAGGGTAATCCTGGAGCCTAAGCGTGCTGAGATTTTTATTTTAGAGTGAAGGCTTTTCTCGTTTGCCTTAAAATGTATTGCAAGAACAACTGAGCTATTCTCTCTGGCAACCACATGGCTGCCTCTTGGGGATATGGTAAGGTAGGGAAGGGAGGGAGGCATTTAATCCCTCTGAAATGGGCAAATAAGATGTCAGACCCACAAGCCTCGAGGGAGAAGCGAGCTCGGGGCTACTTAGCATGGGACTATTACAGAGCGGCACATACACAAGAGCATCTATTAGAACCATTGTAATTGCACTCAAGGCGGGCCTACCAGCACACCGGAAGTCGTATAACCCCTTCTCCCAGACTTCTTCTCCAAGACCAGGGTAGTGAATAGCTAAGGGCACACTGGGTAGGTACCTTTTCTCGGACCTTAGAGATATCTCAAATCTAACATGTTCAGAAAGCACCATTCTCCACCACCTCCACCGGGATGACTCCAAGAACAGCTCAGGTCCCGGAGCCGATGCTCAACTCCTGGTTCTTGTACCACAGGCCAGTTACAGCGGCATGCTCCACTTCAGGACGCTAGGTCCTGGTCTGCTGGTCTTCCGTTCTGCCGCCTCCCTGGCCTTCCCATAATCCTCCTCTGCTGGGCTATTGTGGCAGCATCCCCCTTAGGTGCCCTGCTTCTACTCTTTGCTCCTGACTACTTGTTTCAACACAGCAAGCAAAAACACAGCAATAATTAAAAGTAAAGAAATCCCTAAGCCTATCTTTTCTTCTACAAGCTTAAGGTCTTCCCCTGGCACAGGACCTGCCTTCTGGCCTCTCCCTGGTTTCTACTGCTCCTTGAGTTTACCTACACCTGCAGGAATGCAGCCCTGGAGGTCCTCCACAGGGTTTTGTTTTGTTTTAAGAATAGTTTATTTTATGTATATGAGTACACTGTGGATGTCTTCAGACACACCAGAAGAGGGCATCGGATCCCATTACAAGTGGTCGTGAACCACCATGTGGTTGCTGGGAATTGAACTCAGGACCTCTGGAAGAGCAGTCAGTGGTCTTTACCACCGAGCCATCTCTCCAGCCTAAGAGGCCATCTTTTTTTGTAGATAAGTAGTCTAGGTATTATCTCATTGTCTGCCTCGTTTGTCTTCTGTCTCAAATGAGGTGCTTCCTTCCTGCATCCTCGCTGCAGTACATTGATACCCATATAGCCTCTTCCCCGGGACTTCTCCAAGACCAGGATAGTAAATAGCTAGATACTGTGAATCTGCTGCCTTCCTTGTACCCAGGCAGGGTTTCTCCTCTCCTATCAGTGGCCTATTCACAGTGTGTTGTTTTCCCAGTCTTGATAATGGATTAGAGTCTTTTCATTCCCACAGGCTCACCCTGTCCCCGGCTAGGGCCAAGAGCACACATCTGTTAGACACCTGGTTGTAGCTGGAGGAGGTCTGAACTAGGGAAAATCAACTTGCCAAGAGCGTCGTCAGCGCTTACAGGGACTGAGCTTTGGACTCTGGTCTCATTTGTTCTGTGCTCCAATTGCTGACTACTGAACTGTTTTCTTCCCCCCAATAAGTTTTTTTCTGTTTTGGGGGGAAAATGTAATATTCCTGTTAACCTTTGTCTTTGCCCTACGCCAAAACAGCTGTCAAAGAACATAGATCTGGAAGACTTGCTCTCCAGGCCCTTGCTTTCTTGGATGAGACATGTTACTTGCCTGAACCTGCATTATGTTAAATGAGTTGTAGGAATTGTAAGCCCACTCTCTCCACCTTGTAGGACCACAGATAGAATGATATGAAATAATATGAAACGTGCCTGTATCTTATCAAATAGCTTCTGGCAATTTGAAGTCTCAGACCCTGGTGTAATGTAGAATCTACATCGTCTTCTGTATCATCAGATGAGTATAGTATGCTGTTGGCATGGCCTGAATATAATAAACCACATTATGGAAATTAACAATTTCCCGAGAATCACAGAAAGCACACGGCCCATATCTAGTGTGTTTCTGCGGTGTGGGTTGTAGCTGTATCAGTCAGGATGTCAACTGCATCAAGCGAGGATTGCTTTCAATATGACCATTACTGGAGCAAGGTCATGAGAGTGACAATCTACCAGACATTATAGAAGAAAACAAATAAGAACAAAATGATTGTGCGCTTGTGTGCATCAGTGTCAGTCCAGCCATTGTAGAACAGATATGTCAGGGTGAACTAAGTACTGAGGAAAGTTTCCATGTTTGCAGTAAAAAGGGCAAATTCATTGTGGTTGGGGAGGTTCAGTCTCCTGGGGATGCAGCGGATAGGGCCAGAAGTAGTTCTCAGGTCAAGATTCGGAGAAGGAGTACAATACGTGTGTGTGTGTGTGTGTTTGGCAATTACAAATAGGATGACTTTGTTTCTTCTGCCTCGGTTTCCGTTTGGAAACCTTGAGAGTGGCGATGGTGTTGTAGAGGCCGAGGACTGCGTAGGCTAACACCTGCAAATAGCACAATGCCTGGCACACGAAAGCCTTCGTTTAACACAAAGGCTTTCTTTTATGTGGGTAACTACAGTCATGGAAAATGGCCTGGGAATTGACTTCAGAAGTGCTGATACTGCTTTGTGGGGGCAGAGAACAGGAGGAAATGGCTGCGGACCTGAAATACAGAGAGAAGATACAAAGGAAACAACCCTTGGACCCCAAAGGAACAATTACCCCACGAGCCATCCACAGCGTTACGCGGTTTGAAGAGTGTGAACAGTTTGTTTGTTTCAGGGGAAGAGGGGCCATGATCTTTTTCTGAGCTGATACTACCACACCCCAAACGTGACACACCCCAAACACGGGAAGGGAAGCACAGGCAAAGCAGCACAACGCTGTACAACCGAAACGATGGCAACGTCAGGGATTTATGGCAGATCAGAGACAGTAAGACTGTTGGTGGTGTTACTGCTGCTTACTAACATTTAAAAACCGGCACACAGCATTTACCCATAGTTACAACCCGAGGGTCATCTCGTCAGGAATGAGCCCAACTGCCAAAGATTGGCTGTCCGTCTATTGCATTTCTCCTAGAGGCTCTGCCTGCAGTCTCTACAAGACCACGTTCAGAGTGGCCATGTGGCAACTTTCAGGGTTGCTCTTCCCTGAGCACACTTGGAATACGTTTGGAAGAACAGGGACTCCAAGCCAAAGCTTCTCCATTCCAAGTGGCAAGTCGTGGGCTGTCTGGAGCAGAGCCTGGAACTTATGGGACTGACTGATTCCCTCCCACCAAGTCTGAACTTTGAGTCAAGGGACAAGACTTATCAGTGAGGGGGAAAAATATGATTTCTGAAGGACTCAACAAAAGGATTAATAAACTGATACCATCACCACAGTTCTCTGAGAATTACAGTTACTTTCAGCTCCGGATAAGGAGGCTTCTCAAGTTCTGTAAGTGGAAGAAGAGTGAAACAGGTCAGTAATTAACATGCCCCAAAGAATGATGGGCTAGCTCCTTTCGGGCAGCAGATGAGAAGACTATTACTTTGAAAGGGTGGTTAGCAATAGATACTTCCACATAGGTACCACCTTTAGACTTGGAACTTCCTTTAACATGGCAAGATGCGCTTCTCTTTCCAGTTTCCAGTTCCTCCTTGGCCAGTCTTCTCCCATGACTTGATTTGATGTCTAGATAGAGTAGGACAGGAACTGGCATTTTATACAATAAAAACATCCCTCTGAAAGAAAAACTACTGTATGGACCAGGGAAGAGGAAAAGATTTCTTAATAAGTGATGCTATATGGTATATGCTATATGGTATATGCTATATGGTATATGCTATATGGTCATGCTCAGATGACCCAGTCCCTGTCCTTCCCCTTTCCTAACTCAGAGAAGCATGTGACTTCATTCACATCTTTGGGGGTCTGAATGCATTTATTCTTAGGCCCCAGGCACCCAGGTGGGAAACTCTTCTCTCCTGCATTCCCCTCACTACTGTAAAAACAAGCGAGTATCTGAGTCACCGAGCAGAGTCTCATCCCTGCATAGTGAATGAGCAATAGACACAAAATCAGCCAGAGCCTTTGAAACTCCACCAGCATGTGTAGCGGAATGGCGGGGTGTTGGTTTTTGAAAGAATACTTGTTAATGGCTTTCCAGATGGAATCTGCGCTAATTCTGCTCACATCATGAATGATGGCCCCAGCTAGACACCATCTCGGGGATCTTCATCTATTAATCATGGAGGCTGCTTTCTTAGTCGGTTGCCATAGTTTCAGTGCCTCAGCTAGTATTGGGGTGTCTTGGGAAAGATTTGAGACATACTAGGGCTTGCAAGCCTTGCAGTTATTTTGGCAGCGGGTGCTCTGGAAGAGCTGAAAGCTGCTTCTGGTGTAATTCTGTGCTAGATTAAAAGAGGCAACTCCTGAGAGTCTCTCCCTGGGCCTTGTTATGTGTACATCCAGCTGGCATTTACCCCAGGATCTGCCTCATCCTTAGTCTTGAAAGAATTCCTCAGTGAAAACCATTATAGTCCAAAGGTTAGTGTCATCTTTATCCTTGGATAGGAGGTAAAGGGGTGCCCCCTCTTTATCTAGGGCTGTTCCTAAATGTGGAGGGAAAACAAAGAGATCCCTGACAATGTCACCTTCTCCTAGTTTGGTTTGGGCACTGCAGGTTGCTAAGTAAATGTGATGACATCATTGGGGGCTCGTCTTGTGTTTGGCTTTGCAATGTAAAGGTTTGGTCCTTACTTCAGGTTTAATCCTCACTGTTTTTAAGTCCAAGGTTTACTGAGGCGGTTGAGGCCATTTTGCTGTCTTTTACAACAAAGGGATAACCTTGGACCAGTCAGCAAATGAACGTTTTCATGTGTGTGTTGTTTTAATGTTTTGCCCCAGAGCTGCTGATTAGGGAAAGTTCTCTAGTTGTGTGTCTATTGTGTGGCTACCTCAAGAAGGCATCTGGCAGAGGCAAGTGCTGCAGGAGGGGAGACAAAGGTTGTGGGGCTAAACCTCCCGTGTGAGGGAGGCCACAGCTGGCATGCCGTACCCAGCTAGGCCTGGTGTCACACGTGTTCATATTCATCTCAAAGTCTTAGTTCCTGCTCCTCAAGTGGACATTCTGGAACTCCTACATGTCCAAGCCGTGCAATTTGATTCCTTTGTAGATTAAAACATAAAAAAATGAAATTTTACACTGGAAAAAACAAATTGGGCTAAATTCTGGACATGCAAAGTAGCGAGTGAAAATCCAGGAGACTCAGAAGAAGCAAGCTTTGAAATCATTACAAATGGGTCTAATCTAGAAAATTAGTCATTAAAAAAAACCTAGAAAATGACTAGTTTTTATTTTAAAGTGAGCTTCAAAGCAGCTGTTTTAAATTTCTCCATATCTAGCTTGCCAAAATGTCTGTGTAAGATCAGCAAGCATTTTGAATGCACGCGCCTATTATAAAGATGCCTCCCTCACCCAACCGCACTGAATGATTGATTTTAGAGACCAGTAATATGAAGTAAATGAAAAGGATAACATGGCCGTAATTGCTACTGGCTTCACCAGGCTTCTGGGCACCGGAATTCCTTGTGGAGAAACACTTTTAAGTGTCACATCAGTTTTTGATCATGTGGTCTGCCTGCCTTACACATAGGTTGCAATTACGGACTGGCTGTGTTTCACCTCCCCCTCATGCATCCCCCAGAAGCAAAGAAAGCATGCTTTTGTGAATTCAGAACCACAGAACCTTGATTTGGAGGGAGGACTGAAGCAAGATAAGAAAATGTTCCTGCTCATTTTGCAGTACTCTGAGCATGTTTGCACATGTGGACATACACAGGCAAGCATAGGTTCACATGTGCACACACACACATGTTCATGTACATGCGTGCACATGCATGATATAGAGATGGAGAAGAGCAATGGGGAAAAGATCAAAACCTTTTTCTTGTTTCTGAGAAAATTTCAGTAAATTTAGTTCACTGCCCGCTCAATGGTAAGAAGATCGTGGCTAACCACTTGGGGGTCCAGGTAAACATAATATTGCAATGCAATTTTTAGAAAAAAACTTTTTGGTGCTTTGTGTGGGGGTGTCAATCAAACCAACAAGTGGACATGAAGTACGTTTGATCGACAGTTTTTGGGGTGGGGCGGTGACCTATTTAGGTGGAGCATTTTGCACAATAGGGTCATGCATGTCTGCTCTGTAAGTTGCTAGGCAAAATAAACCACACTGGGTTCTCAGTGTGATCGAGAGAATGATCCCGCCTCTCACCAGGATGGCCATGTAAAGATAGTAACAGCTATATATCATGGAGCCTTTGAGTCTGCAGAAAAAAACACCTTTTACTTTAAGATTTTATCTGTTCTTTCTTCTGATGTTTACTGGCTCCATGCTGGATTCCAGACTATTTCTTCCAAAGAATAAAAAAATAGGACTTTGAATAGTGTCCCAATTTTTTCATATAAAAGTGTGCTATATAGGGGACGCTGTGGACCAGGAGGCATTTCCTTTGCCCAGAGTCACTTTTAGTGACTGCTAGACACAACACTCAGGAAACCTTGAAGACTGGAGGAAACAGGGTCTAACTCATGGGTAGAAGAGTTTTTCTGTGTCATGAGTTTCACAACAGAGATCAAGAAACTGAATTACAAATGTTAATGTGCTATTTACGTTCAACTTTTAACTAGAGAGCCTAATAAAAGTTAGATATAATATATAAATGCCAATGTGAGAATTAAATTTCAGTCTGAACAATCATTCGGTAGCTTATATGAAACCTTAATGACATATAGTCCCATCTAGTTTAGCATAATTTGTGCTTATGAATTATAAATGCTTAGCTTTTACAATTAGACCTACCCATCTGTAGGCATCTTAATGAGAAATTACCAAAAATTGAATTGATTTGCAATATCCACTCTACTGTGCTCTAGAATAGTGATTTCCCAAGGTACTTTTCAGAGCCATCTCTTGCAGCATGTCGCAAAAAAGTTCTGTGGTGGGATCCATGTTGGACCAGTGGGGAGATGTCAGAAGGGAAAGGAACAGAGCCAGCTCATAAGGAGCCAAGATTATGTGCGTGCATGCAGTTCTTCACATGTATGTAGGTAATGGAGGTCAGAAGACCTCCATGTTAAGGATGTGATTCTCTCTTTCCCTTTTGTTTTGAGGCAGAGTCTCTCCTGTTTCTGTCACTCTGTACTCCAAGCTAGCTGGCCCGGGAGCTTCCAGTCAGTGATTGCCACCACATCTGACTTCGTAACTAGACTTGGGGACTAAATGCAGCTGCTCAGGCTTGCACAGTAAGAGCTTTCTATTGGCCAAGCCATGCTCAGAATTCAGGGACATTTCTATTAAAAATCAACATTGTATACAAGGTGTTTCCTCTCATTTGTGATGAGGGGAAGTTGAGCTTTTTGAATATGCTGATTAATTAATTGTCCGGGGATATCTCAGAGGATGGAGCTTTTTCGTGTGACTTTTTACTGTGCCTAGAACGCAAGCCCTGTTACTATTACCCGACCACATCCGTTCCCAAGAATAAAGAAGACAAGCGTTTGCTGTGAGAAAACAGACACATCCAGTCCTTCAACAGATCTCCCCAGCGCACCAGGTGTGGAAGAGAAGGCTTTGAAATGCTGTGAATAGCTTGACATTATCACGTTATTATTAAAATGCAAATTCTTCTCAGCAGAAATGAAAGGACGAAGACAATGTATTTTCTTGCGTATTACCAATCATACCTAGCCTTATAGCCTTACCTGGAGGGCTTGTTCTAGGAAGAGTACTCATGGTACGCATGCCTCATTCATGGATCCATGTGTACAGCACCCCCTCCCAAGTGTGGGTACTGCTCATCTCATCCTCAAAGGAACAGGTGGGCAGCCAGCAGTGAGCTGCTCCTATGGGCCCCTCCCCCAAGCGGTCTTGCCAAGTCCTTCATCAAGAACTCTTTGGCTATATTGGTCACCGTCCAGAGTGTTAGTAATAAGGACTCATTTATACACGGCCTACACTGCGTGTTGTTTCCAAAGCATGTCCACAAACATTGCCTCATTTCAGCTCTTTGCAACTCCCGGGTTGTAGGGCAGGTGTGATGATGGGTTAGGCAGGTGTCATTATGTCTATTTAAAGATGAGATAACTGAAGGTTAGTGAGGTCAATGAGTTTACCCGACAGCGCATCTCTGATAAGAGAAAGGTGGGACACAGTCTTTCACCTTTAGAGCCTCCCCCATCCCCACCCCACCCCAATCCCCCCCAATCTAAAATGTCACGGTGATGTTTACTCTGAACATTCATAATTTGTAAAAGGAGGGCAGTTTCTCATCTGTGCCTGACTGCACTGTGAACCCTGATACAGGACACATTTAGACACTGGGAATGCCCTCAGAGGCCGCAGAGCCATGAGGTCCAGCATTTCTTCTGGAGGAGAGCCTTGTTGAAGCGGGTGTTGTTCCTGTTGACTCCTGAAGTGTTAAGACAGTAAGAATAAAGTCTCCCTATGACGACCAATTGGCAGGGGAGGGCATTTTTATTTGGGATTCAGCTTTATGGCTGGAGAGAAAACTGTATGAAGTGTTAACTTTGTGACTTTGGGTGGGACAGGAGGGACATAAAGTTAACTAAATGGGAATAACTTCCTAGGATATTGTGATTTGCACCTTTGGGACAGAAACACATTATTATTATTTTAAGCAGGAATAAAGTAGACGTCATAACACAGCCGAAATGGCTCTTCCCCCTGGCAGCCATCTTACTCTGACTCAGCCTAACTACAGGGTCTAAAGAGAAGAGCAGCGTGGCCTTATTTCTGTGCTTGGACATTTAGTGCTTTTTGTAGGCTAGGGAGCATCCTACCTGATGCACAGGCTGTGGTGAATGGGTTTAGAATGTACCGATTAACTGTGGACACGTAGAGGGTGGGACCGCAGGCCCATGTTCCATGTTTTCAGCAAGAAGATGACATCACCAATATTTCTTTCTGAAGTGCATGTGAGGACCGTGAGTGGGGAGAGCAGGCAAGCTCTGGCTTTATGGGCATGATTCAGCCACCAGGACTTGGGAACTCATTGGCTGTGTGACAGAGCTGAATTGGTTTCAGATAGCTCTGAAGTGTCCCACCTGGGTAACAGGGTAAATAAGAACAGTGACAATGGCCAAGACAGGAGGTCAGGTTAACAAAGTATTTAGTTAGCAGCTACTATATCCTGTGTCTTAAGTCATACGCAGTACACTGGACACACAATATCCTGTGCACACCCTACCTCTGTACGTGTTAAAGGCCTTCCGATGAATGGTTTCATGTTTCATCCGACTGCCCCAAGACTCTGCCTAGTCTTCAGAGGGTTCTCGGTCCGTTCAAAGGTAGCTGCCATGAGGAAGACCAAGCACTACCCTGTGCACATGTTGCTTGTGTAAAAACCAGGCGTGTGTAAGGGAGTGCTTTTTCTGTGGGATGCATTGTACTAAAATGGAGCACCGCTCACACGGTGGAAGGGAGAACGTGCTGCTGAATGCCTTATTAAAAACATCTTCATGGTATAGGTGATTGAGGTCACTCATATTTCATTTTGTGGCTCTAATCTTTAGATAAATATTGACATTGCATAGCTGCCCAGATGAGTCTTCCAATGTAGTATAAATATTAAGAAATATTTATCTTTTTGTAGAGTCTCCAGAAGGATGAGTCTTCTGTTTACTTTCATGTTGCATTTTTTTTTCTTACAGGGTTTTTAAAAATAAAACTTGTAGCATAAAAGTCGTATCTCTACCTAAGAGTTACAAAACGAGGCTGACTATTATGAGGAAGTAACCGAACAGTAAACGTGGACAGCGAGAAGAGGAAACCTTAGTGTTTTCCAGGGCCAGGAGTGTTTTAACAGACTCAGTTTCTAGATGGGGAAAACCTGTATTTTAAGAGCACATTCAAGTTGAAAATTAATGCTTGAATTCTTTGAAGAAATAAAAAAGCTGGCACCACGTTTTAGTCGGTGTCATAATGCTGAGAGCTAAATTTACATCATATCGATTCGAATGTCAAATCATTGCACAGATGTGGGGCAGCTCGTCTCTAACTTCACTGGTAGGCTGCCCTCTAGTGGCACTTGGCCTCAGCGCACCCACTTTTATTCGACTCCCTGGAAGGTGGACACAGTGGTACCATTTAATCAATGGGGGGGGGGGGGGGATGACTAAAACTGAAAACTTTAGTAAAGTCAACACCAAAAAAGTTTCACATCCATCGAGCAGCAGCCATTTATTTATTTGTTTGTTTGTTTGTTTCATTGCTTTGTGTTCCAAAAGATCCATAAGTGCTAAAATAATAAGCCCTGTAAATAACTTTAGAAGGAATTCTAAATAAGATTAAGTAAAAGTCGCAAGTACCGAGAGACTTGTTGCCCCTGGAGCTCTCTGCCTAGTGCATTTCCCTGTGGCAAACACTCTAAAAGTCAGTTTAACGCTTTGCTCTCTGATGCCTGCGGCCACACTGGGCTTAAGTCTGTGCCGACAGTTGTTGCCAACTCGGCTTTCCCTTGGCTGGGGAATGAGCATGCTCCAGAGTCTCCAGTACGTGCAGAGAAAATGTCAGACTCAGCAGCCACCTCGGCATGGGCCAGCATTCTGCCTGAGTTACAGAGGCACCGTGTCAGTGATCCGAGGGCGTCCGGCACACAGCAGCAAAATGTCTTTCAGGTTTCATAACAATGGTGGAACGCTGCTGCTGGTGCTTGTCCTGTGTTTTAAGACAGAGATCAGAAGGAACACGGAAGAGCCTGCTGATGCCCCCACACAAGCACAATGCAGAAAATCTATGTATACCTGGGACTTACCCTTGTATGGGATATCCTGATGGAGTTCAAAGCATGAACTTTGGAGTTTGCTACCTGGTTTACAGTGGCTTCTTTGGGAAGTTACTTTATGTCTCTGTGCCTTGTTTTCTTCATCTGTAAAATCGGACTACTACTACTTGTGCCTGCCTTATAGGGTAATTGAGATAACATATCCCTGAACGATGCCAGGCACATGCAAACGCTCAAGAAAAGTTAGCCATTATCATATGCCATCAAGGTGTCCTAATAGAATTGGCCAATCTGTTTTCTGTCACTACCTCGGGGTGGGTTTTGGAATGGAAGTTAAAATGGACAAGGCCTGAGAGTATGATAGTTCCTAGTGAGACATTTGCTTGCCCTCCATATGATTCTGCGCTCCTTCCTGTGTTAGACTATGGTTAAAACAACCAACTTAGTAACCATGAGCTCATTACTACATGTTAGACCTTACACTCACAAACCTTGTGTTTGGAGACAGGACCTCACCCGTTAAGTCAGGCGGGGTCAGCCACGTACGGGCATCACGTCCAGTTCCAAAATGTTGAGAAAGGTGTCAAGGGCATTACATTCCTGGGGTCTAGCACTCAACCAGGCTCTTGATGCCTGGCCATATTACACCGCTCTTGTACTGGGGCTTGAGACTCACGTGAATAAACTTACTGGATGAACTTTCTGAATACAAGGTCTAGATTCTAAGTGATGCTATGTTTTACATCTAATTGGCTAAGTATTGTCACTCAAAGACAGTAGAGAAGTCTCTTCTAACTAAATGTTAGACTCAAAAACCAACGTATAAATACGAATAACTTTATTTTCTACAGAACAATGTAAAACACCATTTATTATCTATGTCTACTGGTGGGCTGGTCTGTCAAACTGAGGCATTAGCTTTACACCTTTGTTTCCAAAAAAAAAAAAAAAAAAAAAAAAAACCTAATTCCTGAACAGTAAAGGGGCCCAAAGGAAAACAACTCTCTATCCTGACCAGGACTTCACCCCTTACTTTAGGAAGAGGCCATGAGGATATGGAAAAATTGGAGATTGAAAAACAATCTAGAGGGATGGCTCAGTGGTTAAGAATGTTTGTCTTCCAACGACCTTGAACTCAGGTGCCAGGTCCAGCTACCTGTAACTCCAGCTTAAGGCGATCCAACATCCTCTTCTCCTCCCCATGGGCAGTCACACTCAAAGACACAAACCTGCACCCAGAGACAGGAGTATACGTATAATGGGAAGTGAGATCAATATTGTATACATAGAATAAAAGGTAAAATACACATTTTAAGGAAAAATACATGACAGAACGGAGTGGGCTGGGGGTGTAGCTCGGTTGGTGTGCTGCTTGCAAAGCATGCACAAAGCTCTCCTTCTAGCATAAACACAATCGTGGGGACGCAGGCCTGCTATCCCATAATCTCAGCACGTAGGAGAACAGAAGGGTCAGAAACTCAGGATCCTCTTCATCTACAGAGCAAGTCTGAAGGCAAACCCAGTCTCAGAAACAAAACAGAAGAGAAAGTTGGGACAAAGTAAGGGTCAAACTGATCAGAAACCCTCAGTAAGCAAAACCAATCCCAGCCTCACCTACTCCAACTGTTTACTCAAACGGGCAGCTCAGCCTAGCTTACAAAAAATGAAGTAGTTGTTGGTCAGGGTTTGAGCAATGTGCTAACAAGCAGGAGCTTGGAGATGGGGTGTCTCTGGAGACAGATGATAGGAGCCAGGGTCCTTCCCAGTGGTAGCAAACCTTGTGTTCATTTGGTGTTCTTCCAAAGTTGGGGCCATCGGACAGCTGTTTGGCTTTTCTTATGAAATGGATTTGGACCCTGACCAGATGTTAGTGGACAGCTGTTCACAACACAAAATGCTTCATCAAGAAAAGGTACTAATGGTCAGGGTCTTAACGTCTTCACAAGTAAGACAGGAATGGACAGGGTCACCAAAGACCAGCCCCACCCAAGCCTGGCTGTAGGCTGAGGGTGGAGGCCCTGTTGGACTCAGAGCCTTCTCCACAGCCAGAGACTTTGGATCACAGGGCTTCTTGCAAAAATCCATCTTTAATACTTGCCTTATGTATATCTATACCTGTGTGTGCCAGGCAAACTTTTTCAAAACGGCCAACCAATCAGAGGCCGTTTATTTGCCACCATCCCCTACTTTCTAAGCCAAATTCAGTGCATAAATTTCTCTACAACTTTGTTTCCCATGCAGTATTTGTGAACGATTTCTATAAAAGTTATTTATAAAAATTTTGTGAAAATTTTTATGTACTGCTTTCACGTATCTCTAACTGAACCAGTATAGCCCATCTCCCCTCCCCCTTGCTTAATTATTCACTAGTGACCACAGCGATAGAGTTTTGAATATACACTTTGGTTAAAATGGGCCTTAGGAAACACTGTCGTTAAGGCAAATGCTTTGGGGGCAAACTGGATTGACAACGACTCATCAATAATCACACGGGCTTGCACCTACCTGTGCGGTCACATGTGCGGCTTCCAATTAGCAGTCACCGGAGTGTCTGAGGCCTGTTTTGAGTTAGAATTTGCTCACCTTTTCCTTTCAATTTCCCAAGTTAGGAACAAACTCTAAGGCACTCCTGGCATGTACTGATGGAATCCCTTAGCCTTCCAAGGATTGGCGGATGGCTCTACATCAGAGTGCAGTGTTACGAATGTGATGTAAAACGTTTTGGTGCCCGTTAGTGCTCATCGCTTCCCTTTACGTAATCAGGCCATGTGTAGACATAGAAAGGGACTCTCCCCAAGTAGAGGGCTCTCTGTGCTCTGTTCCCTCATCTCATTCATTGCCTCCTCCCAGAGAGATCTGTCCTTAGACTCTACTTCCTTCTAAAATATGACCCGCGTAACCCAGCCCGGATGCCAGATACATTTTACTAACCAAGAGAATATAGTCTTTGTTGAAGCTGTGTCCAGTTGGGTGGGAAAAAGCGGTATGTCCTGACCCTGGTACTCTTCCTACTTGCAAGTGTGTTGGGGTTTTCCTGATGTGCTGCGCTCAGCATTTCTCCAACAGTAAGACAGCCTCCTCCCCTCCATTTCCTAGTGTGGCTCCTGCTCCCATGAATGAAAGGCAGCTCTGACTAAAGAAGCTAGAATATGCCCAGCAACCAGTGCCGGGTACCACTGAGCCCATTGTTTTCTCCCAGCACCGTGGAGCCAAATCTCATTTTACAGCACACTGTATTCTAGGAATTCCACTCCATCACTACAGCAGACTTTCTCTAATGCCTTCCCATTTTCCCCGTTTGCTGCTGTCACAGGCAGCGCCACACAGTCCTGCAGCAGGCAATTAGAATGCACTCCTCCCCAAGGCTCTGCTCTGCCCCATTTGCAAAGGGACCACAAGGCATCAGCTGCCGTATTAAATAGACACTAATGGCAGCAAGCTGTGATGAGCTTGTGATGGAGATGAGGTGTTTAAGATTGAATTCCTGTGAGGGACTAAACTGGAGTTCAGACGTGTGCTCCTGCTCCTGTGCTAACACTGAGGTTTAGGAGAAAGTGGGCTAAGATTATGCTTGATGGTTTTTTTTTCATATACTTAAGGGTAAATGAGGTGAGTGTGCTTGAAGTAAATACGCGAATGAAAGTTTCCCATAGGGTCACACAAAGTTACATATCGAACTAATCACTATGATGTATATACTCGAGATGTTTTTCCTTTGTAGTTTTCAAAAAAGATTGCTAACCAGTAATACCGTCCTTTGGAAGGATCATTAGAAGACTTCCAAGGTATCTTGGAGCCTGTCCTCTTCCTGCTAGACCCCTGCTGTTTGAATCTAGGATGTGGAGTCTCCATCTTTACTAACTGGCCCCTGAACACAATCCAGACACTTTTCAAAGATGGCTGAATGACATGTCATTCATCTTTGTCACATCTGGCATCAAGGGACCACTGTGGAATAGTTTCCTATTGGATTTGTGAAGCTGCCCAGTTGGTAATATGCCCTAGGAGATGGAGTGTGAGGAATTATGGTGCGAAGTCGTCTTTCCACGGTAAAGTTGTCACACCACGTTAAGTTGGTTGAGACCTTCCCCGTAGCGAGCACACAGCCCAACGCCATATTTCGAGTGGGCTGTCTCACCTCTTTTTACTGTCTGGGCCTTTTTGACTAGATTCTCCTGTGGCCTGTGCACTGGGCTGTGAATGGATCAGCCTCATCCTCTATTGAAGCAGATCCTGGAGGGATTTCATTGAATCCCAAATCATTAATTGGCACGGACGGTGGCCAAGTCCTCAGAGTAGGTTTTCAAAGCTCTTCCGTATTTCGTTTTGACAGAACTGTACGCACCCATCTTTGCCTCATTTTGAGAAATAGAAGGAACGGCCTCCTCCCAACACAGAGAGTCTTTTTCTTTAAATTATATCCCCCATCCCCCCAGATACTACACCGTGTACTCTCCAGCATGGTGAATGGACCACTGCCTGCAAAATACTCCTTTTCCAAGGTGTGTGAACATCAGAGACGTTCTAGGCCACTAACTGTCTTTTCACATGTTTAAGACCAAGGCCTAGCCAGTGGCTCTTCTTACAGTGCTCTTGGTTAGATTGTGGTTCTTCCACGGGTGTCGGTGACATTCTGTGGTAGAGTGACAGGCAGGTTTTTCTCTTGCTGTTTCCTCAGGTTAGTCCAGATAACCACACAGATGCTCTGTATGTGCCCTGGGCACCATGACTTACAAGAGAATGCTTGTGGTAAATATATCAGGCAGATGCTTCAAAGCCCAGCCTTGGCTGTCAGAGAGTTGATGGCTCCTGATGCTTAAAGTTGTCCCCAGACACTCGCACATCCCGAGGTTATTGATGTTGTCCTTGTAGTGTGTCTGCATTTCATTGGAAACACAGAACTGATAGTGGGAGTTTTGATTACAGCCTATGTAATACCTAGTGTGTCCAAGTCCAGTAATCAGAACAAGACTTAGAGATGGCAAACAGAAGTACGTGTGTGTGTGTGTGTGTGTGTGTGTGTGTGTGTGTGTGTGTGTGCAGCAGACAGTACAGCCAGTGCCTAGAGCCAGATCCATGTGGCATCTCTGACTGTGTGACCTCAGGCAAACGGTAGCTTCATTATGTCTTTATTTGCTGCCTTGTACAGTGGAATAGTAGTTAGGCTTGCCTCGTAGGTAGCCATAAGGATTAAATGAGTCAATATGTGTGGATTGCTCTAAGTACTTGTTATACTGTTAATACCAGGTAAGAACTCACCACCCCCATCCTCTATGGAGTTATGTAAATGTGCTGGGGAGAGATGCGTGTGCTCGAGCACGCGCGCGCGCACACACACACACACACACACACACACACATATTTATATACAAACATATGCTACATACATACCTATGCTAGAAATTAGCACAGTGAGGACTGAGCACTTGGATTTGGCTTTTGTAGCCCTTCACCCATCTTGATGCTTTCACTGCCATCAAGGATACTATGTCCCGCCCTCCACACCCCGTTTCCCACTCTGCCACCCATATTTCTTCCAGTGGTGTCAAGTAACCTCAACCAGGCGACTCTCCAAATGCCATAAAGCCACTCATCTTTAAAGTCACCAGTTCTTTATGTGCCATGTCACCTGTTGAATGTACTCGTGGGTGACACAAGGCTGACAGGGGAGTCAGTTTCTTCTGTCAGTGTTGGAACCCTGTTTTGTTGTTGAGACGGGGTCTCCTGTATCCCAAGTTGGCCATATACTCTCAGTATATTTGGTTCCTTTAGGATGACCTTGAATTTCTAATCCCCCTGCCTCTGCCTCCCTCATGATAAGAACACCTGATTTTATGTCATGCTGAAGTGATCAAGCCCAGAGGTGTTTGTATGCTAGGCAAACAAACTCTAGAAACAGGACTGCACCCCCGCCCAGTAACCTGCTAGATCAAAATCCTGAGTTTTGAGATCTAGGAAGTTCAGGGGTGTAAATACCCTTCTTTTGCTGGCAGTGATATTTCTTTCTAGAGGCTTCTGACTAGGGAACCATTCTGAGGACAGCATATCTTGTACGTGAGGTGATTTTGGTGCTAACCACATGACGTCCTGTCTGTTTAAACACAGCACGAAGCTCCAGTTAAACCTAAGGTGTCTCTGTCATTGCTAGCTGCAGAACATCAGGGTGCTTGTTCAAGGCTCTCAGACTCCAGAGCACAGAGATGTCCACTGGGCACATGCTGACAAGTCCTTTCAGAGCTGGTCACTGGGGAAGATTACGTCAACCCGTCTGGGAAAAACAGCTCCCTGTTTTCATCCAGGATCAGGAAGGCCAGTAAGAGGCAAAGTTTCAAGTTCAGGAGACTCATGGGGGCTCTTCAGATCACACGGTTTTGTTGGCATTGACACTTCAGCAGACTAAAAGGCAGAACAGTGGTGTCAGATGACCCCACTCTCGATAATCTCCCTCTCTCAAAATAATCTAGACATTGCTGATGCTGTGAAATTTGTGCTGATTCTTCAGTAGTTTGCTCTTAAAATAAAGACCTAGTAGGCTTCGAAGGAACTGTTAGGGAAAATAACTACTGAGGATAATTAGCAGGACTGTGTAAAATTTTGTGTTTTGAAATGACAGTGATCATTTTAAGTTTGGTCAGCACCAAAATAAGTGAATGAGCAGAAATAAACCAACAACACTTTAAGCTATCAGCCCCTTTCCAAAGAAACTGGAGCGGAAGACATTTGACTTCTTACTTTCTAGGTTAGGCTCTATCAGCAACTTAGGTGTGATGTTAAAGAGAGCCCTTCAGCAGGAGCATGCTGGGTGTAACTGGTATTGGGGGTCACAGCTAGTTGAGTTTGATATGTGTCACGGGGAGCTATATATAGCCATTGTCAGAGAGACGGCTGTGATGTTGTAAAAATATTGATGATTCTAATTATTGCCTATATGCTAATGAATGTTCTGAAAAAGTATTATAATTTGCATGTGGCATGAAGGATAAGGGAAAACTCATGAGCTTTGGCTAAATGTATGCTTCACTTCTGGGGTTCCCAGGAAGGCAATCACATGGCACATCCTGGTAACAGTAATTGGATATTTATGCCTCATTAGAAGAATGTAATTTCCTAGTTATTATAAATAAGCTCATTTTTGGTTTGTGTCTTCAGTTTCTACCTCTGCTCATATGTCTAGTCATGGTCGACAAAGCTAAGGTGAAAAGGGTTCCATGTGGCCCCAGGCAGAGGAGAGGCAACTAGGGGTCCCCTGGTCTTCCTCCAGAGCTGTCCCCGTTGTAGCTCCCATTCCTTCTTCTTCCTGACACCACAAGGCTACTTCTATTTCTTCAGTCAGGCAATAACATAATCAAGAATCTGTTTCCAGTTTCTCCAAGCCATGGTGTTACCCTCTTAATGTCTGAGCTCTTCCTATGCCAGAAGGGAAAGATTCAGTTTTTAAACGGGCCTCTAAAACTCCCAAGAGAATGTTTTATCTCTTGACTTAGTTCTCATATTCTAGGAATGTATGAGGTTTATCAAATAATCTCGTAGTAGATCCTTGATACCCAAGGACTCTATGTGAGTTTTCTCCCCAGTTTTTGGGTATCAAGGAGAAAATCTCTCAGGCTTACTTTATTGTACATTATTGTGTGTTCACTTTAAAGCTAGTTTACAGTGCTGCGTAAGACCATGTTTCTCTTCTCCCATGGTTCCTTCTAGAAGTAGGAAGTGCAGGGAGAGAAGGCTGCACACTCCATTATGCCTTTAGTTTCTGGGGCAGCATTCTTTAAAGCGTAGTAGAGTTTAAAGTACACTAGGAAACTGTGCGGCTGTTTGGACATGAATTGAAGACATCCAGATAGTAAGAATAAACCATCTTTTTTTCTTAGAGATGTATTTATTTATTTTACATATATGAGTACACTGTTACTGTCTTGAGACACACCAGAAGAGTGTATCGGATCTGATTACAGATGGTTTCGTGGCACCATGTGGTTGCTGGGAGTTGAACTCAGGACCTCCGGAAGAGCAGTCAGTGCTCTTAACCTCTGAGCCATCTCTTCAGCCCCTTCTTTTCTCTTCTACTGGCTCCAAATAATTTGCAGGCAACTGTTCCCTGGCCTCAGTGATCATCCCACTGACAAGCACATTTTTGGAGGTTGGGAGGTATATCTCACACTCCTCAGCTGAAGACTCTCTATCAGTGAAGATTGTACTATGTGAGCAGACTTAACTTTCCCATGGTATGCAGTATTGTCTTTAAACAACCACATAACGCAAAGAGCTTTGCCCAAGATACTCATAATGCCATGAGCGTTGAGATTGCCTATATACAAGCATACCCTGCATAGTACCAGGGATCTGTTGGGTCATCCCTGGAAGCAAGGATTAAGGTTCATAAATCAAGTACCACTTTCAGCAAAGAAAGCGGTCAGAGAGTAGGAACACTCTCAAGTGGCCCTAGCTATTCCACAGAGTGCAGCTTCTTACTGGAGCTTTGGAGTCAGTTTAAGATCCATCAGCCCAAACATCCCTTTTGGCACATGTGAATGAAGAGATAGGGTAGATGGTTTTACACAGTAACCAGGACAACCATGAGGCTAGAAGCCCAAGCATCAAAGATGCATCTAGGGAGGGATACTTGGCTTCGTGGTTGGAAACGGTATTAGTTTGTATCACCTAAGGACACCACAGCTTTTAGAAAGAGGAGTTTATGCACTGCAAGATTCTAAGTATGATATACGTAATTAATCATGCTGGTCATGTCCCTCCTTATGTGCAGGACTGCTTTACATTCACTGGTACTGACTGCAGGTCATTTACATCATTGCCTTCTCTCCTCCGATTTAGATCCAAAGATAGGACTTGCCAGTCTTCATGCTTGCTTGTTAATAGCACTGGTAAGAAATAATGCTTCTGTCATAGGGGCTTCCTTAAGAGATAAAACAAAAGCCTTTTTCTAATCAGCGTTTCACTAAGGGGAATCAAACAGCGAAGTAATGAAGGAAAGTGACACCCAGCTTTTAAAATAGCCTCCTTAAGAATATAGAGAACGGACTCCATTTTAATAACAACTCCTTCATAGGTTTGACTATTGTGGTGCCGATGCCCTCAGAGGGCTTAGTGTATGTCTTGGCGGGATCCAGTTCAGATGACCTGTAAGAAAAGGATCAAAGGTATTTGCCATAACACTGAATGTGAAATTTTTTCAGTCACGTCAATGCCCAACTTTTCGGGACCCTTAGTACCGATGGTATTACCTACCATTTTTCTTCAATGTCACAAGATAAAACGGACAGCTTTTTTTTTTTTTTTTCTTTTTAAATTCTAATAGATTTTTTTTAGAAATCCTTTTAAAACCTTTTTAGAACAGCAGAAAAAACTGATTCAAAGGCAGAATACAAACAGAATGACTTAATGGACATAAGGCAAGGGAAAAAACTAGGCTTGGAACCTAAAATAAATTGGATATATGACACCTTTCCATTTTGCTCTTTTTGTGTGTGTGTGTGTGAGAGAGAGAGAATCTGTTATTTATGGAAAAGCCAGTTGATTGCTTATCAGGCCAAAGCTTGTGTTTGTTCAGAATAGTGATAATGAACAATAAAAAGAGACAGGAATGGCCAAGCCTCGCAGTGATGGGAGAATAGGTGGGTTCAGTGTAGACTGTGAGCTCAGTACTGAAAGCTCTGGAATTCCCTGCAGTGCTCTTGTGTTAATTGGAGGGGGGTGACTACAAGGAACTGTAATGAGTCTGGGGGCTTCCCAGGCAATCTCCTGGCCCCAGGGAAGAACTCTCAGTAATTACTTAGTTACTTCCCACGGTTGGGCTGAGAGGCATCTAAAGCCTTGTTCTGAGCCAGCTGCAGCACTGAGACCTAAGAGTGGATTAGAAATGCAGATGGTCAGACCTATGCCAGCCCACCCAGCGAGGACTCACCACCCTGGTTGAATGGTGGGAGACCCTGGTTGCAAGGACACATGGACTTGAGGTAGAGGGTTCAGAAATGAGGGTTATCTTAGGAGAAGGAGGGTCAGGCTATTTTTAACTAGTGAGTTAAGTACACTGTAGATGAATGAGGGTGTTTGTTAGTAGTTTTATCTTTCAAGATAGGATTCGCCGAGTCTCTGGGCATGAATTACTTGGACCTTGACTTGCTTGTGACTCCACGTAGTGCAGTGCACAGATTAATATTTACCTAATGACCCTGGAGCCACGTGGACAATTGCAGCAGAGGTAAGAAAAAACACCGGGTTATAAGTAGGATGGTCATTTCAGTGACCATCAGGATTACAATTATCACCAAGTTCTAGGCCTTTGCATCAGTAAAACATGATGCTGCCTGGGTCTCCAGATTATACTTATTTTTGAAATGATTTATCATTTTATTAAAGCTTCTTGCTTCCAAAATGGTTTATAGCCCTTAAAAAAAGGTCTCAACCATCCTAACAGCCTCATGAATAGCTAACAGCTCAGAGCTGTGTTCCCTTAATTTTTTGAAAGCTAAGTGATTTCTGCCACTGTGCCTGTACAACTGTGGTGGATGACAGGATGTACAGACACTAAGGATGGTGGGATGAAAAACGTCTTCCTTAGAGCAGTTTGTCACCGCGTCTGAGTGATACTCTGAACCTACATGAAAGACTATGCGCTCCTTTTCCTCATCCGGTGCTTTTGCTTCCCAGAGCAAACAAGCCCATTAGGCGGTACGAGAGCCAGCGACCTTCCCCTTACGTAGTTGCCTGTATCAGTGGAAGGCGAGGCTGATAAATCATCTGCCAATTCGTCTTCTAAGTCAAAGTTTAAAAGCAATAAATACCAAGCTAGAGAAACATTGACCAGCAACGATGACATCACGGGAATCACAAGTCTCTCTTTGTCCCCGGAAATTTTTTTGTATAATGGCCTCAGTCTTTTTGACAGACAAGACTCCATCCTCAGGGTCGTGGGAGAACTCCCCACAGAAGTATAAAAGGAAGCTGTAAAACTGGTAGATATCATGGACCCTGTGTTCGTGTTACCACACATCTACGTCCCAGGATCACCCTTGAAAAAATTGAGAAGGAAATGCCTCAGTGACCCTAGAAACTCACTTTGACAAGCAAGGGCCACTCACAGTTGCGATGGTCCGGAGAGTTGCCTTCAGACTTACTACAAACAGCAAGGAAACACAACTGTAGATGTATTGCTAGGACAAATAGAAAAAGAGGCTATCCCCATATTTCCCAGTACCTAAGTTACCAGCAGAAACATTGAGGGACAAAAGAAAATTCTTTGTCTTATCCTTACCAAGGTGAAGACGACCCTCCTGAGAACTTTGTCAGGGAATACGGTTTCCTGAGATGAGGGGAAAGCCCACATAATCAAAGACCCTCCACATGTACATTTGAGAGCTGCCCCAAAGATCACAGACCTCAGTGGAGAAGTACAGGAAACAGATCCAAAGACAAAGCAGGGGAGGCAAAGGTGATAAGAGATAAGCTGGTCCTGAACTGAACCACACTGGGGCGTTAACCAGGGACGCTGAGGCTGACCACAGTATGGCCCCACATCTGCCAGCTTTATCACCGCATCCCTCTTCTCCTTTTGGTCAGCACATGGGGGTATTCTTTCTCCCACCTAATCGGTGTTAGACAGCCCTGGATACTCGGGAAGCCAGTTAGATTATAGACCTTTGGAGAAGATTAAACAGTCATCATGTGTTAATCCCTCTGGACGCTCTTTGGGTTTGGAAGTGGAATTCTTGGCCTTGTTCTGAAAAGTAACACATGGAGGTGTTAACGGTAAGCAGCCTCATTCGAAGTGAGTGGGGGATGTCTCTCGAGCCAGTTATGTTTCATGTGATGGAAATATTCTGGGGAGGAACCGGCGATCTCAGCAGGACCCAGCGAAAGAGAGAAACGAAAGGTTAAGGAAGATGCAGCTGGAGATTTGAAGAACACTTGGGGAAAGATGAGAGCGGAGGGCTTTCGCGTGAGAGAGAACCACTTCTCCACTGGGTTATTTAGTCACATATTATATGGGACAGGGTGGAGAAGGGCACTTTACTAGACCAAGGGGTCTGGAGAGAGTCTTCCAGAAACGTTAAGTACGGTTGAGTTAGTTATGAAGTGCATGACTTACAAAGATGCCAGTTATTGTCATAACAGTAAAACCTGTCCCCTCTCCACGGTACTTGGAAATGACCGTGACATCACCTACTATTTCCCGGAACCTGGAGGTGAGGGTGGGGCCTTCAACTCTGTGTTTAGGTTTTTGTGAATGTTGACATTCTCATATACTCCACATATGACTGAATCTCAGCAGTGTCATCTGAAATGTCCCCCAAAATGCCAAAAACAAAGAAACAAAAACAGGGAAGGGGCAAGGGCTTGAGAACGTGCTGATGCAATGGCCTCTGATAGTCGAGCGAGCAAGTGGTGACAGCCTAGGGGAAAGAGGCCCTGCCATGGTGCCTGCACAGAAGAGGGATACTGATGGTCTCACTTCCTTTCTCACCTCCTCACCACAGACACTTCCTGCCTCTCAAGCCTGCTGGGAGGACAGCTTCATTCAGTGTTTGAAGTGATGATGGCACCACACTTTCCAAAAACACATCATCTTCAAAGGGATCCAGACTCCAGGAATCCCAGTAGAACATAGGACTGGACTTTTATCCTCTTAGTTTATTTGATGCAACAGATGTATGCACTCACGGTGCTTTGGAATTCGGGGTAGTAGAAAGTTTCAGAGAAGTGGTGAGGGGAATGTTTTCTAGTTGCTTTTAATGAGAGATAAAAGGACAGGAAGGGCTGCTGGAAAGAGGGTATTAAAATTACATGTCTATGCATCTATGGAGCAGGTTTGGAGCTTCTTCTCACGGGAAGAACAGTGGAGGGATAAAGAGAACAGTCTTGAGGCCCTTTAGAAGAGAATTTATTCTTCACAGTGATGAGATACTGTGTTTTGAAGAGCACCCCAACACCGATCTGCTTGGGTAGCAGACTTGAGTAGGTGAGCTGCACAATCCGATCAGTAGAGAGCATCCGAATGGTCCCATCTTTATCTCATGGCTCTCTAGCCCAACTCTGTGGGGCCGGAGGCTCAGTGGCTAAAAGCACTGGCTGTTCTTCCAGAGGACCAAGGCTCCATCCCCAGAATCCACATGGTGACTCATAACCATCTGTAACTCCCGTTCCAGAGCATCCTGTGGCCAATAGGCATACGTGCTGTTCAAAGACGTACACACAGACAAGCAGAAAACTTCATATACATGAAATAAAAATTAATTTAAAAAATCTGCATTGCTTCCTGAATGTCCATTGAATGTCCACTTTCTAGTAGAGAGACTTCATCAGTGGTTTCCCAAGAAAACAGAGAAGCTTACCCTAATGATTCTCCAAGAGTCAGGTACAGAATCCTCGGAAAACAAAGAAGAAAATGGAGTTTCCAGCTCCTTTGCCAAAACATGATTTACGGTTCTGCTAAGATTTCCTAACTGAATAAAAAGGTAACTTCAGGGTTTCTTGTTGTTCTGGTAACCATTGAGATGTAAAGTGTTTCTAAGTTACTGTTAATTAATGTTTAAACTGGTAACAAGAATAACGCAAGCCAGCTTAGCACTGAGAAGAAGCCTGTATCAGTGGCCTCTTAGCACTGAAACATGCACAATAATTAATCCTGCACTTTGTCTCATTTGTGTAGTATTTTACATGTCACTGGGTACTAGCCATCATCATCATCATCATAAATTCCATTATTCCACCCCATTCTAGAGCATAGGGCTTTTGAAAACTAACACTTCAAGTTTAGGCAAAGACCAAAACCTCTCACTATTAGCACGAAGCTACCAGATTTTGGATATTTACTGCACACAATCAGTAGCAAGGACAGCATGGGTTCAGCTGGTTGCCTCCCCGGTCCCCACCATCTCCCTTCCCTTCACTGCTGATCCTCATGAATATTACCAAAGCGTTTACAGCCCGAGATAGACATGACCCAGATCTGACTCCTGAATTTTGCCCCAAATAATATCAAACGAGACAGAACAATCTGCGCTGTCAGTGGTTTATGTTGTCATGTTAATACTATTGTGATTGAGAATTGTCTTGGGATCAAGAGCGTTGACATGAGTTCAGTGCTGGTAATGGGAAATGTTATTTACCCAAGACTCTTTCCTGACCGCTTTCAACCATGTGTAGAAATACGCTATCATCTAAGTGCCCAGTGATGCTGATCTGAAGTAGAAATTGTTGGCAGGTATTCGTGCCAGTCAGGTGAGAATGAACTGCCAAGAAGTATACAAGTGAAAATGTTAACCTAGGCCATCCTTTCTCATACACTCTTTCCCTCCCCGCGCCCCCACCTCTCTTCTACATGGTGCATGTATTCAATGCCAAGCCATTGGGGTTACAGAGGATGGCTGATTTAGAGGCAAACTAAATCCCACCCCTGATGTTGCCAGTTTGCACGCAGCCTGCATCTTCCCATTGCAGAGTTCTTGTCAAGTGTCATAGAGGAATGAAGAGGGAGTTGATGCCTTTGATTTCAGAGTGTGACAAGGGCCGGGCCCTCCAGGAAAAGTGGTACAGTAAGAACCAGGAGCTTTTGGTGAACACCCAAAGCAGGAGGGCATTCACGGGGAAAAAGCCTTACATACAAGGAGGTGGGTAGAAATGTCACTCGGCCTGGGCAGAAAGCAGCCTCCGGCCACCTGCTTCACAGTGTTTGTGATGACTGCAAAGTTAACTGTGACTGGAAGGCACCGTAATGATTTGCCCACTTTCTTTAAAGGAAGTATTGGAAATTATTTTCAATCAAGAGCATGGTGATGCAATTTCTCTAATGAAAACGTGACTCTTTTAGCTACAGGCTTTAAATACAGTGAGTATTTGAATCCTATGTCGTCATGTAAAGAAAATTGACCAATCATATATAGGATCTCTCAACTTAGCCAAGATGTTGAAGCGCAAAATAGAAATTTTATAGAAGTTATCCAGTGAATGGGACAAAATGAACTTGCAATGGAAAGAAAAAAATAACATTAAGAAAACAACAGCAAAAAAGAACAGGGTCGGTGGGGTCTCATGTTTTAACCCACAAACTAAAACTGAGCCAGCCAAAGTCTTAAGTTGCTTTCCGTTGCTTTAAGATATATTAAGAATGACTGCAGTGTCTGAAAAACCTAAATGATTACAATTTTATATAAAAAATCAAGAGGTTCCTGTTCAGACCAGAAATAAAATAATAACTGAGTGCAAAGTATCTGGATCTCAAGAATTCTGGGAAATAATTTATCTGAGCATCAGCCACTGGTGTTACCCTTTCCAGGGGGCGAATATTAAGAGGGAATTTTTTTGACTCGTGTGTGTGTGTGTGTGTGTGTGTGTGTGTGTGTGTGTGTGTGTGTGTGTGTGTGTGGTTGTGGTTTGAGGGGACTTAATTGGGTACAAATTGAAAGGAAGTGTGCGCGTCAGAAAGCAGTTGTTGAAATGCATTGCAGTGAGGTACAGGGTCACCAGGCAGGCCTCCCAGGAGCCTTTCTCTGGAGAGTCAGCCTGGCACATGGGAACAGCTCTGCACACCGTTGCATGCAGCTGCAGCGGCACCAGACCTCTGCCTCCATGGCTCTCAATGATTTGTTTTGTTCTCGGATTGCAAAACAGGGCAACCGCTTCAAAGCATGTCATGCGTGTGCACACTCAGCAGTCTATAGAGCTTTAATCACCTTAGATTTAGGAATATGCAACATTTTAGGGGGAACACTATAAAAACAAAACAAAAACTGCAAAAGCAACCTACTATTGCCTCCAGCGTTAGGAGGCAGGGCCACAGTTCAAAGCCTCCCACTGAAGACCTTGTAAAGACTAGAGTGCACACCTTTGACACCAGCACTAGGGAGGCAGATGCAGGTGGGTCTCTGTGATTTTGACCTGGTCTACATAGTGAGTTCCAGCACAACCAGTGCTGCATAGTGAGACCCTGGCTCAAAAATAACCAACAAAACAACAACAAAAAGAGTTAGCTCCTTCCGAAGGAAGAAATACTGTTTCTTGCCACTTCCCAATATGGAGGCCTGATGCTGCTGTACATATGGATAGGGGTGGAGAGGTCCGATTTAAAACTGACTGATCTATAATGAAGAGTTTGCAGAACACAAAGTATTTGTTAGCTGTTATTAGTGACTTCCAGTAAAAACTATGGCCAACAAACTCTAAGTACTGACAAGAAACTATATTGGTGAACAAACAGGCAAAGTATATGAGAATTAGCGTGTTTATGAATGTCACCTGTGTGGGGTAGATGGGGAGTGCTGTAGGGTGAGGGAGTCGGACTGATGGTCATGTTGAACCTGAACTGTGTTTATTATATTATGAGAAGATCACCACTGGACCTGATCTATGTTTGTTTCCTTATAATCTGAGAAGATAACTGTGCATTAAGCATGTCCTTTATAGATAAGAAACAGCCACATAAAAATAAGGAATAAGTAAATGAGTGAGGTACCAATTATTGTTGAAATAAAAACCACAGCTTGCGCCTGGGAATGTAGCTTAGTTTGCAGGTTGCCTGCCTATTATTCCTAAGGCCCTGGGCCACATGACTAGCACTGTATAAACTGCCCAGAAGGTCCTCTGTCCATGTGCACCTTTGATGCTAGGATAATTCTGGGCATTGCCTCTTGGCCATCCATATTAATACTTCGGGATACCCAGAATACTGATCATCAGGGGGAAAAAATATAAACTGTTCAGCAACGAGTTATTTTGAAGACGACAACGATGCTTTTAAAGGATCAATGAACCCTATTACTAATATTGGAAAAGATGAAGACCAACCATTGAGCCTATTTAGTTGGATGAGAAGCATGCTATTCAAGTCTGAGGGCAGCTGATAATTACTCACACTAAGTATTTGGCCCATGGATTAAAGGGCAGATAGAGCCATTAAACCTCTGGCTTGTGTGACCTGCCTACATCTATCTATCCCTCGCCTGCTGACTCTCATACCTCTGTAGTTATGCCCTATGTATTTCCCATTACCAGGTCCCCCTCCCCCTCTCTTTTCAATGCCGGAGATAAATATAGCACTTCCCCTTTTAATAGCAACAAGCCCAAGAAACAGCACTCATATGATGCCCACGGTTTATCTCGGTAGCCATCCTAAAGGCCCGGGTTACTCTTATCCCCAGTTTTGAGTCAAATCACTTGAGATTTGGAAGAATAAAGGAATTTTCCCTGAGGTCACGACTAGAAAATAACAACACTAGTGCCTCAAGGCGCTATTCTGGTCCCTAAACCGGTGACAAGGTCTCTATGGAGCATTCTGTATTGCTTCAGGTGCAAAGTGGGTAAAGGGGCCATGACATCCCCAGTAAAGAAGGGATGGTGTGAAGATACTGTTTGTTAATGAAGTCTGTAGGTTCCTTTGGGTGAATCCTTTAACTCCTCTGGAAGAAAAACAGGCTTGTCTGGCAACTGAGGCACTAATTTTCCTTGTGTGGTTTGTCCTGGCCCTAACCTTCCTGGGATTACATTTTCTATGTCTCTGTTTTTTTGTTTGTTTTGTGTTTGTGTGTGTGTGTGTGTGTGTGTGTGTGTGTGTGTGTGTGTGTGTGTGTGAAGGTGTCCTTTCACATGGACAGGTGTGTTTGCGTATCTGTTTGTGCTTGTGCGCTCGTGTGACTGCCACCTGCAGACACCTTCTAACTGCTGGCCAGGTAGGTGTCCCTCGCACTGGCCTGCTCTTGCTATGGACTTCATTCTCAGGAATGTCTATTCCCTTTGTCCACACATGCTAATACACTGTCCATCTCGCCTCTCCTAATAGCTTGTGAGTCTTGAACTTGGAGCCAGCAAAGAACTGCCTTTGTAAAGCATAAAAGAACACCAGTTTGGTGGGTTTTGTTTCTTTTTCTTTAAACCGAGAAAAGTCTGAATAAAGAGCTTTTCTACTATTCAGAGGCCACTTGCATTGTGCAGCTGCCCCGGGCTGCTGAGAACATCTCAAGGCTGACAATGGAGTACCTGACTGAGCCTCTGCTCACAGGACTTATTCAGGAGCCCCAGGCCTGGGACCCGTGCCAGCATGCTCTGGGGAAGATTGAGGCCCTTTTCTTGGTCAGACCCTGATAAGCATATTGGAATTTGTTGTAGCTGTTGTTTGCTCTTTGCCTGCCAGTGAGGGTTCCACAGTCTTACTGCCATGCTGTCTTCCCGGCGCACTGGCTCTCAGGGTAGGTTTTGTTCCTGGTTTGGTCCCACCTCTGTGAAACGTACAGTGAGACATGGGTCATAGTCCGCTCACAGTGAGCAATACATCACCGTGTGGACTAAACTCCCATGACTCTGGCTCCTCGGGACAATGTCTCTTTCTTCACCACGTTGATGGTAAATATCTGGTCAGTCTCCTCTGTTTAAAAGCAGCCAAGCAGGGAACCTGATGCTGGGGAGTGGATTCTTTTACTTGTTTGTAAGTAAACAGTGGACTCAGCTCTTCCTAACTAAAACTGAATTCCAATCACTCTTAACTTAATACCAAAGGACTGTAATTCATCTTCAGTAGCTAGGGGGGACACGGGTACACTGAGGCAGGATTACTGTTTCTGGCTGCCGTTTCACACCTGTGCCTGATGCCTGTCTTCATGACTGATGACCTCTATGGGCTGCAGAATTGGGCAAATCAAAGCCAGGTGAGCATCTTTGTTTGAAATCATTCTGTTCTTGGAAAATAGGATTGGATTAATTGAGATACTTGAGGGTGGGCATTTAAAGATTTGTAGATTTTTTATCTTAAGCTAACTAAAGGGTTGTGCAAAATGACTAGACTGTATTCTTCCTCTACAATGATTCCCAGGCTGCTGAGTAGTCTGTTCAAGTGGAAATCTGTTGCTGAAAACTTTGAGTGAGTAGGACTGATACATTTTACAAATTCTTCTGATCATAAGCTCTGTACTTATGGTTAGAAGCTGGTGTGTTTAGAAGTTTGGCCCGGCCTATCTGAGGCCCCAGGTTCAATCCGCAGAAACACAAAGATTACTTAATTAATTAATCCATGCTAGACATTGAAAGGAGCTATGAATTCCCAAGAGCTGAGGTCCAGATGGTGTTCTGGGGTGTATTAGTAAGTAACCCTACAGAATGAATAGCATGTAAAGGATGTTACTCTGAGGCTGTGACCCCTTCGGGTTAAACTTAGCCCTCTTCCCCGCTATCTAACATTTAATCCATCAACCTTCCTGTCTGTATTTCTCTTTCTCCTTTCTACTGAAAATAGGTTATTTTCTTAGGTAATCAATCCTGACTCTGCCCCCCAACTCCTCCTGGTAAGCCTCCACCTTCCGTCCCACCTGGGTCAACTCGCTCTCTGCCTCTCAGGAAAGAACATCGCCTGTATTTCTTGCTGGATACAAACTCAGAATAGTATTTCTTTTATCGTGGTATCAAAATCCAAAGATCACACACCTTCCCTAGGCTGCTTCTGCTTGCTCAGATGGACACAGTATCCTCCTGTGCCCGAGTGCATTTTCAGTTATCACCCACATACTTGCTGCCCTTAGCTCCTAACCAGCAGTGAAGCCAACTGGTGCCAAGGTTCTGTATGTCCTCTGCCCACCTGATTCCTCATTAGGGCAGTGACCTTATTACTTGGCCCATGGTTTACCACTATCTGGTTCCCCAGTGCCTTCCATTGCAGGTCTCTGGGCTGCTTGCTTCTCCAACCTTTAGGTTCCAATTTCCCTCTCGTGGCACAAGTGTCTGCTCCTCCTGAGGTCTCCTTATGTTAGTGCTTTTCTTACCTAGGCTGAGTGGCTTGGTTTACGTACGTGCATGTGTGTGTGTGTGTGTGTGTGTGTGTGTGTGTGTGTGTGTGTGTGCGCGCGCGCGCGCCTGCCTATATATATATATATATATGTATATGTATATTTGGGTCACTAACTGCTCTTTCTAGTATTTCAATTACCAGACAACTTAGTGAATTTCTTCTATTGCATTTCATTAAGTAGGATTTCGGCAGTTCTAGAAAAGGAATAAAGCCTTCATCCTTTCATTCGTTAATTCAGTAACGATGTTCCTGATACAGACCTTAGCGAATGGGTTCGCAGCCCGGAGGATGTCCACCATAATTCAGTGAATTATGTAAGGACACGTATGTTTACAGCTCATCCTTACTTGTGAAGGGAGAGACTGCATTAAAGAGAGCGCTGTGGTGAGGACGGTGAGCTGAGTCCCAGCCCACAAGGAGCTAGCGCTGGTACTAAGCAAAAAGGCAGTTGACTGGAAGTTACACACAAAGCAGCTCCTGGAAATGGAGACGCGGGGCGGAGCCGCACCGGATTTCTGCCCATTGTTCTCCCTGCTTTGGGAATCACTGATAAGGCCAGATTGACACTGGGGACACGTGAAGTTAAGCAAAACAAAATGGTGGCATCGATCTGAGCAAAGAGAAGGAACGCTAGTTGAATTTTAGGGCGAACCAAGCCATGGATCTGGTGGCTAGATGGCCGGTGTTTGTGGCTCTGGGGAGGCTACTGCACGGGAGATTCGCTTCTTAGGGGATGGGAGAATGCACTTTAAATGTTGTTCATGGCCTAGTCATTTGGCCTTCTACCGAAGGAAAAGGTAGACGGAAAAGAAACAGGCATGTTTGTAGAAATGTCTGCGCACTAGAAGATGATACCTCCACACAAAAAGGGCGAGGGGGTGGAGAGCCCTGCTGGAGAGGAAGACCAGAGCAGGCTTAACTGAGTGAGTCTGGGCAGCCTGGTAGTCAAGGACAGCCAGCAAGTGGGCGGATGGGAGAGGGAGGACACAGGCTTCCTCTGCCTATTGTTTGGTCCCTAAGTAAGCTAGGAAGTACTGCTAAACAAAAACAAAAACAAAACTACTCAGAATCTTAAACCGCCTCAGGGAACTGCCTTCTAGCAAAAGGAAGGTCTGATGAGCAGTTAGCAGCTTTTCTAAATCTATTTATCTGCCTTTCAGAGCAGCTCTGTACATTTCTCTGCTGCAGTTCTACCTCACTCCAGAGAAAAGTGTTCTGATAGACTTTGGAAAGCTTTTCAAGAGCGAGGGCTTTCTAAATAACTTTCAGTTTCTCCAAGAAATCAGTCAGCCAGAGTGCCCCTTCCCCCAAGAATTTCAGTGAGTCAAAGTTTTACTGAAACATGTCAGGGCTGAAGAATGCAGAAGGCAGTTAAGTACATCCAATAAAAAGGCGTAAGAAATTTCGCATCTGCGCAAGAGCAACAGTGTCTGGCTCTTCAGTGTCAGCCGTTTAAAACATGCCATATCTGATGCATAGGAGCCCACTGGCTCAAAAGAAGAAACAAAGGGGGACCATGGCTCCTCCTAGAAAGGCTGCTTCTTCCCAGAGGTCCAGGATACATGTGCTTGGGTTCTATAGAACATCCCCCAAATGTTAACTAGGAAATTATCCATTAGCTTTGAATAGCTGTAAAAATTTTATTTATTTACTTACTTATCTGTGTGTGTGTGTGTGTGTGTGTGTGTGTGTGTGTGTGTAGGTAGGTCAGAGGACAACTCTGCAATTGATTCCATCCTTCCACTTATATGTGGGATCCAGGGATTGAACTTTGGTACTGAACAGAAAGAGCTTTTGCCTGCCACACTATTTTACTCATTTCGAATGGTTTAAGACTCGAGAATGGCCAAAGCGATACCAAATAAATGCAGTCCAGGATGTATTTTAAAACAGTCTTCTAGTAGTATGTACAGTGCACACACACACACACACACACACACACACACACAGAGCTGAGATCAGGTGTGTTTGTGAGCAGTTGGCAGAGGGTGTGGAGAAACCTGATCCTGTATGTCGTAAATTATGAAGTGTTTACACCTGTCAACTCTGTCTGGGTCCCTGCTAATGATACCTTAACAACTAGCCAGTGTGACACAACACAGCTCTGTGATGTGGGCAAGGACTATGCCACCGGGGTTCTGGTGGTTTTAGAAAGGTGGCTTGGCTCTTGGAGATGCACAGGTCAATGGGAAGGTCCTCACACAAGGGCTTTTGAACCGGGCACAGGTTAAAAGTGTCTGAAGGAACCAAAGGTCCATAAAGGAACAATTAGCAAAGCAAGCAGTGTTTACAACTTGGGTGTGTAGCCACTGAATCGTGTTCTGCTGGCCCACAAAACAGTGTGAACATGGAGGGGTATATGCGTGCACAGGCATGAGTACAGGAAGGTTGGAGGTAGGTGATGTGTGTTGGCTTTGCTGTCTTTCGGGCGTTGAGACGGGGTCTCCCAGTGAAACAGAAGCTCCTCTGTTAAGGATCACAGTTCACAAACACAAAGCATCCTTTGCCAGCACACCACCGCTCTCTTATAAAATGTGGGTTCTGGGGGCCTAAGCTCGAGCCTTGTGCTTGGATAGCAGGCATCTTACTGACTGAGCTGTCTGTCTCTCTAGCACTCAAGGTTTTTCTCTCCCACCCCCTTCCCCATGTCTACCTTCTCCCACCTCTAGTACAGTGCCCTGTACAGACTTAAGTGGCAACTAAGTGACACATAGTACGTGTCTAGTGAATTAAAGATCAGAGAAATGGCTGTAGGTAGATAGGACATTGTACATAGTAGTTAGGAATGTGCACTTTGGAGCCAGCTTGGCCAGGGCCAAACCCCTGATCCCCACTAACTAGTTAGTGTGTGGCCTTGGGGAGTCTCTTCACCTGTAAAATGGGGTTAATAACAGCTTGCACCTGAAGGTGTTGTAAGGATGAAATGACCGACTCATTACATAGCAACAGCCTGGTCGGAGTCTGATACCCGATAAACCCACAGAACGCTGTTCTGCAAGACTAAATCACTCTGAGCAGAGAACTCTCTTATGAAAAGATGCTACACAAGGGCAAACAGGTATTTTTGGTCATTGATTCACTAAAGCAGCCCATGCATGTCCAGTAGCCTCTTCTTAAGCTATACACTTTTTAAACATGGGCTTTTACCATTCAGAATCCAAATGAAATGGTACATGATCTTACTTTTAAAATAAAAAAAAAGTTCAGTATAAATCTTTAACATCAAGAAGCTAATCTTTCTAAAACATTTTTCTCTCTTGGAGAAAAAGAAATGCTTAGTAGAGTCTGTTTTCTTTTTTGGAAATAAATTCACATCTGGAATGCCAAATTTCAATCTTAATGCAGCACTGAACAGCTGAGCTATAATTTGTTAACCTCCTGGAACCCACAAACTTCTGATGGGAACGTGGGAAAGAGCATTTATCTTTTCAGTTGAAGGAAGATGGAGCCCACAATAGTTTGGAGAATGAGGAGAAAAATTCATACTTAAAAATTAAGACCATGTGTGATAGGGTGTGTCTACATGCTTATAACCCTGGACGCCATGAGATTCTCCTAGGTCAGAGTACTCTGTCTTTGACCAGTAATCAGACTCATTAGTAATCCATATATTGGTATGTGAGTAATGTAAACAGTGGTAATTTAAACAAAGATTTTACAACATTTGGCTCAAATAGATGTACCTGCAGCCAGTGAATGCCTTCTGACTCGAAAAACAAAGCCCTACACTTGAGAAAAAAGGGAGGGGAGACAGAATTCAAAACTGCTTCCTCAAGGGGCAATTTTCATCCATACAACAACCTTCTTCTAGATATCTATAAGTCTTAATATACTAAAATAACTTATTGAAATAAAAAAAGAACTGCCCTTATTCACACCGTAGACATTTTTTATTCACTCTGGCTACATTGGTTCTTCTTCTGGTTTTGTTAGGAGCCTAAGGTTAATGATACCCTCAGAGACTGGAAGCACCCAGCCCAGTACCATCAGGGTCTTGACTTATTAAGTTATGCCAGTTTCACAACCAGAATCCATTAGTTAATTTAACCAATGAGAAAAACTCATTTGTCTCCTTCACTGTTTAACAGTCAGTGACACCTGAGCATCACTGTCTGGTGGAGGGGGACAGTAAAATCTTCCTCCCACCCCTGGGCACAGCCATTCACAACCCTGGATGTAATTACATGGCCCCCACAGCCCTCTGGGGATCTCTGAAGTACCTATGCCATGAAGCACAGTTTTGTAGATCTTTGATCAGGACTTAGGCAACTGCTGTTTGCATTTGGGGAACTGGAAATGCAGAGTTGGGTTTTCAGATGGGCGGAGAGGATCAAGGGCTGTTAAAATGCTGATCCTTCTGCCTGGGTCCTATCTCCGCTCATTAGCTGAGTGGACACCTGAGCCCAGTCTGTTTCAATACCGACGACATCCTCGGTTTCATCCTGATAATGCACCCGAGCTGGCTTTCCTGACGTTCAATTTTTCTGCACTATCAGCTTGGTATTAAATGTAGACCGGAGTTGGGCTGGCAAGAGGTACTCCGGTCTGTGTGGCTGTTCCTCCTTTCAGGAGAGCACTTTATGTTTGTAGGTGGGAGAGACTGCAGGATGTTTCCTAAAGCTTGTTGACCACTCTTGGTTTCAAAGGATTGGTTGGAAGCAGGGGAGTCCTGCTCCCTGCTTATCACTTAAGAATATTATGTAGCCATTAAGGAGAGGAGACAAGGAAGAGGCAGCAAGAGAAAGACTTCACATTTGTTGATTGCATGGTTAACGCTGGGGGCTGAGGAACCTGGAAATTGCTTTACAACTAGATCCTCTTTTCTGATATGACCTAAAGGAAACCTTATCTGTTCTACAACTTAATCCCCCAGGAGAACCTGGCAATGAAAGAGAAACCAGCATTTCCCTCCCCCTAAGAGAAACCAGCATTGCCCTCCCCCCAAGAGAAACCAGCATTACCCCCCTAAGAGAAACCAGCATTGCCCCCCCCAAGAGAAACCAGCATTTCCCCCCCAAGAGAAACCAGCATTGCCCTCCCCCCAAGAGAAACCAGCATTACCCCCCCAAGAGAAACCAGCATTTCCCTCCCCCTAAGAGAAACTAGCACCCCCCCACACACACACACTCTCGCTTTTTAAGCTGCATGTTTGTTCTCTTTGGTTTTATTAATGGTTAAAATTAGTGACAGTAGTTCATGGCTTTAATCCCAGCACCCAGGAGGTGCACGCAGGAGGATCATGACATCAGCCTGGTCTACGAAGCCAGTTCCAGGACAGCCAGAGACACATACAGAAAATCTGTCTTGAAAAACAACAAAACAAAAGAAAAGCACCAACACCCAAGCCAAAACTGAAGCAAAACAAAATGGTGACAGAATTTATTATGACATTTTCTTATTGCAAAAAAAAAAAAAAAAGTGTTGAAAAATGTATGTATTATGGGATTCTCATGCATTTATGTATAGTAGACATGCAGGAGCCCTTAGCGGCCAAAAAAGGCACTGGGGGCTGTAAGAGGTTGTGAGCCACCACATGGGTGCTGGGACCTAAGCCCAGCTCCTCTGCAAATAAACACTGTAAACAGCTGAGACATCGCCTCAGTCCCTCAGATGATATCTTGTACATACGTATGAAAAATACATATGTACAAGGTATGCTCCTCCCATGACTTCCTTCCCTCTCCCCCCTCCCTTCTGTATCCTTTTTTCTCCCAAATGATCTTTTCTGTTCACCCCACCCCCTAATAAAGAGAGGGGAAACAGATTCTAAATATGAGAGAAAATATGCTTTTGCCTCTCCTCCCACCATAACTCACTTGTTCTTCCCTCCCTTTAGACCCCCCCTCTCTCTCACACTCACACTCACACACGCACACACACACACACACACACACACACGATGTATTCTACATGTGAGAGAAACATATGGTCTATTTTTTATGAGTCTGGCTTTTGCTTAACATGACAATATCCACTTCTGTTTACTTTTCTGCAGATGGGAAAATTTCATTTTTCTTTTATGATGGGAACAAAACATTGCCTATTTAACACTTACCTGTTGGTGGACAGCTAGGCTGGTTCCATAGCTTGGATTTTGTGATTTTTTTTTTTTTTTTTTTTTTTTTTGCTATGATAAACATGGGTTTGCAGGCATCTTTCTCACAGGCTCACTTTGAGTACTTTGGAAATATGCCCAGGAGCGATGTACCTGAATCATATGTAGATCTATTTTTAGCCTTTTGAGAAACCTCCACATCGATTTCTATAGTGGCTTTACTGGTGTGCATTTCCCAACAGTGTGGGCCCTTTCCTCCACATTTGTTCTTCTTGCCCCGACTGTGCCTTTTAGACTTGAAAGTTACTAAATTAGTAGCCACTGACTTGGACTTTTCATTCACTAGACAGGTTTGGATCCTCACACCTGGGCTGCTTTTCTGCTATAATTCAGTCCAATCTGTGGGCTTGTGCAGCACTGGTTGAGTCCTAATAAAAAAATTCTTACTTATTTTCACACCACGCTCTGGACTCTGACAGCCCAAGACAAATAATATGCCTTTGCTAGAACTGACTTATTTGACAAGAAAAAAAAAACATAAAACAATTATGAAATCGCCAAAAAGAAAAGAAACACTTTGTCAGGAAAATCATTTATGTAAACTGAGTCTAAAAGTGTGAAGAGCTAGCGTTGGCTCACATCCTCTTTCAGGTGACAGATGGACAGAATGTCCCCTGAGCCTCACTTACGTTCTCAGGGCTTGCTAGGATAAGGCCACTTTCTGAGAGCATCTTGAATGACATTAATTAATTAATTCACTAATAGTGTGTGTCCCAGCATGTTACAATGTCACATGATATGGGCCTGGGGTGACCTTTCAGGAGAAAGGTCTCTGCCATGTGGGAGCAGGAAGGAAAGGGACTAGTGTTGTTGGGCTTGGCAAGTCCCTTGACCCACCGAGCCATCTTGCTGGTCCCTTTTCCATAAGCATTTGTTCTGAGCAACACTTCCCTATGTGGGGGGGGGGTGGGGGGGGAAGCCCATGTATTTTCTTGCATTGATGCATTAGAATATTTTGTTTCATCATCATCACCGCCGCCACCACCATCACCACCATGAATATTTTAAAGCAAGCCTAAATCTGTTTGTGCACCTTGACCATGCTCAGTTTTCCTTACCCAGCACCTACACTGCATAGCCTTTGCTGGCCTGGAACTTGCTATACAGACCGGACTGGCCGCAGCCTCCCAGATAGATCCCTTTTCTCTGCCTCCCTAGTGCTGGGTTCGAGGGCTGTGCCACTCCACCAGAAAATTGCCTTTCTTGTTGCTGTTTCTTAAGTTCAGATAAACAGATGCCTAATGTTAGGTCTGACTGACAGTAATTACCTTCTTCTTGAATTTATATTTTGCTGGCAGTAGCTTTAGTGACAGTGTTAACTCCATTGTCAGGAGTAGATAAAATAAATATCATCTTCTCATACCCCAGGGATTCTGGACTAGCTACACCCTTCTATGTTCTTTTATTGTCCGTATAATTGAATAAGACATCTACTCTAATACAATAAGAGGGTCACAGATTTAATAATACAGAACTTGGGAATACAAAATTTACTTTTCTCAAGATAAAAATCATTTCGTTTCTGTGATGGGCCTTATATCTGCTCAGCTGTAGTTGCAGCGATCTAATGAGGTCAGGGATCTCATAGGCACGGAGGTGTGTTACTTTAAGAGTCCTAACATCTTACATTTTATCGGCTTGTGTTTTTGAGGACAAAGACAGACATCACTCATCAGTGTGCTGGGTTACCAGGGTGAGTGCGAGCCATTGGACTTTAAAATGAAAAACCTAGTGCAGTCTGTAAGAACCACTTGCTTCAAGGACATCATCTCATATGAAGTAAAATGCAAGTTGACCTAAGCCACGATAGAAAAATCAAAAGCATAACACATACAGAGTTTTCCCTGTGTATTATGTATGTGTGTAGACTCTGTTTTGCAATGTGGTATTAGCACATCTGTCCTCTCCAGGAATTTCAAATCCTCCGAGGACAGGGATTGTGTGTAGCACTATCATTGCTCCATTTATTTGCACACAGAGCATTTGTGAGCCCTTGCCGGGTTCAGCCTCTAGTGGTGTGGACATATCAGTAAACAATAGCGTGTTTGGTGGCTGTGATAGAGCATGCTCAGATGCTGTGGAACCATGAAGAGGGAAGGTAGGTGTCAGTGGGAAGCAGAGGACTTCACAGGAGAGGGGATGTTTGTGGGGAAGTCTTAGGGAGGGATAGGAATCCCAAAGGCAGAAACAAAGATAGGGTAAGAAAACTGGGTTGTGGAGGGGGTGTCTGTATGTGTGTATGTGTGTGTGCGCGCGTGAACTAAAATAAAGCCAAATGCTAAATGCTGAGGGAAGAGAAGTGCAAGATACAAAGGGAAAAGAAGAAAGAAAATAGAACTCCCGGAAGAGCCATCCTTCCAAATCATTTACACAACTGTCCAATTCAAGTGAGTTGTGGGAATTTCCAAAACATTGCCACTGGGGAAAGTTCATTGGAGTATGGAGCAGACTGTTAACCTGGGTAGCAGGCAGGAAAGCCCCAGTGTGGTGTGGGGGCAGAGCAGCTCACCCCACAGCCCTCTGAGAAGATGGCACAGGCTTCTCAGTTCTGTTCCCGTCCTGCTTCTCACCCATCACCCCACCCTCATCTTTGAGTGGCTAATGGTACCTTGCTAGGGACTGGCTCATAGACAGTCCACACTCAGTTTAAACTGTTTGAAAGAATCTGAAATAGGCTGCTTGCTCTGGGGTGTTTGGTGATGTGGCTGGCAGATAATCCATGGACCAAGTAAACCATGGGCAACAGCCGTGGCTGCACGGGGCTCCTATCTTTTTATATAGATAAGCATGGGGCTGAAAAATGGACCCTAAAACATACAGCCTTCCTTATCCCAGAGGAATTCTTTACAGTTACCCTAAGTTTTGCAGTCAGGGCTTCTATCTCTATTCAGAGGAGCAACAAAATAGGTCCAACGCCAGTTTGAGAGACAGAGGCTGTGTTTATAAAGTTTGGGATCTAGGAGAACCTGGCCAACTCCAAGGATGCTGAGAGGAGATACGAACATCCAAAGATTGAAATGATGAATGATACAGATACTTAAGATTTCCAGTTGCCAGTTCCAGGGACACAGAGAAATGTGTAACGAGCGGCCATACATTACACATTGTTTTTAATGGGTTGGGGGCTTTTTATCCTCATGATGACCAAAGGGAAGGAAAGTGCCATTAACCCATTTCACATCCAAGAAACCCGAAGTTCACATAGATGAAACAGACACTCCAAGGGCACACCGGGTACCAACAGAAGGATCTGCCACTCACTAGAGTGCAGAGACTCTTGGAAGGTAAATCCCAACATCTACAGCATGCTCACACAGGTAGGCACCCTGGATACTTATTATCTTGACCCAGAATTCAAAGTCCATGTTTACACAGTGCTCAGGATGCTGGTACTCTCGGAGATGATAAACTTTGTATCTGCTCCCAGGATAAAGAATTCTCGAGATAGGCTAGCAAGCGGACATTGAGTGGAATTAATAACCAAGCGTACTGAAGACATATGAAGATAAGGAAGAGTCTGTATTGGAGATAGCGTTGCCTAGATCTTCACCTCAAATATTTTTCCCTTATAGTAGCAGAAAAATGTTTTTCTTGTCCTTAAAACTATCGCTAAGGCAGCGCACAAAGTGTCTAGCTTCTGCTGAAGAACGTCTGAGAGTTGTGTATGTGAATGTAGCTGCCATGGAACATGGTGTGGCCTCCAGATTCTATAGGAGGAAAACCCATGAACATAATTTGTTCTACATAAAGTCTGTAGCCCTGACTGCAGCACTGGCTGGTTGAAGCTCTGTAATTACGGGGAGGGTTTTCGTTGGCGAATGCTGAAGATTTCTTTCAGGACTTGACAGCTACCCTCCGGATATTTATGTGCTTCATGCTAGGAGCTCTAGATTCACAACTCCGGGGCTTGTAATGAGGAAAAGAACACAATACAAATAACATGAGAAGGACTATGAGTCGGATATCACCAGAGAGACAAATCACATATGCTTTAATTGGGAAACAGCCTTTTCACGGGGTTACTTTTTCCTTCCGCTGAGATAATTAAGCCCGGGCTGACACCAGTGACCAGTGCCTGATGATATATAGTTAGTTACTAACAATACAGCAATCAGTAATCAAAATTTATATTTCCCAGGTTACGGGAGCATGGTTGAAGAGAAAGGCAGTTTTGATAAGGCTGGGAGATGGACTTCCTAAGACGGTGCTCACATGACCCCCACTCATGGATTCTGAGTGGGTTAATTAGACCTGCTTTCTTTCAACCCTGTCAGAAGAGAAAGCACCCCTATTGTCTGTGTTTACATTAGGAATACTTTGCAGGCCCCGTGCTGGCAAAGAAGTTTCTCTGTGGCTCCCCTGTAATTTTTAATGGATTAAATTATATTTGTAAGTGGATTGGTGTGAGGGGTAGGTGGGCACAAAACAAACGTAGATGACTTTAAAGCCTCTCTGAGAAGCTGGCCTAAGCACAGGGTTTTGGAACAGGATTAATTATCTCTGCCTGTGGCTGAGAGCTTGGCAATGGGAGGGATTAGAGTTCGGAAACCCTTTGTGTCTGTTTGAGAAGTTCCCAAGCTGGATTTGTTTACTAGAAGTCCCTCTGGATCTACTAAATTTTCTAAAGCCCAGGTCACACCCCCCAGGCCAATTCAGTTGCCATCTCTGGGTGTGGTTGGTGCATAGACAGCTTTTCATTTTTGAAGCTCTCTGGGCCGTTCCAGTGGGCAGGCCAATTTGAAAGGCACAGGGGTTTAAACCCAGTGTCAAAGGTGTTGATGTTCGGTAATAGACACAGTAGCCTTGTAAGAGAGGGGACAGTCACGTCTCAGTGACATCTCTTGCTTCCATGTTTCAAGTTGGAGTTAAAACTGGAGTTAGAGACCATTTCCTACCCCACGGAGAGACCTTGAACTCCGTGAGCCACCCACTGCACAGGAGAGTCGACTTGAGAGATGATGCTGAGAAAAGAGGAAGTAGGCCTTCTTGCTGCCTAGTGTCCCTTTCAGTTAAAGGGACAAGGGACATCAGGCATGGTGTCCTGTTGCTTCTCACCTTCCCAGGTGAAGGCCAGCATGGAAGACACTGTTGATGCTCATATCCCAACACCATGGGCGCCTCTCTACACTACCATATTAGTTCAGTAGCTCTGGGCCACTCTGAGAAAAAGACTACCAGAGAGAGGACGTCCATTCAGCGGCAAAGCAGCAAGTATCCCTTAGGTTCATCCCAAAGATAGACTGGATCTTGTTCTTTTCCCTTTTGGCACAGTAGGTATGTGAGAAAAAGATAAGGAAGGTAGATAGCATAAACCAGGAGTCTGTGCAGAACAGGCGTGCAGGCACAGGAGAGGGGAAGCCCAAATAAAATAGTAAAACCTCATTTTGGGGGAAAAATATGGAACATTTGCCTTGAGCTTACTGGTTCTTGGCCTTAGATTTCACTGTGTTCCGCGTTTGTGAGCTGGCTACATTTATACAGGAAGACCTTACATTGGGCAGTCCATCTTATAGCACATACATGTCTGAACACAGTAGGGAAGGATTCTGGGGGTGGAGAACTGGCAGACATTATTGGGCTAAAATTTCAGGTTTGCCCCTAGAGAGAAAGTTGTTGGGATTTTTGTTTTGTTTTGAACACAGTTAATAGCTCTGTTTGTCAAAAGAGAGAAAGTGAGCAACCCCCACCCCTCCCCCCAAGCCCCTAAAAGAATGCAGCAGTAGAAGTGTATTTCATTCTCCCTGTGACCCTTTGTCCTCCTCCCTCAGAGACACTGTCACTAGATGCTTAAATATTGGAACCAATATGCACAGCACATTATTTTCTAAAACTCGCTCAGTCTTGGCTTTGCGTTTCCATTTTCATTAACAAAAACAGCCCCTTTTACAGCTGCTGTAGGATTCCACACACTGAAATTTAAAAATATTCAAAGATAACTCAAATCAAACCAACAGTTCCTTAACAATGTGTATGTTTTTTTCTTTTCTTTTCTTTTCTTTCTTTTTTTTCTTTCTTTCTCTCTCTCTCTCTCTCTCTTTTTTTTTTTTTTTTTTTTTTCTTTTTGGTATAAGCCAGCTATTCTGAGTGAGGATTTTTCACACATATTTTATACTTTTAAAACAACCAACTAGCTTACATTTATAAACGAAACACGGGAGAATAGCCTATTTACTCCAAACCAGGGCTGAGATTTTTTTTCCCTTCCCTGGCCCCTAACTTCTCAGTGTTTTGTATATTCTCTAACTGAGGTGTATATGTGAGGCCGTACTGGCTAGGGATCTCATACCTTCTACAGAAAGACTGGGCCAGAGATCTACCCATCCCCTCCCCCTCCCCCAAATAATACTTCCCTCACACTGTAGACCTAGAAGAGCGTCAGTGTACTGTTTCACACACTTGTGTGCTAAAGAATGAAAGCAGTCAGGGAGAATTGCTCTTCCCACCCACGTGGGGAGAGGAAACCGCCTAACCCTGTGGTCCACAGAGAGAGTCTGAGAGGACAGAGGCTCTGGAGCTCCAACCAGCAACATCTGTGTGTCTTCTCTCCAGCTGGCCGGTCTAGCTGTTCTGATGTCAGGAGAAAATTATGAGTCACTGGGAAGGGATTTGAGACAAGAGTGATATTAAATCAGCTCATGGGGTTTGTTTGTCATTGACAATTGACTCTCAGCATCAAGCCAGTGGTTGACATTCCTAGAAGGCCACACACTCGCTACTCCATAGGACTGAACTACCTCAGAGTGAAACAAAGTGGGATTATGTAGATGCCGTGGGCCTCCACCCTCAGAAACCTGGTCATTGCCCATGTTACTAAACATATTATTACCATCTCTCTCCTTGGAAGTATGCTTAGACTGTTGACCCACATACATACAGGTTAGCCAGACGGAAAAGCTAAGTGAGAGACACTTGACCAAAGCCTGAGGACTTGAGTCTTCGGATTCTAGACACCTCATTTCATCGACAGAAGCAGAGGAAAAGCAGCTTCTCAGAGTCTGAGTCCTTAGCACAGTTTTGCTGGATCCTCTGTGGTTTGCTGCTTTCCCAGGGTGTGGGAGAAAGGACTGTCAGAGGCTGTAAGCACAGGCAAGCCAGCAGCTCCCTCTCCACTCTCCACAGAGACCGTAAATGTGTAGTTTGGCTCCAAGCCTTCTCCAGAGTTCCCTGGACACTATTTCTTCTGTTCTATTCACCTGGCCCCTCTGTACTCCAGAGTAGGGCAGCTCCCGGTTTGTTTCTGGGACTGTGGGAAATCCCTCTTTATCCCTAGCAAAGGCCGTTTACTCACAGTTCCTACACCTTGCTCTTAAGATTCATCTCATAATGGTTGTCTTCAAGGTAGCTGGAGATGTCTCTCTTTGCCCTACACATCTCTTTTTCTCTTTGTTTTAACAATACTTTTTTCAAAACAAAAACAAACAAACAAAAAAGGGGCCTCTGGATCCATGGCCCTTTATTATTTGACGAGTATCTTTAAGAGTTTTCGACACATTAGGCTTTGTTTTGTAGTGAGGGGTGGTAGTAATAAAGAAAGCAAATATGCCTGTGTGGACCATATTAAATTCTAGTAAGAGAGGGACAATGAACTGCAAATGAGACTACATATAGGAAATACCATTCAGGTTCAAATCTACTGCAAAAAATACGAAGTCAGAAAGAAGCTCTTTTGGAGAGTCAAGGAGGGCCTATTTGAAGAGGTGGTGTTTTAACTGAATGACCATGAGCTACTTCCATAACCCCAGGTGTGTGATCCTTCTAAAGAGAAAGACGGCAAGTCTGTATAGAGCGCAGGCCTTTGAAAATATTAAGACAGATTGGGTTGAAGCCAAAGGAAACCTTTTGGAATGGAAGGTGGGAGGCTGGGAGTAGGTCATACCTTTTGTGCTTGGGGTGAGGGTGTTCACTTGATTGTGGATGGAATATGAAGCCATCAGAGAGCTTTGTACAAGGCAGGACATGATGGCATCTATGTTGTTTTCCTTCCTTCCTTCCTTTCAACTACTAGTTGTTGTATAGCGATTAAATTGAAGGAAGACTAATTCGGTAGCTCCTGTAGAAATTTGGATGGTGAGGGGGTTGGGTTACATTAAGAGGACTGTTGTTTCAAATTAAGAAATTGGACAATGGGGCATGCTGTTGAGACCTATAGTCAATACCTGGATGGTGCCTCTCAGTCTTTTTAACCCTTGCAGTATAACTGCAGCTGTTAAGAAGCCATCTGCCTTGGTTCTCAGGAGGTGTTCTAAGAACAGAATCCCGGCAGAACCATGGCTAGTCTTCCTGACTCCCTCCCCTTCCTTCCAGCAGCGTGTCTGGGAGTGGGAAATGGATGTGAACTGCTACCAAAGGAAACTTCTGTGCTTTATTGAATATTGAGAAAGACATCTTCCGTGTTCAAACACTTGCACAGTGCAGTGTTTGTCTTGTTTTTTTTTTTTTTTTCTAAGTCATCCAAACACTAAGAGAGTAATCTATAAGGTACAAAATTACTGTTCTCCCGGAATAAATTTACTTTCAAAGAGCAGAACCATCACTGATAACAATTCTCAGTATCTTTGGAAGAAGAGGCAGCTTTCTGCTTCTCCTTCACTCTCAGCAAGATGGAAATCGCCCAAGCTTCATGTGACACCCCTGTTGGTTTGTCTGTCTGTTTGTCTGTCTCATCATTAAATCTAGATGCTTAGCTTTTTTTCCCAATGCCTTGTTGCTTCTGGAAAGAACTGACTGAATAGATATGTGCCGAGCATGTCTACCTATTCTTGTATCACCCTTGAGGATGACTTTTCTCCCGACACTGTGGAGAGATGAGGACTCTGTTAACTAAACAGGAAGAATATTGCTATTTTTAATCTTCTAGTTATTCTAAGTGAACCTGGGCTCTCTCCTTTCTGAAGTGCTAGTCATGCTTTATTCGCCTCCAAGCTGTGGAGTGCCATCTGTCTGTCCTGACCTTTCCAATCCTCACCAGGGCAAGCCCAGACAACCCAGGTGCACCTTCGCTTCCCAGTAGCCATGGGATCAGAGGCTTCCAGAGCCCATAGCTGTGCCCTCTGCAAGCCAGTGCTTGCTTGGATCTTCCTACTGTAAGACGGGGACAGGCCCGGACTCCTCGGCTGCCAGATGTCCCACACACTTTCTTTCTGGTCCATCACTTCTTCTCGGTTTGACCCTTAGCACATTAATTTGGGATCTGCCTGTCATATTCAAACTTATGAACAATGTCACTTTTCCTCCTCTTCTGAGCTCTCTGGCAGAGATTCTAATTACAGTGATTGCCTGTTGTCTATTAATTATAAGAATTGTGATTCCGCTTTTGATTTAAGGGATAATTGGTGATAACCACATGTTATCTTCTCTCCAGGTAATTTGAGGCACAGTAATTAACCCCAGGTTATATGATATTAACCATTTGCCTCCATTTTCCTCCATTTTTTAAAACTGATTACCTTGTGCTTGATACTGAGTTTTCTCTTGAAAAGAAAGGAATGATCTGGTGAGTAGAGGGGCACATCAGAGAAGCAAGGGAGGAAGGCCTGAACGGCTATGGCCCTCCTAAGCTCATAAATTTAATATTTTGTCCCCAGTTGGTAGGACTGTTTAGGAAGGCTTAGGAAATGTGGCCTTGGTGGAGTAGGTGTGTAACTGGGTTTGAGGTTTCAATCGACTGTAGGCTATCCCCTGAGTCTAAAGTCATGATCACGATTCTGATCACCTGTCACGGCTCTAACCCTCGGAACCTGTAAGACTCACACATGTTTTTTTGTAAGTTGCCTTGGTTATGGGGTTTTATTGCGTCAGCAGGAGAAACAAAACAAAGCCAAAAGAAACCTCAAAACAAACAACAAAACATCTAAGACAGAAGTTGGTACCAGAAGGTGGGCATGGCTATTGTAGAAATAACTATGTGTTTTGTCTTTTTTTAAATTATTATTATTGTTTGATTGGAGGGATTTGGAAAATTTGAGGACTTTGGACTACCAAAGCAGTTGATGATGATGATGATGATGATGATGATGATGATGATGATGATGATTATTGTTTTTATAAGCAGGACTCATCCTAGGATCCTGGAAGACAGAGACAGTGCTGTGAGCCAGGTAGACTGTGAAGGACCAGATTAAGACAGTCAGGAAAAAGCAAGGATTTTTGTTAGAAATTGGAATAGAGACCATTCTTATGATATGTGCAAAGAATACAGCCACTTTTTGCCTTTATCCTCAGAATCTGCTTGAAACTTTGTTGAAAACTAATGGCAAATTTCTAGGGCAGAGAATATATATATTTTTAAAGCATACTAGAAAAGTAAAGTAGCCGGGGAGGAAGCATGTGTGTCTCCCAAGCCCGTGTTGTCCACTGGAAAGATCCTGGAAATCCAAAATTCCAAATTCTCCCCTTTCTTTCCTAGTTCAGTAAGTTCTGGTTTTACAACAAGAAGGAGGGGATGGGAGGGAGAAGAGAAAGGAAATGGCAGGTGTTGGAAAGTGAACTGCACGAATAAATAAAAGAAGCTATGACTGGCCCAGCACTGCCATTTACAGGCTGGCCTTTATTCCACAGGGGAAAGAGATTACTAATCGCTGACCTATGGACATTACTTGGGAGAAACTACTACCACCAACACAAAAAAGCCTGTGGTGTGTGCCCCCTGCTTGAAAGGAAGGAAGGTTGAGTCACTTGTACTTGAGGTCACATGGGAGAAAAAAAAATGAAGCTCCCCTAAGCAGAGGGGTTTCAAGCCCAGCCAAGCAGCCGCTTCCCACAGTTTGCTTTAAAATCCTCCCTACCAAGATAATATCTGCTTTGTGAGCCTCATTCGTTTTGTGGAAGCCTTTTCCTGTTGGTGTCTTACAGGGAGGAGGAACCTGTAAAGCTGTTACTAAAAACACAGAATAGAGGAAATTAGGAAGAGGTAACTCACTCAGCAATTCCTAATCACCGAATTAGCCCTGAAAAAAATTCAACACAAGAAAAACAAATGTCTCTCTCTCTCTCTCTCTCTCTCTCTCTCTCTCTCTCTCTCTCTCTCCCTCCCTCCCTCCCTCCCTCCCTCCCTCCCTCCCTCTCTCTCTCTCTCTCTCTCTCTCTCTCTCTCTCTCTCTCTCTCTCTCTGTAGACCTCCTTACTTCGGATCCTGTTTTCACTCATCTCCAAGGCCTGTGTTTTTTAAGCCTTGGAAAACACGTGTTTCGGGATTTGAAGTGTAGCAGGTGATAGACAAGGGGAAGAGAGATTGATAACCCAAATCAGGTCTCTGTAGTGATGTGTAGCAGAATTTAACTTACTGATAGTTTTGCAGTGAAATGTGTAAATATTTACTCTAAAGGCAGTCAACAAATGGCCTCATGCTAGTGCAAGTCAAATTGCGATGCCAAATGAAGAGGAAACCTTTTTGGCTTTCAGGGGGCTGTTTTGTTTGGGCTGTGTGCCTATGTTTCCAAAGCAAGCATCCCACATACGACAGAGTAGGGAGAAACAAATCTTGTTTTCCTTTAAACTTAGGGAGAGCTGAGACAGTTTTAAAAACAGTTTGTACCACCAAAATGGTTTGTCCAGGTGCTGACCACTTCAATGCACTCTGTCGCTTTCTAATAAACAGGACTTAAGTCTGGATCTGGGCTCTGACCCTTCAGCCACCTCTGAAGAGAAGCACATCATTAGGTAGTGGAGACATTTAAACAAAGCCCCGACTTCCTGGAACTTAATTTCATTGGCCTTAAGGAAGCATTTATTCCGGATGTTTGGGAATAATGATTGATTTTTGAAGGTAGGACTTATTATTTTAAAAAAATAATAATAAGTGAACATTTTAGGGAGTGGTGTGACCGGAGTTGACTCCAATTTGGGCAACTAGCAAATATTTTCCCTCCACCCGAAAGCAAATTGATAACTGCCTTTGGGAAAGTCCTTGATTACTTTGCTCTCAGTCAATAAAGCCAGCCTCATGAGTCATTGCTTTATGTGTAAAGTACATGAGCACAGCCAATAAAAATGGTATTAACTTAGGCAAACTTGGCAGTGTCTACGTGGTTCAGTAATAGGTTGAAATGTGTGGGCTGCAATTTCACTTAGATCATTAGCACACGAAGCAGATTTTTAAAAAAAAGTTAATGAAGTAAGTGTCCAAAGGATTGTATGGAAATTTGGGAAATGGTGCTTTTATCTCATTTGTTCTGTTTGTGGGTGTGTGTAGACATATCGAGACATTAAAAGGCTCTAGCAAGCGTCGAGACGTTACTGAGGAGGATGTTCTATTAGGGAGCAGTCCCTGTAATGATATTATGTCTTTTTTTGTACAATCAGAAACCATTAGTCAATTATAAGTTCTATTTTTGGCTTTCAGCATGCAAGGAAAGAATAAGAGTTCATCAAGAGCAGGGACCAGGAGGCAGGGTGGCATAGGTAGCCAGCACTGGGGAACCAGACCACAGGAGAAATGCTCTGTCCTCTTTCTAATCCTGGGACTCCTTTTTAACAAAGACAACTTTATAAGAAGCAACGTTGTAGAATTTCAAAGCTTCAGATATCCATGTTTGGTAGTGTCATGGGGCTGTTTCTCAGGTTGATTGGATTTCTTCTGAGCCATGTTTGAAGTTGATGCGGATTCTGATGGGGGAAAGAACACCTCCCCACAGAGTGGAAGCCCAGCAGGCCAGGGAGAAGAAGGCTCGAGGTTAGAATTGTGGCCTGGGGTGTTCTCTATTAACAGTATGAAGAGTTATTAGAGAGTTGTCCTTATTGCTTTCTTTTAGTTTATCGTTCCAGTGTGGGGACAGAGCAGGAAAAGCCCCAGTGGCCGAGTTTCTGTCATTTGGTCTTTAAGTTATTCTGCACATACTCTTGTAAGCACCTGGGCAGAGCACCTTATACCTACTGTGTGTCACTTTTAATGAAATAAAAGTTGTACAAAAAATGAAGGACACTGAGGTGAAATGACCTACATGCTCAGCTCTGGCCATCCATAAGGACATCTTGAGTTTGTACCTTAGAGTTCCTCTACCATTTGGTTATGTCCCACCATTAGAAGAAAATCATTAGACATATCTTTATCAAGAGTTACAGGGCTTTAATTGAAATGGAAAAAAGAAAAAGAAAAAGAAAATCCATCTATTACATTGGACAAACGTTTGACTTTCCTTAAGCAAAGTTTCCTCTGGTAAAAGAATTGGACCAAAGTGGGTGTCTCAAAGTCTAACCAGCATGAAGCTGTCTGATGGCTGCCTTGGCTTGGTCCGTACATCTGCGCTGTTTGAATCAGTGAGGTTCACAAGCCCGCCTGAGCTCTCCCCAAGCTTCTGCGGGTCTTCTCACCCTACTCACCTCAGCAACACCCCCCAACCCCCAGGGTAAAATCCTAAGTACTTTTGCAAAGGTAGTGTTGCATCCGTGTTCTATCTTGGTGCCATGCCAAGAGCTGTCGAACCCATCCACTTCTCGCGAGAGGTCCAGGGCATATTCCCGGGGTTCCCATCCCTGTATCCGCGCCTCCACACAGTGCCTGGCTTCTAGTGGAAAACAGTCAGTGAGATGAAAATCAAATGAACATCAGGCAATAAGCCAAGGAGAAATGAATGAATTTTGGCTCCTTTTCTGAAGGCGGGCGTCACGTCGGGAGAGCTCCGTGTAGGAGCAGGGAGCCCTCAACTGCTGTTTGGCTTTGCCACTTGCCTTTTAAGATGCACATTTGGCAAGTGACCCCGCTTCTCGGGGTCTTGGTTTTCTTAACAGTAAGATGAAAGGGGCGTTTGTTGCTGCAGCTGGAGCAGATATTTGAGTTCAGCCATATTTTTTAAAGCTTAAAGGAGATGGGGATGGCAAAGAGCTGGGCATGCCGCGGGCACACAGGGTTGGGTCTTGCTGATTTCAGAGATGGAGATCGCTTACCTCAGTGTTTTCAGGCCCGCCCAGATGGTGCCTACAGTGGTGGAGACCGAAAGAGCCCTTAGAGTCTATCTGAAGCATCTAAGCAAAGTCCACGGAAGGCACTGGCTCAGGGGTTCATGTTTGGGGATGGTGAGGCTCAGGGAAGAAGATTCATAAAAAGGCCAAAAAATTCATGCCACGCCTTCTCCCACCTGAAAGATCATAGATGTACACCAGCCTTTTTGGGGCAAAAAAATGAAAATAAGATAAAAGTTCTACAAGTTGTGCTGATTCACAACTGCCTTTTCATGCCTTTGTACCAGTGGTTTCAGGCCCGAAATGGACCGTCTATTATTCATAGTAGATATTTATTACAACCCTCCGCTGAGCATCCTCAGTGTTCTCCAAAATGTGTTGAAGTTAGGTCTGTGGCATTTCCCTTTCCTCTCTCCTCTAAAACGGGCGCTTTTATGTCTCTGTTAATGGCTGAGAAGAAGAGAAATGGTGCTGTATTACGAAGCTGATGCTTTATTAAGAGGCTAGAGTGATTTCTCTCCTTTTCTTTGAACCTTGGCTCTTAATGCAAACATCCCAGGACAGGTGGTTCCACCTCATGGTCCCCCGAAGCCTGCACACCGACCATTTCCACCACAATCAATGGGCCCAAGTTGTTTCTAATTTCATTCGGGAAGTGTTTTCTTTTTTTTTTTCCACCCTCCTCCACATCCTGTGGACGAAGGCAGGATCCTCAAACTGAAGTCCTTGCAGCAGGCCTTTCCGGGTCAGTGAAGGACACCTCCCATTTAGGCACTCATTAATGCTTTACATTTTCTTCTAGTGTGAGAACAGGCAGCAGTTTCTATCTCTGCCTTGTCTCCAGCACTCAACACTCCCTTTCACACCTCTCTGTGGCTGAAGGTTCCTCACTGGCTTGAGAGTTATCCAATTTGTTTATCAACCACCGGAGCAGGCAGCCTCTTTCTTAGCCTTAACAAATGACACTGCTTTCTATGAGACAATTGACTTTAAAACATCACCGTCAAGGGAGGCAGGAAGGAGGCAAATGGTCCCGCTTAACACAGTGGTGTTCTGACATACTCAGTTCCTATTAAGTCTGTGGTTGAGAAGCATTTGCATCTGGCAGTCACCTTAGGCCTGTGATCACAGGCCCATAAAATGAACCCAGCCTGAGAGCCTACCTGTTTTAAAAGTTACTGTATATTCAGCTTATGGATTTTTATGACTGAAGCCATTAGGGACTTTCAGCTACTCTCTCCATGTAAGCAAAGGTGCATCAACCTGTATTCGATTATTATCTTAAGTGAAGTTTCTACCTACACCCTCCCTTACCCTTCTCCAACCTGCTTCCTTGATGTCCCCTTGATGATCATTGCTGTTGCTTTTCCCAAATGCACTGTAAATGTTTACTACGTGCTACCTAGAAATGTAACTCAGCTGGCTGCCTGGGCCTCAGTTTACTTATAGGGGCATGATAAAGCCTGCCTGTCAGGACTGCCATGATTATGTGATTATGTTCAGTATAAACGCCAGCTGAAATCTGAATATGATTAAATGCTGACAGGATTTAATCAGACACTCTCATCGGACTGGGTAGAAGCACTTACCAGACTTAGACTTGACCCTGATGTTGAGACAAGGCATCATGGCGTGCTGGTGGTTCTTGGCACCAACAGATGAAATGTACCCAGCCTTCTGCTTCGTGTCCATTGGCGGCATCCACTAGGCCAATGCTAGAAAGTCTTTTTCTACCCCACTTGTTCATCACACACATGCGCACACAGATTGTCTACGGTTCACCATCCACATAAGAGCAATCAGGAGAAACTGGAGAAAGAGGGGGGCCTGTCACCATGACTGACTTGGAAGGCGGACTTCCCCAGTGCTTGGAGCCTTTTCTACCTGACTTGTCATAATCTCAGAACCTGTCTTCTTTTCCTCATCTTAGCACCTCTCCTCAGTCTGAGCTCTTATTTGCTCCTCTGGCTCTTCTCCCTGCTCCCTGATAGTTGACTTAGCCTAGAAAAGGGAGTGAGGTGACCTGGTTCAGGGTCACTCCCTGTGCTGCGCCTCCAAGACTCCTTTCGCTCCTCTTCTCCCTGTTTTCTTTCTGCAGCGTTACCAGAACACATACAGTCTCTGCCTTAGGGCTTTTATAGTCCATCACATTTCCTGTCCTTTCCTTTTTTACAGGTGACAAAACTGGGAGAGCCAGCCAGCCTGACTAAGTTGTCTAGAGTCAGGCTACTAGCATGTCCTTCCTTCTAAAAAAAACCGTGTGAATTATTGGTTCTCGTTAAAAACTTCCCATGATGTCAGTAGAAAATGTGTTTTTAAAGGCATTGCTGAAACTTCATAGCAGTTAACTTGACGTTCATGAGGAAAAAGCCCCAGAACTACCATTATTTTCTCCTGTATTCAAGGCCACCGCTAGGGGTTTCAGGACATGTTTTCACATCACGACCTCTTACAATTAAAACCTTCTTTGAGTGTGAACATTCTGGAAGATCCCATTGTGTCCACCAAAACAGTCAAAAGTTGTACCAGTACTGTCAGGTCCACAAGCTAATAGTATGCATAGCTGAACCCGCAGACAGTGCGTGGGGCAACTGTCCTCTCACTTATGTGTGTAAACACCAGTCCCATCAGATCAACTTGGCAAGGCCAGCTAAGTTTACACTTCCCTCCATGTGATGATGAACTTGTCAACCACCTGATGGTGGGCAGATAGAGGAGTATATGAAACAGCCATTCTTTCCTGGTAAAGAGCCCAACTGTAAACCTGGAGATACATCAGTGACATTGTCTGAATTGTGGTTCTGACTCTGTAAGCATTCAAAGAAGCTGTGGAATTACACCACAGATTTCTCTACACTGTTCTTCTTGCCAACTTCAGGGCTTGGGAATTTTGCCCCATGCCATCTTAAGGTGGAAAGAATTAAGGTATAATTTTTAAAAGTGGGACTCTGTCTTGAGCCAATGGGACATTTGTGTAGAGGTGGATGCAGCTGTGCCAAGGGCTCATTAGTCACGTGGAGAAAGATATCTTTAAAAGCATATCCTATATATATTTCCCAACATTCCAAGGGAGCGCTGCTTCTTTCTGCGTTCCATGCTTCGAACTCATGCTGTAATTCTGCCCTGGGTAATGCTGCTGCTGTTCCTTGCCTTATGTTTTCTCACCCAGAATGTGACCGCTCATGTGAGCTGTGTTTGTGTTTCAGTCCCTCTGATTACTGACTGCCCCTCCCCCTTGATGTTAAACTGAACAGGGCTCCCGAGAAGGATGGGGTCCTTGGAGCTTCTTTCCTTTGTGTTCAGATGCCCCAGATTAGGGAGTGCAGGCAGAGAAGGGAATGAATGGACCTGTTGTTAACAGTCCAACAGTCCTGTAAATACACGCTATGTCTCCTCAGAATGGATCGCCTTTGCGAACGAGTAATCACTCAAAGTTTAATTTTAATCTGCACATCAGAGATAAAGATATAGAACTATTTAGACTTTTCTCTTGACTTCTTTCCCGCTTTGATTTTTTTTTGAGATAAAGCAAATTAATTAATGTGCACTTTTTAGTTGAAGAAATGATTAAGACCCAGCTGTGTCTGTGAAATTATAACCTACAATGCACCCGGGACTTGTTAATGCTTTTTTTGGCATGAAGAAAAGAGACATAGGTATCTAATATTAAATGGTGTTCCAGAAAGCGTAAGTTAGCAGTTTGTTTGCCAAATTGACTTTCAAAGACATTTAGGTTACTAGGTTTGACATTTCTAAACACAAATCTTAAATGATTGATGGGTTACTACAGAATAGCTTTGTTCAAAAAAAGAGATAATCTTTGGCAGGCTGCTTCAAAGACGGTTTCTCTGGAAAGATGAAACGATATCCCACTTTACGTTAATTTCCCTGATACATCACTGCTTATTTGAAATCCTCCTGAGAATGATGCGGTATTTACTGTAGCACAAGGCTGTGTTCACTGTATCCAGCAGCTCCCTGGGACTTTTATTTGGTGAGCTGTTGCTCCACATAAAAGCTGCCTTAACAGAACACAGCTGAGCAGAACAGTTTTCGTTGCAAAACAAATGCACAGAGATACAATTCTCTTTAAAAAAAAAATAAATCAGCAATGATGTTCCAAGAGGCCAGTTAAGATTCCTGTCATAGAATTGGAATTAATGTTCTTCTTTGTAAAAATAGATTATGTACCCCGGATGAAGAACCACAGGCAACTAACAGTTGATGAGGAAGTGGGAATTAGTCTTCTCCAGGGCTGAGTCTCCTAATGTGCAGTGGTCAGCCTTTAAATCGTGTAGTACAAATAATACTAGTCAGGCTCAGCAGGTTGTGTGTGTGTGTGTGTCAAAGAAAAGAGAGTTTGATATAGAGTACGGGGGCATGGGAGGGGCTTGAGGAAGGAAAAGAGAGGATACTATAATTATATTTTAATACAAAATAGATTGTGTAATTTTTATTTAGATCTGAAGTCATTGCAAAGTTCAATAGGTTAAAATCTCAACTCAACTAAGTAAGGGGTTCTATAGGATAATAAGAAAATTGGGGTCAGTATTGTGTGGTGTGTGTGTGTGTGTGTGTGTGTCGCATGCTAGAAGCAGAAGTATGGTACCGTCACACTGGATCACAGTATGGCATATATTCTGACTTTTAAAATGAAGCTTAGAATCTAGATCATTATCAGTTATCAGCATTCCCCACTACTGACCATGTGATCACATTTTTGAAAGATTCTCGACTGGCCAAATGAAATACCCATGGAAGATGGCAATTCTTGACCTCTGTAAACATCTGTAAAGGAAAAGAAAAAAGAATCACTTGCAGTTGTTCATACTTCTTGAAATCCAGTGTTTTATAATTGTGAGAGTGCACCCACCATGGCCTGTAGTGGCCTGGTCAAAGAAAGTGAGGCTTTTTGCAAAAGTGTGTTGTGCCGAGGTGACACTGTCTTTATGTAATACAGTATGACCAACAAAGTCACTGTGGACCAGGCAGAATACAGAAGCGTTTTGTCTTGAATTATCTTCAAGACCATTGCGTTTTGTAGAACTGGATGAAGCTGACTTGCAAAAAGAGAAAATGAGAAGTAAGCAGGCTCCTTTGCTCTTTGGCAGGGTGAAGTAGAGAAGGAAGCCTCCCCGCTGAACCTACTATGAGGCCAGCAGCCTTACTGCTATGTCTCACACTGCTACACTGCGCTGGGGCTGGTTTCCCAGAAGATTCTGAGCCAATCAGTATTTCGCATGGCAACTGTAAGTATCAGACTCTCGCTCTCGTTGGCTCCTGGGGGCATCTTAGCCTGCAACGGCCTAGCCAAAGTTCAAAGTAACTGGAAGAGACCGTGTGTGATGAGGATAGGTAATTCACATCAGGATGGATAGGGAGACTATTAACAGCTTCATCAAGTGTTGTAGCAACAGCAGCAGGTCTTTGAAATGTCCCTCGGGCCTCCTGATGAAATTTTGCTCTACACACAGAGGCATGCTCCTGCCTTTACACACCAGCTACAGGGGAGAATATAGCTGACATTTGAGGGCTGTGAGACTGTTACATTTTTATTTGTAACCTGTATGTACAAAATAACGGGTGTTTTTTAAATACCTAAGAGGAAAAAAATAACAACAACAACAAAAAAAAAAAAAAAAAAAAAAAGCCTTAGAAGCTTGCTAGTCTCAGCAAGGGACTGGCTTTGGATCTGTAGAAGGTGCCTTTTGGTACCTGCTTTTTGTCAGAGGTAAATGTTGACATAGTTAGACCTTCTGGTGACTCCCTAAAAGAGGAAAGTCTTACCTCTGCTTTGGGAAAAACATCGGATTCCCTACTTTATTGTCTGCCCTCCAAAAGGCAATTGTGTTCCAGTAAAGAACGTTTTTTTGTAAAGGTCCACTCTCTATGTAGTTATCCCCAAACGCCGAGTGAACCACACTGAAAGATGTCCAGGATATTACAAAGAAAGTAGATACACCAGTGCTGAGCTTTCAGCAGGAGTTTCTGGAGAAGGAGATGATTTTATACACAAAGATGAGAAGCCAAGCCTGAATTATAGGACGTCGGAAGGACAGAAGGTCAAAGTCAATGCTATCTGTCTGTCACCTCCAAAGTAGAAGTTCTCCTCACTTAGGATTAGGCATCAAATAACCAGTATTTCTCTCCATCTACATATGATATTTATCTTTGATGTTCCACTTCAATAGGAACCCCAGCCCAAATATGCTATTGACAATCATTAATGGTCACACAATCCCATGATAAAGGAGATAGAGGAGTTGCCATGGCAACCCCTATGATGACCAGAGATACACGAAATTAAAGAATCATGGAAGAAAAAGCTTCAGATAAGTGTGCGACAAGCTTATTTTGGGAATGAAGTACACTAAGGCTTTCTAGTAACACACTGCTGTGAGAAAGTCCAGATACCGTGGGGTTAAAGTGTAGTCATCCAGGCATGAATCTGTGAATGGTTCTCCACTCATGGTTAGATCCCCATAACTCCCCAGAAAACAGCCTTTTGAATGTGACTCATCTTTCTTTCTGCTCTTTTGGAGGGTTGCCAATGCTCTGGAGACTATAGTTTTAGAAACAGAAAGATGTTGAGATGCAGGTATTTCTAAAGGTCAGATATTATTACACATCACAGACTCAGCCAAAGAGCGCTAGTGGTGGGGGTGGGGTGGGGAGAATGTGCTCATGGACTCTGTCTGATCACGGGACTGGCTACACTCACTTTGACCTTGTCCTGTCAAAGCCCACTTCTCTGTGAGATTAGCCAATTGCCTAGCTCCAGAGTGTACTTCCCACAGTTCCTAGAATGCCAACCAACCTAGCAGGGCTGCCCCTCAATGGTAGATTATTCCACCCGGACGCCTGTGGAGACTGTATTTTTCTTCTGGCTCCTGGATGAAGGGCTCTCGCCTCCAGACCACATTGCCTTTGTGGTGATTGATGGGGAAGGCAGCTTTGAAATAGTTTTGTCCGGAGACAAGATCTTTGGCAGCCTGCCCCCCTCAGGCTTAGCACTCCACAGAAGATGAAAAGGAAACGGAGGGAAGAAAGGAGCACCTTCATGCAAAGGGGTTGACCAGCAAGTTTAACCCTCAGAAACTGTGACACTTAGAAATGCTAAGATTGGGCTAATTATCATCTGGACTGGAAGTGTAACCTGATCATCCTCAGGGAGCCCTCTCATGGTGTTTCCTGAAGTAACAGCTTTGCTGGAGATGGGAAATGGTGGCATGGTCTGAATTAAAACCTGGTTTTGTTCTGTGGCCGCCTCCTCACACTGGCCCGTTGATTCTTGGCTTGATCAGCATTTCATCTCCTCTTTTCACAGATACAAAACAGTATCCGGTGTTTGTGGGCCACAAGCCAGGACGGAACACCACGCAGAGGCACAGGCTGGACATCCAGATGACCGTGATCATGAACAGAACTCTCTACGTTGCTGCTCGGTAAGGGACGTTCCTCACATGCACCGTCAGAGGACCTGAAGGTGCCCGTCCCTACCCAAGAGCAGTGCATCTTTCTCAGAACTTGAGGTTCCTTACTATGTTATTTAAGCGAAAAGCTACCTGTGTTTGTCAAGCGATCATTCTTTCAAGATCTTCCATGTCTGTTTAACCTTTTGGGAATCTTTCTATGTCTGCTTAACCTTATGTGGATTTACAGAGAAATAATTGTGTATCTTGAGGCTTACGACTCAACTAATCCACTGTGTTTCTTGAACATATATGCAAATATTTACCCAAGTACACAGTAGAGTACTCCACCACCTGACAGTTGTTTGTCAGACCAACTTGGATGTATCCACACATATCATACAGTGTGCGGAGATGTGTGTCTGTTATACTCATTTGAATGTTTGCATTGAATATTTGCGCTTACTTTGACCGAGTGGCAGTGGTGAGCAGAGAAAGTACAGTGCTGTGTATGTTTCTTAAGAGTCTTGTATTTGACAGTGATGATAAGCTTCACTCGTCCTTCGGGACATGGCGTCTGGATACATTGCCACCCTAAAGTGGGGTGCAATGAGAAGAATGACACCTAGGCAGGGGTCCCGTGGACTTGGGCGCATGTTCTTCCGCTGCTGTGTTCAGCTGCTCCCTGGCTTCTCTGGGAGTATGTGCCCTCTGCCAGATGACAGGCTGTGCGGAACTGTAAAGGGAACAATTCACAGGTTTCCCACAGTCCCATCCAGATTGGGGTTATGTAACTCATTCAGGGAGGACCGTCCTGAGCTGTTCCTCCGGGGACTTATCTGGCTCTAAATAGATGAGTCTTTTCACATCAGGAAGATGTGCTTATGTGACTGTAAGCCAAGGACCAGAGCAGCTAAGATAACAACAGTACCAGCTTCCTTGGAAGGTTAGTCACAAGTGTCATGAGTGTCCCAAGCCCAGCACAGACTTGACTACAAGAACCAGCAATGAGCACTTCACAATGCCACCCATGGTGGCATGCCTATATAAGTGAATGGGGTCATAACTGCATACATATCTATTTGCTAGATCCTGGAAACAACCTGTGACAAAGCCACTGCCTTCCCCACTTCCTGTAGAAGGAATTCAAGGGACAGAGATGGGAAACCAGTGGGCCCAATCAAAGCTGCAGGATTTGAATGAGGGTAGCATTGCTTTGAGAACCACATAGCCACTCTCTGTCCTATGCTGCCCACTGAGAAGTGAAACTCTTCCTCCTGTGTTAATAACCATCTAATAGCTGTTGCCTGAGAGCAGCCTTTGTAGCTATTCCTTATGGAACATTCCAGTGAGGTCTCAGTACCCACCTCTTTGGAAGCATGGAAGCTTTTTCCTCGGGATCCTTGTTAATTTCCTACAAAGTAGTGAAGTGAGATTCTACTTATAACGCTAAACAAAAGGCTGATCAAAACAAATGGTTAAGCACCGAACCCGTGAGAAATAGGTTGACTCCAGTATCGCCTATGAATTGTTCTCTTCACAGACAAGGCACCAGGAACAAAAAGGATGGAAACAGACAGCCCTTGTAGCCAGTGATTTAGCATAGGTGTGGGTTGCAGGCCCAGGGCAACAGGAACATTAGGAGCCAGGTGTTGTGTAGACAAACAAGCGTTCATTATTCCAGCTCATTAAAACTGAGACAGTTTCAGCTGAACTCTCTACCTCAAGGAAAGGAAAAAGGAAACAGAAAGGGGAGAAAAGAAGTGTACTCCTTTCTTAAACAATGTAACAGGCTGGCTGTTCCCTGAAGATCAGGTGTCTAACACCTTACCTGTTGCACTTACATCACACCCAGCCACCTCCCTTTTATATACACTCAAAACAATCTCAAAAGGAGTTCTGAGGTTGCCACATGCAGAGCCTCTCCCTTTAATTTCACATTTCCCAGCACTACCCTGAGATATCCAGATTTCTAGGTAGCGAGTTAACATGATTTGAATGAAGTTAATTCCTTCCCTGAGGCTCAAGTCATAGCAGCACAACTTAGTATTGTATTCAGTGGATTGGAAAAGAGGAAGTCCTCGGATTAAGTCAGTTTGTGTTCAAATGGCTACATTCAAGATGTCAGAGCATCACTCACATCCTAGGATGCACATGGGCAGCAAGAAATGATCCTTTGCCCTGGATTACAGTTGACTGTAAAGCATTTCTATCCATGTGATCTTTGAGATGTTGAAAAAGATTGCCACCGTCTAGAAGGAGATTTCCCTCATGGAATTGTTTTTAAAAGGTTTCCCAGTTCTCTCAGACAATTGGAGTTAGCAATCCAAAGCCAAGTCCCATCCAGAACCCTGGGGACTGATGGGGTTTGGTGGCAAGAACGCCTTCCAATTCTTTCCTATTATTATCCACTTTGTAAATTCTTCTTTCTTTTTAATCTCTAAACTACTAATTAACATAAACAGACCATGCCAAAAGGGGGCAATCTGAGAGCTTTCTGAGGAGCTGCCAATGCATATTAATCAGTTGTTAATTTACAATTCATATATTCAGCTTCTACTTAAGTTTCGAAGGGAAAAGAGGCAAGGAAAAGCTTCCAGTCATTTCAAACCCAATACCATGTCATAGGCAATTCCAGTCTAATAATGTGCCTGACCACAGTGCCATCGTAAAGCCAAACAAGTAATAAGTGAATGCAATAACTGGTCTCAAAATTAAAGGGCAGAGGGATGCTGGTCCCCCACTGAAGCTGGAAGAAGCTTCCCAATTCAGCAGTTTTTAAAGCAGGCTCCTCAGTCTGCCCTTCACTACACTGACACAAATGCATATCTTTCACTGCCAGAAGTTCACACACAGACACAAGTGCACACACAGTTCAGGAGCAGGCAAGGAAATCTGTAAGCCAACATCCCTGCTTTTCCTTTAATTTTCACATGAGAAACCATTTATGATTTTTATGTGGGTTTTTTTTCCCTCCTGAAAGAGAAGTAAATAGACTTCTCAAGAATTTAATATATATATGTGTATATGTACATATTTGAATATATACATACACTCACAAATATCATATGTAAATTTTACAAATAATTGCTTTCGCCTCTCCCCCAACCCCTGTGTCTTTCTAACTAACGAGGAGGTTTGAAAGTCTACACAGGAGCCCTGAGGTCCTAGTTCAAAGCTGTGGATAATTTTCCAGCCCCAGGACTTCCTGCATCTCAGAAAAAAGTCAATGTTATTTCAAGGGAAAATGAGCTGTTTGGATTTACCCCTGCCACGCAGCCCCTCCTCTACTGAGTGTACCTCCTTTCTTCCTTTTCTCCTCAGTTCCAGACAAAAAGACCCCTTGTGCTCTGCTCACACAGAAGGGAGGTTTAAATATAGCCCCACACCTGAGCTGCCAATTCTGTGTCTCCCCTTCCAAGGGGAGATGGGAAGCAAACTGTAAGGCAGCCAAGCCTGGGACGAAAGAAGACAGTGAAAAGCAGCACAAAGTCTCAACCTCAGCTCAAGTACATTGATACTTTAGTTCAACATGGTCTTGTGGCCGGAAAGGCTAGCTTCTGGAAACAATTTTACCTTTTTCATCTTGTCTATCAAGTTACCAAATGTAGCATGTCGAATACCAAGCAGTTTGTGCGTGGGTTTGTAGATACCAAGAGCAATGGGACCCTGTATTTCATCTTCTGGACTGGGGTGGCCTCCAGAGCCTTCCAAGCTGAGCTCTGTATGTACAGACACCTCCATAGTGCTGGGATTAGGAGAATAGTTACCAAAAGTTTACATATATCAGCCAGATACCATGATAAATCATAAGTGCTAAGTATTGTTCGAGATAATCTCTTATACTGAATTCTTTCCTTTTTTTTCTATCATGTGGGCATCTTGTGTTTTAACACATGGTCATGGGTTTATCTGGCCCATAGCATAAATGTACACTGTAGAAAATGAACTCTCTTAACTCTTATTTCTGTCTTTCTTCTATAGAGACCACATTTATACTATTGATATAGACACAGCCCACACAGAAGAAATTTACTGTAGCAAAGTAAGTCGTTTTTAAAATCTTTCTAAAAAGGGGTGCTCAGGAAATACGGACTTTACAAGCAGTGATTGAGCCAGTGTGGGAAATGCCAGCATACTCTTTGTGAGATCTGATTTAGGGGTGAGTGAGTGTTTATTACACATTCCAAAACACATAGTTCATCAGTGTGTGCGTGCACATTTGGGGGTGTTATATAATTTGTAAAAAAAAAAATCTTTTAATAAAATATTACCATGTCTATCAAAGAAAATACTACTTTTCAAAAATAAAATTCTATCCCAAAAACATATTAAAAACTGTCCCGATGTTTCAGCTTCAACATCATGCAGCACGAATGTTACTTGACTGATGAGGGTCTGGAATGTAATTATCACCCAGACATACATAACGTCTAACGTGTGCTTTTCCTCAAGACTCCACATGGGGATAAGCTAATGAAACTCTGCAGTCGAAGTTGGAGATTTAGCCTACACATTTCCATGAAAGAACACAACCTGAGTTAAACCCCTGTCTGCCTGGAGTGCATGTCCACTTTACGTTTAAGAAAATGACTTCCATATTTTAAGGGAAAGGTCTTCTCCACAAGCACTGATTGACTAGCTGAACAAAAAGGGCAACTACACGCATTTTATTAAAATGAGCACAGTTCGCAGATTGCTTTGGAGACGGTTATATGAAATTCCTATGCTTTTCCTTCATCATCATCTCAAAAAGGGAGAACATCCTGTAGTTCAATAAACAGATAAGAATCGAAAATTAAGCAAAAAGTTTCTTTCTCTAATATTTTGGTTGTCGTGGGAAATTAATCGTGAGGAAGGTGTAGAAAGCTTTTATAAATATATGTTCAGCCTCTAGTTGCCCCAAGGGAACTCTTTCTTCTAAAATCAAATGCAACAACCTCTGGGCTCTAATTGATTTCTCTCTTGATCCCTGCAGAAACTGACATGGAAATCTAGACAGGCTGACGTAGACACATGCAGGATGAAGGGGAAGCACAAGGTAGGCAATTTTCATTTCTCCTGCGGCTGCCACTTCGGGTTACGTTTTTGACGGTTATCTCCTGCCGTAGACTATGATTTGAATGCATCTTGCTATTCCCTTTTCCCCAGTAATTGCTTTTTCCATCAACTTATTGAAGGCTTTAATTTGCAAAAATAGCTTGCTCTTAATATGATGAAACATTAGAACATCTGCCAGGACTACATGGCAAACTCCTTGGGCACAATAGGGATGATGGACTCAGATCTGGTCTCCTGGGTGCCCCATCCTAGTAACCCACATCACAAGCCAGGGCACACCTCTAGTCTGTGGAAGCCCTCATGAATAGCACAGCAAACTCACAGGCTTCTGTGCCTTTGGTCAAATAACAACATAAAAGTAGCCTTCAGTCAGAAGCCTTGCACATCAAGGAACTCTGGAACATCTGGTATTAAAATTAATATGACCAGAGGTTGCTGTGTTCAGCTCTCTGTTCTGTGACATAAAAGAAAAACACGTTACCCTTCTCTGCCATGTTTGTTATTTACTGTTGAAATAATCATTGACATCCTTTCTTGCTTCACGTTAGCAACAGTTTGACCATGTAACTGGGGAACCCAGCTGTGTAACGTTACACGCTTGCTGTAACCCTGCTGTTGGCGGATCATGGCTGGTGGTGATGAATGGGCTTTTGTTCTGAGTGGACTCCATTCAAAACAGTTTGAACTCTGTTTCAGGATGAATGTCACAACTTCATTAAAGTTCTTCTTAAGAAGAATGATGATACGTTGTTCGTCTGTGGAACCAATGCCTTCAACCCTTCCTGCAGAAACTACAGGGTAAATGTCCTTTGTCTGTTGCAGTCACACTGCTTGGAGGTATTTCATAATTTATTGACATCATACATGCAGCAAACTGAAGAGGGGGTAATTCAACACCACATGAGTTCCCTTCACTCACCCAGCTTAGTGTATTGTTCCAGGAGAGTGATCCTGAGTAGACTTCTAAGCTTCCTGGTTGTTCAGAGTTGACTGGCATCTTTAAAGAACATTTGTTGTGAAGGTGATTTCTAGAAGCCTCTATTCTTTATTGTTCCAAAGACTGCATACTTACCACACATAATGGCATATGGATTTCCTCTCTTCTCTTTGTCTCTCCCACTGCTGTATTACTTCTCTGAGGACAAAAACTCACTTAGTTGGTAAGAAATTTCTGTTGTAAAAGATGTGTGCAAAGCACGCTGTTCGAAATTGTAGACTCTCCTTGTAAGATCTGCAAGAGAGGAATTTAATTCCATCTTGTACCAGCTTGCTGGGCCATGGCCTTACTTGCTTTGGCCTTTATACAAGAAAAGAAAAAGAGTGGAGGAGGAGGACGAGGTATTCAAGACCCAGGAAATCTAGTGTATGGGGTGAGGGGGAGTTACAGCTGAGGATCTAGGAACTCCTAAGCTGATGGAACAGGGTACCAATGTTCTAACATCTTGGCTTCACCTCTGTCAGCTTTTCTTTGGGCCACAGTTTTTCTTTAGAAAACATATTTTGATTTTCTTCTGTGGCCAAGCACTGAGACTATCAAGGCAGAGAAGTGTTGGCCATTAGGAAGGCCAAGCTCCAAGAGAAATGCTACATGTGTATGAAGTTGCTACTCTGGTCACATGATGTGACAGGTTAAGAAAGCGTAGCTTTCTGGTCTCATAGCTGGAACGTTAGCACCACCCAGAGATTCTGCCATAGCAAGGAACACATTCATGATGCTCAAAATCTGAAATGGTGCATTGAAAGCTGGTGCTTTGTGGGAAAAATTTAGGAACAAGCCACTCTCTACCTTTTGTCTTAAAGGACAGTAGGGAGTCAGACAATGAAGGTTGAGGCCATTCTAGATAGGCAGAGAAGCCCAAGCTAAATTTGTTTAGTCTCTAGACCATTTGAAAGACACAAACTGGTACATCAATTTGTTACCGCTTCCTGCTTTAACTCAGCTGTAACTATAACCACTTAGGAAGATCTCATATCCCTCTTGAGTTAGGATTTGAGCAGGTACCACTTGGGACAGGTCATTTCAATAGCACGGCGTGTGCAGAGATCCATTGCTGGACATCTGTCAGAACCACAGACCACAAAGTCTGTGAAGTTCAGCAGAAAGCTCATTTTAGGATAATGCATCTGAAAAGACCCCTGGAAAGAATGTTCTGGTGAGGGAGACTACATTAAAGGAGGTCTCTGACTTGATTTTCTTTCCCCCACAAACACAGTTGCATTTTAAACACTGCTGCTTTCTGTGATTTGGAAATGCAGTTTACAAACACAGGATAATTTAAAGAACAGGCCGCCTCAAAGTAGTTACAAACAAGAAAGGCCTGTCTCATCCATGCACTGGAGACATTAGTGCAGAAGGTAAAGATACTTGAAGTACCTTGACTTGGGCAGCTTGGTTCACTGCAGGTGACTTTTATTTAGGCTTATCTCCTCTCAGTCTTCAGTTCAATGGTCAAACTGTGCAGCTCCCCAAGGAAAACATAGCGTTAAGCTAAGAGTAGGATTAGGCTAGAAATGGGTGTGAAAACAGAATGGACTTGGTGCTGAGCTCTTACCTAATAGCAGGGTCCTAAGAAATAAGGACAAAGACAGTAGGAGCCAGAGCTTCATTGGTGAAGGTGGGCTAACCTCTGACTCATGTGAAGGGTTTACCCCATGCTCTCCTTACCATCACACGTGGTTGTGGGGATGGTTAGGTTTGTTCTACAATGGTGTTGAGGATACCAGGCTCTTTCCTGAGAATACCTTTGCCACCTCTGAGGGCCTTGCCATCCTCTATAGTATGCTGAAGGGAAACAGAAATGACCGAGGGTGACAGGTAGCATATATACTCACATGCACTGGCCAGAGAACTGTCAGAGTGCAAAGGACATGGGGGCATGTGTTCCAGAAGAAAGAGCAGTGGCATTTAGTGAACAACCAGGAAGCATCTCCACATCTACAAATGCCTACGGGCTTGGCAAGTGTGTGTTACCCATAGGGTGATTATAGCCATAAGTAAGAAAGACGTGTACCGACTTTTCTTCTGTCCAAAAAAAGGAAGAAATCCAGGGTTTTGTATGGAAGTTTAAAACTGGTATTAGGTTTCTTCTCTCCCTCTTTTCTCTTTGCCTCTGTAACTCCATACTGATAAAGGCAAATATAACTCACAAGCACATCAGTTATGACCTCTTATTCTTTATCGTAAAGGAACCAGGGCCAGGATGGGCTCTGGGATCAGCAGACAGCAGCCCCTCCCCTCACGGTTTTTGGCCTACATAATCCCCTCACCTTTGGGGCCTCCACTTCTCTGAAGATCAATCTGAGGCTGACCTGGCAGGTGCAGAGTTCATCTGAGTGTTGCCAGCAAGAGTGTTTTTCAACTTGGCTGATGCCACACTGCTCTGCCAATGACCTGTAGGAAAAATTCCAGTGTCTTCTACTGGGATTTAATCCACAAAGGAAGGACAAACAAATCCAGAAACAAAGCTCATTCTCTATAGAGTTCATGGCTCAGGAGATAATTAGGGCAGGTAAACTTTCCCTGTAATTACCTCAGAAATGCCTTAGTTTAAAATGCTTATGTATTGACCACTCCACTGGACATATGGACGTCTGTCTGTTGTAATAAGGTAAGAGCCAATCAGACATACTCAAATTCCATACTTGGCTAATTACAGAGTCTTGATCAAGTAACTTATCTCTCCAAGCCCCTTCCTTATCTGAAACCAGTAGGTGTTCCTTAGAGGGCATTCGAAAGGATGCATTTTCAAGGTGCCTATGAATTACTTTGCATGTTAATCACTTTTAAAAATATCAGTTTCTGTTACCGTTGTCGGGGGCTGGCAGTAATTCAAACCTGTTATTTCATTTAGGTGGATACTTTGGAAACTTTTGGGGATGAATTTAGCGGGATGGCCAGATGCCCTTATGATGCCAAACATGCCAACATCGCTCTGTTTGCAGGTAAATGACCTGATTTCTTCTCATTAAGCTTGTTTTGGCATCTTTCAGTTGAGAATTCGCTTGGAAGGATTGGTAGAGTCACAGTGGTACCGACTGTCCGGTGAACACTGTGATCAAGAATGCCTTTCCCATTTGAAATTAGGGTGGAAACTAAGTAGTTTTGCTTCTCTAAAGACCCCCCCCCCCCAGGATTCTAGGCCTTTGTGCCTTCAGGAAAGTTTGATAGCAAAGCACTGTGTAGGTGAGGACAACTTCAGGGTCAGATACTGAAAACCTTGTGGAAGAGCCTCCAATGTGGACTTAACGTTAGTGGTCAGGTTGACATTGGGTGGATTCTACAGTGTGTCTCTCCTAGCCTTTTCCCTGTTCCCCATTACCTTCTTCATGAGACAGCTGATCTTACCACCTAAAAGGCTACACATGAAGCAAAAGGGAGAGAAGGAAAAGAAGCTTCTGGAAGCTCTTCCACAGCAGCCGAGCAACAACAGACTTCTCAAATGCCATCAATTTGAATTGGCTACAGGCATATCTCTGACCAAATGGCCACAGTGGCTGATGGCCTAGGTGGGCCCAGGTTCCTGCTGAACAGGGTGTGAAGAAGTAGCTGATAGGCCATCGATTTCTGATTTAATGGGGTTTTTGTATATGAGTAGGTTTCAATTGGGAAGTTTATTTAGGAAATCATTGCCAGCTGTGTGTGGAAGCGGATACAGAGAGAAGTGTGGGTGTGAAGGGCTTGATTGTACCAGCATATGCAGTCACACCATTAGCTGCCATGCCCCACCATGACAGCAAACACCTGGCCTAGCCCCACTGGGAAGGGAGCTTGTCGACAGTCATTTTCTCTATGTGTATATGTGTAGCACATGTGTGCCTGGTGCCTCTGGAGGACCGAAAAGGGCATCAGATCCTTTGAGAATAGTGCTACAGATGATTGTGAGCTACAGTATGGGGGCTGGGAATGAAAGTTGGGTTCTCTGGAAAGGCAGCCGGTGTTTTTCATTGCTGAGTGATGTCACTATCCCTCCTCAGATAAACGCTCTAAAATCTGAGTACACTTGATTTCTGTTCAGTTGATACAGATCTGATTTTTTATAACTATCTCATTTGGTTTTGGGTTGCAGAATATTTGCTAGTCCAGAAAAGAGGCAGAAGTTCAGTGACTCATTTTCAGTTTTCCTTGCTCTCTTTGCTTGTGAGCATGCCCTCAAGCTTGTCTCCCAAAACAGAGAATTTCTAAAGAGAGGCCAACTTGCACTCAGCTCTCTCCACACCTTGATTCTTTGCTTTGGCCACTTGCATAGCACAGAGTTTCCATTTTGTGTCTTTGGAAACTCAGAAGCAAAGGTCTGGTATTTAGGCTAGATTGGCAAACTTAGTGAATCACATGACTAAGGAAAAGAGACTGTGACTCTCAGGACAAAAGAAGTCATCTGGTTAACCATGAGAGTCTTTGAACACTCCCTCTTCCATTCATCCCACAGCTCAGCCTCCAGCCAGCCATATTTCTGAATGGGATTAAAACCTATGTCGATTATACAACAAGGACACGTGCTCCACAATGTTCATAGCATCCTTATTTATAATAGCCAGAAGCTGGAAAGAACCCAGATGTCCTTCAGTAGATGAATGGATACAGAAATTGTGGTATATTTACGCAATGGAGTACTACTCAGCTATCAGAAACAATGACTTTATAAAATTCCTAGGAAAATGGCTGCATCTAGAAAATATCATCCTGAGTGAGATAACCCAGTCACAAAAGAACAGACATAATATGCAGTCACTGATAATTGGATACTAACCCCAGAAAGCTCTGAATACTCAAGAGACAACTCACCGACCATATGAAGCTCAAAAAAAAAAAAAAAAAAAAAAAAAAAAAAGAAAGGACAAGAAGTGGAAACTTCAGTCCTTCTTAGCAAAAAAAGTGTACAGAAAACTTTTACTATTTCCATGTTACATTTTGTTTTACATGTACTTGATGCTCCTTATAACTAGTAAAATTTCAATGCATACTATCAAACCTTTAAAAAGATCAAGTACTAATAAAAATATATTCATATAGTTTTATGCCAAAATGCTTTTAAAAATCTGTACATGTATCCCTGTTTTTTTTAAATAAAGTTGTAAGAGGGCAAAAAAACCCTATATTGATAAAAAAAATTTTTTTTTTATTTCTCAGGGCTCCCTCCTAAGTCAGGTGACCACAGCTTGGTGGCAGTAGCAGCATCCAAGGTTCCTTGGCCTTGAGCTTACAGTCAAGGTTCAAGTAATCAAGTGAAGCCAATAGCATATTTCATTTGCCCTGTTCCCTGAGCTGCTGTGGCTGTCACCACTGCTTAGAAAAATTGCCCTGCAATTTAAAAACGAAAAAATGTTTCATTTTTCATGATCCTAATTCAAAATAGTGAGGAACGGGGGCCAAGCTTCTTTCTTCCTAGCGACTCTTAGATTTTTCCCAGTTGTCCTATCTCATTTGCCTGATGCAGGAAAGCAGACCAGGGGATGTCTTTACTGTCACCAGTCTCTGCTTTGCTCAGTACCCTGTCCAACTCTTTCTTTTTCCTCCTCAGATGGAAAACTGTACTCGGCCACAGTGACTGACTTTCTGGCCATTGATGCGGTCATTTACAGGAGCCTTGGAGACAGCCCTACCCTGCGGACTGTCAAGCATGATTCAAAGTGGTTGAAAGGTGAGCAGTTAAAATAAGAAAGGGAGGTGGGGATGCATCCCTCATAAGAGATGTAGAGTCTGGACGGACCAGACTGTGGATTCATTTCAGTAATGGTTTCTGACAGACAAAACCATGTAAATTGCATCTTTTGCCTCAACTGATTTATTTACCTCCCTTTCTCCCTTCCCATAAGCTTCTGGAGTATTAACAAAACTACTAGCCCTGCGACAATAGACTACGCCACATTCATCTTTCTCTGCCTCAAAATTCATTTCAGAGTCCCCAATGAAAAGAGCTGAACAGAACATTCATGAAAAGGATCGGGGGTGAGGGGGGGTTCCGAGGTGGTGGGGAACAGGAAAGGGGCTATTCACAGCTCCGAGTGAGTCAGTGTGACGGAGCAATGTGCAAAAAGTCCTTTAGGCAATATGGACATTCCATCGTGCAAAACAAAGCTACAGAGATTTGCAAAATGTACTTATTTTTCACTCCCCGTTGCAAAGCTTGTGAAAGATGTAATTTGTAGGCTCAAGTGCCTTCTGAAATCACTAGCGCTTGCACTTCTGAAGTCATTAGAAATGGTTAGTGTTAACCACATGTCTAATAGCCCTACACTTCCAATTAATAACACGTCTTTGGCTACACTTGATTAAAATTCCCTTAACACTATGTGACATATCTCCAATTAAAGTGCCCGTTTGTCTGCAGAGCCGTACTTTGTCCAAGCAGTGGATTACGGGGACTATATCTACTTCTTCTTCAGAGAAATCGCTGTGGAGTACAACAGTATGGGGAAGGTAAGACGGGAGAGTGTCCCTGGCTCCACTGGTGACATTTTCAGAAACCCGCTTTTGAACAAGCGTTTCTATGAGTGACCTGGAAGTGCAAACTGAACCCAGTGACAACAGGGATGGCCAGAAGTGACAGACTGAGCTGCTTGGAAGGCTGATCCACTTTTCTTAGAGCAGTAACAAATTGCAGGGAGCCTCTTGAATAATTTCTACTGAAGATCTAACCAACAGATGTTTGGTTACTTTCATACCGAATTCTAAGTGTTTTGAGATGTAGCTTCCAGGTATAATTTTCCCTTTTAATTGAGTTACTCCGCAGAGACAATACGTACCCAGTATCTTTAGGCAAACTGAGTCTTGGTTTTATTGCAGAAAAGTAGAGAACAGTTACAGGATGTTTATTTCAGTTCTTTTTACCAGACATCTGATCAAGGTCACTAAGTTAGAGGGCACAAATAAAATACCAGGGTGGCTCGCACAGTTAGAGAGAGACTCACACTCCAAGTATGAGATTTCAGGCCCCAGAGGCAGCCAGTGGGGATGGCAGAGATGGTGCATACAAAGTGTGCTTTTGTCTGAGGAAAGAAAGGCTAAGCAGTCTGTATGGAAATGAGTTTATGTGGCTGGGAGCTGATCCCCTGAAGGATTTACGGCTCCATATTAAATGCCACTGCCTTATCTTTTAAAACATTCTGTTTCTATGCCGGGTTCTTTTTTTCTTCTGTTACTGACTTTTAGAAATGCAATATTAAATGAAACGCCTTGTTGTTCTGATTGTGTTGTTAAGCAGAGGCAAATTCTCCTAAGATCTTCTGGATTTCAGAAGGAACTGACTGCCCTTCCCTGTGTGCTTTTCCCTGCAGGTTGTTTTCCCTAGGGTGGCTCAGGTTTGCAAGAATGACATGGGAGGGTCTCAGAGAGTCCTGGAGAAGCAGTGGACATCTTTCCTGAAGGCTCGCCTGAACTGCTCTGTGCCTGGAGACTCTCATTTTTATTTCAATATACTCCAGGCAGTTACAGATGTGATTCACATTAATGGTCGTGATGTTGTCTTGGCAACCTTTTCCACACCTTATAACAGGTAAGCATGCCCTGGCTGTGTTGACCTAGTAAGTCCTTCCCAGCTCCTCCCTTTTCCCTGGGGAAAAGATGGAAAGGCAGCCGTCACTATTTGTAGAAAAAAAAGAAGCATTTGCTCTGAGTTTTCATCAATGAACTAATTAGAATTTATAAGCATTATTAAATTAAGGTTTTATGGAGAGTAAGGTATAGCAATATCTTCTATTTATATGAATGATGTATAAATACTTTCTATGGGATTCCTTTCTTACAAACCAAATTTTATTGCCTGTTTTTTATACATGAGGAAGTTGCTTAAAACATTCCTTTGCTTGGTCTAGGTAGTCAGTGATAGAAGGGACAGGTTTGAAAATTAAGAGTTTTTGTCCTGTTTCACTTGTATTGTTTTCTTCACAGGAGTGGGGGGGGGCATACGTGTATGCATTTAGAGATTCTATATGAAATGTCACCTTCTAGGAATACACTTTAGATTATACTTTTTACAGGGACTTTCATGAACATCATTAGAGTCTAGATGACAGGCATGAAAAAATGATAAGATTGGAAGACAGCATCTCGAAAGACATGCCTAGGAATTGAGTAGAGCCCCGAGCAGCATAAGCTGAGGGATGGACTTGCCTCCTCAATTACAGGGAGGGCAAGGGTCAAGCTTTTCTCACTGAAGAAAAATGAAAGTATGAGCTTATACTGAAATATCCGATTAGATTTAGGTACGTTTTAATCATCTATAGGGATTTTTAGAATTGAGGATAGGAAAGATATAAAATATCCCAAGTCTTTCATAGTCATATTTAAGGTCCTGTCTACCTAGGAGTTTTAGGAAGCATACCGCTTTGTTATATGGGAATGCAAGGGTCAATGAAATTTAAGACTATATTTCTAGTTGAGGTGTTTGTTTTATTGAAGGTGTGGTTTATTTTGTGATTATGACACTACAGCGAGTTTTTGCGTATTCTGGATGATCTATTTTTTTGAGTGGCCCTAAATTTATCTTCTTCTTATGTTTATGTGTTCTCAGAAATATTATTTGTTCAATAAGATCAGACAACCTAGCTTGCTAATCTACAAATGTCTTTAAGACTTGGTTATTTCTGATTCTGGCAGTCCTTGAAGGCTGCCTCTTTACCTGGGAAAAAAGATCAAGCAAGCACCTGTTCTAGCACACCAGCCCATCATGGCCTGGCTCCCTTTCAGCCTGCCTCTTCCTATTTCTGGTCACATGCTCCATACCGCCAGCTTACCAGACCTAAGGTTTGGTTCTCTGGAGTGGGTCCTTTTCTCTCTGTGAGGTCCTCCAACCTGACCAATGTCTGCCCATAAAAATCTGGTGGAGGGATCTCAGGTCATGAAACCTTGTGCTAACAACTCTCATGCAGAGATCTCGCCAGCCTGCTCAGAACTTGGCTCCATTGTAAACAGTGGCCTAGCTACTACTAAAGCAGGGCCTTGTTTAGGTGGCATTCATGAAACTTCTATCAGTAGCTCCTAATTCTCCCCACACAACAAAGGAGTGTGACGAAAAGTGATGGACCTTCTCCCCCCTTGAGTTTACTACAACTAGCCAATTTTTTTTTTTTTTTTTTTTGAGACTGTTGATGCATTTGATTGGCAGATACATTTTCTTTACACATTGTGATCCCTTCATTTGTGATGGTCAGGGTATAGACTGTAAATTCTACCTGTCTGTAATAAGAGTTTTCTAAAGGACTGTATTATAGTTACTTGAGTAACACCTTGTATGAAATGCCCTTTACAGCATCCCCGGTTCTGCAGTCTGTGCCTATGACATGCTTGACATTGCCAATGTTTTTACTGGGAGATTCAAAGAACAGAAATCACCTGATTCTACCTGGACACCGGTTCCAGACGAGCGAGTCCCTAAGCCCAGGTACATGCACATATTTATTTATTCAGCTTTAAGGAAAACTCAGAAATGATGTGAAACTGGCTTCTCTCACAGTGAGCATCCTGTCCACCACTCAAGTGGCTTCCATGACATGCCAGGCAGATAGGGATAACAGAACCCAGAGTTATCTTTAGTTCCTACAAACCATGACTTTAGTCTTCTGGTTGACATATGTGAATGTGGTTTGTCCACTATAATAATAGGTGATAGGAGCCATCTGCTCCTATTGGTCTATAGGTGGAAAATTAAGAACCAGAGAGTAAACTGTATTATGCAAGTTTATTTAACTAAAAAGATACTTGTGCTGTGCTTCCCTCTAGTTTTTATATAAACTCTTATCTTTAATCCCAATAAAATGTGAAATATAAGTAACACACCCTGGCTATTTGGGAACAGGTGGGGACAGAGTTGTTCAGGGCTCTGGGTCAAGGACAGTGGGTTGCTTTTCTACACTCACATGTAGTGTGTAGTCTTAGCCTTTTCTAAGCTGTGCCATAGACTCTAACACAAAGAAACTCATGACCCAGAGACACTGAAGATATTTCTTGATCCTATAAAACCTCTTCAGATTCTACCATTTAATAGCAAACTCAGGAAGAACATCTCTCCCATCCTGTCCCTATGTTTTCCAACTCCGTACCTCCATCTTGTGTGGTCTCAGTTACATGGAAACCTCTCCATTGAGTTTAGGTGGCACTGGAAGCAAGCCCAATGTCTTCCATGCTGTTTTGCTTTCTAATGTTCTCCTTTATCTTCCTTTCCTACTCCTCCTGAAATACCTACAAGTACGTTTAGTTGAACCAATTTAGATATTAGGGACCAAGGACGGCCAGTGGCCAACCCTCTATTATCAGTTGAGTTTCCAGGTGTATGCCTTCTCTGTTCAAAGAAGACTCGATGTAAAAGGTAAACTCTAGGGACCAGATAGATTTCCTAACGTGGCACCTGGGATCTGTCCATACCATATGAATAAGCCAGAGAAGGAGTTGAGATGGCGGGATTGGGTTTTAGGGAAAATATGTCTATAAAGCTTCGAGAGTGAAGACAGTGTCACTCTGGCATTACAAGGACATGTGTTAAGTCACTTTCTCCCTTGTCAATGTGTTTACCCACATGCTTCCATATGCTTGTCTTACCCTCTTACAATTATTAGGCTGATCTCAAAGGGCTGGCTCATTGTAGCAACATGTTATAGGGAAAGATTATATAGTAAGGGCCCAAGTTTTCCTCTTCAGCACCAGCAGGCAGCTGGGCATCTAGACTTTAGTATTTTCTGATCTGACGTTGCTGAAATTTTCATGTAACCCCCTCACACCACAAAATTTCTTGCAAAAGTTCACTTTTGCAATCTTTGTTCAGTTGCAAGGAATTGGTCCTTTAGGATAGAATCTTCAGCGTAGCTTGCTTTTTATACCTTCCAAAACCTCATAAAAACAAAAAACAAAAAATGAAAAGTGAACTTACATACCCTGAGAGCTTGTAACATTGAATCTTGCTGGTGTGTTCCTCAGTGACTGAAAAAATAATCTGTTTTCTGTGCTTATAAGAGTATTAGCATAATCCCTTCCTTTATAGAGCATATACTTCTAAAATAGAGGGTCTTAAACTGTAGGTCATGACCTTAAAAAAGACCATCCATCAGAAAACACAGATGTTTATATTAAGATTCATAGCAGTAAAAAAATTACAATTATGAAGTACCAACAAAATAATTTTATGTTGAGAGTCACAATAGCATAAAGAACTATATTAAGGGGTCACAGCATTAGGAAGGTTGAGAATCACTGCTCTCAAACCTCTAGCAAGATATGCTAGTTTGCTTTCTGTTGTTGTGATAAATTCTGTTGTTATGGAGAATTTATTACAGTCTATCATCAAGAGAAGTCAAGGTGGGAACTTGACACCGCAACCACAGGCACACAGCTTTCTGGCTTGTTCAGCCATACTTCTTGTACAGCCCAGGTTCACTTCCCTGGAGGTGGCACTACACACAGAAGGCAGAGCCTTCTTACAACAATTACCAATTAAGAACATGGCTCCCAGACAAGCCTACAGGCATGTGTGTTGGAGGCAATTTCGCTGAGGTTCTTTCTTCCCAGGTATATCTAGATTTGTGTCAAGTTGACAGATAGTAACGCATCCCTGAGAGGCATGTCCCCACACACTCACTCATTTCCAGTTTCATCTTTGTTCACGGGGGTTTGTTTGTGCATCTGAAAGGAAGCCAAGTTGCCTGGAGATGAAACTGAGCTGTACCGGCTAAGGCTCCCTTAAGGAATGAGGAGGCGGTCCAGAGGAAATCTCAGCATGTTGTACTTGGTGGCAGTGTGCATAGTTCAACATCCTCTTCTTGTGCCTGTGGTATAGTCTCCTTCGTGCCAGATGCTTAGAGAAGCAGTTCAATCAAAGAATTTGCCAGAAGACATGAAATAACTCTTTCCCCTCCACTCCCTTGATTCATTTTAGGCCGGGCTGTTGTGCTGGATCATCCTCTTTAGAAAAATATGCAACCTCTAATGAGTTTCCCGATGATACCCTGAACTTCATTAAGACACATCCACTCATGGACGAGGCCGTGCCTTCCATTATTAACAGACCTTGGTTCCTGAGAACGATGGTCAGGTGAGTGTCAGACAAACCGTGTCCTAAGTGGATTCCCTTGACTTTATCCTGTGCTCACGGATCCTGTCAGTGGACCGAGCTTTGTGAAGTGCCACAAACATCTTCTGCTCTCCTGGGCATTGATTCAGCGAGGAAATGTTGACAGGCTGGGTCAATGCCACCAACTCCCCATCGCCACATTCTCAGTGAGAGGGGTGCCAGTATTTTCAGGCTAGTTCCACACATGCCAGCAATTAGGAGGGGAAAAAAGATATTTCCTTCCAGATTAGCTCATTGATCCATTCTGCATGTTACAGGGGAGTAGTGAAGAAGAACCCGTGCGGAGTGCTTACCTGTTGGGGTTCACACATGATTGTGCTGCTGGCACGAAGGGACAGGGCATCTGTAGTGGCATGCCAGCTTGAAGGAGTTACGTGTGGTATATGCAATGAGAAGTGATGCCAACAAAGAAGCAGTGGCCAGCTTTTGGGGGGGGGGGGGGCTTCTCTGATATCATTGAACATCCTTTGTGACTGCAGGCCATTTTCAAAGATGATGGGCTTTTCTACACAGTGGCAGTCAATAACTCAAAATTATTTTTATCCTGACCATATTGAACATATGAAGAACTCTCTTGACCATAACCTAGAAACCATGCTGTATCATGGGAAGGCTGCTGTTCTCTAGTTCCTGTCTTGGTAGTTATAGTAAATAGGTATCCATGAAAAGTGGAATGATCATAAAATTCCATAGCAAGAAGATGCCTACTAGGCCTTAATTCTTTGCTGGTCTCTCTCTGGCGCCTTCACAGATGTGCTTTGGCTTGCATGTCCTGATTTTAATACTGCTATGAGCCCTCCACCTTCAGGACGCTCTTTACCCATTTGTGTAAAACCAGAAAGTTTACTGATCTTGTTGACTGAGGTTTTATGCCTCCTAGGGAAAGAATGAAGAATGGTACCCACTGCTTTCCTTTTCAATGTTAAAAAGAAATACTAAGTACTTCTTAGATCTGTCTTTTCCATTGGAACCATCAGTCTTTCCTTATTGCTCATAGAAGGGGTCATTGCTGAGTAGTTTTAGACGGTTATGGATATTTATTTATTATAGAACTTGGCCACCATACACTTACTTCCTTCTCCCTGTTTGAGTCATACTAATGTTCTGCATATGACAAGAAGGGACCAGAGCAGCTTGAGAGCATTACTTACATGCATATATTTTTTCATGACATTGTTACTAGAAAACCATGTCACCGTTGTTTGAAGTGGGAAGGAGGCCTGTAATATTAAGACTTACAAGACTTTTCTTTTTTTCAAATGTGATCCTCTCATTTTTAGATACCGCCTGACCAAAATTGCAGTAGACAACGCTGCTGGGCCATATCAGAATCACACTGTGGTTTTCCTGGGATCAGAAAAGGGAATCATCTTGAAGTTCTTGGCCAGGATAGGAAGCAGTGGTTTCCTAAATGGCAGCCTTTTCCTGGAGGAGATGAATGTTTACAACCCAGAAAAGTGAGTGGAACATTGGGTCCTTTCTTGGTAATTATTTGTCCTTCTATTGAGACCTTTTTCATTCATGGGGAATCATGACAGACAAGTTGTGTGATCACACCATTTCTAAAAAATACTGAGCATATAAAACACATTTTTTCCTTTGACAATAATGTATGTCCCTATAGCTGCTCACGTAGGGTGTCCACATAAGGTCTTTAAATATCGCTTATATCAGATCATGAAGTCACATGTCAGTCCAGGTGAGGATGGATGAGTCCAGTGGGGGATAAGGGTGACGGCAGGAGAACGAAACTTGTTCCTAAGAATCTACTAATGGTCTCCTCCTACCTCATGACACTAGGTGCAGCTATGATGGCGTAGAGGACAAAAGGATCATGGGCATGCAGCTCGACAGAGCAAGTGCCTCACTTTATGTTGCATTCTCTACTTGTGTGATAAAGGTGCCTCTTGGCCGCTGTGAGCGACATGGGAAGTGTAAAAAGTAGGTATTTTTTTTGCCTCGCTGACAATTCGAAATTCCATTAGTAGTTGAAAACCAATCCTGCTTAGCTGACCACCATCCTTCTCCTATAGAACCTGCATCGCCTCCAGAGACCCATATTGTGGGTGGGTAAAGGAAAGCGGTTCCTGTGCCCATCTGTCACCCCTCAGCAGGTAAGGAGCCCGAAGGGAGGAGGGCAGAGCGCCTTGGTTATTCTTCATGCTAGATATAGGCTTGCCTGTGTTCCCTCAAACCATCCGAACTCATTTCTCTGTGTGAGAAAAATTCGGTCACGGGACGGCCAGATGCCTCCCCACCTCTAACTCAGTTTATAGACACTGCTTCATACCTGGCAGAGAGTCCATGGAATAAACACCCTCAGACTGGTTAAGAAAACAGAAAGGAAGCACATTAGGCTTCAAACATAGTCCCTAGAAAGTGGGGCATGAAGATACCCGCCTCGAACATCACAATTTGAGGATGGCAGAGAAAGAAACCATGGGGAACCAACTAGTAGTTCAGCCACAACAAAATGAGTTTGCTAGTTGACCAACTGTATGAGGCTGAGAAGAAACAGCAGAGCATTTGTTAGCCCATGTGATCACACTTCAAACATGGTGGTCATATCCCATAAAACTTTCTCTTGTGCTGAACTAACCCTGACCTTACTGATCATTCTGCACACAACCAATGTTTGGCAATTTCCCGATTGGTCCCCTAGATCAAGCCTCTCTCTTCTGCCTGTGAAGGTTTTTCCCCCCACTTCAGAGGATGTGAAGTAGAAAATAACATTTGGAAAAAATATTCAAAACATGCCTCAGAGAGATAGTGAGTAATTCAAGTGAGGTATCCAGGGCAGTCCAGGCTCTCCTTCCACAAAGAAGCTTCCCAGTACCATCTGTAAAACAGAACTATTTTCCCATGCTGGGAGCATCTTTCCTGTTTTTAAAATAGCTAGACAACTAGAAAGAGACGATTTGGTGACTACCGCCCACATAATGAGAAATAGTCTCTTGAACCGAGCTAATGATAACTGGAAAATATGACCTAGAAAGTTGAGCGCTCTGAGATGGCTGCTCTGTCTGATCAGCGCGGCTTTGCAGGTATCTCTGTGGACTTGATAAAGTGGGAGCCGTGTATCTTTTCATGAAAGTCCCTGGGGCAGGGCAGAAAGAACCAGCGGGAGGGGGAGCTGAGAAGGGTCTCATCATTTGTCAACAAGTGGACAAAGATAAGGAGAGTTTCACAAGCTGTTTGTAGGTTGCTATCAGAACTCCCAGAGGCTTCCTTTAAGCCCTGCAATTACATCTCAGAGCCACAAGCGCCGCTCAACGCTGGTGTCCCTTCCTTGGCTGGGCGAGTGGGTTTTGGGACCTGCTAGATACTGGCCTTTATCCCAAGAAATCCGAGTCCTTAGAGAATGAATTTAATTTTCATTACAGACAGAGACATTAGAGGCTAAACGAGGATTATTAGATCAAGGTGCACCTTTCAAAGCGGTTTGTGATCAACTGGGAGGCAGCCACAAATCAGAAGTTTCAATTGCATTTAGAAACATAAGCACGGAGTGGACAAATCTGGGTGTGCTTGTTTTGGAGGAGGGAGAAGAGAGGAGAGATGAGGATTGGGCAGGGGAAAAGGGAGATTCTTGCCAGAGTGCACATGCTCACTGGCCAGCTGCGACTTTAATCATTTGCTTATATGTGCTTTGTAGGCTAGACATAGAGAAAAGGGGCCTGGGAAAGCAAGGGTAAGAGTGGGGGAGGAAGCAGAAAAGAACAGACACTTTCCTCCAGCCTTTCCACATTGCTTATACGAAGAGTGAGCTTTAACATGAAAACTTTTAAGAAATATTTATTTATTTAATGTGAGTACACGGTCACTGTCTTCAGACACTCCAAAAGAGGGCATCAGATCCCATTATAGATGGTTGTGAGCCACCATGTGGTTTCTGGGAATTGTACTCAGGACCTCTGGTCCTCAGGAAGAACAGTCAGTGCTCTTAACCACTGAGGCATCTCTCCAGCCCCTGCATGAAAACGTTTTAATTGTTCAAGTAACACTCAAGGAACCAGCATAAAAAAGGCATAAGAGTAACCCACCAGCTAGTGCTGGTTCAGCTTTGAACTCACTGGTTATCATAGCTAGCTTCTCCTGGGAGCCCCCATCAAACTTGTTAGGAAGCTTCTGAGAGTTGTTTTTCTCTCAGACCTATCGCTTGGCTTAGCAAAAGGACCACTCTTTTAATGAAACTAAAGACTCACTCATGGCATTGCATTTTTTTTCTCTTTCCTTGTCTTCTCCCCTACTCCCCTTTTAAAGACTGGCTTTTGAACAGGACATAGAGCGTGGCAACACGGACGGCCTAGGAGACTGTCACAGTAAGTATAGTTTTTGAATCTGTGTCTGCCTATGGATAAAGATGCTTTTGTCAAATGGTCCAGGACACTGGTGGTGACCCTCTGAGCAAAGGATCCTTTCACAGAGGTCACCTACAATTCATAACAGTAGCAAAATTACAGGTATGAAGTAGCAACAAAACTAATTTTATGGCTGGGGACTGAATTAAAGGTTCACGGCATACAAACACTGGTCTAGAAGCTTCATTCCATGAAAAACTCAGTGCAGCTGATTCTGAACATAACAAAAAGAGCGGCGTGTGGGGAAGCCTGACTTATTGCTGTGAATGCAGGCACCTCTCCCATCATTCTAATGCTGTAGAAGAAGTGCATGCTGGGTGATATTAATTATAGCAAAGCACTAAGTTATGTCAGTATTCCCATTACAGAACGACAGTTTGGTTGTTTTTCATAATGTGCTATTACACCGTATTTTAGCCAAACAATCAAAAGTTTAATCACTGTGCTCTAGCTTTTGAATTGAGTGGGACTGTTTTGGTGTACTTTAACATATTTACCAATGAAAGTAATTATTTTCCAAAATGAAAACGTTTGAGATAGGAACAAACGTAAGAAATAACACAGCGGCATAAAGCAATTTTAAATGCCCTCTTGGCAGAAATTTACCAAGTCTCATTCTCATTTTTCATATCACATACTATTAAGTGGCACTGCTATTCTTAGAACTTTTTAGAGACATTCGGAACTCTGTCCCATTGTCTTATGAGATGATCAATATCAGGAATCTCCTGAAAACGCCTCAGTGTTGTGAACTCGAAAAATAGTGTTATGTTTTTAGAAAAAATATATGTTCAGTTTATGATTTTATAAAAAATGACTAGGAATTTATTAAGAGTTTTTAACACAGTCTGTAAGCATTTTTGTTAAAAAGAAAGACTGGCGTTCAGGAATCAAGTAGGACAGATCTGAGAATATGGCTGTGGGGCTTCTCAAATGAGACTCACCTGGTTTGTAAATGTTTTTTTAATGTTCCATGTATGGAAATTCATAAAATTGCATTCAAAATGGCACTGGAGAACAGCTCTTAAGGGAACAACATTGACTGTATAATAAGATCATGACTGTAATTCTAAGTCTCTAAGTGGTAAGTACAGAAATTTCAGACCAGGCTGTAATTCAACTTCCTATCACACGCTTTTGCAAGAGATACAGAATGATCAAGTAAAGAGGGTAATTATAGCCTTATCTACAAGTTCTTGACTCAGGCATAAACTGGTTTATTAATAAAATATATGGCCAACCTTTTCCTTTATCATATCTTCATATGAAATATTTGCACATCCAAACTGGTGCAGGAGATGTGTTATCAACACTCTGGCTGTGCTGTGTGTGTTGACTATCTGTATCAGTAAAACAATTTCATTGGACCATAATTATCTCGTGTCTTATAGTTTCAGTTTTGGAAAAATGGGGGTTTGATGGGTGAGGCGCTGATACATGTGTTTAATTAAATTAGCTTTGGGAAATATTTTCATTGCACTTTTGTGGTCTGTTGGTATGAGTGTGTCTGTAAATAGGAACATGGGTTTGGCTTGAATTGGAAAATTTATAAAGAAGATGCTGACAGATTGCTGCTGTGTGTTTAAGTGTGTGTACGTACCTATGTTTTGAGGCAGAGGAACCTACGAGAACAAGTATATGTCAAGTAGAAGGTTCCAACCCAGTGATTTAGTCTTTATGCTCAGGGTCAGCAGTAAAGGCCTGTTTCCCTCATACTCCATTCTGGAGTCCCCACTCAGGACAGAAGGTGGGACTGTCTCTGCCTGTCCCCTGTCCTGAGAGCTTCTTCCCTCCTGATGTTCCCAGCAGAACAGGAACTATTTCTATGTGTGTCAGTGTCCAGGGGCACTTACAGAATCGCTTCCCTGGCAGGAGTTTTAGGAAATTTCTAGAGAGCCGGTGTTTGGTGAGCCAGTGGTCTGATGTAGACAGCAACACACAAACCTACATATGGGAAACCTACATGTGGCTTCCCAAGTGTGGGTTTGGGTTTTCAACTTCCAAACTCAAACTGCCCGCTGAGTTCAGAGCCTTATGGATTATGACACTGGACAGTTCTCTCTGTTCATTCCTGAGGATAAAACCAGATAGAACAGGAAGAAAAGTTTTTACTTACAGATGTGGCTTTGTTTCTTTATCCACAGCCATGCTCCAAGTTGAGTGTGGCTTCCTGATGCTCCTAGAATCACTGAAGTGACCACTTCTCTGCTAACTTCTGGGTTTTCACTGCCAGTAACCAGTGGCTTGGGGTCTGGAGACAGGAAACTGTACTGAGTAGCAAGCATTTTAGGTTACAAGCAAGAAATGACAAGGGCTTCCAAGTGTTGGGGCTCCCACATTGACCCAGCCCTCAAGACTCATCCCTGCTTAGTGTGTAAGTCACACTAAGAGTGTGCAGCTAAGTAACCACCTCCCCGCTTTTGTCTTTCAGATTCCTTCGTGGCACTGAATGGTAAGGAAAATGTTACTGTCACAATTTCACGTTCATAGAAATCTATTGTACTAATCCTCCTGAAGATTTTTAAGCCTTAGGTTTCTTTTTAATTAATTTTTATCCTCGTTTTTTATAGACATTTCAACTCCTCTACCAGATTATGAAATGTCTTTCAACACTGTGTATGGTCAGTTTATTGATATATATACATATCAATATTAATACTTAAAGTTACTCACCCTCTAGTAGCTTATAGTTTTCATTCCTAATCATAGAACAGATTCTTTGTTACTTTAGGGCCCCAATTCACTAAACTTATTTCTAGATTTCACTGTGCTTAAAGAAAAATTTCTGCTTACATAAGACAGTTGATGAGGGAGACCAAGTTTTCCATATTTAATCCATAAAATGTAAAACATGCCAACATTCAAAAATTTGGTAAATCTACCTAATGAATTCTAGAGGAAGAAGAAATTTCTTCTTGAATATGCTTGTATATGGAGATTCAGGACAAAAGAACAGTGCTTATGACTCATAAACTGTAGCCATTCAGCTGATAGGGAATACCAATCCCCTAATCCTGACTGTCAGGATAACCTCCCCAACATGGAAATTCCCATAGAAGGGCACAGACACCATGGTTTTATGAGGCAAGTATTAGCTGCATAGCATGAACAACCAACAACATTCAAGTTGAATATTTAAACATAATCTAGTAGGACTTCTTCAGAATGTATGCAAGGAAGCATGAGCAGTGGGGGTCGTGTGCAAACAGGATTTTACCCATTGTTCTCTGCCTGAAATACACAAACACAGATCCAAGTTCAGGAGGTATCCGTACTTCCTCACGTGCAAGCCAAATGTAGCTGTTCTTGTTTTTCTAAGTACTTCCAAACGCCCATTGACTTAACTGATTGAATGTCTTTCTTTAAAAAGTGATATAAAATCATCTCTGTAGTATCTAATTTAAGTTTTTGCCTTTTAATTTGGACTATGAGTTCAGCCATTTATAGTTTTTGTGCCCTAGATGCACAAGAAAGGAATGGTTAAAAGGTGATCCTTAAACCTAAGCATATGCAAAAATGGAGGAAAAACGAAAAGAAGAAAAACCAGCATTTAGGAAACAATACTTCAAGGTGGCTACAAATGTGCTCAGTTGTTCTGTGTAAAATCTCAGGCCCTAAGCCTGGTTAACATAAATAAGCTTTATTGAAGTCTTCAAGACTGTCTCAAAACCCAGAACTGTGCAATGCAGAGCCCCTGTCCTGTTCTGCCATGATCCAACACAGGTCCAAACAGACACATCTGCAGGATTCCTCCACCTTTGACATCTGCTCGTCCATGATTCAAATAGGAATACTGAATAGCACAGACCAGGGAGAATTGCTCAGAAGGCAAATGTCATCCAGCTTAACCTTAACCTTCAGGAAAAAAACCCACTTAGCACCTGGTCTTTTGCAATGTCAGACTTTGTAACTGAAGAATTTTTTATCAGATGTGGTGAAATTCAGATCTTGAAAGGGAACCAGCAGCCTTCCTTGCATTCATCAAATGTTCAAGACCAATTTTAGCTCCCAGGGAGTTCCTCGAATGTATAATTAGACTCTGGGATGCTCTTTGTGGACAAAAGTCACTCTCCAGGCAACATGAAGCTTTCATTTCCTTTTCACAGAACAGGAATTTATTAATTTCTCCACATGTTAATGGGAACATGTTAAAATTAAAACGCGAAGGGACAATGCCCAATTCTTCTGAGCTCTTGATCTGAAGCTTGTGGAGGAAATGGGATTTTCCCCTTTAGCTCATGACCCTGTCCATGCGGGCAGGAACTATTCCGCATGTAGCAGTTAGGTGGCAAATTCGCCATCAAAATCAGTGATGGCCTACCACAGAGGTCAGGGAATTGTTAAAGAGCCACATAAAGATGCTTTCAAAGGAGGGAAAACATAATACTTTTTTTTTTAAAGAAAAAAAAAGAGCGATATTCTAGACTAGATAGTACTTATGTATTTTCATAAGTGATGGTTATCTTGGTCTGAAACTAAAAAATATTTCATTAATCCATCCATCAAATACTTGTTGAGTGGCTGCTATGGGTCAAGCATGGAGCACGTGCAGGATCTGTATCTTCCAGAGGAAGGACCAAATGGCTATGTTTATGGGCGTGAATACAGATGAGGAAGACAATCCAGAGTGCACATACACACTCAGTGGTTGTGTCTTCTGTATGTCCTGAGCTTCCCAGCTAACTTAGGGCCACAAAAACAAATCTCCAAAATGGCATTTCCTTTCTCAGAGAAAGATACCATTTAAGTCTAGCACTGTGCAAGCTTCCTGTTGGCTAAAGCTGTAGGCAGTACCGATCACGTCTACAAGAACCCCATTTAGTGAATTGGGCCCTGATTGTCTTTCCTCTCTCTCCTCTGTACTGAATCAGTGTCTCTTATGTCTAATCGGCTACAATCAGTGTTAACTGTAAGAGCAGTGGGAAGGGTCTCTAACCTGTAGACTCACAGTCACTTGTAGATGTAGAGAAACCATACGATGCATGAAACTTAACTTTCTGAAAATATCTATAGTTTTTGTGTCTGTGAAGACTACCATGGGATCCGTCCCAATTATCAAAATATAGCCTTTCCTATTGGACCGCACGATTATGGCAAACCTGTGGACATACAACGCTATAGCCACAAGCCATTGTCTCTTTCCATGACATCATTTTAGTTACACATCCTCATAGACAATATATACAGGCTGTAAGATGGCATTGTGATGAAGAATATCCGTGATTCCTGGCTGTTGTGCTTAAGGATGGGGCATCAGCAGGTGCTCGCTTGTAGGGGCAGCTGCTCTTCCCCGCCTCTCCCCTGACAGCTCAACACTTTTGAGGCTCACATGTTTGCTATTTGTTTACTTCATGCCCAGCCCGTGCTTTCTGTCCTGAAGCACAGGGTTTAAAAGATTACAAAGCTTTTTTTTTTTTTTTTTTTTTACTTTTCTGTTGAGTAAATCAGATGCATAGTTTCTCTAGATTTACATACAGAAAATCAAGATATGACTCGTATTAGACTAACACTTCAGAGATAGGAAGAAGGCTGATTTCTCACATTTGTGTAAAGCATTTCCCTAACCTAACCACCATCTGGTCCACATTAATTTCCTCTTGCAGCCATAGCTTTCCGTCACCAATGAGTTTCCCATGTATCTGTAGCATATGGTCCAGGAAATCTTTCTACAGAAAATGTGTCCCTTAGGCATATATTTCCCCTAGATTACCATATTAAGAAATGTTCTCACTAAACCATACTTATGGCATTACCATAAAATTGCCCCTTGAACACAGTTAAATTGAAAGTGCTTGAAATGCCTGTCCATTCAGGTAGAAGAAACTCCTGCTACTTGAAGGGGAGCATAACCCTCACTCCACACCTCCTACCCACCTACAAAGCTATTTCTAATTATTTTCTTGTGTTAGGTGCCGAGTTGTAGTTTAGGATGGCCATATTTTTTTCTAAAAGTAGTCTTGAGTAACATGTCGTAGACATCAAGGGAAGCAGGAAGAAACTTCTTCTATTTCTCAGGCTAATTTTCTTACCCCAGTTTGTTTGTCAGCATTAGGTGGGATGTAGAACTCAAAAACGCAGCGCCTAGAATCAAACGTTCTGTGAGGCTAAAATGAGCATATTTTTGACAGTGGGCTGTGGAGCAGAGTGTGTTCAACAAAACAGATGTTGGAAGCTATGTGGGAACCACCCAGGTTCTACACAGAGAGGGACTTGTAAATGTTACCAAAGCTTTGCGGTGGCATGCAGGAGCAATGTTTCCAAAGAAACCAGTATCGCTTGCATGAACCTCTTCTATTGGCTTGCTTTTCCCCAACACTCTGACAGCAAAAGTTTAGAATATAATGCTATTAATTAAACAAACAAACAAACAAAGGGGCTGGAGAGATGGCTCACTGGTTCTTAACCACACCAACTACTCTTCCAGAGGTCCTAAGTTCTATTCTCAGCAACTACATGGCTCACAACCATCTGTAATGGGATCTAATGCCCTCTTCTTGTGCATCTAAAGATAGCTACATTGTACTCACGTGCTTGAAATACAAACAAATAAACAAACCCCACAAAACAAAACATTGTTTCTTAATTTTTAATATGAAAGTCTCCTGGAACTCCAGCTTCTAATGAAAATTGCAAATTAAAAGAGGAGAGAGAGAGAGAAAGAGAGGTGGGGGAGAGGATGCATCTATCAATAGGGCCTATCTTTCTGGTGGCAAGTATTGAATTTAGTATGAGGCTGGAACTCTTAGAACTTCTCTGAGTCTGTTCTCTGTGACAATTGCACTGATTGTACACATATCAGTAGTGTCTTTCTTTCCTAGGCTTACCTGGAACTTATTTGACTGGCCCCAAACTCAGAGCAATTCTCCTGCCTCAGCTTCCCACCTGCTAGGATGGTAGGCATGAACAATGACACCCAGTGATATCTTTTCTAAAGTTCTTAAGATGTTACTTTGGGCAAGTGGTTAAATAATCCACTCAAAAGTCACAGAAAAGCTATACTTTTCTAGAAGAGAGAACTGCTAATCGGGGTCCTTTAAATCAATTGTGAGAGCTGAGATGAAAGGATCCAGTTCAATATGCATTTAATCTTGTGGGATGATGGAGAGTGAGCATCTAAATGTGTTCCTAGGAAATGTCTAACTTCTCTGCCACAACTCCCTGACTCACCAGGCTTCTGGCACCTTCCTATGCTGGACTACATCCCAGATGAGAACCTACCTTTTTCTAGTTTAATTATCTCAGTCAGCGAGGCGGTGAAAACTGTGTCTCATAAATCTGCGTCACAAAACACTGAACCCAGCTTTAAACACAGAGGGTGCCTCCCTAACCTAAAGACAGGTAGCAGAGGAGACTTCCGTGCTAGAGGTAGGAACAGATCAGATCTCTTGGGAAAGGGGGCATCTCTTGGAATGGAGAATGCCCATGAGGTTAGCTGAGACTGAGCACTAGACAGCCTGTGGGGCTTAGATGGAAAGGACTAGGTAGTTATGGTGGGAGAGACCATCCATTATCACTGATGCCCTACCCAGTCACAAACCATGCTCCTTGGGTGTTTCTCATGCTGTTGTAGGAAGTGTTATAGGGAAAGACAGTGTTTCTTGAGCATCGGGCACTGTGAAACTTCTATTCTGCCACTTTATCTTTCCCAAGGATGTCAGGGCTCACTGTCCCTAACATGTGCCAAAGGGCAGGGTAAGTGATTTCCCAAGCTCACCCCACTTGTAGCTGAGATGATCTCTGTCCCTTCATTCTCTGACTGTAAGTTCAAAGGATCTTCTGCTGAGCACAGTACAGGTCTCTCTCTCTCTCTCTCTCTCTCTCTCTCTCTCTCTCTCTCTCTCTCTCTCACACACACACACACACACACACACACACACACCAGTCTCCACCAGCATGCCCTGTCATTGCTAAGGCACGCCCTCGGTCTCAAGGTCAAAATGGGTATCCTAGCTCCTGACCCGAGCAAAGGGAATTTAGTCTTCAGTGTTGTTTCCCTAACTGTATTTGTGATGAAAACAGGGCACGCCAGTTCCCTCTATCCCAGCACCACTACGTCAGATTCGGCGTCCCGAGACGGGTATGAGTCTAAGGGAGGCATGCTGGACTGGAACGACCTGCTCGAGGCACCTGGCAGCACAGACCCTTTGGGGGCAGTGTCCTCTCATAACCACCAGGACAAGAAGGGTAAGGCCTTGGAAGCGCCTCTTCCTCTGGAGGAGGGGGGAGAGGGTGGGGGAAAGGGGAGGACTGTGTATCTGCTTCCAGCTGAATCCTAGCAGCCTTAGGAGCCTGCTGTGTACCAATCATTGAAAGCATCTCAGAAAAGACTGCAACCCTTAAGCCAGGCTTGATCCCCCATTTGTTCTCTGACCTAGGAGAAACCACACAGAACAAATGACACATCCCCAGGGCTTGCTCTCTCCAAAAGAGGCTTGGGCTGCTCCTGAGCTGGCTCCTCTGAACTCCTAGTCTGATACTGTGAGCTTTTAGATGCTCTTTCCCCCACTGGAATGGGATGGAATGCTCTGCAAGTTTTGGCAAGTAAAAGCGATCAGAGTAAAAGCCTGCCAGTCAGTGACCTGAGGCTAGCGCTGGCCCTTCTCTCGTGGTGCTGAATCTGAATAGGCCTGTGCTCCACAGGCTACTGTGATCACCCTTAGAGGACCAGAGCCGAAACAAAAAATATGTTATTTAATCAAGGAGAATTGCTATGCATTTGCAATGGACAGGGAGCCTCACTAAATGAAAGGGACTGTACTGTGAACTGTCCTAAATTCTCCTTTGCTTTCTGTGCTGGCCTCCAGACAGGAAATGTCATGTCTTTTTCTAGCTCTTTGCTGCTTGTGGTAACACATCCTACTTCAGCCGCAGCTGCGAGCAGAGAGGCCTTTACTTATCCCCAAAACAGCCTTGTAAGTCAGCGCCTCAAAGGCCCTTATGTTGCTGGGCCATCTCCCCCAATTCAGAATTGTTTGCTTCTATATGTTTTCAAGAGTTCCATCCAAGCTCGGGTTGGAGTTTTGAGGGGCAGGCATCCACAGGGATCCTTGGGGGACAGTCTGTGTCAAGCTCTGTCTTGGAGGTTTTGTTTTGTTTTGTCTAGCTAGACAGACTCCCATGCTAATCTTTCATACGTTTTTAAGCTGCTTTTGTCCTAAAGCACGATTCTCTCCCATGCCCTAGTTCCTGATTCTGAATGGCAAAGATCGGCCCTTACCCAGTTCCCCTGTGTGTCCTCTTTGCTGACTTCCTTATTCCTCTATAGACTTCTGTTTCTTTGTATGGCCTGCTTCAAATCTATTTAAAAAAGAACAAAGCTAGTTTTGTCCCCCATCGGCCCCTTTAAGTTAGAGGGATATCTGTCCTTACCAGCCTGCGAAAGTATTCAGTAAAGGGGAAACTGCCCAGCAGGCTGCAGGCCTCAGCATGTGCCATTGTTTGTGTGTGGCTTCCTCATCCCTGACCGTATCACTTTGGGTTTTGCCTGTTAGAATTTTCTGGGGGAAGAAGTCTTTCTAGTCAAGCATGGGTTGCAGTCATTTTCTCTGCTCTTCAGTGAGAAGGGAAGCATGGCTTTCTCCATTCAGCAGCTCCCCTAAGGAACAGTGGCTCTCAAGGAGCCCAGTTAGCGCTTTGACGGATTGTTAGAAAATTCCGCATTGTTCACCTTCCCGGGTCTTATTACGTGCGCTGACGAAGCTGGAAGCAGTCTGCATAGTGTCAGACAATGGTGGCAGAGGTGACTGCATGGGTGTTTAACATGGTTGCTGTTCTTGTGCTATGACCAGCCTCCTTGCCTTGCCCCATCAAATACGAGTTTTGGTTTTTGGTTGTTGACAACTTGCGGTGTGTAACTGATGGAGCAATGCCAATGAGTTGTTATGCCGAAATTGAAAATGATAGAGCTTAATGTTCCCTGTACCGTGATTTTTTATTTTATTTTTTATGATTTTTGATTTCTCTTTTCTCTGAATGACCTTTCTGTTTGCTGTTCATGATTTGTTTCCGACTTCTGTTTTGTTTTGCCCAGCACTGTGTGGTATGACTTGGTGATGACGTCACTCTGTTGGAAAAATCCTTGTTCCTTTCCTGACTCACTATGATGTCCCTCAACCCGACCCAACCTGTGTTCTCCTGGCTTTTTTCCATCTCCTGATGCTGGTGCTTTAATGACATCGCATCCTCGTATTCTGCATCTGCTGGGATGCTGGACTTGTCTGGGTTTCCCGAGAGCCTCTGCGAGTGCTCTTTCCACTGGGCCGATTGTCTCTTGGGAATGTGACACACGTGTGCTCCAGCTTTCGGAGCCAAAGATACTCTGGAATTATTTCTAAGATGCTTCATGTTTTTCCACCAAGCGGAAACTGTGTCCATTGACCAGCTTCTATGGAAGAGTCACGTGCGAAGTGCCCTTCCATTTGAGCCATTAAATAAGTGTCACTGAGCAGCATGTCCCCAGTGCCTTCCCTCTGCGTGGCCACTGGCTGACTCTGGGCTGGGCATGGTCTTTGTTCACTCCACGTTCCAAAAGGCATCTGCACTTCCAGAGTATGTTTGCTCGTTTTCCTTCTTTTCCTTGTCATGTCTTTGGTCTTGGTTTAACCCTGTGCATCCTACAGCCCTGTCACAGTACCATCTTCACCTTGCAGTCTAACCCCCTTCTGCTACCATTGCTCTTAGCCTCCCCTTTCAAAATAGTAGACCCAAGCCCTCTACTCCCCCCGCCCCCGTGGACTATTCCAAGGCTCTTTCCTTCTGTGCTGTAAGTAGTGTTTAAGATGTCGTGCAGGTATACCATCACACTCCAAAGTGGGAGAGGGGCATTCTCATAGAAAATGAAGCAATTTTCTCTCTCAGTAGCTGGCCTCGCTCTTTATTACCCTGCTGGCCTTGCCTAATGTCCCTTGCCATGCTTACTTTCTTTAAAAAAATAAATGCCTGATCTTCCAAGTCCTGGACTCACTAGCTAAAATGTGTTCAGTCACACACACACACACACACACACACCCACAGAGGCAACCGCTGTGTTTTATCTATGGATCTCTGGATATCTGGAGCCTTTTACTCATCTACTTGATAAATGAGATGCAGCTCAACTACTTCTTTCTTGGTTTTTGCCACATCTAAAAATATATATATTATGTATTCATCCAATAACCATTGAGGTGGTACTGGGTAGTTACAAAGAGGCTCTAATTACATATCTTAAAAAAAGGGAAAACTCGGTTTATTTTTAGGCCTGGCTTACCCTCTACCACATCTCCCCACAGGAAAAGAAATAAGATCTTTCTTTTTTTGAATTAGACAAACTTGGGGGAGTGAATGGCCACTCTTGTGCCTTTCTTCTCTTACTGAAAATAGGAGTGGTGGGGACTGGAGAGATGGCTCAGTGGTTAGGAGCACTGACTGCTCTTGCAGATGTTCTGCGTTCAATTCCCAGCAACCACATGGTGGCTCACAACCATCTGTAATGGGATCTGATGCCCTCTTCTGGTGTGTCTGAAGACAGTGACAGTGCACATTAAATAAATAAATAAATAAATAAATCTTTAAAAAGTGGTATAAAATCAGGTTTCTTCAAGAGGGCTGGAACTTACAGCAGGGAGTTGGGCAGGCACAAAGCTGCCATTGCTGTGGAGTGGTGCAAACATAAACTGTCAACCCCAAGCCTGCTCCTGGGATATATGCGTGAACTCCGAGCAGGAGAATAATCCACCTCTTCAGACTTCATTGCACTGCGCTCTCTCATGAGTCCTGAAAGCAGACGAAATGATAACTAGAAAAGTAGATGTTCTCATTTGGTGAGAAATGACAGGAGTCTTGTAGGCTTGTTCGTTTTAGGAAATTGATAGAATGAGATGTTATCGTCTGGCCACACCTATTCAAAATGATATGGCTGTTATAGGCAAGCGAAAGAAATAGCATTTAAATGAAAATAAAATGAGTAGTAACTGTAGACAGTATTTTAATGAGTGTGTAATTATGTTTGGGAAATAAGTTTCTGGTAAGACTTGGAAAGTCTACTGGGGATGGCAAGTAGATTGCCCATGTTTCATGCTCGTTTCGAATACAACTATATGGAATAGAATATGTCAATAATCCTTTTATTGCCAGTTGCTTATTCTCTTAATGCACCGTGGCCTATGACAGTAATGCCTTCAAGAGACACCTTACATGGGATGGTGATGCATTAGGTGACCCAGGGACATTGTGCCCTTCAGGAAGGAAGAGCAAGTGGTGTGGAGAAAACTTATGCCTCCACCCAAGCCTCCTCTATGTCAGGAGACAGTCTTCATTGGTTCTGTGCCAGCAACAGTTCCCTAAACTCGCTGTTGTCCCCGAGTAACCAAGAGCGAACATCGGGCTTCAGCATGAAGCCTCATCTTGCAGCCAGACCCAACTAGAATGAACATTGGCTTACTCTCAGTTAAATTTAAAGTTACCTATCTGTCCATGAAAAGTTGCAATCAGTATTATGTAATGGTAACGTAAGTTCTCCATGTCTAATACATTCAGTTAAGTAAACTAAAGTTAATGTAAAGCAAATATTAAGGAGTAATACGGTCATAGAGAGATGCTATTAAGGAAATCAGATGGTGAGAATTGGTGGTGTTGCTAGAATTGTAGAAATAGTTCCTGACTTACTAAACTTCAGGTCACGCTGACCTAGAGGGATCGACAGAATCCAGGAAGGATGAGCTCCAACCAAGAATACCGCCCTTGATGCTCAGGAAGAGATCTGACAGCTTGTAAATCCTGGGCTATCTGGGCCCTGTAAGGACAAGTGATCAGGAGTCAGTGTTAGAACTGCCAGTCCTGTGTTCTGCCCAGTCCTGTCTCAGCAACCACACTTTGGAATCGGGGGAGAGAATTTTAGTTAAGTACTGGACAAGTGGATGTAGTTAGCCTCTGTAGGCTTCTATGTTCCATCTCAGGTCTTTTGTTTGTTCGTTTGTTATTTGGGGTTTTTTGGTTGGTTGGTTGGTTGGTTGGTTGGTTGGTTGGTTGGTTGGTTTTAGTCTTCATCAGTAGTGAGCTCCCTAGAATAGGATGTAGCTAGCTTGTAAGCACATTATGGCCTGAGGAAAAGCTTAGTTCCAGCACCCCTGCTTCTGCAGGCTGTCACATCCTCCCATGTCCTGAAAACACACTCTCACCAGTTGTACCTTCCCTTCTGCTTATGCTGAGTTCCAGATCTTCAGAGCCAGGTCCTCTGTACTGACAGACTGGGGAATCTACACAACTTGAGTCCAGCACACTGAACCATAGAGTCCAGGTCCAATTATTTTGCATTTTAATACTTGCCAATGCTTAAAACCTACCTGACCTGGCTACATTAAAGCATGCTAGTTTTCCCAAGAAGAAAAAAAAAGTAATTTCTTGGCTCTTATCAAACTATATCCACATGGTTCTATGCACAGAAAATGTTATTCTTCATGATAGGATGTGAAGAAAAACAGTCCTCTTGCTTTCTCGACTTAGGCCAGATGTTTTGTCCTCTTTCTTCAGTGACATACTGTAGCAAAAAATGTTTTCTGAGGTCTCAGGCAAATTTATCACTGATTGTGTAGTACAATTTTGGATACTATGGAAGAGCTAATCACATTAGACAGACGCATCCACTTGCTATCCAAGGCATATCCAGCCTCAAGGCACATGATTCACAAGTATAAATGAAAGTGACAAAGGTCTATCTGGTCTGCATGGCCTCTGTGAGTCAGGTCAAGACATACACAGGAATAGATAGAGGCCCTGGCTGCAAACAGGTGTGGCACTCTTGGGTGGAGGGATTCTGCATCCCAGCCCATCTTACCAGCCCTTTCCTTTGGTGCCAGTATCGCAGCAGTAATAGATCACCAAACTGGGGGGGAGAGGAAAACAAGTGTGCTCCATCCAGGATTTATATGTAAAAGTTTGCAAGCACTGACTTATTGAGTAGTTAGTGCTTTCTCTATAAAGTTGGGACACAAACCGTGCTGATTACAGACTTTTTAAGTAGCATCATGATCGCCTTTAGATCTGACTGGTCTCCAGGAAGCTCCTACAAAAAAGACTGCTGTCTGTGTCTACATTGTGAGAGAAGCGAGGGGCCCTTACTTCCATTTCTCAGTCTGAACTTGAAAACACTACAAACATGCATGGACAGAAGCAAGGCAGCTGAGGGAGGGAGGACAGGCCTTGCTGAGGGAGGGAGGACTAGCCTTGCTGAGGGAGGGAGGACTAGCCTTGCTGAGGAAGGGAGGACTAGCCTTGCTGAGGGAGGGAGGACTGGCCTTGCTGAGGGAGGGAGGACTGGCCTCCAGATGGAGGGTGGATCACCTTAAGCAGAGTTCTTTTATTTCTGTTTCGGGGAAGAGGATGGATGGAAGGCGTCCTGCACTGTTCATGGGAAACCCAGTACTGTTGGAAAGGAAAATAAAACTCTTGTAATGTTGTGTACATTATCTTAGGCCCACCCTGTAAAGATTTCATATCCGTTTTATAACTTTTGTCAAGCTACTCTAAGCTCCAGAACTTTCAAATCTGTATTTTAAAAAAATGTCTGTGGGCTGGAGAAGTGGCACAGTGGGTAAAATCCTGCAGGCGTGAGTTCAATTTCTAGGTTCTTTACAATAGAGAACTGATGACCAAAAATCATCCTTTGACCTAAGCATGCACACCATAGCTCCAACCTGTACACACATAAACACACACACAATTATTTCTCTTATCCTTTGTTCATTTAACAAGCATCCATGTATAAATGTGAGTCTTGTGCTGGATGTTGAAAAAAATAAAGAATTTGATAGGAACCTGCCGAAGGAGCTTACAGTTAGTGGAGGAGATACACAGCTAGCTTCTGGTGGAACCAATGAAAGTCCACACAAGAAAAGACAGACAGACAGGCAGGCAGACAGACAGACAGACACACACACAGTAATTTAAACAGTTTTTAAATGATTATGGGAGAGGTAGAATCATGGAGCCATGTGGTTGGAAGCAGAAAAGAAGGGTTACTTGGTAGAATACAACAAACTCATGTGAATTTAAACTTCAGATACACTTAAATACGACTTTTCAAATACTTAGATAAAACTGAATGCCTTACAGTATAAGCATGTACCAAATATTGCATGAGGTGGATTTTTTTAAGCACTACTATTTGTCTAAGCTTCTAGTTAGCCAAGTATCAAGTAATTTTTGCTACCCAAACCCTATTGATTTATACTAGATACTTCCTGGGATGTACTTTCTCCAAAGTATTATTCTGACGTTTAACAGCTGCAATGTCTTAGTGCTTTGTGTTGCTGTGATAAGCCCCATGAGCAAAAGCAGTTTGGAGGGAGAAGAGCTTGCTTGGCTCACACCTCTCAGCAACAGTCTGTTGTTGAGAAAGTCAAGGCAGGAGCTCCAGCATGAGCAGAGGCAGGAACTGTAGATGAATGCTGCTTACTGAGTTTTTCTCCATGGCTGCCATTCTTATATAAGCCAGAACCACATGCCGTGGGATGGTATCGCTCACAAGCTAGTCCAAGTTCTCAGTTGAGTTTCCTTCTTCCCAAGTAACTCTAGCTTATGTCACATTGCCACAAAGCTAAGTAGCACACAGCTCTATGGAGCAGTGCTGAAGACTTACTTAGTGAGGTTCTGTGAGCCCATCTTAAAGCTGGCCTCTGGACTACACTTGGAATTTGAGAATAAACCACACCAGAGGAACTCAAGTTAAAAATTCCTTCTGTAGTTGGGTTGGGTGACACACACCTTTGATCCCAGCACACAGGAGGCAAGAGTTCCAGGCCAGTCTTTTAGTCTATAGAGCAAGTTTTAGGACAGCCAGGGCTATGAAGAGAAACCTGTCACACACACACACACACACACACACACACACACACACACACACACACACACCCTTCTTTGATATTTGTTTTCAAAAATAACCACTAACTATTGGTCTGAAACATACTATTGGTATTTGGTATTTGGAGCCACTAAGAACAGACTCCAAATGACTCATAAATAGAATTGTTCTCAAGAAAGACTGTTAATACACTTGAGTGTTTTCAAGTTTGACAAAGTTTTTACCAACTGTCAAATGGTCCAGATTAGTATTGTCATTCTGATTGTTTCTTTATTTGTTTGTGGAAACTGGAACTAAGAAAGCACTGGAAAATCATAGTTCAATAGTGTGACAAGAACATTGGTGTCAATGAAAGGCCAAAAAGCAAATTTTCTTGGGCTTGTGGCTATGGCCCACTCAGTAGAGTGTATTGTGGACAAGCATAGAACCTGAATTCTAATCTTTACCATCTGCCTAGACACCTAGATGTAGTGGCTTATACATGTAACCCTAGCATTGCACACATGTGTTTTTACCTGTGCACAAACACACATACACACAAATAAAAGATGGATGGTATTCTGAGGAATGACACCCAAGGTTGTCCTCTGGCCTACACACACACACACACACACACACACACACACACACACACACACATACACACACAGACACACACACACTCCTCTATTCCTTTGTTCATTTAACAAACATCCAGGTGGAAATGTAAGTCTTCTGCTGAATATTAAAGAAGAAACAGACAGATTTTCATAGAAAACCTGCAGTATCCATTTACAGTTAATGGCCAGATACACAGCTAGCTTCTGCTGGGACAGAGAAGAAAAGAAGGGCAGACAGAGCACTGAGGGAGTAAAAGCTGGCCATGAATGGTTCCAAGTGGGGTTGAGTAGAAGGCCTGGAAAGGCATTGAACCAAAAGTTGGATGTCAGGAGTTTGGGGGGTGGCGGGAGTTGGAGTTGTAGAGACACTGCAAGGACTACAAATCAAGCGGACAAGCCACAGAGCTGTTCAAGCCCAGGGTGAGTCGCTAAGAGGCATGTCATGTGGAGTGACTAACGTGAACTAGGCTATGAAGAGCTGGAATGGAACAGCTCAAAATGGGACCGTGGTGCTTAGGTGTCTTAGCTTTTCAAGTGATGGGTGGAACAAGAGACAACGGAAGACAAGAGAACAGGGGAAAGAAAAGACAAAAGGGGATTGATAGATATACACTAGGCTGGTGGCTTGCTCACATGCAGTTAAGGATAACACAGACTCTGTGGATTTGGAGAAGGGAATCTTGTATCAGTTTTGGTTCTGATGTCACTGCTTACTTGCCTGTTGGATGTTCCTTGCATCCAAACCAAATGCTCGGTTCCAGGTAAAGCACCAGCAAACTGAACCCCAAAGTGGGGCTTCTCTGTCCCGTTACTTAAGCGCTGAACTATGTGATATAGAACATGATGCGGAACTTCAAGTCATGGAGACTGAGACAAGAGTGCTTTACCTTTAGGATGTCATTTGGGTTCCCAGAAGCAAAGTCAACTTGTGCTCTCTGACCTTCTTTGGGAAGAACCTAAGAAAATGGCAGCAGTTCATGAGTGGGCCTTGGGGTGGAGATGGTGGGAACTTTGTGTGTGTGTGTGTCTCCGGGAGAAGGCACAGGCAGAGATGTTCAGGCAGAGAGGCCTGTGCAGACACTACAGTTGTTCTTTGGGTTGTGCAGGCGAGGATGTAGATCTGATCTAATTAAATTTCTATCCTCTTGACAGTCAGCTGAATTCTTCTAAGGTCTTGATGAGATTATTGTGGAAAGGGTAGAAAGGAAAAAAGCTAAATGTCAGCCAGGCAAAAGCTATTTCTTCTCCCCGCCTGCCGGAATCAGTATACCAATATTGGAATTTTCTAGAGATAACCAACCACCTTACCCCTCCCTCTTTTATACATATCAGCCATTTTTTTTTTCTCCCAACATGAAGGTCCTAAATTATAATTAGAAAATGCTTAAGCTTTTACTTTTTAAACAAGTTGAACAATGGTGATTAAAAAGAAAAAATTCACCATTCCGTGTGCTGCTTGGCCCTGTCGTTCCCAACACGACACTTCGTGCACCTTTCCCCTCAGCCCCTCTCTATCTTTTTTCCACTTTCTCCCATTTTTTGTAGAAAAACACACACACAATGACAAGGTTTTCTGACAGCTTAATGGAACTTTCAAGGACTCCGGGGACTAGGCTAGGCGTGATCTTATTAACAGAACATCTGGAGCAGTTACACAGTTACACACTTGCTCTTTAATTGATCCAACTACACTCTGCTCCTTGCAGACACTGTTGTATCTTCATAATGAAATTGTGAAGAGTCAGTTTAGGAGTTTGGGTCCCAAATAAAAATGGAAAACAATATTAGAGCCTACTCCGCGCCTAGTTCTCTGTGGTTTGTTCGTTTTAAGAGTTCTGAGACAGCTTGTTTTGCAGTCCTCGTTCTGTAGGCAGACTGGTCTACAGGGGGCTAAATAAAATGGGTAATTTCCTAAAAATAAGATTCTCTCTCTAATATTACAAGTAAGAATGGCCTCCAGCTTTGTAGGGCTTGTCCAAAACATAGGACAAACAGCACTTCACCAGAGAAAAAGGACATGAAAAGCTGTTCTCTTTTGCTGGTACCAGGGGGATATAGGCTGCTTAAAGTGGTAAGTAACCTCCTGCGAAGTGCAGGGACCACTGGATGGACCGTCAGCATCCCGTGAACCTCATCGGACATAAATGTCTTCAGCACTTTAAATCTCAGTAAGGCCCTGAAGCGAACTACTAATATGCTGGGCACATGTTAGATGGGATCTTAGTCAGTGTCAGAGAGCCCATTATAGGCAATGTGAAGGTTTGTCATCTCCAATTAGTATTTCTTAACCTCTTCTAAGTCTGCAGCTTGGGAACTGTCCATGTGATGTGGTTCACTTTTAATGGAGTAATTGGGATTCTCCCACCCTGGTGACTTTAAAGTTCATATTTTTACAAGGATCCATTCCTTTTCAAACATGCATCAACTATTCCTTCAGTGGAGTCAGAAGCAGCCATTATGAATGGTATAGAAATAATAGAAGTTCCATATGGACGGCCACTGACGATGCTTTATTTGAAGGGGGACATGGTGGAAAGAAATTTATAGGGCTGTAAACTATATTAGCCCTAACCTTTTAGGCATATTAAAGTGTGTCATTTGCAGCCCTCTAGCCTCATGTTATTCATAAATAATAGATAACCCTGGACACAATCATCTGACATTTGTTAAGGTAATAAATACGCCCTAAGTGCTGATTGGCCTTGCACTCTGTGATTTAAAAGCGCACAACAGAAATTTAATGTAACTTAAAATGTCATGCATTTCTGTGGACTTTCCAATTCTGTTCTCCTTAACAGAAGTGCTAAGTTCCATTGAGGGCACTGCCCTGCTGGGTTTCTTCATTATCATAAAGCAGTACCTTAATATGAGAATGGTCTCATGTTCCTCCTCTTAGTTGAAAAAAAATGTAAAAAGAGAGGACCTTCCTGGGTTCCTTTCCTTGTGTCTAGTCATGCAGAGGTAGGGGAACGAGTTTTACAAGCGCCATGCAATCCTCAGTTGTCGTGAGCAGAGTTTAAGATGCTGGTGTAGATGTGGTCCATTAAAGGAGGTGAATTTACCTAAGGCTGGGCACCAGAAACATTCTGCCTTTTCATCCCCTGAGATCCAGCTGGACCTGGGCTGATCCAATCAGGGACACATCTGAGTTAAACAACCCAACTTTTAGGGCCACGAGAGGTGGTACACGTTTTCCTGGAAACTACGGGACTGACAAGTTGGGGTGGTTTGGTTTGCCATTTTGAGCATAGTAGCATGTTTTAGGGGATATGTAATAGTTTTGTCATGTGCTCACGTGCACGTGTCCCCACACAGGCACATGCACATAAGTAATAATAAAAAATAAAAGCAAACCTTAAAACAAAAAAAAATTGTACCAGGAAGAAATGTGATGGAGTTGGTTGTTTTCCAATAAAATAACATCACTTTAGTATTCTTTGTCAGAATGTTAGTGTTAATCAGAGTAAAGAAATCTCACATATAACCTGAAGATGGGCATTTTGAACACCAAAACATACTTGATTCGTTTACTCCTTACGTTTCTCATAAAACATTTTTAAAACCGGATTATCCAGCACCTCAGTTGTGTCTGAGCTAAATCATATAGTTTTGCTTTCTTAAAGAAAAAAAATTGCTGACAACATTTAGGGCAAGGTTAAAAAATGTAAGTGAACACCAGAATCACCAACCGGTGTCTGAGCCCTCTGGTGCAGAGGAGAGAGCATCTAGACTGGACCTGAAGAGTTGTGTCTTTAACACGCTCAAGGTGATTCTGAGGCTGGGTAGCGCTGAATCATGCCAGTTCAAGTTGGTCATGGGGCATCTTTATGAAGCTCATTCTCCAAGACTTTGTGGCTGTATGTTTTGATCTTTTTCTCCAATCTTCACTAACACGGCATCTTGGGACCTATCCAGGGCAGGCAACTCTTCTGAGATTTTAGAAATACTACTCTTGCATGTGTACTGAACAGGTCAGCTGCTTGCCATATTAGCCCATTTCACCCTCCCAGCAGCTCTCGTCTTATAGCCCGGGCTAACTGAGCTCAGGCTGATTGGGAAATACGCTCATAAATCACAGTGGGTTACTTATAGAGCCCAATCTCAAATCCATGTCTTTGAATATAAACCTCAAAGTTTATAGTCTTGATGAACACCTCCCAGTGTCGTCTTCAAAGTGAAAAATTAAGGCAGATCTCTTCCCTCTTGTGTATTTTTATCTTTGCTTTGTAGAGAAAAATCAAAGTACTATACATAATCTAAACAAATAATTTATCTGATTTTTCCAATATTATAAGGAGACCCAGTTCTCCATTTTACAGTCTGATGCCTCATTATAAAGCAAAGAAAGAAGACAGGATCAGGAAGTTGGTCTGATTTCAGGAATCATATAGACATTAAGATCTCAGTCTTATCTAGAAAGAAAAATTAGGGCCAGAAAATAAGCCTTGAAAGTTTCACAAATGGAGCTAAAGTTACATTCAGCTCTTCGGAGACCAAAGATCAGTTCCCAACACCCACATTAGTTGGCTTAAAACCATCTGTAAGGGGGAGCTAATAGTCTTCACTGACACCAGGATGAGTATGTACATACCCCCCTCAAATTCACACATACAATAATAAAATAAATTTTATGCAGAAACACAGAAGTAACCACTGAACTTATAGAGACAATAACAGTTCTAAAGCATGCGCCCGCAGACCAGCATTCCAAAGCATGGCTTTGAAATTTGTCCCGCTGTAACTCTCGATGCAGCAGAGACACTAACGCAATCTACCTTCTGGATGTACAGTCCCACTGGCAAGCTCAGGACCGTGGAACTGCAGAGGACAGGGGAAAGGAAGGCAGTGTCCTAAAATAAAACTGCATGAGTGTCACTCTTCCCCTCCTTTCTCCTCACATAACACATCCCAACCAAAACTATCCATTTCAGAGGCGACAGATCTGGCAGTGGGCTCACCCGCAGTCAGCCACAGTCAACCACAGTAAGCCTCTTTCCGATGTGTGAGTCCTAAACTGGGGTTATTAACTAGCCAGGGTAAAAAGCTGCCTATCCTCAGGCAAGGTGAGTCACTACATTTAGACAACTCGATGACTGTGACTCCTCCCCAATGCTTAATCTACATAGTGCCAGGAAGAAAAATAATAAAAAGGAAAGTTTGAGTTATAAATTCGAGCCCATTTCCAGGGCTGCTGGCATTTTCAATCTATTCCAAACCATCTGGATAACGTTAGTCCCTAAGACAAGAAGAATGCTGTTTCCTGCCAAAGTAACCACAGAAAGCTACCATTTCATTTTCAGCGTAGCCATCCCTATGGGCTGGGGTGTGGCCCCGAGGAGAGATTTGTCCGCAGGTGAGGCTTTCCTGCCGCTCGCTTTCGTCTCTTCATAGGGATTACAGCGAGCTCTGTGTGGTTAGCCCTGGTGCTCGCTGGCTCTTGGTCGCTTCATTCATTCTGATTGCCTTGGAGCACTCTGAGCCTGGCAGTTTGTTGCAATAAGATTTTCAAACAAGAAAAATTGGGTTGTTAGATTCTATTCACTCAAGTTGTTATGAGGATTTCAAGGAAATTGCAGGCTTGTCTTACTATACAACAGAATCGAGAGTCTATTTTTAGGGGATCTGACTCCAGGGCTTTTCTTGGGGTTTTGCCATCGTTCTCAGTTCTCAGACCCAACACAAACCCCCTCTGGCCCAACGATGGAGGAAATGTCCATCCTCCCTTCTGCCTTTGCATATTTCGTTGAAGGACACAGAGAAGCTTTGTTGGCTTTGTGGTCACCGGGTCCGCTCTACACAGATGCCTATTAATCAGTTCACTATGGAGACAGACACATCCGTCATACCGCCGCAGCTCTGAAACAGGCAGAGGCTGAAGTGCACACTTAACCATTTCCAGTCTCCTGGCTGCCTGAATCTTAGACCAGGAGAGAGGTCACTGGACGGGCTGGGGAGGACTCCAGATTTTTGGCTTACTAAGCAGAACTGATTTTATCTATGCTTGTCTGCTTTTGGCAGGTCATTTAGCATCTCCCGGGTCTCTGTAAATGGCAGGTAATAGGTACACTCGGAGACTGAGAGTTCTAATTTTTAAAAAGAGTGATGAAAATAAGAAAACTGCTTTTGATGCGAGGGTACTTGGCTCTGGTTTCTTTGTAAGCTAGTAGTTTTTCAGTAATGAATTCAATGCAGAACAAAGCAATCTTACAGTCATCTAGCCCTGACAAGAGGAAAGAACTCTGCTTCTAAGTCTGCCAGGTCATCTACACACCTTTTTTGGTCATTTGAGGCTGTTCAGATCCTTCTCCCAAAATGCCTGTGGCTTTGATTTTTCTCCGTTTTCCTCCAGCTGTGCTCACGCAGGCATTTATTTACAGTTAGTTTAAGGGATATCTGCTGGACATCCTTCCTGGGACTAAGGGGTGAGTTCATTTCTCTTAGACTAGCCTTGCCATGGAAGACAAGCATTAAGTATGCATATAGCCAGTAATACTTATGGGAGAGAGGAGGAGGGCCCCAGGATACATGTAGAAAGTAGACCTGACCCAGAGCAAGCAGTTCTTTTCTTTAACACTTAGACTCTACAAATAGAGTCACATTTGTGAGGAGGTGGGCCCGGACAGAGAGGGCAAAGGTGTGTGACACTCTAGTATCAAAGGACACAGGATGGTTCACACTGAAGTGTAAGGAACCAGAAAGGAGTCAGTCTTCTCTATCGCTGTGGCTACAGCTGCCACTTATCTTTAAAGCTCCCCTGAATTTCATCTCCTTATTCAAGCTTTTGTTTGGTCTTGGAATAGGAATGGTGCATCCTGTTCGATTTCTATACACTGGGAGGAGTTAAGTGCAAGGTCTGCCTTCCTTCCCCATCCTGGCTTGTGCCTCCCCTACCCCCACTACCCCAGCCTCCCAGCCCTGTGCTTTAGTGTGCTCAGGAAATGTCTGTCTGGCAAGGGCAGCCTCCAAGATGCTAATATCAGGAGCATGAAAAGAAAGACACCGAGAGAATCTCAGTCTGACCCAGAGTAAGGAGGCAGCATCCCGTCTCAAGTATGCTGTCCTACAGGCCAGATCTGGCTCCCACACAAAGGCAAGGCAGGCACAGAGGAAGCGTCTACCTACTTCCAACGCCACGTTTCTAAACAGAGGACTGGGTTTCTGACATTTTAGAATTCATTTACAAGGCCAATCTGGGAAAACTCAGGACCGTATCAGGGCTCCTTTTGATTTTACAGTCTATAATTGCTCTTATTTTGAACCGTGTGTTGCAGGGCCCAGGGGCAGTACCATTCATAATCTTTTCATTGCCCTGGCCTCTAAAGAGCTTCAAATTCCCTCACCGAGGCCTCCAGGCAACCTGAAAGCTCTCACTTCAAAAAGGGGGGAAAAGTACAGAGAATCTACCCTTCTTAGTTCTGACAATTTAAGGCGTAATTTCGGAGAAATCACTGTGTCGCTGTGCTCCTCGCCTCCTCCAATAGGAAAGTGGAAATGAAGATCCATTTAGCACCTTATGACTAGTGAGAAATCGCTGGTGGTTAATGAATCAATCGAACACATTTTTCTGATACTGTTTTTGTTCCAAATGCCCCAATTTCAACTTCTGCGAACAGAAGTCCTGGGGATTGATAGAAAGCATGTCAACAGCCCAGGGTAGAAAAGGCTATTCATTTCCTTCTGTGTCATGTGTAGGTACTTGGACAGGTGAGATTGTCACATCCCCAGGTCTGAAGCAATGGGTGTCCATTCTGGCCCCAGCCTGTGGTCCTGTGCTCTTTGCTGAGATGCATTTGTTTCAAATGAAGCAATCTCACTGGAGCATCAATTATTGTAAATAACCCTTTCACCCTCATGAGCTCCTTTGCAATTATCCCAAAGCAGATTTCTTTTCATCTGTAAGACAGTTTACTCCTCTTACTGTTTTGAGCAAATACCTGGGTAGCTTTATAGATTTTTATTTGTCTGATAGGTGTTATTATCAAAATTCTATTGAGATCATAATTGAAGAGCATGTCTTTCTGAGACTTCCAAACCAAGGCTATATAGCCAATCCAAAGATGACTCACAGGATTTAGAAATATGTTTTAAAATGTCCCTACAATGTACTAAAACCTGTTCAACCATCACTTATTAAGCTATATAACTCTGAGTCCTGGGGAAGGCCAAGGTGACAAGTTCAAGTTGTGTGACTGCTTCAAGGAGCTAAATATGGAATTATTAGTCCACTGGGCATCTAACTGTTTCTGCTGCGGTTTACTCAACATATTTCAAGCTTTGCTTTAATTATATCAAAGTTCATGACCTACAAGCTGTCCTGAAATAAAGAACCATTCTCGTATGTTACCTTAAGTTGTATCTCTCTGGCCACATTAGATAGCATAGGAAGCAGTAAGGATGTGTTTGCCTGCCTCCCTGGAAAGATGGATAACTGGCAGACTCAACCAGAGATGCTGTGACTTACCCTCCTGAGAGCCACAAACTTAGCATTCACTTTTTGTAGAGTCTTCTGCCCTTTAGCTCTGTCCCTCAAACTGGCATTCCAACTCTTTTTGTGGTCTTTGATCAGCTTACCTTCCTGAAGGCAGAAAGACTGTGTTGAGCCCAGATCATAGAAGAAAAATCCAAGGTCCAGTGCTGTTAAGCCACTCCCCAAAATGTCACTAACCAGTGTGTAGGTGAGGACCCAACTCCAGACCCTTTGAAGTCTTATGCAATGCTGCTTAAACCCACCTCGCTGGGCTCTTAGAGTTCTGGGTTCAAACCTTCACTATGGCTAGATTACAAAATTATTTTCATTGTAGCTGTGAACACTCCTTTACTGATTTTCAAGGTAAGCCCAGACATCTTTAAGCTTAGAAGGCATTTCCAAAATAAAGCCCCATTCCAAGCTTCACTTGGCGTTTACTATCTGCTTGTTACAATCTGTAACATGGAGCTTAGGGTTTCTGAATTTGTCTCAACAGATAAGCAAAGCCCCCTTGCTTTTCTCACCTAAACCATGAAGAGATACAGAAAGGCTTTTTATAGTTGTTGTTTGTAAGGTTCTACTTACCTAGCAAAATGAGACTGAATAAAATAGTCCCACCATCTTCCTGGAAAATCAGATCCTACTTGACTTGTTAACAACCAGAAAACTGAACTCAAACGTCATCAGCTAAAAACGTCTTTGCAGATGTAAAAAAATAAAATAAAAAGTGAAGTCTTTTGTGAGTGGTTTCTAGGAGTCTCAGATATGAAAGAAGAATATTTAGGAGCTAGGATTCCAGACAAGGAGCAGTGGATAAATGTGGTCATTGCACAGAGCTCACAATGAAGTAAATGGATTGTTCCAGCCACATGGTCCTGAAGTCACACTCTGCTCACTGTATACAGTGGGAGGTGAGGACGCGTGACAGGGCATGGTCAACTGGCAAAGGGTTGATAGGGGATGAACTTAATCATGTGAGCAAATTCATTTTAAGATTTAGGACCAGCTTCCTATAAAGCAGGAGGCAGGTCTGACTTGGTGGTGCTCTGTATAGGAGGAGATGGGGGTTGATGTGTGTGAGCACATGACACAGAGCTAGGTAGGACACTATGGTTAGAAGATGGTATTCTGATGTGCAAGCCTTCAGGACAAAGAGCATTATTTTCTGGGACTGGCCTTCTAACTTACTATCCATCTGTCCATACACAAAGGACAGGGGGAAGGGATGAGTTCCTCTTCCTCATCAGCAAGCTTGCGGTATGAAAGAAAACACACTGCACCTGCTTGTTGTGTTTGTGGAGGTTCAGTAGGGAGTCCTGTAGTCCCGAAGCTCTGCTGTAGTCTACTCTCTCCTTGTATCTTCTAATCGGAGAGAACCATGTCAGCTCTAGAATAGCGAAGGTCATTGTGGGCAGCTTTCTCTAATAAGTAAACGTCTCTTGGTAAGACAGCCCCCACTAAATATGAGCACCTAAAACAATACTGTGAAACGCCTGTTGTGGTGAGAACTTCCACTCCTCCTCTATGGATGAGATTCTTGCCATGGTTAGAACCACAGAACTCACCAGATCAATGAGAAGAATGACACCGTCTTATTCACAGGTCTACCCGTTTGTTTGTGCAGTTATGCGTAGGAAGTTGAGAGCACGTGTGCAGTAGAATCTTATACACACTCAGAACTGGAGGAAAATCAGTTGCTATTTTAACACAACAAAAGGGAAATGTAAATTTTGGGAAGAAATCTTCATTAGCACATTTTTTCCTTCAAGAAAAGGTATTAAAACATATTTGATTTCGAGACACCCCACTGTCTAGGGAGCACCACACATATAATGTGTGAGTTAGAAGAACATTTTCCCTGCTGGGTTTATTTTGTTGGTTTGTTTTGTGTTGTTTCTTCTTCTCTTTGGTTTTTTATCCCTTCAAAGCCTCATGAAGATTAGTCTGGAAATCTTTGAAAAGTGTCACATTGAGGAAATTACTCCGTAGCTTACCATTTTCACTGTGTTTCATGGGGTCCCTTCCCCCAGTCACCGAGGGTATTTGTTTAATCAGAAGATCTTGCATTTAAAAGGTGTTTGCTACTTCTGTCTACTCCCACTGGACAGCACAATTCTTTGTCACAGGAAGGTCACCACCTCCCCAGCAAGCACATGTGATGATGTCACAACATAAAAGGGTCCTTTGAGAGAGGAGTGCGATCTTCCAGCTAGGTCCTCTGGGTTTCGAAACTATCACCTTAATAGTCAAAATATTTAGTCACAACCACCCCTGTGACAGTTCTTCCAGGTCTAGGCTGTGACATTTAAAATATAACAGCAGCAGCCAGTGAAAATTTAAGGGTCGAGTGGTGGAAGTTTAGGAGTAGATAGAGATTTTTTTTTCTCATTTCATCTCATTCTAATTCAATGCCCCTCACAGTTGCCAGTAAAGCACATTAAACATATTCCAGAAAGAGTTGATTTAGCAGGTGAAAAATGTGTCTCCAGAGACCAGACATGGTACATTTTCTGTCTTGCCATCTTTCCATAATAGGAACAATGTTTACACTCCCTCATGCAGTGCCTCTAATGTATTCATGTTCCCTCACTCTCCAGAGGCAGGGATGCAAGTATTTGAGTCTTTATTTTCTCTTCTTTTCTTTCTTTCTTTCTTTCTTTTTCTTTCTTTCTTTTTTTTTTTTTTTTTTTTTTTTTTTTTTTTTTTTTTAGCTGCTGGCATCAAGCACTTAGGATCTGAGAGTTGTGATGTCTGTTCTTGCTTGGTATTAAAACATAAAAGCTCCACTGTTTGCATTTGATTAGAGGGGCTCAGCCCGGTAGCTGATTAAACAGGATAGAAAAGGCAAATTTTTTTTTTTTATTTCTTCTTCTTGGTTAATGTAGTGGAAGATAATAGACAGGGGGTAGCCACATAATTTTTATTAAATCGAAGAGATCAGCTCTGCTGAAGACTCTCGTGGTGACAGCAAGCCCAAAGAGTAATGATGGGACCTGACATGTTACAAGCCCATGGAGAGCCTTATTTAAATATTCTTTCTGTTATGCTGCACATTTACCTGAAATTGAGTGTGGGTTTTCCTCTTATTCCGTGCAAAATAAATGTAAATATTGTAACCTGTGAGCTTCAGCTATTTTTCATTGTGGTGACAGAAACCCCTCTGTCCTCGTATAGCTTCAAAAGCAAACATGCCTTTCTCCAGACAGAGGCCCCCTTGTCAGAGGCAGTCATCAAGAACAGACTGAGTGGGAGGCCTGGATTGTTGTGTGATTTGTTCGTTTAACATGCATAAAATTGTTGCTACTTCCTTCAGACCCAAATAGCCCGTTTTTTCTAATTCTATAGAAGGTGGGAAAGATCAAAAGGAAAAGACAGATCAATAAATTTTGACCCTGCCAGCCACTGTCTTTAGAAAGAAGTTGAAAAATCTGTACCAGAGAGAAGGAGAGCCACAAAGGAAGACAATGAATAAAATCGATTTACATACACGTCCCAGGGCTGGCTGGGGTGGGATGGGGGCAGGGAGGATTAATTAGTTAATGTTTGGCAAGCTGTGCCCTGAAGATGAGCTATGCAGAGGTGCTATTGTCACTTATTACTGTTATTAATTAACAGTGTGACTGCCAAACACCGGTAAGCGTCCCGGTGTGCTTTTTCCTTTCTTAATACCATGTGCGATGTCTGTTACAGGAGTGATTCGGGAAAGTTACCTCAAAAGCAAAGACCAACTCGTTCCTGTCACCCTCCTGGCCATTGCAGTCATTCTGGCTTTTGTCATGGGGGCCGTCTTCTCGGGCATCATCGTGTATTGTGTGTGCGATCACCGGCGCAAAGACGTGGCCGTCGTGCAGCGCAAGGAGAAAGAGCTCACCCACTCGCGTCGGGGATCGATGAGCAGTGTCACCAAGCTCAGTGGCCTCTTTGGGGACACCCAGTCCAAGGACCCAAAGCCCGAGGCCATACTTACACCACTCATGCACAACGGCAAGCTGGCCACACCTAGCAACACGGCCAAGATGCTCATCAAGGCTGACCAGCACCACCTAGACCTCACCGCCCTGCCCACCCCGGAGTCCACCCCGACGCTGCAGCAGAAGCGGAAACCCAACCGTGGCAGCCGCGAGTGGGAGAGGAACCAAAACCTCATCAATGCCTGTACCAAGGACATACCTCCCATGGGTTCCCCTGTGATTTCCACGGACCTGCCTCTCCGGGCCTCCCCAAGCCACATCCCCAGCGTGGTGGTCCTGCCTATCACGCAGCAGGGCTACCAGCATGAGTACGTAGATCAGCCTAAAATGAGCGAGGTGGTGGCTCAGATGGCACTGGAGGACCAGGCTGCCACCTTGGAGTATAAGACCATCAAAGAGCATCTGAGCAGCAAGAGTCCCAACCATGGGGTAAACCTTGTGGAGAACTTGGACAGCCTGCCCCCCAAAGTTCCACAGCGCGAGGCCTCCCTGGGTCCCCCGGGAGCCTCGCTGTCACAGACCGGCCTGAGCAAGCGGCTGGAAATGCAACACTCCTCCTCCTACGGGCTTGAGTATAAGAGGAGCTACCCCACGAACTCACTCACGAGAAGCCATCAGGCCGCCACTCTCAAAAGAAACAATACTAACTCCTCCAATTCCTCCCACCTCTCCAGGAACCAGAGCTTTGGCCGGGGAGACAACCCACCTCCCGCCCCGCAGCGGGTGGACTCCATCCAGGTGCACAGCTCCCAGCCCTCTGGCCAGGCCGTGACTGTTTCGAGGCAGCCCAGCCTCAATGCCTACAACTCACTGACGAGGTCGGGGCTGAAGCGCACCCCCTCGCTAAAGCCAGATGTACCCCCCAAACCTTCCTTTGCTCCCCTTTCCACATCCATGAAGCCCAATGATGCGTGTACATAATCCCAGGGGTTGGGGGCCAGGAGTTGAAGCATCAGATGAGGCGAGGCACCCACCCAGCTGAGCAAGGTCTCCACTGCCTCGAGTATCCATCCGACCAAGATGGCCCTAGAGGAGCTGAGGACGCTGGGTCCTCCTCCCTGGGACACAGGGATACTCTCAAATTGGGCCGTGTGGTTTGGTGAAGGTTTAGCAAGTCACCTCCGTTCTCTCCCTTCACGCGCCTCCACGTCATACAGCAGGTCGGACTCACAAAAGACTTCAGTATCATCACAAACATGAGCCAAAAGCACATCCCCACCCCATCCCCACATGAACACAGGCACAGGCCACACTCACATACGTGCACTATGCACACACCACACACCACACACACACACACACACACACAAAATGCTAAACAACAACCACAACATATTGTCCGTGGTTACACAGGACGTTACCAAACTTGGCTAAGTGTTCGAACACAAATACAATAAAAAAAAATCAGGAAATTTTAAAAAATAATAATAAAGGACTCATGATAACTCTAACTCAGACTTTAACAATGGCAGAAGTTTACTATGCGCGGATACTGTGAAATACCCACCAGTGTTACAGCTTTGTTATAGCAGATAAATGCCATGTTGGGCGATGATGTCATAGATTTCTGCTCCTCTTCGCTTTTAATGAATAACGTGACCGTTAACGCAAGTAACTCTTATTTATTGTTCACCCCTTTTCTTTTTCCTCAAGGGAAAAAAAAAAGACTCTTCCAAATACCACCGTATGGACAGCTCTGCAGAAGCCCATGGAAAGTTAAAACTATTTAACGTGAAATCCATTAACTGGAATAATTGAGTTTCTTTATTTTTACAATAAATTCACTGAGTAAATAAGTTGGAGCTGGAATTCTGAACTTTGTGTTTGGACTATCGGGTCAGTAGCTAAAAGAAAGTACCAGGAAGGAATATTTATTTAAATCTAGTTAATTTGTAAGTTGGGTTTCTGGCCAACAGGAAAAAAAAATGTTTAAAAATCCTTCCAGAGTCTAACTAACAACCAGGACAGAAATGTTTAGAATGGCACCCATGCCCCATTGCCCTAAACATGGCTTTGTCTGAGGACCCCACCGTCATGAAGGCACTAGCTTGTGAACCCCACCCCCCATCTCATTTCACCTTGCATGTAAGACAACAAACAAAAATCCACAAACTGTGTGAACTAATTCATATGCTGGCTGCCACCTTGCATAAATTAAGGATTTGATCACACGGGTGTTTCATGAAGAGGTTACATCTGTGAATAGCCTGTTTTCCACATGTAAATTTGTGCCTTACACCCTGAGTTGTATACCCTTGTAAACTGTCGTTATGATCAACTTTCTTCTCCTACTTGAAATAAAGGCAGATATTTATTTAAACCCTGCCCTCCATTCAGCCCTCTGAAGACTGAAGACGAGCAGAAGAAACAGGATAGCGATGGTTGTAATGCCGACAGTTGGGTGACACCCTTTAGTTCACGATGCCTTCCACTGTGCCAACTCCAACCACCCTTTGGCTGTGCTGCAAAGCATGGACCCCCAGTGTTGTGGGTGGAAAAATACCCTTTCCCAGAGCCCACCACCCCCTTATGTTCCCAGATCATTTCAATAATGTGACATCTTCCTGAGCCAGCAGAGAAGGGGCTAAAGTCCCAACTCTCTTTCTGCTGTGCCCACTGACTGGAGAATCTTGCTATGGTGATTGGGCAGGCAACTGGGAGGAGCCTCCGAGCTGTGCCTTCAGCACACCCAGGAGATGCACAGAGAATCCACTGAGGAAATAGACCTTGCTGTGATTAATGGGTACCCCAAAATACAAGCAAACCACAATGGATGTGGTAAGATCCATTTCTGGGGCAAAAGTATTTTTTGTTTGTTTCTGGGCTTTTTTGTTTGTTTGTTTTTTGTTTTTTAATTCTTTTATCTGTTGTTTGTAGAGGGTTGGAAGAGGTAGTGAGTGGGTTTTTGTTTGTTTGTTTGTTTTTTTCCCCTCCGTTGGTTTTCCTTTGCTAAAGCATACAGAAGGAGCCTTTGTTTATGCTACCACGAACAAAAGAATAGTCCTAGTCCGCACACTGTAACCACGAGCACTGTTTTCATATCAACAGTTTATTTGGTGGTCTTTTTGCCTCTTTCTTTTTCCAGTTTGATCTGGATTTAGTTTTGTCTTTAAAATAAAAATAAAAACTTTCAGAAAAAAAAAAAAAAGACTGACCAAGACAAATTCGAATTGGTTATTGAAAATTCCTACATCGAATCCGCCATGACAGCGGTCACGCGGAGCCTCCAGGGTAAGGCTGAGGACAGGGGCATAGCCCATCGTTCCAAGACCTGCCTCAGACCAGCCAGACCTTTGCTTGGAAAAAGATTAGGTTTGGTTTTGCTTTTATTGTCCATGCTCTGTCGCCATTGTACCCTGAAGCCATGAAGGCTTTTCTAGAAATAGTCTTTTCCCTTTCCTTTTCTTCACAAATACAAAAATTTTAAAGGAGATGGGGATCAGCCACCCTGATACCCTCTTCCTGTTTGACTCCCAAGAGTATTGCCCCAATGTTCATGCCCATACTGATGGGTATCATTGCCTCTGCTGTGTTAAGGAGACCCGTGTTGAAACCCACATTCCTGCATCCTACACCCCACTACTTTCTCGGTGTTAACCCCACAGTACCACATGTATTGAGCTGGTCGTTTGCATTTCCCTGTTCTCCCTTTCTGCCCTCAACCTTGCGTTGGGGAGGTGGGTGTTGTCCATAAACCTGAGCGTGCCTTTGCTTTCCACCACGGCTAGACACTGTTTGATGCAACAACGCAGGTTTGCATTGGTTGTAAAGTTGTAAAACTATTGTGATGTCACCAATTTTCCTTCCGTCTCCACACATCCTAACATCTGATTCACAGTTTAATGTATGTAGAGAAAATAAATAAATAAAGGAAAGAGAATGAAAAAGAAAGGGGGAAGAGAGAAAAATCAAGGAAAGGGCTCTATTAAGAGTAATAAAACCAGACTGTTCTACGTTATCGTTTGTGTCCTGAATGCTTTTGTTTATGTCTTTAGTTTTTATTCTTTAGGCCCTCTCCTGCCCCTGCCCGCTCAGGATAGAATTCTCTTCCTTCTGCCTCTCTCTGGTTTTCTCATTATAAATAACCATATAGTTACACATATTTGTTCACCGTCTCCTCAGCCTGTTCCCTCCACCCAACTTATTGATGTGTTTTCTCTGCCCACACCCAGCCTGGAGCAGGATTTTAGTAGAAGCCTCTGTAATTAAAGGCAGAGCACGCGTTGACTCTCTATTCATTTCATGTGATTTCCTTTTATGGGCTTGTTCATCATCAAACATTTATGGTAGGCTTGATAGTTTAAGAGATCAAGGCTAGGATTTTAGTATGGAGGGTCCACTAAAAATAGATCCTTGCACAGATGTGACTTCAGCCTTCTTACATATTGATAAGGTGGAGGGTTCTGGAAATGCTTCCTGCTAGCATTTCTTTCTTGTAACCAGGAAGATGGCTGAGTTATATTGGGATAAAGAGCTTTTTTCCCCCTCCTTCAAGATAGCATTATGAAATGCCTGTGTCAGGTTCTCCCCTCTGGAGGCTTTTTAAAAACAGTTATTTAAACAAGTCTTTGGCTAAGGTATTTTACTTGTGACCTTTAGTGGTAAACACGTTGTGAGTGTGAGAAGCTGTGGGGTGGGATCCAGGTCACATCCAGAGTGAGGCCTTGGCCTGGCCCGGTCATCTTAAATCACTTCTAGTTCTGTTCTTTCTTACACGTTTGCACTGCTATGCAGTAGCTGCATCTGTGAGTATCACAATCTTCTCAGCATGTCAGGTAATTGGCCATATCCACTAGCTGTGTTCCTTGAAGTACATTCATACTGACAACACACTAGGCGCAGATTTGATTGGTCTCTGTCTCCTCATTTGCATAGAGTAACTAGCATCGCTCTTTAATCACCATTCAAAGGGAAGGATCAAGTGCAGAACAGAGTTTCCCAGAACCTAGATCACATGACACCTTTGAACTGGTTCTTAAAGGAAGAATTCTCTGTCCAGTTAGCTCAGAAAAGGACTAGCTAACGAAGAGGCAGCTTGGATTCTATTTAGGAAAGGAAAAGTTTGGTTCGGTTTGAACAGCACTTGGGAGAACCTGGACCGGGAGACCTGACTCCTGTATGCTAGGATTTTAGCTGCTGAGCACCAAAACCCTGCCCCTGTTTGGAGAATACAGAGCAACTCGTGTATCTATGTTTTTAAAAAGCAACCAGACAGCAATGTAGAAAATAGCTGGTCCCAGGGCTGGGGAGCAGTCTCGGAAAATTGCCAAGTGATGCGCCCCAACTTAAGGCAAAAGCCCTCACCTGGATCCACGCTTAGAAAACAGAAAGCCACTCTGAAATTGTCCCTCCAAAGCCAGACAAAATAGTCCTTCTTACAAGTGTGTCCTGCCCAGTTGTCCCCAAGTGTCCTCTGATAGAACCGAAGGATGGCCCACAGCTGGTTCGTTTAAAAAATAATGATGGGGAAAGAGAAGAGCCAGGGCGGGATTTAGGAGTGATCCCAACAACGGATAGAGAAGAGCTGAGCTGAGCACCAGCCTATTGCCTTCCCCCACTCACGCAGATCCTTGGAGCAAGGTTTGATAATAGGAAAACCTGACACCCTCCCTCAGTGGCATCACCACCTCGGTCCTTCTTCACAAGCTAAGCATACTGGAAACTGGGGTGGGCAGAAACTCTAGTTTGGAAGCAAACCATCCTACCAAGTCAACCTTATATTTATCTGGTGCCGTCTGCTGCTGTCAGCTGGTACTGGTCTCGCAAGGAGGCAACTGAGGCGGAACGGGTGTATCAAGTATTTTAGCTGGAGCCCTAGGGGTGTCCCCACTTAGATGGAGGGAAAATAAACACCTCAGACAACCTGATTTTTAATTGCTGTGTTTGCCTGCTTGGATGCTTGTTAACGAGACTGGGGGTTTCTGTGGGGTGTCTTTAAACTGTTGTGCCTAAGGAGTGACTGTTTCCCTGGTCCAGAGAGGACATGTTGGACCTGATTTGTTTCCTTAGGTTCCATATCAGGTAAACTCAGCCTTGCAATTTGGCAGAAGCCAATCACGATGCCCCAAACCTCAATGCATGGGTTTGGCTATCTGTACAAAGGCTCTTTCAAAACAAAGTCATTCAGCAAGGGAAAGTGTCAGAAAGGCAGCTCTGATTTCAGACACTGCTCCATTTGGCTGGAGGGAAAGGGACAGGAGGAATTTAAAAGAGGCCCATAGAAATGAAGTAATGTGATTAAGAACATAATCCTTTCCCTGGCTCAGCCCTGTGACAGCTGGGCGTTTGGACCAGTAACCCTCAGAAACCTCATCTCACGCTTGTCTCAAAACCAGGCGGTGATATGTCTCTCCTACAGAAGCAAGATGGAAGGGCTCAAATTTATTGATCAGGACTACCAGACAGATGGGGATCTTCAATATTCCATTTAGAGTATTGTATATCCCCTGAGATGGGGAAGGGTGACCTCAATGGAGGGTTAGGGCTGAATTGATGTGCATTAAATGTGGCTGGGCAGAAAAATGTGCAGATGTCCTGGTAGTAATGGAAATGAAATTTGAGCAAATCAAGGGAGGCAGCTAATTTGCACAGGGTTTCCCAACCTCCTCAGAAAGCATGCATGTGCATGTACACATAAAAAAATCTATTGCTGTGGCTTTTTTCTTGAACCCAAACTGTCGCAGAGCTCACGACCACAGAACCAGTGTCATCTGAAGATCTTCTGTCAGGAGCACTTTCTCCTCTTTTCTTGGTAAATCTGGGTTCGGCCTAAACACTTTTCAGGGGAGCCGTGATGAGCTACAAAGTCAGAAATGTTAGCATGTGAACAGAGGAGGTTGCCCAGGAGCTATATGTGGGTCCCTTACAGTCAGTGACACCTGCTGAGGTGGCTAACAGCTTCTTCCTTCTCCCTAATCACCTTCAGAAAGAAGGCTCTCTGGAGATTCATTAACATAATCCCCAAGGCAACCCTCCATCCTGCTAGCCTGCTGTAATAATGGTCCAAATAAGAGAAACTAATGAAAGGGAAAAGTAGGTATCCACAAAACCAGAAGCCATTTTCATTGGTGGTTTCCAACCACAATAAAGGCAGATGAAGGTGACCTTGAACACAACCCTAGATCCCAGGACACCAACCTCAAAGACTTTTGGACGGGGACTCCCAGGTTCCTTTCAACACTGACAATGATGACAACTCAGCCAGGAGCACATCACTTCTTGGGTGTCATGACAACTTTCTGTGCATGCATAAGAGAGGTGAGAAAGTGGCCTGCTCTCAACCAAAGTGTTGTGCCCACTCTCTGATGTGGACACTGAATGTTTTGTATAGCTCTGCCTTGCCAGTGAAAGAGTATGAATTTTAACAGTGGAACTACCTTTTATTTTATTTTATTTTAAGTCAAAGAGGAATGGTCATACAACCAGAGAGGGTTATGGTTTCCAATTACTGAAAAGCATGATACGCAAATTTTATCACTATTTAGCATAATAATTTGCAAGCATCATCCTGTCCTTTATAACCCTCGATCTTGGTCTTAGTCTAGTGTGAGGGGCAATAGGCAAATGATCATCCCCATTTTACAGAAACTGGAATTCAGGGAGAGACCTCCTAAGACAGCGCTTAGCATGAAATGTAGTCATGTTTCACAAATGCTAGAGTTGACATCATCCCTTCAGCCTCTCAGGGACACCTCGAGTTACACAATTACCAGGCCTCACTGAAAGGGAAGAGACTCCTACAGGGTTTCCCAAGAGGGATGATCACAACAATGAAGTCCCCAAAATAAGGGCTCAGTGCACACGTTCTATTTTAAGGGCATTGTGCTCTAATATTTTTCCATAATTAAAGAACACAACTCTTCCTTCCTGCGTCTGCTGAGTCCTTTGGCCAGCCATGTTATTAAGAACCATCAACAAAGCAGAGAAAGGAAAAGCCAGAGCCAAACACGGTGACTACCCTTATAAGGGTGGACCCCACCACTTCAGACACGGTGACAGCCTCAACCCAAGCAAGGAAAAAGACAAAATCCTCAGTCTTGGCGGCTGCTTCCTCCTGTGCCCATCACACAAGGGAGTTTCAGAGGCTTAAAGGGAACCAGGCTGCATGAGGAGCAGACCAAAAACATCCTACACGTGGGAGCTTGGAGAACTTTCCCCATCTTCTTACAAAGGACAGAGGTATTTGGGAAAAGAAAAGTGGGGATGGAATGTTGACTGTCACCTCTCCGGCCCCACTGGATGATGTGAAGTTAAGTTGCTTACATGCCTAGAACAACATCTCAAGACACAGGAGTCAACATCTGTTCTCTACCTCACATTTCCCTCCTCCGCATCCGGGCCCCAAGCTCTGTGCTGTAACAGCCATAGACTAGACCTCCCAGAGGAAATAACCTAGAGCAGCACGCTCTACGGGGTAGACCAGACTGTCCTTCCTGTTGTCTGCAGGCCATGCAGCTGGACAGTCACGGGGCTAGACTTCTCCACAGCACTCTGAAGAAGCTGGGCTACTCCAGCCCTGGGCAGATGACCTAAGATCCTGCTGACAGGAAGATGAAGGTGGACATTCCTCAGATCCCACTGTTTGCTTTACACTGATTATTCAGTGTCTTGTTTACTTGCTGATAGACAATTAAAGGCCTGTTTCTAATCTATGTAAGCTTTTCTCTATATACAAACGTGCGTTGTGGTGAATAAGGAGCCTTGATTGTGATCAACTACAACCACAGTAAATGGGCATAAAACATATATGTAATCTCACCTGCACTGCAACGCTGTTTACTTAATTATGTGCTCATTAAGGGTAATGACTTTGGAAGCAATTAACTTTCCCTGATGCAAAGGGTCAGAGTCAATAGCCAGTTAATGTTGAAAAGAAAGTTATATATTTCAGAGTGTGGATCATTATGGCTGAATGCCTGCCTCCTACTTTCTTGGAGACAAGATTGTGTGTGTGTGTGTGTGTGTGTGTGTGTGTGTGTGTGTGTGTGTGTGTGTATGTGTGTGTGTTTGACAATTTGTCTGGTGAAGTTTGGTGCAGATGTCAGCTGATTTGAATCCTTATTGGTGTTTAATTTTACTTAAGAACCTAAGATTTATTCTCCTCTCTTTCACAGGGTGAAGAGAAAGCCTGTGATCACATTTCTTGCTTCAGGAGAATAGATAATGTGTTAGACGTATATGTATGAATAGAAACAGGTATATAGTCATATTTCCTCTGACTGTGTAATTTAAACAGTGTAAGTCAGTAGGGAAGGGCTGTAATTGCAGCCAAAGCAAGTGAGGTGAAAATTACTAGGTGCCGGAGCATCTGCATCTCATTTTAATTAGGTGACTATAATAGCAAGATCAAAACTTTTCCTTGTCACTCAATCTGTTGGGCGTTCTAATCAAGAAGTCAAAAGGACTATTTTGTGTCTCCATGAGTTACTCCAAAACAATCCTCTCTCTCTCCTTATCTGGCCAGAGCAACAGATGGATGTGGGTCTAGAAACATAGCTCAACATTTGTGAGTGTGTGGGGTTGAGTGGAGTGAATGTATGGGGGGTGTGTATGTGTGTATGTGTGTGTGTGTTGTCTGTGTGTGTGTGTCTGTGTGTGTATCTCTGTGTGTGTAGGTTTGTGTATATGTGTATATGTTGATTATAAATTTGAGAGTCTATGTATATGTATCTTTATGTGTCTAATGTGTGTTTGTATGTATGCATATGTTTGTATGTGTGTATTTATGATTGTGCATTTGTGTATCTTTTTTTTCTTCATCTGGTCATTTATTTCTCTTTTTTAATTGGATATTTTGTTTATTTCCATCTCAAATGTCATCTCCTTTCTCGGTTTCCCCTCCAGAATTCCCCTAGTCCATCCTCTCTCCCCCTTCTTCTACATAGGTGCTCCCCCACCCACCCACTCCTGCCTCCCCAACCTGGCATTCCCCTACAGTGGGGCATTGAGCCTCCCCAGGACCAAGAGCCTCTTCTCCCAAGGACCAGACAATGCCATCCTCTGCTACATATGTGGAGCATGGGTCCCTCCATGTGTGCTCTTTGGCTGGTAGTTTAGTCCCTGAGCACCCTGGGAGGTCTGGTTGGTTGATAGTGTTGTTTTTTTTTTTTTTTTATGGGTTGCAAGCCCCTTATATATCTTTATGTGTATAATGTGTCTGAGTGAGTGTGTGTGTGTGTTTCTGTGTGTGTGTGTGTGTGTGTGTGTGTGTGTTTCTGTGTGTGTATGTGTGTGTTTGAGTATGCATGCATTCGGGGAATGGGGTTAGGGAATATTGAGGAAAAGAAATGTTCCAAATCCCACCCCCAAAAGTTTTAAAACAATGATTCTTAATTGAGTAACTTGTCACTTTCCCTTCACAGGGTAAGACAGCTGAGAAGAAAGCCAAACCTGCTGCCTGTGGGTCACTGTTTGGGACACTTGGTCACTATGTGGGACAGTAGTCTAAATTTCTGGCCTGTTCTTTTTCTCACCTGAAAAATAGACTTAGTGACACCTCCCTGTCCACCCATAGGAGTATGCAGAAGTCAAACAAGCCAAAGGTTTAAAAGTCAAAGCCTACACCAGCTCCCTTTTTCCAGGGTTTCTACATCCCGAAATTAAATGACCGACTTCTCATCTTACTGATAAGGAAACTCTACGTAGCTCCACCCTTTTCCCTTTTTCTCCTTGCTCCAGCTTCTTATCTAAAAACAAAATCAACCAGTGGTTCCTGGCTAAGCAAGCCATGCTGCTCTGCTTAGAAGGCTAAACAGTTCTGTTTCATTGTGGCGTTCTTACCATGTGATGTCCATATGGTGGCCTAGGGGCAGAAATCCTTCAATGCACCCATTCTCAAATAGGAAGTCTAAACAAACCACCTCCCCTGTGGCCCAGGGTTCCACCACATTTAGCTTACCTGCAGCCTGTGTAGAATGCTCAGGCCTTGAGGATGAGGCCCAGGAGACCCTCCAGGGAATATTCTGTAAATTCACCCACTGCCTTTGGGCCAAGAATCTTATACTTTGTGCACCAGGTCATGATGGCCTAGTCACCTTGGCTTGACAATCCATTTTGGTGACTTGCACCTTAAAGTGATTATGTTTGCGGTTATATATCCCAAGGGCATCTTCAGTGCTGCTATGCCACAGACCTAAAGTACTTCATTTTCTTCAGCAAAATGGCCTAGATAGGAAAAAGACTCACTCCATCTCAAATGTATTTCTATCTCATATCCCAAGAGTTCATGACTTTCCTTGCAAGGGAAAAACTCTAAAGCATTATAGCAAAAATATTATTCATTATTATATCATTTTAGGGAAGAGTAACTGCAGACATAAGTGTTTGTTCAATTACATACTCTTTTCAGCAGATGTGAGGAGAAAGAGGGGAGACACAGGTTATTATCTCACTAGATGAGACCAGACTATACTAAATAATGCTAACTTCTAATGAAAGTAATTCCAGAACACAGAGGCTAGAAAAAAAATGGATAGAAATGTATTTGATTCTTATATAATCGCTCTATAGCATATGGTTCAAGGTCAGTGGGACACCTTGTCAGTCAATATGTGATCCCCAATTCCCAACTCAAGTTTTTCTAGCTGTGATAAATTCTCAATGCAAGGGGGGCGGGAGGGATGTAACTGCTGGTGGAGCATACTCAGTCACTGTAAGGACTCATCTCATGGGTGGTGGGGAACACTTTAGCCCACATTCCACGGGAAGGGGTACGCATTAGTTAAAGTTTCTAGGCCTACCTTAGGCTTTTGAAACTTCAAAGCCTACTCCCAATGATGCAGTTTTCACAAGGCCACATCTTCCAATCTATCTAAGTAGTGTCTCTTACAGATAACTAAGCATTCAAATATATGAGCCTATGAGAGCCATTCTTATTCAAACCACCACATTCTACTTCCTGGCATCTATCGGTATGGCTATTTAAGCATGTTAGGCCCAAGGAGTGGCACTATTTGAGTAGGTATGACCTTTTTGGAGTACTGTTGGACTGTAGGTGTGGGGGTCAGTATTCTGTTAGCAATCTTCAGATGAAGATGTAGAACTCTCAGCTAATCCTGCACCTGGATAGTGCCATTCTCCTACCTTGGTGATAATGGACTAAGCCTCTGAACCTGTAAGCCAGCCCCAATTAAATATTGTTCTTATAAGAGTTGCCTTGGTCATGGTGTCTGTTCACAGCAGTAAAATAGTAAGACAATTGGTTTGTAGCCATATCATAATTCAAAAGTTTCTAAGTTTCATCACAGTCTCAACAATATGTAAAAGTCAAAGTCACTTCTGAGAGTTAAGTCTTAACAGTAATATCTACAAAATTTTATACACACACACACACACACACACACATACTTCCAAGATACAATGGCACAGAATATACATTACTATTCCAAAAGGGAGGATAGAAAGTATGGTAAGGAAATACTGGAGCAAAGCAAGACCAAAAGCCAGCAGAATGAACTCTAAACTCTGCATCTCTATGTCTGATGCCAAATTGTTCTTTAGAGCTCCAGCTCTCCAACTTTGTCATCTTCAATATCCTGGAGTCTCCAACAAAACCCTGGCTTCCTTTTAACATCTTCATGTGAGGCTTCTCTGGTCATCCATGTAGGGACAATCCTGACACATGTCTGATCTCAGCAGCTTTCCTCAACTGTGGATGGAAATTCCACAACCCTTTTCTCATATTCTTGACACTAAAGCCAGAACAATCAGGTGGAGGAAGTTGCCCCACTCTCCTGCTTGCTGGGGCTGGTACATTGCCTGCTCATTTAAATACACCTGGATCAGCTCTGTTTCAGGTGTTTTTCTTCACTGCTTAAATTTCTCTTTAATTCCTTTTCACAAGTTGTACGTTTGGCTCGGTGAGGTCCTACCATAAGGTCACCACTTACTTCATTCCGTTTAGCATTAGGCTTTCCTTCAAACTTTTGATCTCTGAGTATTGGACTTAGCTCAATTATATTGCTGGTGCTCCTTTTCTCCTTAAAATGTACATTTAATATTTTTCCTTGTTCCTTTTTAATATAGACTTATATAAGAGTGGCCACCAATAACAATATGATAGATTCAATATTAGGTTGTCTTGAAATCTCCTCTGACAAAGCCATTAATCCAAAGCTCTTCAATTTGGCCTCAGGCAATTTTTGGGTGAGTGGGGGAAGAAAGCAGCCACATTCTTAACCAAATATCTGGGGGGAAAAAAGGTCTCTAGACCACTTATTAATATTCTTCTCCTCTGATTTCTCCACCTCCAGCCAGATTGTCATAATCTACATGCTCTTAGTACCACATTCCTGAGTATAAGCCATCAAGCCCTGAAAAAAAAAAAAAAAAAAAACACTCTACTGCTTTCCTAATTCAAAGTCACAAAGTTCACATCCTGCCAACACAAAACATCACCAGGCCTGTCACAATTATCTACCATTCCCTGGGACCAACTTCTGTCTTAGTCAGTGTTCTATTGCCGTGAAGATACCATGATCAAGGCAATTGTAAAAAAACATTTCATTGTGGCTTGTTTAGAGTTTCATAGCAGGAGCATGGAGACGTGCAGGCAAATATTGTGCTGAAGAAGTAGCTTGAAAGTTTTACTTCTGGATCTGCAGGTAGCAGGAAGAGAGGGTGTGGGGGGCGCCAATGGGTCTGATTTGGGCTTTTGAAACTTCAAAGCTCACCTCCAGTGACACTCTTCTTCCAACAAGGCTATGCCTACCCCACACCACCCAATTCTAAGTAGTTCCACACTCTGATGACTAAGAATTCAAATATATGAGCTTATGGGTTTGAGGGTGTGAATTCTTACTCAAACCATTTCAGGGCAGTATATCCCAGGACTGTAGTAAACAGCAAGGAAGAGGTTAAAATGTGGATTTCAGGTTGTCCTAGTCTCACTTGTGTTTCTGCGACAGAAGATAAAGAGCATCTTAGGTGAGATAAATGAGCTTATTTAACTTCCAATCTCAGTTTAGACTCTATGCTTGCAGCTGGATCAAGAATTCAAACAGCTAATAACACCATATTCACAGTCAAATACCAAGAGGTCTTATACACAGCTTTCTTTGCTCAGCACTGAGCTAGCTTTCTCTTCTCTGATGCCAAATGCAGGAAATGGTGCCTTGCACATATGGGAAGGGGTCTACCTCAAACCTACCTAATGGTATCTTGCACATATGTGAAGGGGTCTACCTCAGTTAGCAACCCAGACAATCCCTCACAAACATGCACACAGGCTAAGTCAATATGGATAACTCCTCTTAAAAAGGCTCCTCCCAGACGAGTTTAGGTTGTATCAAGTTGACAAATAAAACTAAATAGCATAGATGCTGTACTTAAAACTTAATGGTATGTATCATTAATAAAAATATGAGTAGTAAAACATTTTGATTATAGGGTCAGAAACTGTTAAACTAGGCGAACATGGCTCCTTGACATTAGCATTAGCAAAGTTTTGTTGTTGTTGCTATTTTGTTTCTTATGAAGATTAGGCAACAAAAACAAAATATGAAAGTGAAACTACATCAAAGTAAGAAGCTTCTATACATCAAAGGAATAAAACAACACAAGGAAAAGTCAATTTATAGATGAAGGATAAAATGATATTTGTAAATCATATATCTAATAGGGGCATTAATATTTAAAATATACAAAGAATTCACATTTAGTAGAGAAAAGGAAACAGCCTATCTAAAAACAGACAAAGGAATTGAATAGATCATCCAAAGGAGACACACAAGTACCCCAGTAGATGTACAAGAGGTGACCAGCTTTTTAAACACCAGAAAATGCAACTCAAAATCAAGTGAGACACATCACACCTGCTGGAATATGGACTATATTTAAAAAAGCAAACAAGTTGTATGAGAAAAGAGGGTGTCTGTAAACTGCTGGAAATGTTGGAAAGCTATTATAAGATATAATATGGAGCTTTCTCAAATTTTAGAAATAGAATTACCATAGAACCCATAAATCCCAGGTCTGAGTAGATAGATATCTGAAGGACATGAAATCAATATAATGACAAGATATCCAAGACTGGAAAGATGAAGAAAGATCAGTGCTTACCCGACAGAAGAACACTATGAAGCCATAAAAGAATCTTATTTTTTGTAACAACGTGGGTAAATTGAAAGTACATCATGTTAAGTTAAATAAGCCAGCAACAAGTTACTACAGAGTCTTACTAGTGTGGAATGTATAGAGTTGGCTCACAGAAACAAGACAGAGTGATAATTGCTAGGAATTAGGGGACAGTGAAAATAGACAAACGTGGATCAAAGGGTACAAAGAAGAATTTGTGGGGATCTAATGTGCAGCATGGCCATGGTAGATGTGTCCATTAAATTGATAAACAATGTATAACTGCTATATATATGCATTTATATTAAATGGTCATATCGTGTATCAAGTAATCATATTATACACACTGGAATAAGTTCAATATTTATCAATTAAATATATAAATAAAATATTTAATTAAAAAAGGGAGAATGGATATGTAGTAAACAGTTACCCATCAGTCACACTTTATATATGTAAAGTCATGCTAATCTTACTGTACATTGTAAAGATACAGTAACCAACCAGGACACACACTATATATAGGCTCTTAGCTTAGGCCCCTGTCCTCAGCCAGCCTTTGCTGGACTCCTTGGCTGTGATGTACTCCTGACTCTTGGAGCAACCTCTGCCTGTCAGTTTTATTGCCTATCACAAAGTTTTGCTCACCCTTGTGCCATAAACATTTCAAGAGTGATAATTTTATATTTCCCAGTTTTGCAAGCCTACAGTCTCCACTGAGCTTAGCAAATTCTAGGTGCTCAGGAATCATTTGCTAAATGGAGAGTCATTAGCAGACAGTAGGAGCTGAGCTTCCATGCACCACAGAGACACAATTACTGTTAGTCGTTGCTGTAGGTGTAATGTTAGTTGAGGCATAAATTGCACATTCACTGTTCTGGCGTTGGCCTAGGTGTTTTCTGGACAGTAGGCTACTTGATCCTCACAGGAATCCTATCAGGTAGGTAGCCTGTTTTATCTCCATTTGGCACATGCATCCACTCTAGTATAGAAACTTAACATTTTTTTTTCTCCTACACAGCAAGCTAGTGATTACTGGATCTGGAGGGTGCTTTTGGGCGACCCTGTAGCCAAGGCTTTTAGTCATCATGTCTCATTAGATGGGATGAGGACCCATTTTTAACATGATCAAGAGTAACTAGAGAAACCGAGACAGCCCTCACAATAGGAACCGGTGATTAATGACATGAGAGACAGGGGTCAGCCTAATCCCTCAGCATCACTCTTCCAACAATACGTAGTGGCAACATGCAGCCGGTCCTGCAGCTAGTCCAGATGTGCACACCCACGTCAGTCCTGCTGAGACATGTATCCTGTTCTTCAAAGGGCTTTAGCATCTGAGATAAAGGGAGTAGTTGAACTTTCAAGTGCTTCAAATAAAACAACAAAACCTTCCAACATCCTCCCATTTGACCCTCACTATATCCCCCAAGCCAGTACCCATTCAGGTCCAAAGTCATTCACAAAAACAAAATGACAAAAGAACAGGCACAGGGAGTAGAATAGGAGTCAGAGTTGACCTACAACTGTAGAGCAGGTATGTGGAGCTCTCTGACCCAGTGCCATGGCAGGCACATAAGCACATCATCTGTGGGACTAAATGTATGCGTACAGCTCTACGCAGAGAATAAGGAAGGAGTGGGGACTGAGAGGGGAACTTCATTAATGCTCTGATGTGTAAGTAATGGTAAGAATCTCTTGCAACCACCTTAGGATGCTAGTTTAAAAGCAACCCGGGCATATTGGCAGGGAGGAAGGGCAGACTCATAATTTGGAAGGGGAAAAGACAACAAGATTTGATTTCACGGCCACTCCAGCAATAATAGCATAATCTTATCCGTTTCCAGCAAATACACAATCTGAAACATTCAACCTCCCATAAAGGTATATCGCCTTCACTGTAGCAAACTGCAGATTAAGCTTTTTTTTTTTTAATGCTGTTCAAATTGCCTGTGAAGCAACCTTTTATGAGATATGATGGCTCAAACAATTTTGCAAAGAGCGGAAGACAAAGAATACATTTTTACACCAAACCAGTTTCCTAGGAAACAGAAAATTGTAATGCCATGTCTCCTAGTAGAGGTGGTTCAAGGACCAGGACTCCTCTTGTTTTCTTTTTTTCAGCAGTGTTTAACATTTGCCTTTTTCTCTCTCAGCAGTAGGAAACTAGATGAACTCAGGAGACTGAACCAGGAGCGCATGTGTCCTTCATTAACTGACTGCCTGTTCTACACAAAGGGAATAGATGTGAGCCTTCATTGCTCTCTGAAGCAACCGGAAGTAGAAAATTAAGAAAAAATTTACACCATTTTTTGTTCTACTATTAAAAAAAAATCCCTAAGCCTCAACTAAAAAATTAAGGGGGAAAAGTCAACTCATTAAAAAAAATCACATCTAAATTAATTTGCCTCCAGGTCTCTAAATATCATTTATTTTAATTTTATTTTGCTTTGGCTTTTCATCCAGCCCTGTGATGTGCCAGCATATGTAGGCTGACAGGAAGGTGCCTGAATTAGCAGACTTAGACATCTTGCAACTTTGTGTGTGAGGGGTAGCAAAGCAGAGAAGCGCAGGACGCAGGGGGAAGAGTGTGTCCCCCAAGAACCTCTTAAAGGGTAAGATGTTGGGGATGACAGCTTCCTCCATCTTAATTGCTGTGGAAAGGATATTGTAAGAAGCCTGGGGGAACATCTGGGCTGTGTGGGAAGGAGTTAAATTTGATTTTAAAAATAAATAAGGATTCAATACTTCAAGTTTCACTTATTCAAAAATCTGGGATGAAAAAAAGAAACCAAAATGATGTTTTCAAGCCTTTTTGGACTTCGTGGGGAGTGACTGAAGGATGGAGAGGCTGCAGCCTCACAGAAACCCTTGTTCTGTGAGTTTCTGGTTCATCTGCCTTGGGACTCAGAGAAGACACCAGATGGAAGGGATGGATGATGACAGTGGGCGCCCAGCTGTGTGTGAAACAGTGAGTGTGTGTGTGTGTGTGTGTGTGTGTGTGTGTGTGTGTGAGAGAGAGAGAGAGAGAGAGAGAGAGAGAGAGAGAGAGAGAGAATATGAGAGTTTTGTATGTGTGAGTATATGAAAGTGTGGTTGTGTGAGAGTCTAGGTGTGTGTGAGAGAGAAGAGAGTGCTTGTGTGAGAATGTGTGAGAGAGTATGTGTGTGTGAGTATGTGTGAGTGTGATCATGAAGGTATGTGTATGTGTATGTGTGTAAGCGAGCATATGTGAGTATGTTTGAGAATGTGTGTGTGTGAGTGTATGTGAGGGTGTGTGAAAATGATTGTGAGGGTGTGTGAGAATGTATATGAGAGACTGGCTAGAATGTCTGGCCAGCAAACCCTGGGGAGCCCCCCTTCTCCACTCTAGCATTGGGGTTACAGGTGCATGGCCGCATGTAGCTTTTACACGGGTGTTGGGAACCTGAGCTCAGGTCCTCCTGCTTATGTGGCCAGGACTTTATCTAATGAGCATCTCCCTAGCCCCTCCCACCTCTCTTCCTCTCTGGAGTTTGCATGAACAAAATACTGAGAAGAGGCATCTTGATATTGAAGACAATAGCAGGTTTTGTTTGTTTGTTTGGTTTTGCATTCATGGTATCAGAGGGAGAGAATTGGTCTGACGGCTGTTACAGTAATCAAGACACATTTAGCAACCTCCTTTATAGATGAGAAGCTATTTGTGCAGGACAACGGGCAAGCCTTTCACAAAGACAGGCACTAAGAAATGCCAAAGCAACAAAAGTTTAATGACATATGCAATGTATTCTTAAGAGTTCATGAAACCCAGGCTTTGGCTAACAGAAATAGCAGGACATGGAGATACCCCAGTTCCCATCCTACATGGTATTACTGTAGGCTAAACTGAATTTAAATTAACATAGGAAACTTCATCCAAAGATGGGTGATTCCATTTCAGGTGCAGCCTAGGAACGAGGCCATTCTCTGGGCTTTCCTTAGTCTAACAAGAGAGCAGAGGCACAGCTCAAGGTGGAAGGCTTGCCCAGCAGTGCGGGATCTTGGTAATGTGTGAATGCCCTTCAGCCCTGGCGTTGTGGACTGGAGCCCGACTCTGTTGCTGCTGTGCCCTGGAAGGCTGGTTGCCTTCTAGCCTGGACAGATTGCAGCTTACCTGCTGCCTGCATGAGGAAATGCACCGACCGCTCCCAGGTGACATCCAAGGGCACAAGAGCAAGCATACTTGGATTCTGGAGTTCATTTAACTTGAGTAGCTGGGAAAAATCACTTAAATTTTAGGTGTCTATTTCTTTATCGCAATGGGTCATTTTTCCATCTTTCCTTGCCAGGTGATCAAAGGCTACCCTCCTCGAATATTCATGGGTTCTAGCACATTCAGGGATCACTTCAGCTCTACTGAAGGTTCTGGCTATGCCTACAAAGTCACTGACTTTGTGTGTTAAGACCATTAGGCTGAACAGCAGTGCTGTAAGCAGTCTCGGGAACTGACTGTATTTAAACGTGGCATTCTATGTGGCTAACGTGACCCAATGGGTGGTCCATGTATTTTTATGCTTTATTGATAAAATTAAAATATATTTTCCCAGAATATCAGAATACCAGCTGTCAAGCAAGGGGGGGAAATAATCTCAGCCTACTAATTGTTTTCGTAGATGCGGGGATGTGGGATGCCTGAGTGGAGCGGATAGGAAATGGAATTTTAATAATACAGAGTGTTCCTCTTGGCTAAGCCTCACACACTGTTTTGATGTTAGGATCCCAAGGATTGTAGCAGAAGTCTAGTGGTCAAAGCAAACAAGTGTGTTTTCCTGAAAATGTCTGCTAGGAAAAAAAATTGAAATGGATTCATTTAGTCAGTAAACACTCTGCAGAGCATGTGCTGTTCAAGGGGATGGAGAAAAGGAACGAGTCAAAAGATGAGCGTGCCACAGTTGGCCGTGTGCTCATGTGTGACTCACAGTGGAGCTGGAGGGCGCCCCTGTACACGCCGGGGGACTACATGGAGTTTAAGCATCTTTAGGACTGGGATGATCCCTTAGTCAGTAAAAACGACTGCCAAACAAGTGTAAGTACCTGAATTTGGATCCCGGCACTGAGCAGAAGGTCAAGTGTGGCAGCATGTATGTGTAATCTCAGCACTGGGGAGGCAGAGCTGGTCTCAGGGCTTGCTGGGCAACAAGTCTTGGCAACTCTGGGTTCAGTCAGAGTCCCAAGTTCCATCCCCAGAATTCACAGTGGAAGGAGACAATTAACTCCCCAAAGTGATCTTGTCACGTCCCCACTGGCACAGTGACACACGGGTGTGCCTGCAGTCACACACGCCCCGGCATCATACACAGTTCTCTGCTCTAATATTAAATGGAATAATTAAAAACTGAGGTGGAGAGTGGTTGATGAAGACACCTCTGGCTTCAACAGATAGACACCAGCACACACGTGCACATGTACAACCATTTACACACACCATATAGATATATATGGCAACTTGGAGTTGTTCCCAACTTGTACCTTAAAAGAATTAGCCATGGAGACAGTATTTGGTTGGTGGGTATCACAGTACATTTTTCCGTTGGCTTAATACAATTCTCTGATAAATGCATTTTAAGAGAGAAAAAGGTTCTTCTGCTTCACTATTGAAGGTAATGGTAGTGCAGCTCGGTGAGAAAGCCAGGGCGATCGAAGCTTAAGGAACCGATCACTCTGGACTCAGGGAGAGACTAGCAGATGCTCCTGCTCAGAAAGTGTGGCCTTGTTGAAGGAGGCTTGTCACTGGGGGTGGACTTTGAAGTTTCAAAAGCTCTCACTATTCCCAGTGAGAGCTCTTCCGGTCCTCCACCCTCGTCACCTGAGGCTTGTGTATCAGAGGTGCGCTCTCAGCTACTGCTAGCACCGTGCCTGCCTGCACACTGGCATGCTCCTCCCCACGATGGTCATGGACTCTAGCCCTCTGGGAACCATGAGCCCCAAAGGAAATGCTTTCTTCTCTCAGTTGCCTTGGTCAGGGTGTTTCGTCCCAGCAAGGGAAAAGTAATCCAGACAGGGAATAGCACAGTGTACCTACAGAGTGAGTCTTCCCACCTCAACTGATCTAAATAACCTTCACAATCATGCCTGACAGTGGAAGCTCCCTTCTAGACCAATGAGCAATCAAGAAAATACACCATAGACTAATCTAACTGAGGCAGTTCCTCAGTGGGGGTGCCTTCTCCCAGCTACATCCAGATAGCCACCAAGATTAGCCTTCATGGTGGCTTAGGAGCATCCCCTACAAAAGAACACGTGTTCTTGCTCTTGTGCTCTTGCAGCCTTGCTCTCCCACCCCTAATCCTCCTCTCCCCTTTCCCTTCCCTCTTCTCCCTCCACATGCTCACGGCCGGCCTCTACTTCTCTATTCCCTCCCCCTGCCTCTACTACCCTCTTAACTATCCCATGACCTGAATAAACTCTATTCTGTATTATACCGTTGTGTGGCTGGTCCCTCAGGGGGAAGGGATTCCCAACATGGACCCCCAGAGGCAGCTCCTTTGCCTCCAGGCCTCGCCGCACCTCCATGGGCCATATGCCCCCCACTCTCTTCATCCTTCCCCTAACATTGATGCCGAGGCTCGGAATGTCATCTTTTCACAACATTGGTACCCTGTGACTTTTCCTTTCAGTGACTTTTCCTTTCATTGGTGCCCCGTCATCTTTTCCTTACATTGGTGCCCCATGTGAGGAGATTAGATTTCCTCATGACCAGATAATATCTTTCCTTTCCTTGACTTTTAAAAACCTTGGATTGGTGCCCGCACAACTCAAGAAAATGCAGGTTCGAATCCCAACGCTCACTAGCCCAAGACCTGGTAAGCTCCCTCCCCACATTGGTCAGACTAAGCATCCATGAGGTCCCAGGGAAGTGTTTCTGAACTACCCCTGAGGACAGATGCTTTTACTGACCCTCATTCTAGGACTTTGGCCCTTGGGAACCCCCCCACCTTTTTACTAGACCCAGGCCAGGCCTGGATCTCATTCTGGAGCACCGCCTCTGAGGAGCACTGCCTCTGATTTAGTTCCATTGTTGACTCTCACCCATGGGCTGCCTCCATGGAGCACAGCCTCCGAGTTTAGCGCCCCCATGGCAGCTATACCTACCCTCACCCATGGGCTAGTCTTCACCGCCTTTGTCCCTATTTCCCGGGATGCTTTAGTTTAATTTACAGTGATCAAAAACCAATAAACTGCACTCCCTCCTTAGCTATCTGTTCTGTGTGAAGAGCGGGTCTGGCCCTGCCCTTAGCCTCTGCTTGGGACTGTTTGCTAGACCTAGCTGTTCCCATCCTGCCTGTGCTTTCTCCATCCCCATCTCTGTCCCAGACTCTTTCTGTCAGCCGAGAGCCAATGGGGCAGGCATCTGGTCTGGGACACACCTGCAAGAGCCAAGGGAGGGCTCTAACTACTCCCAGGGCCGGTGGAGATGGTGGCAATTGGGTTTCTGCAGGGACCCTGGCCCTGCTGGCAGTCCCTAGGGAAACCATGAAAACAGGCCTCCTTGTAAGCAGCCGCCTGCCTAGCAGATCGGACACATGGTTCCCCCACCATAGTGGCAGCACAGGTACTGCCGCGCCCACCGAGGGGCAGCGTGGAGCACCCCCTGGCAGGAACTTCTAGCCTTGCCCTGCTGCCACAGTACCAAACCCCCTCCCTGTATGTGAGTGCCTCCAGTGCCCCAACTGCACTTTCTCACCTGTGTGCAGTAGTGCCTGTCTCAAACATGTTTTATTTCCCTTTATTATTTTCAATCTTATTCTGCCTGCTAGATTAAAGTTTTATTTATTCTGAGCCAGATTTCTGACTGCATTGGCAGCTAAGGTAACTGCAGCTTAACAACTGAAAGAAAGAGATTTCTGTTTTCTAACAAGTAGCTCGGTTACTTTCTTACGTAAGCTCTGGTTCCATTAATGCTTCATGTTTCCTCTTGCTAAACTTCCTTTTCCACTACGTATAATTCTTGCTCCTTCTGTGCCATAAAGGCTCATCTTTAAAAAGTTTATGTTGTTAACTCATGTTGTTATCTCTTACCCAATCAGATCTACCTCCAATGGACCAAATAAGACTCCACCCAGATAAGTACATTTGCCTAAAGTTCACTACCTATTCTAAAGGGTGAGATTCCTCTAGATTTCAAATGTGGGTTTCAAATGTACATCTAAGAATTTTTCTTTCTTTTCATGACTATAGCTCTCACCTTGTAGGCCACTGAGATAGTTAAGCCAAAAGCCACAGGGTTTCACCTTTCCTGATACTAGATCATGGCTAAGATTTCCACACAAACATCGGCAAATTGGTAGAGATTGTCACTTCAGTTGGCAGAGAGAATCCCCGATTTCCCAAACAAGCCCTGGCCAGCCTTTGTGGGCAAAGAGGGTTAATTCTCTATAGCCACAGTTTTGAGATAGACATTGACCATTGAGAAGGTCCCGTCGGGAGTGCCCTTCACTTTTTCCCTTCCCCCAGGGCTCTAGCAGCCGGTTCACTCAGCCGAAGACCAGGCCTGGCAAGGGCACTCTCTGCCAGATCCGGGATCTGGTGATGCCACCAGGAGTCCGAGTGACAACTCACAACCCCTGCGCATAGGTGAAACTTTCCTACCAAGTTTTAGCCACTGGGACACTGGTTTGGATAGCTCCGTAGCCCCTCCCTGTACCTTCCCAATGTACAACTCAATGTCTCAAAACATGTCGCCAGGATCCCCACTGGGATGTCTCCTGAAAAATTTTCAAATCTCTAACACTGACACCTCAGCTAAAGACATCTAAATTGATACAACTCTCTAGATAATGACTCAAAATGGCACCCTAGACTCATTAATTTTATGAGACCTTCACTCATACTGCCAAAGTTCTGGTAAATGAAAAGAGGTTCCCTATGTATAGGCATTTATCTATCTCTGCTCTAATCCTTCTCTGTGTTCTTGTAGCCCCACCCACCTCCTTTTAGCAATGAGGGAATAAAGCAGATGACACCACAGCTCTCGATTCATCCAATGAGCCATCCTCTCTTCGCCGCAAAATCCAAAGCTCTACCTCACCTTCTACTCATGCTACTCTAAGCTTTTCAAAACTCTCCTCCACAGCCAGACTCACATGTGGACGTGGACACGCCACCCGGCCTCAAGCACCACTGCTGGTGCCCCTTTCCTCCCTTTCTGTCCTCTTCTGCGCCGCAATCTTATAGTCTGATGTTCCATGCTTTACTATGAGTCTCACTAATAATTTACTTACTGAAGAAAGCCAGTGACTTTGGGAGCAGAAAAAATGCATGCAGACGAGATCCATCAAACAGATAGACACTAACTTAGACCCTTAAAACCCAAAAGGTAAACAACTTCTAATGACCTATTTCTTTTCCCAGAGCTACCCTGACATAAGAGCCTAGCTTAAAAGCTTGAGAGGGGAACCCTAACTCCACAGGCAGAAGTCTTGGTGCTGGCCTTTAAAGTGTACCATGGGAAAGGTAAAAAGGCTCACAAATACCATATGCTGGCAAAGGCTTCCCCACCAGCCCCAGCCACTGCTACACCACCGGGCCCCTGCTACAGATGTGGGCGAAAGCTTGTTCCAGCCCTCACAAGCCAAGGGGCCATGTCCTAAGTGTGATCCAGAAGAACATTGGGCTGTCGATTGCCCTGTGTCACACAAGACAGAGGAACATCACACCCAAATAACCCTCCAGCCTTCTAGACTTGGCTATGGACAACTGAAGAGCCCAGGCTCCCTTGACCTGACCACTGCCATCATGAACAGGAAGCCAGGGTTTGCTATCATGGTATATGAGCAGCCCATCTCCTTCCCCTTGGACACTGGGGCCACTTACTCAGTCCTGATGGAGTTTTGGGGACCCACTTCTTTCTCCCATTTTCATATTGGACACCTTTACCTTCCTCACCACTCACTAGACCCTACCACTTACTTACATTTTTAGGGGTATACCTCTCAGTCATCCCTTTTTGGTAGTGCCAACATGTCCTGTCCCCTTATTGGGAAAGAGATCTTCTAGCTAAGTTGGGAGCCTCTATTTCCTTTGCCCCCCCCATTTGCCTAAACCCAAGCTTGCTAGCAACCCCTCTGCTTCTTCTAGCCAGTCAACCTAACACAAACATGTTTCCTTTACCAGCTTCTCAGTACACCCTCGAGTCTGTTGCTAAACATTATTCTTCTGTTGTCATCCAATTACTAGACCCTACCAGGCCCCTTTTAAGGTAGTTCTCGAGACGCCTTCAGCTCTTTTTCCACATACAAGATCCATGAGACCCCAGGTAGGAGACAGAAGTTGTTGGTAAGCTCTACTGTAAAAAATCAACCAGGGTCCCCATTAGGTACTCTCAACATTCAGCTGCCCTGACTCTGACATTGCCATGACTCCACACCTTCCCTCTATCCCTCTTCATGGCATGGCAAACTGTTCTAAGACATCAAGACATATTCTGTAGTAATTTGCTCCAAATCTTATCAATCCTCTGTCTACCTCAATGATAGAAACAGAAACTTTCTAACCAACTTATTAATTAGTTCCTGTTACAGGATTACCAGCCACTGTCCATAGAGGAGCCTGATGTGAACATCTGCCAGGTGGATCCTGATGGTGGTGAAAGCCAGCTGCACCCCCGTACGATGACGCCCCAAGACAGCAGGAAGTAGTCAATGAGACTCGACGCCCTATTCCCCTTTCACCATCGGCCTCCCCCTCCCTTTTTTTCTCCTTTTTATAAGAAAAGGGGAGGAATGGCAACATTAGGACTGCTCCTGAAAAATCTTTCTTTCTTCCAAACCAAATGTACTTAATCTCTACCTATAATGTATACATATGTGTGTTCCAGCATCTTGTCAAGTCCAGGCGCTCACATCTAGAACAGCTCCAGAGAAGCAACCTACAGATGCTTCAGCCTTCTCTCACAGACACAGATGCTTTTACTGGACCTGTTACTTCTGACCTATCCTCAGATGGTTCCACAGACCCTGGACAACAAGGAAACAGCCAACTCTTAAGACTGGACAAACATCCCTACCCCCACTTTTCTGGACTCTCTAAAAACATCTCCCCAAACCAGCATGAAGTTGTCAAGAGATCACAACAACCCTATTCCTGGTCCACCATCACCTCTAATTTTTCTTTTTTAATTAAACAAAAATGGGGGAATGTTGGGATTCTGTAAACCCCACCCCTCAGTTACCTAGCAACAGCCAGGTATACCCCACCCCTCAATTACCCAGCAGTGGCCAGGTATGCTCTGCCCCAGTGACCTGACACTATAAAAGGAGCTGCTTGACCCCTCCTCTCTCTCTTGCTCTTGTGCTCTTGCAGCCTTGCTCTCCCACCCCTACACCTCCTCTTCCCTTCCCTTCCCCCCTCTCCCTCCACATGCTCATGGCCGGCCTCTACTCCTCTACTTCCCTCTCTCTCTCTCTCTCTGCCTCTACTGCCCTCTTAACTCTCCCATGACCTGAATAAACTCTATTCTGTAAAAAAACAAAACAAAAAACAAAAAAAAAAAAAGAACATATGTAGAAAAAGTGAAGCTCTAGGCACTATGAATGTGTCTCCTGTAAGAATAGGTCTAAGAGTTTCTTCAGCTGTAAGGCTTCTGAAGTCAGTTCAAATTATTTAGTCTCTGTTTACACATAATAATTTTCCTCTGAGCAACCTCCTCACAGAGGAACACACACACACACATGCACACCAATAACTACTGATAGACATATGACTTGTACCCATAAATTCTTTGTCTTTTTCATAAGCATAAGCTCTGTCTCTCTACCAACCATTTATTGTAAAACATTGTATTATTCAAATACCCAAGGCAATAGTAATATTATATGTCATAATATTATATTTCTATGAATATACATACAGCATCATGTATTTAGCATCATGTAAATATTAACTTAAAGGCTTTCAAATGCCCTTATACTTATTTCATGGGTTTCTACAGTTAAGGTTACTATGAGAAAGCCTATGTTTATTTCAATAGTAATACTTATTTCTGGAATATGGTTTTGTAGTTTACAGTAATATTGATAACAAGTAGAATTACTCTTCTCTTGTCTGATGTCTAATGCTGGGCCACTATCTCTGGCCAGCCTTGTGGGTAAAAAGGTTTATTGTTTTACTTTTCTCATTCATTGTTAATCAAGAAAGGCAACTTTACACTCACTTAGAGAAACAAAAGAAGAATCTTCCCTCTCTTTTTTCTTCATTGACTTTCTCTATTTTTTTCAGTATCCAACATAGATTAATTCTATTAAAAAGGGAAGATGATCTTTAAGTTCTAGCTACATAGCTAGCTAACAAGCAGAACTAACTGAGAATCATGGTTCATATCTGGAATGTCCATGCAAAAACCATGTGAGTTTCCAGCTTGTGATAAAATGTCGCAGCACACGCGGGGTATCTTTTCTCACAAGAGTTTTTCTTCTTTTTTTAAATCTCAGTTTTATACAAGTTTGTAATTGTCCCATTTTTTTCCATGCATGCATGTTGTTCTAACCCTGTGTGTTTTGAGTCTCTTTCCCACTGGCGTGTAATACCAGTGACATTAGTGACATTGACCTCTTCCATCACCCCAGCTGAGCTACAACTCCCTTTTCCAGAATCCTCTTCTCTGTGTGGTTCCAGGAAGAAACAGTTCAGGAAAAATCTGGAAGTTGGTCACGGCACAGCTGTGCTTTGAAGGTCACCATGGGGTGCAAGGTGCCGAGCCAGCTCCTATGGGCTTCTGGCTGGGACGGCACCCAGGCCTGCTGCTCCTTGTCTGGGTACTAAGCCTACTGCACACTGGCATCTGTGTCACACAGCATTGCCAACAGCTCCCCCACAGCCTCAGGGTGGAGCGTGAGAGAACCACTTTTCTCTGTTTCTCCCAATGTCCTCTTCTCCCAGTTCCAGGTCCAGGTTACTGACGGTGGTCCAGACTCATCTCCTGATGGTGGTCCAGACTCATCTCCGCTGGCTCAGACCCTAACACCATTTCCTTAAGATCTCAGTGCTGAGCGAGGCCCACCTCCCGTACTCAGTTCCTTATGTCATGGTTTCTTAAACCTTATTGTTACTGACATGGGAGACAGTGGCTCTTTGTTGTGCCAAGGACCCTGTGCATCAGAAAACATTAGTAACATCCTGTCATCTCTGCTCATTACGTTCATCCAAGTTGTGACTACAAAAATACTGTCCGGGACGCACGTTCAAATGACCCCTGGGGATAAAATCATCCCTGCTGGACACTTCTGCTCTGTCTTACTGAGAACGGTTTTGTTCCTGTGCATGAGCCCTAAAGGAGATTGTCAGGTATATTATATAATTTTTAAAGACTTTCTAAGATCTTTTTTTCCTTCGTAGTCTATCTACTGATCAATCCGCACATTTACGTCAATACTGTGCTTTTAAAAACTGTAGTGATTTACAAGATAGTAAGTACAAGCTCCCATGTTCTTTCTTTTGATCATCTTGGATTTGCTGTATATTTACCCACCTGCATGGCAGCATCTCCCTTAAGCCAGTCTATAAAGAAAAATAGTTTTTAAATTCAAGTTAAGGATCCACTTGAAACTGTCTATAGAATTGTGCGGCCAGAAATGGCATGTTGACGGTCACGCTGCTTCTTATTATTTTTCTATTTGTCCTGCCTTTTTTGAGCATCCTATCTAAGAGTCTTAAAGTATCTGGCAGGCATTGGGGCATTATGTATCCACAGCATAGGAACCCTTACTGTATACACAGAACTACATCCCGACATTTGCAGGAGACCCTGAAAGGGGCACAAGCAAATATTCTCTTCCTGGATCTCATCTGCACTGATATAAAGAGAAACAAACTCTGTCAGCTCCTAAATGTGACCCAGAATTCAGGGTGTACATCTACGGCAGGGAGGGGGAGGGGGGCAGGAAGAAGGCACAGCTTATGACAGGGAGAAGCTGCCTGCCGTAGCAGGCAGGGAGCATCATTAGAGTACCATATCCCATGTTCACCTCATTTATTATTTATATCCCACCTGCTTCCAAAAGGATGTCACACAGCTTTCACTGGAAAGGGGTGGGTATGAAAGACACAGTGGGCTCTCAAACTGCTGTCAGAAGGCAAAAGGCAAGACAGAGATGAAGTGCTGTAGGGAAGGAGGATTTCTACAGGATAATCACTCCAGCTTACCTGAAAATCTCCATCACACATACCTCTGCCACACAGAGAGGGACACACGCACACACACACACACACAGAGGGGGGCAGACAGACAGACAGACAGACAGATAGACAGAGGCAGACAGAGACATAGACAGAAACAGACAAAGCGTTCACAGCTTTGTGAATACACAGCTTCCTTTAGCTAGCCAGTCATCAGGAATAGCATAATCATCCTCCCGAGGAAATGCTTTGGTCAGCAGAGAGCTGGACAAGAGCATAAGGTCTAAGTCCTTTGCAAAACATTCAAACCTATAGACCCTGTGCCTGGTTTGGTCTGGTTTGGGGCTTGGGGTTTATTTTGCTGTTGTTTGTTTGTTTGATCATTTGTTTTTAAGCTACCAGCCTCTTCTGGTGCCCAAGGAAAAATTATCCTTCCAGAACTATTCATTTTATCCATTATCTACATGCATGCCACACTTGGTGGCGAAATTTTGACCAGTGAGACTGAGAACCCAGCACTACCTTTCATGGAACTCTCAGTCAACTGATGAATGTAAACATGAGCAAAGAATTGGAATTAGCTCTGATGCTGTTCCAGGGGAAGGTGGAAGGTGGTGTCACTGCATGGCCCAGGCCCAGGAACCCTGACTGGGTGGTGAGCGAATGGGGATATACACTGAAGAAACTACCGACACGCAAAAGTGGGGGGTCAAGTGATGGAGAAGCCACAGTGTGCAGAAGCTCTGTGTGTTTGTTATATACAGTTGAAGAGGGAGGAGGGATCCTCTGAACAGAGAGACGGGGCAAAAAGCTGAACAAGGAGGCAGGTTCTCCTAATCCTGGTTGGACTGGTCTCTATAAGGGAGTAGTCTTCAAACTGTAACTATCCAAGGGGAATACGGCAACAGCAGACACTTCCTGTATCATTCTCCAACCTAAGACTTTACTGTCCCTCACAGCCTCAACCAAGAAAGGCTTTGCTATCATCCCATGGGAGTCCTGGATGTACTGTTGTCCCTGACATGACAGTATCCATGTCATCAAAACACATGTACTCAGGACTTCACTCCTTCCCTACAGAGGGATGTCAGGAGTTCATTTGGAAGATGCCTATGCACAGGAGACCCGAATGGAGCCAGAGGATTCCATTTGTGCAAAGAAAGCACAGATCTGTGTGGCCAGTTTAGAAGGGGAGGTGGAAAAGATGGTTTTATGGGGTGTAGAGTACATTTCCATGAAGGCCTGAGACATGGGTACAGTTAGTAATGAAGGCCTTATTATGCAAAGTTGGCTACCTGACCTTTGGTACAGGAACCATCAAAGTTGTTGGGTTTTTCATTAATTTTTAATTTCTTTAATTCAAGGAGTGTTGAATTCAGGGCCTAGATGTGTGTATTTAGTTTAAATTCAAGCGGCTCAGCTCTGGCATCAATTCCCATCACAACAGAAATGGGACATGGTGTCCTATGCCTGTGATCCCAGCATTCTGGAGATGGAGGCAGGAGATCAGACAGTTGAGGTCATCCTAGACTACATAAATAGTTCATAGTTCGAGGCCAGCCTAGGATACATAAGGCCTAGTCTCAAAACAAATGGCCTAACAAAGCAAGGAAAAACCCTCAAATCCATAGCCAGAAGGCCCATCTAGAGAATCAAAGTCGTCAAAAAAAAAAAAAAAATTCCTTACCCGGAGCAAACTAGGCTTCACCAAGGCTTTCTACGTGAATTAGATGTTCTTCCTCAGAGCTAAACTGCATGTCCTTCCTCATCCTTAAGCAGATAATGAGAGACTTTGCACAGCAGCATGCCTTAAACACAGCCAAGACAAGAAATAAAGTCAGCAGCAGGGGGCTGCATCCAAGAATAAATCTAGGAGTTTGAGGAAGGGGGAAAAAAAAAGAAGAAAGAAGAAAAGCCACATCTGTGAGTCATCTAAAAATACATTCTGTAATGAAGGAGGCACAGGTACTTTCTGTCTCTGTGTAGTTAGAGAATAAAATGTGGCCTGCTCCCATTAATGCTAGTGATAAATGCAGGAATACGAAGCCAAGGGCAACACAGTTGAATTGGGGGCAAGAGCTCAGAATAGAATGGGTACCAATGACAGGGAGTTGAGGTAAAGCCCAAGAGTTTAGGACAGAGGTGTGCATAAGAAATATACCTATTCTAAATGTCTGAGGCGGGATAAGACTGAGGGAAGGGTCACAGCAGCAGCTCTGTTCTCCAACTCTACAGAAAGAAAGATGGATCCACCAACCTTGCTTATTCTCAGACAATCGCTCGTCTCTTTCAGCATCAGCCTCTGCAGGTCTCCATGGGATCTGGCATCCCTCACTGGTCCGTGGGCTCCGACATCCCTCATTGGTCTGCTTATATAAAAGCCTGCTCACTGCTTGTGTCCAAAGCTGAGTAAATCCAGTAGAAAAGGAAATATTTTTATAAGCTTGAACACAGCACACAGACAAGATTTACAATACTAGGCTGAAGAAGGCTTGGGATACAATCCAGGCCCCTTAAAAAATTGTTTTAAGATGACTGTGTCCTCCACTTTGGGGCTCACCAACAAAAGAGCATACACAGGCTGGACCTAGGCCTCCCCACACACATATGTAACAGATGTGTGCTTGGTCTTCATAAGGGTCCCCCAACAACTGGAGCAGGGTCTTACCCTGACTCTGTTGCCTGCCAGTGATCCTGCTCCCCTAACTGGGCTGCTTTGTCTGACCTCACTGGAAGAGGATGTGCCTAGTCCTGGAGTGACTTGAGGTACCAAGGTGGGTTGGTACCCAAGGGGGACCTCCCTCCTTTCAGAGGGGTTGGGTGAGAGGAGACTAGGAGGAGAGGAGACCTGTGATTGGGACATAAAGTGAATAAATAAACAAACAAACAAACAAATAAATAAATGGAAAAAGTTGAGAGTTGGTATATATACATATTTAAATTAAAATTTTATGATAAAAAATAAACGACCTGAAAATAATAAATGAGGCAATTTAGAAATAAGATGATTGCGTTCTCATGATGCAGGCACTGAGCATCAGCTGTGACCTGCTGCTTGATATTGAAGGTCTTCTCATATGTCTGTGTGGCCATTCTTGTGGCAATGATTTGTTCTTCCTGTATGGACCAGTCTTTCACAGTCTCTCATGGTTTTCAAGACTCCCTTACAGATGGCTCTCAGGCCAGGGTTATCTATGGTCCCTGATTACTCAGATTTCCCAAAGTCCCTTCTATAGATGTGTCCTCAGAAATTCAACCTCAGCTAGCAAAATCCAGATCCAGTAGGAGTAGTGAATTCCCATCTTCCAGCCCTTTGAAAGCTGAGGTAGGGGGATCCTGAGTTCAGAGGCAGCTGTGTAATGTGTTCTTTTCTCGGAAAGAAAAAGATTGGTGAGAAAGAAGAGAAAAGAAATAAGGAAGGAGGAAGTGGGTGAGGGAGTGAGGGGGACCTGACACACAGCAATGTTTCCACACCAGCAAGCCATTCACCTTATGTTCAGAAGGGCTGCCCAACCAGCAGTGTGATTCTGTTCTCCTTCTGCTCCCACCTCTATCCTGACACTACACACTGGAGCTGATCACAGTGTTGGCAAGGCACTGTATTCTGTCCGCATAGTGAGGAAAATACTGGAAGGCCCAGGAGGGAAAGTGTCTCGCTCTTCCTCATGGGAAGGCACTGACCCTTGACTGTTCCCCTCTTATTCAAAAGGGCAGAACCAAGACTCAGTGTGTTGTGTGAAAGCATCGCGAACCTAGTAAAACCCCATTTTAATACCCCACGCTTCCAGTCTTGCCATGTGAGATTAATATCTATACATAAATTCCTCACTGCTATTTTAGAAGTTTGTTTTCATAAAGCAGGCCTTCCAAACTGCATAAGCAAGGGGCTCCACAAAGCTTGGCTATCTCCCCAAATGCACTGCAAACAAAGGAAAGAAAAATAAAAAGAGGGACTGCAAAGGTGTGAACTCTCTGAACAAAATTAAAAGTATGATTTCAACTTTCACATCAGAGGAAATTCATAGTTTGGGTGGGGAGGTCTTTGGACCTTTTTATTACATATGGGGATATCTCATCATTTAATGGGAGGGGCTTATGGAAGGCAACAATATGCCTACATTGCCTCAGACCTCCTCGGACTTGGGAAACTGCTGTAGATTTCTCCTAGCATCCCAGTGGGAAGGGCTGGGTGCTGCTGCCAATGGATCAGGAAACAGGTGCTTCCTCTTTGAAAGGACCACTTCCCTGTCTTCCTCAGAAGGAGCCACTGTGAACTCAGCAGGACACTCTACTGGAGGGACAAGAAGGCAGACACAGTTGACAAGCCGGATGGAAGGGATTTATTTAGCTAACTTTGGCTTCTTGCCCTGGATGAGAGTTGAGGCAGAAGAACAAAGCCTGGGTAGAGGCCTTCAGGGGACATCCCATATACACAAAGCTTTGTTCTTGCCCAGAGCAGGTGCTACTCTATCTCCATGCTGTGACTATAGAAATTGAAGAAAAAAAAAAGCTCTCTTAAATTATTAGTCATCACATGGGACCATGTCACTGAACTGGGGACTTGCAAGAATTTTAGCAACAATACAAAGTATTTGGATATAGTGACAAGAAAAAAAAAAAAAAGAGGGAGAGAGAATCCAAAACCCAAAACAGTGAGTGTGGAATGTTTCTGGCAATGCTTGCCCATGTTGCGTGGGGTGATCTCACTGTAGTGTTGGTTCTGAAAGCAGGAAATGGGCACTTTTCACGGCATGTGCTGACAGCCACCAGGTGACACCAAACAACTCTAGTAATCATCAGCTCACATTTCAGACTGTGTCTTATACCTTGCAAGGGTTTACTATACATGTTGTTTTCTGCTCTTATGGAAACATGATTGTTTAGTTATGCAAAGCAAATATTTTTTCCCCTACTGCCATTCCACAACATCCACATACTGAATCAGTCTATTGCTGATTATATTGTGTTAGCATGTCTGAATTGTAAAAATGCTACTTGCACATCTTTGATCCCAGCCCCTGGGAGGCAGAGGCAGTGCTATCTCTGAGTTCAAGGCCAGCCTGGTCTACAGAGCTAGTTCTAGGATAGCCAGAACTACACACACACACACACAAAAAAAAAAAACCTGTCTCAAACAAACAAGCAAAACAAAAACAAAACAAAAAAAAAGTGCTGCTTGGTGTGTTTACCTGAGTTTCATTTAAAAATTCTTCAGTGAGTTTTATCTTAGGATTAAGTTATAGAATTTGAGCACTTTTTGAACTAGCCCTAAATGTTCTTCCATTTTATAAATCCACACTTATGGAATGCAGGTTCCCAGCATGAAACTAAGCTATCCACCGACTCTAAAACACAGTGAGGAACCTCTGTATTCTGCAGTATCAACTATCCAGCCAGGATTTAGGTTTTTATGTATTAATAAACAAGCATGCACACCTCATCCTTATACAAATTTGTTTTTCTCTTTAATCAAGGACGGGATTGTATGAGTACCAAAGAATTGTCTTAAAATAAATTTCTTTCTAATTTCTTATGTGTCGGTGTTTGATTTGTAGATCTGTTTTACTTGACTAAATACAGGAAGTAAGGTAAACAATTTCTTGGGGGTGAAGAAAAGAGGCCAGCTGGAGAAACCTCAGTTGTCAGTGGACACAGCCTGGTGTCTGACACCCAGGCTTGGAGAGCAGAAGATTATAGTTCACACACACACCTCTGCAGCCCTTTCCTAGGTGAGGATAGTGATGGCTGAACTTGTCCCAGGCTTTTCAAGGACTCCCAAGTCTCCAAATGCTCTTTCCCAGTTCCTTAGTCCAATCTATCCTGACATAGAGCATCCCAGGAAGGCCAAGCTCACAGGCCCTTTGAGAGGGAAGTTTGAGGTGGTACAAATCTACAGCAGTTTCCCAAGTCGGAGGGGTCTGCAGCAATGTAGGCATATTGTTGCTTTCTGTAGGCCCTTCTTTAGATGATAAGATATCCCCATGTGTAATAAAAAGGTCCAGAGACCCCCCCCCCAGACTATGAATTTCCTCTAATGTGAAAGTTCAAATCATACTTTTAATTTTATTCAGACAGCTTATATCTTTGCAGTCCCTCTTTTTATTTTTCTTTCCTTTGTTTGCAGTGCATTTGTGGAAACAGCCAAGCTTTGTGGAGCCCCTTGCTTATGCAGTTTGGAAGTCCTGCTTCATGACAAACTCCTTCTAAAGTAGCAGTATGAAATTATCTATAGATATTAATCTCACATAGCAAGACTAGAAGCATGGGGAATTGAAATGGGGATTTACTGGGTTCACAATGCTTTCACATGACACATTAAGTTCTGGTTCTGCCCTTCTGAACAGGAGAGAAACAGTCAAGAGTGGGTGGTCTCCCTTGGCCTCTGCTTTTCTTTGCTGGCTGTAAAGCAAAGAGCAGCAGGTCCTGTCTCATGGTTGGCAAGAATCCACTTTAGTGTCTCCACCACTGACATCGGCTCAGGCAACCTTATGACTTCTTAAGAGTAAACCAACACATCCAACAATAACCCATTTTCTTTTGAAGTGAAGACCATTTGAGGTTTTTTTATTTTGGTTTGGGTTTTTTTTTTTTTTTTTTTTTTTTTTTTTTTTTTTTTTTTTTTTCTGTTGACGATGGTTTGACTCTCCTCAGAAGAACAATAATCCTGACTCTAGTCCCTCAAAGGAAACAGTGTTGCCTCTAAGCAGCTTCCCTCTAATATAAAATCCTTTGTTGTCTAATTAAAGATGGAGAGGCTTCAGTACATGATATCACAGGTTGTTTCCAGGACTTAGCAAAAGAATAAAGTTCTATCCCTGCTTAGTGCCAGTGACTGACTGGTGTTCTGATGCTTCCCTGAGCTGTCACCTTCTCTGCAAGATTATGGATCATGAAAGCTATAAGGTAGCTATGGGCAATTAGCAGAATAATGCTCTATTAATTCAGAGGCATGCAACTAAAGCATTCATTTCTCTAGTGTGTATCTGCAGGTCATCTGGACATGAGCTGATCCAGGCTGGGCTCCAGCAGATTAGAGTCCTAGCTCCAGGCTGAGTCCTGATCCACCCCACGTGTCTTTCAACCTCTGTACATCAGCAGCTTCCTGACGCATGGAGACATGTCATCCTCGTGACAAGAAGGGTCACAAGAACACAGTTTAAGACCCTACTTATGACTCCGCAAACACCTCAGAGGCTGGAGTAGGTCCGGCCAAGCTAGACAAGCTCAAATAGAATTAAATTGCAAAACATATATATATGATGACAAAATGATGACATCGATCTAGAGCCCGAGATGGCAGCTGCTGGTGCTGTGTTTTGCTCTTCTCTAGCTACTCATGGCTACTGAGGAAGAAAGAAGGCGAATACATTAAAATTTTATTTTAATTCAGGCTTCTTCCAAGGACCAATAGTAAAGACGTTATGCTTGAAGTAATAGTTTCAACGCAGTGCTCTGTTGCCTTCATTATTAGGCTGTAGTTTAGCTATTTGCTTATCCCCCCAAGTTTTTTAGGCATTTAAACTAGTAGTGGACTGTGTGATTCATACTACGCCACCCTGAAGATTATGCTATAATAAAACCAGGAGCTACTTTCAAGAGCAATATAAAATACATATGTCTGAGGTGATATCTCACATTTATCTTGGCCTGTGTTCACGCAAAAGGTAAATATGGTAGAAGGTGATACCGGAGACTGGTTGTAAATCCCTTAGCATCTTATTTTAGATCAGGAAGAATACTCTTAGGAAGAACAAAACAGAAGGCAAGTGTTTGGATCTGATATTAGATCAGTCGGTGCTGAATAAATATTTGTCAGAAGAATGAATTCATCAACCACAGTTTCCCACCTGTGTTGAGCAGCTAGCTGCACAGCACTAGATACACAAGTACCTGAACCTTGAAAGAGGTTATTAGGATTCTTCAAACCACAAATACTCTTCCAGTCAAAGAAAAACGTTGCTTCTGAGGTTGACTCCACCTGGCCTTCCTCCTTCTCCTGAAGTTCATCATACCAAATACAATGTCATGAAGCAGTTCCTGTTCTGCATGCTCCTTCCCAGTATGATCCCCTTTGGGGCACAGAACAACTCTTCGAGGTAAGGAGGTAAGGGAGGGCCTGATAGAGTTTCCCACAGCCTAGGGTTTCAGTCCTTGGAAGATTAGCCTCAGCACTGATTATCTAAAGGAGAGAACCCGTAGATTCACATTATTGGTTCACTCACAAAGTGTACACTCCTTAGTTGATGCCCTAATGGTCTAGCAATGGTCATGGCAAGATTCAAAACACCAGGAGACAGATGCTTTCATGAGCTGTATGCATACATTCCCAGCCTGTGTTGAATTACAAGCATGCATGCTGTTGCCCTCATTAACTATCTTCCATTATAAGAGAGGAAGGCATCTTTCCATCAATCAGGTATTAGTAATACTCTCTGCTCTGGATCATCAGTCTCCTGCCCTTCATATGGCACTGAAGAAAGGTGCCATAGCCAGTTCCTGTGTCTATGTGTTTGCCCACAAACTCCAAATCCCTGGGTGATGTCAAGATGGAAGTATTACAAAATTCCAGGTGACATATTCACACCGAATGTGAAAGTTCCATGGTGCTCAGCTGCAGAGTATGAACGAGGCCTCAGGAACAACTCCAGGGGTAAAGAGCAACTGGTAGCTGGTAGCAATGTGGGCAAGTCCCTTAGAGGTATCCACTGAAATGACCTCAGGTAAGTCACTTTCTTGCTGTTTCAGTTCACTCTATTCAATTTGTCAGTTCTAGCATATGGTCCCAGTGTTTTCTGAGACCCTGCCAACTAGGAAGTATGTGTCTATTTGAATCTGGGCTTTATGTCAGAATGGCATGTAACCATGGTACAGATGCTAGGTTATCAAAAACATTCTACTTCATGGCTCTTGGGAAGCTCACTTTTGGGACTCTGATACTATGCTGTGATGAAATCCAAGTAGCCCTTAGAGGAGACTCCAATGAGACAGTCAATACCAAACAGACAGCCAGACAAGTAAGCCATATTGGAAGTTCATTCTCCAGCTCCCAATCGAATTCCTTCAGTTTACCCTTGTACAGCAGGGATGCTCTTTCCCCAAGGTACACTTCCAGTATTGCAAACCCACGAGGTAATTAACGGAGTGGGTATCGGAGACACTGTGTTTGAGGGTAAGCTGTTCTGAGGCAATCACGAACTCTGGCAATCTGATGGGAGAAAGCCATGAACAGTGAACACTGTCAGTAAACCAGAGGGACTCCTGTCAGCTTCAGTCTGTATTATTCCAAGGCACACAAGCAGCAAAGTCCCAAAAACATGTCAAGTCAGCAGCTGGCCTATGTTCAGAGGTGGCTGCAATAGACACAAACCAGAAGAGACAAGTGAAGAAAAGAAGTACAGAGAAAGAGCCAAGAGAGGGCTGCACTTTATCAAGACTCGGGGCTAAAGGTGACCCCATGTGGTTGTCTGAGACCCTCCAGACAGATGCGCGGAGAATATTGATTTTATTTTTAGAGTTCTATGAGGAAACAAACGTCAGTGTTTAGCAGTAAGTGTGAGTTATTCTGCATTCGCTGTCAGGAAATCATAAACCAAGTCCCTCTGGTTTCCTATTTGGCCTATATTTTTGGATTATGTTGGCAGATAAATTAGGGGACAAATTAGAATGTCTAAAGGGAAAGCAATTTAGCGGAGTTGGCTAGGAACAAAAATCCAGGCAAAGAGGGAGCCAGGGGGACAGGCAGGCGCCAGAGGTAGGGGAAGAGTAAGTGGACCAAGCCACCTGAATGTGCTGCACATCCTCAGCCGCAGGACACGGGGCTCAGTGTGTTTGCATTGCTGCAAGGGACCGTTTGGTGCCTTTTAAGTACTTTTCCCCCCTACTTTTAAAAGCATATTTTATAAACAGCAGAAGCATGAATTGTCTTGATTCCAATTTGGTGGTGAAGATCCATTAATTACTTGGCTCATCAAGGTGCAGACACCAGCAAAGTGATATATCTGAGCCAAGTTTGGTGGCAGGAACTTTCTCTTTTGTCACACGGTACTAGTTCTGCAATAGTCAGGGAACCACACTTTACTCTTTCCCTACACGGGAGCTGAGGAGAGGTGGGCAGGTATGGATATACGGTGAGAACCAAAGAGAATGAGCGGCTGGTGCCATTGCCACCATACTCATAGCATATGACACCAAAACTCTAGTCAACTCGTTAAAATAGAGAAGAGGTGCATCCTGGGAACTTTAGATTAGCCCACCCGTACAGCCATACCTTAATGCAATCTTACTCTTCCAAGAGCAGCCTGCACACGAATAATGCACCGGACACTGGAGTCACACATCAACCCAAGTGCTTATCTGACCAATGTGTATGGAGAAAACCCTATGATGACTAAGACAAGAAAAGTGCATGAAAATGGCTCCTACAGGCTGGAGAGATGACTCAGCAGTTAAGAGCACTGACTGCTCTTTCAGAGATCCTGAGTTCAATTCCCAGCAACCACATGGTGGCTCACAACCATCTGTAATGTGTTCCGATGCCCTTTTCTGGTATACTCACATATATAAAATAAATAAATCTTTAAAAAGAAAAGAAAATGGCACCACTGTGTGCACAAATGTCTCAAAGAGACCCTACCACCACCACAGTGGGAGCTCTCTTGTTTTCTAAGTACCTAGCCGTCAGATATCTTTGAGACAGAAAAGGTCACTAAATAAACAAGGTCTGACCAAACATATTCTCTTACCTCTCACTGCCAAAGCTTCGAGTACTCATCCTTCCAATCTTGAAGATAGTAGTAGTGTGTCCTTTTGAAAGATTCAAGGAGGTCAGGGCCGATAAGAAATTCAGGTTTTGTAAAATAAATAGCTATTGGTTTCTTAAAGCTCAGCCAGGAGCCAGTGGCAAAACTGACTCTCAGGGAAGCTTAATTTGGTCCTCAAGAACAAGTCCCACAAAAGGACGTTGGAAGAGACTGTCATCCACAGTGATGTGTGTGTAACAGCTACCATTGGAGCTAGCGGGGACTGCCTTACTTTACCCAGGTGAGCTGTGATCAGCCACGTATCCTGATTTGAGGTTTTGAAACTACAGTTGTTATTCATAACCAAACTTGCTTGTTGTCTCGCTGAGAACAGAACTTACCCCAGAAGGTAAAAGCTGCCTATTTACAAGGAAACATATGACTGTCCTTATCCAGTGCTAGTGTGTGGGACCGTGAGAAAATCATGGGGCAGGCAGGGTTAAGAGTCTTGAGCCCAGAGGGTCCTGAGCAGCAGGACCAACTCTTGATCCCTGAGAACAACAAAGTTTTCTGTTCCTTGTGGTTTCAAAGAGCTGCCTAAGTATATCACTTGTCTATTGTCATGTCCTGATTGTAGAGCATTGTAAAGAATTATCTGATTCCCTGGACCACATTTCCTCAGTGTGTCTAGCTCCACAGCTTTGATTTCCTCTCCCAAGCACTACCCACCACCCATAACCCACCACATAGACCACTGGGTAGACACATTCACAGTCAGGTTTCTAGAAATAGAAATATAAGCCCAGACAGGAGGGCTTATAATATCTTTCCTAACTATGCAAAAAGAATGGTTTGTCACAGTACATTAAGTGGCACAGTGCTGACATGCCTTGTGTGATTCTAATACACATTGTACCTATAGGCTCCTTGATAGGGCATAGGATACAAGGTTAACCAGTTTGTAGCTTTATAACTGTTTTCTTTTTCTTTACCATATCTTTTTCTTTACTGTAATTCAATGTCTCACATTTCTGTTAAAGCGATAGCAAAATTAGGTACCACCACAAGAGAGGGAAAGGGTAGGGGTCCCATGGCAGAGAGACATCTTTCCATTCTCAGAGTGTTTTTCTGTCTATGGGTCTGAGACACTAAAGCTGCAGAACCCACCTAGTGTACAGTCCTCTAGCCCTGTCTGGGCACAGTTTAGATATCCTTGCAGGGTAGTACATCCCATATCCTCTGTCTTTATCAACACCACTTCAGAACCAGGCAAAAGGTCTCTCCATCACAGAAGTAACTGTCATAAAAGCTGCAAGGTTCGAGTCTCAGAATGAGTTAGAACAGCAAAGTCAACACTCGGACAAAAAAATCAGGAGACCACAGTGTGAAGTCAGAAACTCTAAATTCGAATCTTCAATGCTTTGACTCTTGTTCCTTGGCTATGAGGCATTAGGCAGATTCGTCCTTCCTGTCTTCAGCCTAACTTCCCAGTGTCAGCAGTACTAACCCCACCAACCTTCCAGAGTTCTTATAACTATCCTCTTCTCTCTTCTTCCCTGCTTCAGATGTATAAGGGATAGGGGAGAATGGTTGCTGGAGGCTAAGCAGGGGATGCTGGGAAAATATCTTGGCCTATATTCCTCCCACGAATCTCTCCTGAATACAGGAAGGAACACTTTGCTACACTCTCAGGGAAGCCAGCTTCTTCTATATCCTCTGGACTCATAGCAGGCCATAGGTAAGGCTAGATCAGGAAAAATTGGACTTCCATAGGTGGCCAAGGATTAGCTTCCCAGCCCACTCTGCCCAACTTTTCCAAGAGACCTCTCCCTTGCCAGGGATACAGTTTCAACCTTCTTTTCATGCATGGACTTTATGGGTCACAGGCTTGTCTCACAGCAGAATGTAAGTGACAGGGTTAGGCACCAGATCACATGCTTGGAGGTTCTTCTGGACCTGTGCAAATCAAACAGTGGACTACAATCAGAACAGAGCAGTAGACTTGAGTGAAAACAGGCAATTTTTTAAATCACTTATTACAGAATGAACTTACTATGATACCCAGAAAGAGGCAGGATGATAAGATGTTTCCTCATCTCCTTGGAACATCACTATAGGTGAAACTTACCTGGGAGTCATGAGTCTCCCTTGCCAAAAATTTATCTGTCTTTAAAAAAAAATGATTGGTTGATTCCTAATGTGTGTGCTTTGCCTGCATGTATGTTCTTGTATCGGGTGTGTGCCTGGTTCCTGTGCAGGTAAGAAGAGGTCACTGGATCCTGTGGAATGGTAGAACTGGGTTATAGATGATTGTCAGTCACCACATAAATGCTAAGAACAGAACCAGGCTCTTCTGAAAGACTAACAAATGTGCTTAAACCACTGAGCTGTCTCTCAGGCCCTCTGTTGTTTTTCTTATTGCACAGCTGCCTTCCAGTAAAACAAGACACCTACCTAGCAGTTTCTATAGATTTGGGATGTGCCCCAGGTTATCCATGTAAAAGTAGACTGTCTCTGGAGGGGCACATCCACCATAGCCCAGGTGGTCAGGGAAGGCACAAATTGTAGTCAACACAACTGGTCCATCCATGGACCAGAAACTAAGCAGAAAGGGAGAATGGTGTTTAGATATACAATTTCTGCAATCATTGGACAAAGACAGGTCCAGACATGGGAACAGAGATGGCAGCCATTTCTCCCCTCTCTCCTCCTTCACATCCCTGTGTGCTTTGGGCATTTTTCCCAATTGTAAGGCAGTTCGTTCTGCTCACCTGTGCATTTTGAAAGGGAGTGGGGGGATGGTTTATAATTACAATATACTGTGTTATTATGAATTAAAGTAATAGCCAATTAGTGAAGTATGAATTTAAATGGCTTGTTTACGATGCATAATTGTTTGAGATTTGTGTACACAGCTTTGCTGAGTCACAGCAAATGTTTCCAAGCCTTAGAAGACATCTGAGCTTCTTGGGCACTTGGCGACCTTACCATCTGCTACTTCTAACGTCCCTGTCACCAAGAACATGTCAGTCCTTACAACTCTGAGGCTGTGCTTTCAGGGCATGTTCCAGGAGGCTGGGAAAGTCCTTGGGTTTTGGTTGCCAACTTGAAAGGGAGAAGCCAGAGTCAACAGCAGGTGTGGAAGTTGGAGCCTGCCCTCCAAGAGTTAGTAGAGCAGAAAGGAGCCGCTGGCTGAAGCACCACAGTAACAAGGGTGAAGAGCAAGCTCCCTGCCACAGCCTGGGCCTCCAGCCATGGCTTCAGGCTGAACACCTGGGAGTTGTGCTCACCTGGTCCCTAGCATGAGCTCACCGACTGCCTACGACACTTCTGTATTTGCAGCAAGGTGGCCGGACAGGCAAGAAAATAAAACTGGGCAAACTCATTTGGGGAGGGGGCTGTGCTGTCCTCACCTGTAAAGTCTTCTGTAAGGAAAGATTTAAAAATATAAATGTATTCTCTGGCAACTCCGGAGGCTGGATGTGTAATATCAAAGTATCGTTGGGGTCAGAGCCAAGACCTTGTCCTGACTTGTAAGTTGCCATCTTCTCCCAGTGCCTCACTTGAGTTTCCCTGTGCATGCATCTTTGTCTTTTTATAAGGATACCAGTCACACTGGATTGAATGCAGGATAATGGCCTCTCCTTGTGAACTCTTTAATTTGGGTACACCTTTAAAGGCCCTGTCTCTAGGCGTAATTACAGAATTTGAGATTATGTCTTAAACACAGGGATTTTACATGTGATGCCTGCATTTCATTTATGAATTATGCCCAGAGATCACTCTACATTGTGCTGGGATCTCAACCCATGAATATCTCACCTGGGCAGCTGGCTGGCTGTGTGCCAGGCAGATTATGAAGAGCAACTAGATACAGAAGAAGATGGAGAGAAAGTCCAGTGGTCCATGGTCATGGAGAGATGGTTGGCATTGCAATCCCACGATCATGTCTACTACCAGTCCCATAAGAGGGTCCTTTAAATTTAATTTACCAGATAAATCATACATTTATTTAGTCTCTCATTGTCTTTCTGACTCTCTGTCTGTTTCTTGGTCTCTGTTTTTCCCTGTCTGTCTGTCTGTCTGTCTGTCTGTCTGTCTGTCTCTCTCTCTCTCTCTCTCTCTGTGTGTGTGTGTGTGTGTGTGTGTGTGTGTGTATGTGTGTGTGTGTTTCTCTCTCTCTTATAAGTATGCATACGAATACTTATACTGTAGAAGTCAGACAATTATTCCCTCTCCTGGTACCTTGCAGGATTCCTTGATTGAACCCAGATTTGTACACACACGTTTGTCCACTGAGCTACTTTGCCAACCCAATCAGCAAATATTTCTAAATAGAAACTGTATCGGGCAATTGCAGAGGCTGTCCTCTCACAGCCACTGAATAAGGGAGGGTCCCAAACTGCTCTTTGATGAAAGGTGCATACATGATCAGAATCCCCTGATATCCAACACCGCTCACTGGTCTAGTCACTTGGCCAGGAACAGCAAAACATTTGGCTGACCTAGTGGGAAAAGTGCTTCCTAAGTACCAATGACTTTAGCTAGGGCAACCAGAGAGTCTCTCCTCTCCTCTCATATCCTTTACTCCTTCCCTCCTTTCCTTCTCTGAAATATCATTTCAAAAAGCTGAAACTTTATAAAGGGCAAAGAGTGAGACCTAGGAAAAGAATTTCTGAACTCATAATTCCTAAGATTAAAGATTCATTCTGACCTTATGGCTCATGGCTTTTTATTTATTCATTCATTAAATTAAATTGTTGTTGTTTCTGCTTGTGGCAACACTCAAGAGCCAACCCAGAGCATTGCACAGTACTTCTCTCTTGCACAGTACTCTCTTGCACAGTACCAAGTGAGTGCTCTACCACTAAGCTGCATCTCCAGCTTCTGACTCAAGGTGATCTCAAGAACACCTCCCAGATCCAGCTACCCTATGCTGCACTCACCCTGGGTTCAAATTCTGAGATCCTGAAAGACAGGACTACTTTCATTCAATTTCGAGCTCAATAGCCTAGAGACTATTATTGAATGTGCACCTAAGAGCCCACCTCAGGGCTGGAGAGATGACTCGGAGGTTGAGATCACTGATTGCTCTTCCAGAGGTCCTAATCTCAATTCCCAGCAACCACATGGTGGCTCACACCCATCAATAATGAGGTCTAGCGCCCTCTTCTGGGATACAGGCATATATGTAAGCAGAACACTGATTATAACAAATACATTAAAAAAATAAATCCCAGAGAGTACTTCCTGACCCACCAAGCACATAGCTAACACCACCATAGAGAATTTAGATCCTAAGCTCACTTTTCTTTACTATGTAAGCTGGTTGCTTGTATTTTTTCTAGAACACTAACATGTATTATCTCGAAACAAAAGAATGTATTCACCCAGGACCTGGGAGAGGGACCATCACAATTTAGATTAGGAAATAAATGGAAGAACGGAATCTTGTGCCATCCTAGGAAACAGTGCCATGTATTTGGCATCAGAGGAATTTCCAAAGCTTGTACCACGGAAAAAGTACAACCATGAAAGCTCACAACAATGCCCAGTCCTTTGCCAGGCAAAGCCAAGTGTGTTATCATATCTAATGATTAGGACAGCTGCTGCAGACTGGGCACTATTATCTACCTGCCTCTGGACACTGAGTCCACAGGATGATACGACTTACTAGAAGCCATTCACCCAGAGGCTGGTGCAATCAAGATTTAAGCGAGATTCTATATAATTCCATGTTGATGCTTTGTACGGCATTCCAAGGTTCTGGGGGCCTGGGTTTAAACATGACTGATCTTAGAAAATAAAATATCAGAGGTGCGTGGGCAGTCATTGTTGCTGCTGTTATTGTGAGCAGATTATCCAGGTTTGGCCTTAAGCGCACGGCCCGGGGAAGCTCTTCCTTCTCTAAGGAAATGTGACCCATCCCTAGAAGACACTCTACTTCCTTTGCCTTTCTGGTCTTCTGAAAAGCTGGAGTTTAGGTATGAGCCAGTTCGGAGCCTGCTGCTTGAAGCCACCAAATGAAAACACAACAGTGGTGTAAGATGGAAAACATGATCCCAAGCAGTCTCCTTGGAATAATAGCCCTCTGTGGAGCTCTATTTAGAAATGCAAGTCTGCCCTTAGTTGGCCTTGCTGCCTGCAGGATGTTCATTTTATCCCTCCAGACTTGGGAAATGCTCCCGACACATACCTGGCCCAGCCTTCTGATCCCAAGGATGTGCTGAACGGCTTACCTGTGTGGGTCGGAGTTTAATTACACTCATCAAGCGAGGGATTTGAGGAGCTTTAATTTAAAGCCGGTGTCAAAGGCTTTTAAATTATTTTAAGTTTTCCAAGGCACCCAGGCACGACACGCATCTTTTATAAATTACAGAGTAGATGCTGTAGAGGTTGGGTGCACAGAGGGGCTGAGAATCAGAATGGATCCCAGAAGGAAAACAGATTCCAGGCACTGAGGAAGATTTTAGAGCATACCTATCATTATTGTTAATGGGGCTGGGGCGTTCAGAGGCGCACAGCACAATGCAAATTTGGCTCTTGGAATTCAGTCTCTCATTGCTCCCTGCCCACTCAGTGGCACTGAGTCCCGGTGAAATGTGTGTCAAGTTCTTCAAAACAATTATTGCTGCTGGAGGAAAAACGCTCAGTAAAATGCTCCAAATGTAACACCTCCTTACAGCCGGAAATGAATTCTAGAAATGTTTTTTATTCTGCTTAATATGAATCCACGGACATCTCAGTTGCTGTGTGAAAAATGGGAGGAAGATTCGAACAGATGATAATGAATTCAGAAAGAAGTGTGCAGCGTCCAAAGGCCACTTACACCCTGAGATTTTGACATCTTGGGCGACCCACTTAACATCTTTGGGAGAGGCCTTATGGGATCGACTCAAGAGATGTTTGTACCAGTAATGTATGTTAGAAATTAAATGGTAATACAAGTTTCCAGTAAGAGTGGCTGGACATCTAATCAGATGTGATTGGAGAATTATTTTTTTTTGGGGGGGGGACACTCTTGCAGAAAACTGTGTGATTTTAGTTCTAGGACCACTGTGGACTGACTCTACTGCTTCTTAAATGAAGAGATGACCTCAGAAAAGATCCTCAGCTAGAACTGAAAATACCCTACAAAGAACATTCCGCTGACCACAGGAGACAGAACCAAAAAACTCTGAGAGGAACGGGGTAAGATGTCAAAAGGGAATCTATTCAAGTATGTTTTTATGTTGCTATGATAAACAGATGACTAAAAGTAACTTGTGGAGGAGAGGATGTATTTCATATTACAGGTTATGGTCCATCACTGAGAGAAGCCAAGGAAGGAACTTGAAACAAAAACTACAGAGAAATGCTATATACTTACCCCCAGGCTCAAGTTCAGCTCGCTTATACAGTCTAGACCCAGCTGCCTAGGGATGGTACCTCCCACAGTGAGCTTGACCCTCCTCCATCAATTAGCAATCAAGAAGATGCTGGAGGAAAAAGGATCAGTGAATGTGTGCCCTAGGGGTGACATACCCATAGGACAGTATGATGGAGACAGTTCTTCAAGAGAGGTTCTCTTGCCAGGTTGATAGCTAAGATTAGCTGTCACCAGGTCCACCATAACTTAGCTTTAGCTGAGGCCCTAGGGGCACAGAGGAATCAGTTAGAATTAGGAGCCCCCCAAGCCCCAAGTTGATATAAAATATAAAAGATGATAATGTTCCTCTTTCTGATTGAACAAAGAAAGAACTTTGGATGAGCTTTGAAGACATTGGTTTATATTGCTTAGAATAAGTAGGGTTAGGTCACACCTGAAAAAGTCCATGTGCTACATCAGCCTGCATGGTAGAATAGAAAGCATCATAGGAGATGATGACATAGAGAGTTAAAGAAGAGGGGCAGGAGGTAAGTTAGATAATAAACAGTCAAAACCACCTTATGGTGGTTAATTTGGGTGTTGACACACCAGGGAAGAAGAATCCTTTGGGAAAGCACTGCCACCATCATATTGACCTAAGGACATGTCTGTGGGGAAATTTTTCTGATTGCTAACTGATGGAGGAAGGTCTAGCCCACTATGGGCAGTACCATTCCTAGGCCGGTGCACATGGGTGGTATGAAAAAGCAAAGTGAGCAAGCCACGGAGAGCAAGTCAGTAAGAAATGTTCCTCTATGGCTTCTACTTTGGTTCCTGCCCTGACTTCCCTCAGTGATCTTGGAGTTTTAAGATAAAATTAACCCTTTCCTCCCCTAGTTGCTTTAGTCATGGTTTTTATCATATCAAAAGAAAGCAAATTTGGATATGCTCATACGGGTAATTAGATTGGAGAGGAGATCCAACAAAGCCTATGGAGTGCACAAGGTCAGGCAATGGAGAATGCCCATTTCAGTTCAGTTACTCCAGGAAGAAAACATGCTACTCACACACCCACTGAATGGTTCTGGCATCTTGTCCAACCTGGTGGAAACACAGGCTATGCCAAGAAGATATGTTGGTTACCATTCACTTCTTCCTTTACCATAACCGAGATCTGCAGAATCTAGCAACAGCCCCATAACCAACATAAATAGGTAGAAAGGGACAAGTACGGGAGAGGAGATGGACAACAACCATTTTCTCTTCTCTACAGTCCATGCTCAATTTGGGAGGAGAGAGAACAACTAATTTTTAATTGAACTCCAGACTGTAATTATTACAGCAGACTAGCTATTTTAACTACTTAAAATGCACTTTTCATAACTTGTTATCTACATGAGATTTTCCTGGGCTTTATCTAGTAAGTGGGAGAAATGGCTCACAGTGGAAAAAAAAATTCTCTTGCACTCCACTATCTGATCTTGCTACGTAGATATGATGCTCTAGCGATGATGATGATGATGATGATGATGATGATGATGATGGTGATGCCCACTGGTGTAGGTGTGATATGGTCCATTCCAGTCTAGCCATGTCACTGAGGTACCTGTCCCTGGTTGTAGAGCTGAGAAGGTTCTGAGGGGGTTGTTGATTTTCTCCTATCTCTGGAACTTGAGCTGGTGTCCAGGAATAATACTTTCAGATCTGCTTGATTGCTTCTAGACTGCTCATTTAAGCCAGGCAAACACTTGGATGGAAAGAGCTCATTTCCCTTCATTTATCAGTTAAGAAGCCCAGAGAAGTTAAAGCACTTGCGAAGAGAATTGTTCTTTTATTGCAAATGAGAAAAACAAAGGCAGAGCAGATGAGATGTCTCAGATGGTAAAGAAGCCTTCCGTCAAGCCTGTTGACCTGACATCCCTAGGACCCACATGGTGAGAGGAAAGAACCTACTCCCCAGACATTATCCTCTGACACACACACACACACACACACACACACACACACACACACATTATTAAGTACATAAATAAATGTAATTTTAAAAAGCTAAAGACAGAAACAAAAGAAAGGAGTAAAGGAGAAAGAGGAAAATTCAGAGAAGGGGGAAACTACTAAATACTCCATTTGAAAATACCAGGCATTAGTCTTTGTCTGTACAAGGGCATCTCCATGTTCAATTCATGTTGCCCTCATTCTAGCTTTCCCTGTGCCTTAGAGATGCATTTTTCTTTCTGTAAGGTAACATGAATGACCACGAGACTGTAACTTTATGAGCTCTCAGTTGGTCAACATCAGCAAAACTGAAGAGGGTCACACATTGGATTTCATTGTTCTAGATGAAACACAACGTCCAGCGTAGAGCTAATGAGCATAATTCTCAGTCTCTGTAGGGATAAAGAGAAAAGATCAGCTCTAGGGAAAACACTGAGTGTAAACGGGAAAGAGCTGCTGTTACTTGATGATAGGGACATGGGCAATGGACAGATATAAACAGCAAAGGTCTACCCTGGACATCCAGCCAGTAAAATAAAAATGCTAATACAATTTACACCTTTTGATCCCTAAATCCAAGGTCTGTGTAGACGCAATACAATTTCATTGATGTATCCCTCTTTCAAACATTGTATTAATTAGTATTAATGTGGTGAAACGGGTTCAAGCCTGAATTTACCCTGCCCTCCTGGGTAAATAATTTGCTAAAAATAAACCCATGTAAACAATATCATTTTCTGTACCTGACAGCAAATGAAACCCTCAGCCTTGTTTTATTAGTATTGGTCAAGAAAATCATTTGTGCCCTAATTTGTTGTGGCACTAGAGAAAGCTCTAATTTGATAAATGCCTGATTCAGGATTACAAAGTGTCTCTCCTTTCACACCAGTGAAGCAACATTTACAGCAAGCTGCCAATAGAGGCAAATGTTTTCTTCAGTGCTCTCTGGAGTTCTGTCAACCTATCAAAATTAATTCCAACAGTACAAAGAGCCTAATACGACTCGTGGAAGTGACATAGTTGTTAATTTGTCTGACAAGAGATCAAAAGCATAAACAGAATGATCAGTGTGAAGTTCTGGGGAGTTTCCTTTGTTTGTTTTCTTGTACAAGGAAAAGAGACTTTTTATGTTCCCAAACAAAGGATAACTAGATTTTTAAAACCTTAGATCCCTGTGGCTCATAACTTTGAACCATCTTTGGAGTGAGAGTTGACATTTAGAAATGGCCCACCCTAAATCCTATTCCAAGATACTTGGAAAGCAAAACCTGCATCAATCAGTGGCATGGGGCCTCTGATTTAGAACAGGGCTCCCAGACCTCTCAACATGTGCTTGGTTGAATTTCGTGGGACTGGAGTCCAGAGCGTGCTCTGCATTGCCTAAATTGAGGTAAGACAAGAGGGCGTCTGAAGGGCCTGGGGGAGAGCACCTGAATTAGACACAGTAGAAGGCACTTTGTGTCATTGGAAGCACAGGGATTCGCAGATGTAATTTTAAAGAGATTTTCAGTAAAATATTTGTATTCACACAAACTTTGCTGAGAAACTTGGGTTCCTGAAACTTTACCAGTGAGAAGGCTTGGATGGTATACAGCTTCCACAGAGTTACTAGTCTAATAACAGAACTAGACTGCATCTAATTTTATCTTTTACCAGCTCTTTTAGACTTCTGGCCTATGGCCAAGCACTGAATGAAGGCCTCTTTGAGAGTTAATAAACTTCTACACATCCATGTAGTTGTGATCTATCCATCTATCCAGCAACTTTGCCCTGTGGCCCTCATGTGTCATAGAAGAGGATGAAGTCACTCCAAGAGGGAAGGCCATTACAGAGGAACATAGTTAAGGAGCCTATCTCAACTCTGTGATCCTGCTTTCAGGAAACACTACTACCCCAGGTGTGAGTCTCAAAGAGTGTCACAGTCAACAGGGGACAACAGCTGGAAGGATGGGGGTGCCCTGCACAGAAGGAAGGCTTTGTGCTAGCTCAGTGTGGAAACTCTGAGTGAGGGCAGCGAAGGCTTTCAGATGAATTTCCTATCATTTATCTTCTTATCAAAAGGTTTAATCACTTTCCGCTCTCCTCATACTAAGGGATAATGAGCCAATTCTGACCCTACCAATACAATGCACAGTAGAAGCAGTTGAGAGACTCTTTGGCCTTGGAAATGAATGTTGTTATTGTATAACATCACTAAAAACACAGCCAAAGGAATGCTTAAAGATGAAAATCAATTTCCCTAGTCCCTCATACAGCTACTCTGTCCCTGTGGTGCCTGTTGGTCTTTGTGTACGCACCCAGATGAAATTTATGTGATAGAATATTAAACGTCATCTCAGAGCTTCAAGAAGCCTAATACATTTTGAAATGTGACAGACCTGTGGTTTTTTGGAGAAAAAAGTGAGTCCTTCATGACTTCCTACTTTGTCTCTAGAATATAAAATATACTCAGAAACGGGCCTTAATGAATACTTGGGTTGCTTTATTCTGGAAACGGTATAAAAAAAAAAAAAAAAACCCTACTGTTCATCCCTTGAGGGCAAAGTCTGTATCACATACCTTGATGGCTGGATTAGTGCACCTCTTTAAACAAAGTGCCCTTTTTATGATGGTAGTTGGATTAAGTAACAAAAGCAGTCTGAAACCTGAGCCATTCAGAGAGGTATGGGTTGCCCATTCTTGTTTCCCTGGCCTGGCTCTGAAAGGTTGTCTTCAAAAGTGATTCTGGCTTATTCGGCCTTCCATTTCTGTCCACTTTCCTAGGTCAAAGACAGGGATCAGAGTCTCTCCCTAGCTCTCCACCATCAAAGGGAGCATTCTTTGCATTTGATCAATCATTTAACTCCACGGAAGGCCCAGCTCTGATGCTGCCAATCTCTTTACGGGTATCTTGAGGGTGAACTTAGGTGCTTGCAAGTAAGTGAAAGGTATACGACAAGATATATAGTCTTGAATGCACCACCCAGTCTGCATCCCCCTCAGAACCTGTTAAGTAGGGGGACTCCTAGGCTCCACCCCCAACTGTCCTGAATCAGGATGACAAGGTACCAGGGCTCTACCTAGTGCTGATGTTACCTATGCATCACACCTTGAGGACCCAGAAGTGTTCTGTGAATTCACTCTCCTGGAGAATCCTGCCCAGGTTCTATTGGAAGCAGAAGAGACAGGTTATTGGTTCTTTATATCTTGCTCTCAGAATGTTCAGCAAGGCAGCATTCCTTAGCTCCACCCGTTCTCATATTCCACCTTTTCATCTCCTTCCTTAGCATTGTCTCTGTCCCTTCTCCTGCACTCATACTCAGCCAGTACATGGAATCCCATTAATCTGTTTCAGTAGACTTTTACAAAGATGACAGTTGTGCAAATCTGAAGTCATGTTTTAGGAAATCATATTGGTAGAGTATCAAATCAGTCACAAAACAAGAATTAAAAATAGAAGCCCTGAAGGGAGAAAAGGTCTGTCAAAAGTTTCATGATTCCAAAACAGATAGAGGTCCTTGTAGACAGTTCCCATGATCCCATAAGCCAATCCACACAGAAGCCTGCTGTCCTTTTCGAGGGTCTGTGGTTGGTAAATCTATTGTTTACATAATTCAAAGTGTTAAATAGTATCTTGGTGACTGTTTTGCTAAGATGTTGACACTGGTAAATACCATTTATTATGTCTTAAATATCTATTAAGACATCATTTTCTAAAAGATCCCAAATGAGCAAGATCACACACGCAGAGGCCAGTGAAACTCTACTCCAAATTGCATTTCTCTGCAAGAGAAGTTGATATGGTACAATGCCAAAACAAAGCCCATCTATATTCTCTTGTGTCCTGTTAATGTAGGGAGAGGTTCTGCAAAATATTAACGATAATGTTAAGAAAATAAAAAGCTACTTTAAAGAAAAAGATAACACAGTAATTACAGATTTATGTTCTCACAGAACACATCTGACTTTGTAGTTATTGCTATGGGAAAAATCTGTCTTGACTTATAAAAAGTCTTCAGAAAAGCATTCCTGGTAAAAATATGATACCATGTTTATGAGGAGATTCTATTCCTTAGTCTCTGGAAGTCTAAAATATTCCCTAATGTATTCAATGTAATTTCTCTACTTAGCTATAGAACCCATCCAGTCATGGGGGCTGGGGGTAGAAGTTCTGTCTCCCTTTGTCCCCAGAAGGTCAACATCTATCTTGCATGCTAAAGACGCCCAACCACCTGGTAATTTTAATCTCACTATCAAGGACATTAATACCGTGTGTGTGTGTGTGTGTGTGAGAGAGAGAGAGAGAGAGAGAGAGAGAGAGAGAGAGAGAGAGAGAGAGAGAAAGAGAGAGAGAGAGAGAGAGAGAGAGAGAGAGAGATCTATTTAGTCTTGATTGTGCTGGAACTCACTCTGTAAACATCTGTAGACTAGGCTAGCTTGTCAAACTAACCAAAATCCTCCTATCTCTGCTTCTAGAGTAGAGGATTAAAGGAGGCATGTGCCATTATACTCAGCTTAATAATAACTCCTCCTTTTATTTAGTTTTCTGCAAGCTTTGGTATTGACCAACTGTTCTTGTTGTGAGCACAAAGTGTTTTTCTTGATGGCATCTTAGTTCCTCATCTACACAGGGTATTGTGTTCTGTTTGACAGCTCTTGTTTGGAAGAAATTTGCTCTTGAAGCACATTCATAATGAGAAAGGGCAGTGTGAAGGGGGTGGCCCAGCCCATTCTCATTCCTGGATCCATTCTTGTCCTACATCCTTCTGTCCACTTCTCTCTGCAAGACCTATGGTGGGACATTCTTTGCAGTAGAATGTATGACTACATCTCACGAGAGGGGACAAGATTGGCCCAGGTTTTCTGTGGGACAGAAACAGGTAGCATGTAAACCTTAGTGAGGAGGAACCTGTAGAAAACAGGCTAAAAATGAACCATCACAGTTGAATGAGAGGTATCAGACACAACTCCATACTCTCTACAAAAAACCCCCAGATTCTCACCTCAAATGAGTGTTGATTAGAGCAAGGAAGATGGAACTGAACTATATAAAATAGTTGTTAGCTGTAAAATGATTGACTATTGGCAGTATCATATGGTCTAACCTAAAATTATAACAGAAGGTATGAGGTTCTCTGAAATCACCATGGTGAGCATGAATGATACCAAGAGGCAAGCCAGCTCTGTCCTGAGCCATGGGGAGTAGTCTTCAGAATCAGATCCCTCAAATAGTAAATGCATAGGACACATTTCTGTGAGCTGCTACCATGTCAGAGAGCATCGTGGAACTCTGGTTATGATTTCAGGCGCATCCCAAGGGCAAGGACAATTCTCCATGTATCAGGACCCAATTACTAATCTCTGAATAAAAGTGGAAGCCTCATCAGATCAGTGAAGGACCAATAAAAACACAAGTCTTCTTATTGCAGAGTAAGATCATACAGCAATTCAGAGGGAAGTGGGCACTGGGAAATTTCTAGGAGAAAGGAATAGAATACAGTGTTGACTAAAATTATCTGATTTAAAATGTGTTGTTTTCATGGCACATCATGCAAAACTGTTGCTTCCCAGAATGACTCTTGCCTGATGAAAGATAAGTTTGGCTGAAACAGTTTATACATCAAGAGCAAGAAGTTCACAATGTAAACTGGGCTTCTATTCTTTAAAAGAAATATTAAAGTACTTTACGAAAAAACAAACTGTTTCCCAAGACCTGGGACTTATTTCAGAAACACCAAATATATATAAATAATTGATATAATATTAATAACAGTTTAATTATTCATGGAAATAGGTTCCCTAAAGATATGGCTGAGGAGAGTCTAGATCAGCCCAGTCAGCAATGGATATGTGAGAGTAAAATTGCTTCAAATACGCTTGTTCAGGCTTTTCAATAATTCAACCTGTTTCTACCATTTTATTCTGTACTTTAAAGATTTTAATCTACCCATTTAGTTCACTAATTCACTCGAAAATATATGAAAGTTATTATCCTTAGTATCATGGGTCTACAAAGATGAACCAGGTAGAAAAATTTGCCTTTAAGGTTATTTCTCTGAGCAGAGGCACTAAACTCAGAAGATTAGAGTCAATGAATATTCTTCAAAGTAGAAAACGTTAAGCAGTCTATGAAAGGCACTGTGTCAGGGGCTCCTAAGGGAAGGTGCTACATCTAGTAAGGGCTGAGGAATGACTTCGGGAAGAGGAAACAGGGCTGAAGTTGCTACAGGCATCACCTGCCCAGGGAGAAAAGGGCCGGAAGGAAGAGTGTTCTGTGACAGTTCCATGGGTTGTGTTTGACCACTTGAGTAAGAATATTTGTGTAACCTCAGGGCCAAGCTGAGGTTTAGGATGTGAGGAGAACTGAGAATGGGGAGTTTTCAGAGATTCCATGCAAGTTCTTAGTGCAAGCAAAAGAGGAGCTGAGCAGTGGCAGCACACACCTTTAATCCCAGCAGTGGGAAGGCAGAGGCAGGCGGATCTCTGAGTTCAAGACCAGCCTGATCTACAGAGTGAGCTCCAGGACAGCCAGGGCTACACAAAGAAACCCTGTCTTGAAAAATTCAAACCAAAACCCAAACCAAACAACAAAAGGAAGCATGTGTTTTGAAAATGGTACATCATCAACTCAGCTTTGTCTACCCTGATATTAAAATATTCCACCAGCCTGAGAGTCACCAAGGAAATCCTGGCTGTACATGCACACAGTGATTTATTGGGTGAATGAGAGTAAAAGGTGACCATTGAGTTCATGCTGGTTTTCTTTTTTATAACATGTTGGAAGAAAATTAATGAGGCTTAAAGCTGTGTTATTTCAGTGTAAGGACATTGAGACATGTATTAGAAATATCATGTCACCCTCATGACTACAGTGACTGACTCCAAAGAGGAGCTATGTGGAAGTAATACATCAACAAGTAAAAAAGGAAAACAAATGGTACAAGGTTATGGATAAATGTTGTTGTTGTTGCCTTTGTCATTGTTGCTGTTCTTTTGAGACAGGCTTTCTCTATGTAGCCCTGTCTGTCTTAGAACTTAACTCTGTAGACCAGGCTAGCCTCAAAATCAGAGATGTGTCTGCCTCTGTCTCCCAAATGTTGGGGTTAAAGGTGTGGACTTCCATGGCCATTTGTGCTTTAGATAAATTATAACATGCATCACCATTAAGATTAAATGCATACGATATTTCATCACTTAATTTTTCACATCAACGTTATTCATTATGGTACTTCTATGTGCTGATAAATTTGGGCTCAGAATAACCAGTAAGGCTTAAAAGAGGCAAAATTGCAAGTTAAAATAGGACCTTAATTATAGTCTAGACCTTTTCGACCTTTAATTTTGAAATTGTAATGTGTTGGGAGAAGGAAGTAAGAGCTAGACTGGCTGATTTCATGGGGTCTTTTTGGAATGTAAAGGCAAAGATACATGTGTGTGGTGGTTAATGGTTGGGGGTGACCATCCAGGAGCTCTTCTAGAATCAGAAATAGAACATCTTGCTGGGCAGTTTTCAATTAATAAGAGGTGCTCAAAGGGTGTGGTAATGAAAGAATGAAGGGGGGTGCCCTGGGCTCTTAGTTTTGCCTAACAATCCTAGGTCTACACCTAATTACGTCCAGAACCATTTCCCTTCTGTGGGTATCCCTGCCCTTCAACTTCCTAAGTGAAGGCTAGGCCTACGGAACTACCCTGTAGAATCCTCAATGCTGAAAACCCAAGGCAAGGCCACCACCAGCAAATGTGCCAAGAGCTTTGGTTGGTATCCATTAATCTTGTTCCACCACTAAGAAATGTGCTAAAGACTGAGTAGGGGAGCCTTCCTTTCTTTGTTAGCAGCGCCTCAAAGTCTGCATGATAAATCAGCTCAAAGACACCAACTTAGAGGACATAAGACCCCTCATTATCATAGGCCAAATACCAATAGAGTTACAGTATTTACTTTTTTGTTCACAAACCCTGGTTTATTCCCTGTAGTAGGAACCATACCCCAAGCCCAAGGAACATTGGCCAAGAGTCTTGGGTACCAGAGAAGTGAAACTTACTAAAAAAAAACCCAAAAACAATAAACATTTGATTTGAATTTGTAGTATAAATAAATGAAGGTAAGAGAAATGTCAATTATCCTTCACTTTGGAGCTATTAAGTAGCTAGGGTTTAGGGCCACTGTCTCTGAAAGCATCAAGAAGACATTCTTTTAGGTCTCCAGACAGAGAACAGGTATCAGTGGGTTTGTGGACTTCCTGAAACCAAGTGCATCATTGTGTACATGGCCCATACCACTGAGCATCATTTTCCTACTAGGGATTCTAGTGAAACCCTGTGGGAGCCCTACATGGAATCCACAGTTACCTCAAGAGAACCATGACCTAAAACTGCCTGTGAACTTGCACCCTAGGGAAGATAGTCGGTTCTCATTTCCTGAGAAGCAGTGCCCGTTGCTCCCACACTGCCATGACCTGTTGTCACCTGCCTCAAACACTGGCTTGAGGGCTCTGAAGTGCAATTCTGGAATTGATATTTAGCATCTCAGAAATTGGCAGCAGTTTCTTCATGACTCATTTGAGGCCACTTCACCCCACCCTTCTTGGCCCTTCTTTCGTACTTTCTAAGGTAGAAATGAATACTCCTTTTCATTTAGTTTAGGTAGCAATGACATTTCGGCAAGACCTCCTCAGACACAGAGCACAAGGAAATTCAGAGGCCTCTTAGCATTCAGAGTCCCTCCGAACTGAAGGAGCTTCTTTGCCCCAGGAAAAGAATGTAGCCGTTCTACAAGGAGCTGAGTGAGCTACATAATTCTGTTTTAACAGAAAGCAAACCCCCTAGAGGAAAACAGGGGCTCGCTATCAGAGAGACCTCAGAGCTGCAATAGTCTCTCAGCCTTGGATGATATGACAACAGTAGAATCATAAAAAGTTAGCTGGCATGCACATGAGTGCACACACAGAAACACACACAGAAACACACACAGAAACATACACACACCCATGCACACACTCACGCACGCATGCATGCACACATGCACTTGAAAAAGGGAGGAAGAGAAGCCAGATTCAGAAGTTGGGAAATGGAGTTTCAAAGGAACCTCAGAAAGCCTTTCCTCTTGCCTCTCTTGAATAGATGCCCTGAGGGTTCTTGGATGCTGGTGTGGAGAGGCAGTGAGGGTTGAAGGCTTCGCTCTACTGAAAGCCCAGATGCCCTGCCAAGCATCCTGCCTGTGCAGCAGTTTCCTTTGCGATGTGAAGACAAAACCATGGCCAGTCAGAAAGGTCCACAGCATTTCTGTGGCGCTCACGTGTATAGAACAGCTCCAGGCATAGGGTCCTCTCTTCTCAGAGTGTGTGGCTGTGTGGCTGATCCCACTTCCTGAGCAAGGGAAGGATGCAGAAAAACACCTTCCTCTGCCTCACTTCATCTCACTTTTAAAAACTTTTTTTTGGAGAATTTTATACATGAGTATTATATTAACATCATTAGTAATCCTCCATCTTCCCTCCAACTCCTCCTGTGTCCCTCTTGCTCTCAAGTCCGTGACCTCTTCTTTAACTATTATTGTTATACATATGCACACACACATGCATGCATGCACACAAGCACACGTGTACACAAATATATAACTTGCTGAGCCTGTTTAGCATTGCTCATTTGTGTTTGGGGCTGACCGCTTGAGACCAGAAGACTTAACAGGGGTTTCATCCCTAGAGAAGACTGCTTCTTTCTCTCAGCAGCTGTTCCTCCAGGGACTGGGACTTGGGAGCTTTACCCCAAACACATTAGTACATCAAGTAGTGCTCTACTGATGTCATGCTGGTCTTGCTTAGGTCTCCATGTTGCTGAGGTTCCATAGGTATAGTTTCCCTGTCATATATAGAAGACACTATCTTGCAGCAGATTTCCTGGTCCTCTGGCTTTTACAATCTTTCTCCACCCTCGTGCACAATGTTCCTAAGCCTTAGGTATAGTGGCGCATAACAGATGCATTAACCAGCTTTGGCCACATCATACTTAACTGTTTGCTGCATGCTGACCAGTTATGGATTTCTGTACTGTTCCTCATCTAATGCTAAATAACTTTTTCTTTAACGGTGCCCTGTGTGGGTTTTTTTTTTAAGGGGTACCACTGGGAACCTTGGCACTAGCTTCTATCATCCCTTCCATTGGCAAGTCCCAGCAGGTATCAGAAGCCCGGAGCAAGCCAGTGAGACAAAAGCCAGAGCAGCCCAACCTCCTCCACCCTCAGAGAAGGTGCAGCTAACGCCACAAGGCTGCTTTTTCAAGAAAGCAGGAAATCTGTGTTTATAGGTGAAATGTTTTGTTTATAAAAGAGTAGTTATGTAGGACAAGCTTGGCCTGGGGCTACTGTCTGGTCCCCTTCCTCTGAGAAGGAAGCTCCCCCGTAGAGGGCTGCACTACACAACCCCAGCCCCTGCCTCCAAGCACACTGCTAATGCACTGGAGCCATACAGGGCACAGCCGGTGCTGTCATGCAGAACAGCTGGTGCTATGGAGTCCCGAGGCTGAATAAATTATGTCCTTAAATCTGCAAAGCCACGGACACCCTGCTCTAAGCAGTAACTTGAATTTTTCCATTTCTGGTTTGGACCAAGTTATCATTTCTTTACTAGCTGTTGGAGAAATGGCCTGTCTTCCCTCATATAGCCATGACAGACTGTAGTAGGCCTTAAGCACTTAATGCTCCTCTGCAAACAGATGATCATTACAGCTCAGTTATGGCATGAGCAAACTAGGTACCAGTGTCAATATGAATCCTTGGGACACTCTTGCCAAGTCTGTGAAGTTCTAGAAGCTCTCTCCATCCCCTCTAGTTCGTTGCCTCAGGAAGCTAAGGAATGAAAATCTGAGACTGCTCAGCGCCTCACATGATGGCACAAGCCTGTTATCCCAGGAAAGCTGAGGCTAGGTGAGTTCAAAGCCAGCCAGTCTGAGATAAGTAGGGAGGCCCTATCCTAAAAAGAAAAGGAAGAGGAGGAGAAGGAAGAGAAAGGATCGCATGGACAACTTACTCTTAGGATTCAGGTACGGAGGTCTCATCTCTCTTTTTGTATGGAGCCTCCCTTGGTCCCACAAATACTGCACTTTTTAAAATCTATGTCAAGATTGAACTTTTTTCCAGCCCCTCTCCCTCCCTCTATGTATCCCTTTTCAGGAAATTAGAGGAAAATGTAACAGCTATTAAAGTTTTTCCCTGATAATACATAAATATCAAAAAGGTTGCTTTTCTCCCGAGATGATTTGCTGTGAACAGACTGAACCCAAATCCCCTTTCACCAATACAATGTGGACATCACTGATCAGATCCCTGGACACTTATCTGCAGACCCATGGTATCCAAAACTGGTGAAGCTGTTGCCTGTATCCACACCCACCCAAGGACATCAACAAAGCAGTCACCCATTTCTGCAGGATCCTTGTAAGGCATATGTAATTTGGACTGAGTTAGACGTAACTCTGATCCCAGGACCCAGGAGGTAGAGGCAGGAGGATCAGGATTCCAAGGCCACCCCGAAGGCGGCCCGAGACATATAAGGCCCTGAACTAAGTGAACGCATATGTCATTGTATAAATAAACTTCCTTTTCAAAAAGAACATTTCTAAAATATCAGAATAAAAATATGATGATGATAATACTAACAAAACATTAACTATGAGAAGATCCATAATTAATAATTACTGTTGATATTACTGCATATTCCATCTTTGCTTCTGAGCACAGAAATACTATCCATGACTTCACTTTCTCAACTATTTGATTAGCAAGCCAATGAATAACTGTTCACCTCTGCCACAGTCTCTAAAAGGCACTTTGTAGGAATTAATAGAAATACCAGGTCTTAGTAGAGTACACTAGCTCATTCTTGTAATCATGGGACTTGAGAGCAGAGAAAAAGAGTTTCCACTAGCTGGGGGCCAACCTGATCTACATACTGAGTGCCAGTCTAGCCAAGGCTATATAAGAAGACATTGTATCAAAAAATAAAATAAAATAATACAGAAAATTAACAACAATGTATTGAGTATTTAAAAACCAGCAAGAAAGCAGGCTGTAAGTATTCCCAGAACAAAATCATGGTCAGCAGGTGAATTAATGTTCACTAGCTTGATTTTGCTATTCTATAATGATATGTTTAGCCCATAGTTCAAAGCATCCTGTTGCATGCAATAAATATGTACAATATTTGTTAATTCTAAAAATTAAGTGCAAAACTATCACAACAAAAAGTGCAAAAAAATCAACAAAAAAGTTTGCGTGTGCGTGTATGTGTATGTAGAGAGACAAAGTATAGATATAGATAGATAGAGATATTTAAACTATGTGATGGAGACAGAAAATAAAGGCAAAAGGAAAGTGAGGGCAAGAGAAATCAAGGAAACTTCCTGGAGAAGGTGACGTTTGATCTAGGCTTTGGGGAATGAGGACAACTTACAGAATCTTCAGCAGGAATAATTCTGCCCCTACTGAGACGGAAAGCAAAGGGAACCAATCAAACAACAGAAAGAAATAGATAGTTCAATCAAGAGATTAGGAGGCTTATAAATTCAGCATCTCTTAAGAATGATTCATTACTATTTGAAATTGTATGTAAATTTGCATATTTATGTAGGTATATGCATATGAATGTAGGCACCTGTGGGATTCAGAAGAGGGTGTCACATCTCCCAGAGCTAAAGTTACAGGTAGTTGGGTGGGTGCTGGGAACCAAATCTGGGTCATCTGTAAGATCAGTACATGGTTCTAATCACTAACCTATCCCTCTAGATCATAAATTCAGCACTTTTGGAGCTTAGCGTAAACAAAATTGTTCTGTTGCTGGTGGTATTCGGACTGTCGACAAAGCACAAAGGAGCCAGAAGGATAACCAATAAAGGACAGTGGACGAAGCAGCAGATACAAACTGAATGCTTGTTTTACTAGTTTCATACCAGCACACACACATATGAACAGTTATAATAGTCAGTATTAGCAGTCTGAACCAGCTTAGATACTGTTATCTAGATACAATGTAGTGGGAAAGTCTCCTTTCAGGCCTTCTGCTTGAAAATTTGGTCTGCTGTTGGGAAACCTACGGGATATGAGACCTCCTTGTGTCATGGGACATGAGCCTTGATGGTTAAATCTACCTCTGGTTGCCGTCTGATTCCTGCTCTAGCACAATGTAACAAACTACATTGCCAGTGTTCACTGCCGGGCATAATCTGAACTTGGCCGAACACCGACTCTTCTCCAAAAAACTCCTTGGATGATTTCTTAAGCAAAACTCATTTCAAAGGCAACCATTAATCCCAGATATGTATTATAATGTTGATATGTAAGCCAAGGGAAGAAGGCAACCATGCATGTGCTATGTCTTATCTTGCCTCATTACACAAGCAAATTAAATTATAGTTCATAGACAGAAGAGTGAGCCCCATTTTTGGTTTTGGTTTTGTTGATCCCACAATGGAGTTTCTGGTCTACTAATCAACCTCATGCTTAGCTTTTCCTTCCCTGGAGTGTTCAGTCAGGAAGGCGAACACTCTCTCAGAGGAAGCTGTCTTGGGGGCTCTAGGTCATAGAGTTTGAGTAGGCCCAGCAACTCTGCCTGCCCCTTAACCTCTTAAGGCTGGGCTCTGTTGTTCCATCCTGGTTCCTCTTAAGGAGGAAGAGAAGGCATGCGCAATTTCCTCTTATTTAATTCACTCAAAAAGGTACATACAGACTTCCTCCAGGCTCCTTCACAGCCTCTTCCTCCTGCTTTGAAACACCCTTATGGTTTTTAAATAGAGGCTGTGCTCTTCAAAACTAACTCTTACAGAAACAGGCCTTCTCTTGTCTCCTTTTGTGCTGAAGAACAAGGCCAGAAGACAAAAGACTATCCAGGAGCAGAGGTCCCCTGTGTAGTGTGGTCAGAGCTACATCGCTGCCAGCAGCGCTGACTCTGAGCCAGGGAGGGGCCATGCCTGGCTGCTGGAAGGGCTTTGATGGCCTAGGGTTCTGCGTGCTCCTTTGTTTTGTTCAGCAATTCCTTAGATGTGCATTATTGGTTTGGTTTTCTTTTTAATTTTTGAAAAAGTCTACTTATATACTTAGACTTTTAAGACCAAAGGACTATTCTGGGAATGGATCCTGAGGCCTTGCACGTGCTAGGCAGGTGCTCTACCACTGAAGCACATATCCCTAGCCTCATTTCCTCCTTCTAGTTCAAAATGTAAAATGGCAGGGATGGGCAGACAGCTGCGCACAGTGAGGGTCACTGGCTGCTCCTGCAGAGGACTGGATACACCGATGTTGGACGTCTCACAATGCCTGTAGCCTAGCTCCATGGCATCCAACACCTTCTTCTGGCCATCCTGATACCAACACTCACATGCACATATGAGCACACACAGATATTCATACAGACTCATAATAGAAATTAGTGAAATATTTAAAAGTATATTTAAAAGCAAAAATGACATTAAAATGAATACGTGAAGACATCTCACATCTGTACCCTTACCTCTCCATTCCTTCCCTCTCATACATATAATGGTTTTTATTAATTTCTGATGTATCTTTCTACTTTGTTGGAGAATAAGCTTTCTGCTTTTCTTCCTGAACAAGCATTCTCACTGGGTTTGCTAATACTCCCAAAACAGGTGAATACTAGTTTTTGAAAGTGAAAGCTTCTTAGTCGTTTGTATATAAATCACAAATATACATTATGCATACAGGACATAAACAGATGTTCATGGCATTAAAATTTTATGGCAAGGTAGGGATTAGGGGAAAAGATGTCTTAAGAGTCTTAGGAGAGTGATACGTCGGGAAGGCGAGCAGCACTGGTACAGAAGGCAGCAGGCAGCATACCCTCTTCGGCATCCATTCCCACTTTATGATACAGCCCAGGGGCCTTTCCATATCCATTCATATAGATTTACATCATCATTTTTATAGTGCCCTAGAATTCTACGATGCAGGTGAACCAGTATTTATTTAACTATCTCCCTTCTGATGAATACTAGGGCTTATTCTAACCTTTGGCTGTTGCAGGGACTTGGGAATGAATCTTTTACATACACTGGACACATGCACAGGCAATGGGATTCTATGTGTAGGAGTAAATTATTTCCAAATACAATCACACATGACCACATCCCCATTACTTACACTCAGGCTCCATCTGTAGATCATGCAATAGGAAACAAATTTCCTTCAAATGAATATCTCTGGTACATCTGGAGGTATGTGTGTGTACTGGTTGTTGAGCCAGAGGTATGGCGGACACTCATTTCTGGGGTCTTCTCTGGGATATGCTGGATTTCTAGTTTATGTCTTGTGAAAGAGGAGTACAAGGCCATTGGCTTAGCAGAGAGAAGACTGTCTGTGACTATTTCAGGGAGGAGACTTTTTGGCATCATATGAAATTTGACATGCCTTCCCCGCAATCTGGAGCCTCCAACTCGTAGGCTGGAAGCTCCCAGGAAAGCTAATTACAAACTAGCCATGACTTTCTAACACAAGGGAACAAAGGGCCCCATGTAAGGAGGCCAAGCTCTGGCTCAGGCTGTCACATAATCAGCAGCTCTCTCCATCCTCTCACACTGCAGCCACACAGGAAGGGAAGTCACCTTTCCCTGAACACTGGGACAGCACTGCCTCTCCTTTCCCACAGCACAGGCAGGCAGGACCTCAGCAGGTACACTGTTCTCCCTGTGGTCCAGCTCCTCCTCTCACTGTGATCTGGTCTGCAGTTAATTGCTAGCTCCTGACACAGTTATGCTTAACTTCGCAACCAACTCAATGAAGATTTTATTTGATCCTTAAATTATTTAAGCCAACGTAATCATATTTGCTTTCAACAGAAATCTGCTGTATTCACGAGTTTGAAAGCAGCTTAATAAAGCCTCTAGGTGGCTCGCTGCCACTTGGGACTCTGCTTGTCTCCCCGGTGGGGCCTCCACCACGGTAGGAAGGGGGAGTCCTCCTGCCTCTCCCTGGAGCTTGTTAACCAAGGTCAAATAAATCACAAAGCATAGAAATTTTATGCAGCATTACAGTTTCATCTGAGCTATTGCTGGGCAGGATTCTGACTTAGTAATTTATTCAAGACTTCCTCTACTTCATTTCCCAGGCAGCTCCCTGAGTGAACAGTCTTCCCAGCTTCATTCTGTAAGCAGCCCCAGACTCCTACCCCGCCCGGCTCCCAGAGCACTTTTTGGTTGAATGGAGGAATTTAAATAAATAAACAAACATCTGCCATAAACATGACTCCAGAGATGAAGTGAGCATGGCTCCTCCCTCCTTTGCATCTTCTGGAAGTGCAATAAAGCTACATGCCCTCAAGAAAGGTGATAGAAATGTCAAACTACAGTACGCAGCACAGTTCCATTTGCTCCGCCAACAGCATTAAAAATGGCAAGCTTCTCCGACAGAAATAAAGGGAGAATTGTGAAGGCTTTGCTATGTTAACTGACACAACACATTTACTACCCACGTGGACCTGGCTGGCTGCACCTTCTCTGCCCCCACAGTCCTGTTATTTCATTCATGGTATCAACAGTGGGAACATATGTCAAGATTCAAGTGTTTCCTTCCTCTCATTGGCAAGCCTCACCCACCACCAACAAATAGATCTCGCTCATCCTCGCACCCACTCTCTCACTACTTCTCTCTCGTTCTTCCTTTTGCTTTCTGGCTCTTGCCCTCTTGCCCATCCTTCCCTGCTTCTGTTTCCAGTCAACACAGCTCCTCCCATTTGTTCTTGAATTTCAATGACAGATGAGATAGAAATCAATGGGCCCCAAAACCTGTATGACATCTAGGTATGGTGGGATACGCCTGTACCACTGAACTCAAGAGGCTGAGGCAGAAGGATTGCTAGGTAGAGGCCATCTTGCGAGATGGGAGAACTATGAGATTGTGTCTCTTAGAAATAAATGCTAGAAGCAACACCTACAAAGGCTCACCAACATGGCTGCCTCGGACTGAGCTGAACAAGGATGACAATAGATGTGCTAAAGTGAATGTGGAAAGCTCAGGAGGCTTCAACCATAGAAAAGGAGCTACAGGCAACTAAGGAATGCTGAGATGGGGAGAAATAATCTTTCCCAGGGAAGAGAATGCCAGTTGGGAATCCAATACCAAACAGTCAGTAATGAAAGCACATACAAGTGATATTATACAGACTGCCTAAATACATAAATGGCTAGATAAATATATAGAGACATATATATGCATGTATAGAGAGATGATAGAAACATAGATGAGAGATATTATATAAACAGAGAGAGAGATAGAGATAGATAGAGAGAGAGAGAGAGAGAGAGAGAGAGAGAGAGAGAGAGAGGCCCATGAATTTGATAGAGAATGGGGGAGCCTATGTCAGGCCTTGGAGGAAGAAAAGGGAAGAGGGAAATGATATTATTATAAACTAAAACAAAACAAAACAAGGACTGGAGTATGGCTTGCTGAGAGAGTGATCACTTAGCACACACAAGGTCCTGGGTTCCATCCCCAGTAACATATATACACACAAAGGAATTTGTAGGGACTTGTGTGAAGATTTCCTCCCAAATGTTAAGGATAGGTCTTTATGAGAATTGTATTTCTTCCTTTAGTTTTTTTTCTAAATCTGGGGAATTCTGCCTCTCGAACTTCAACCTCTATATCTTCACCCCTGCTCTAGTTGGCAAGGCTCTATCTAACAAGCTGAACAATATACCAGATGTGCATGAAGTCCTAAAAGGGAAGCACATACCTAGGAGTGGGATCTTTTATGACTTATTGTTAATGTTACTGAATAAAGGATTTTCTTGGGGTTACAGAGCATGGCTGGCTTTATACCACCTCTAGGCAATGTGACACAAACAGTCTCAGTATTGTCCCTGGTCAATGAGAGCATATGGTGACACCCTGGGAAGAAAAGGGCATGGTAGTTCTGGTTACCCTGAACCAGTTCTTTCTTCTTTCTCACCATTCATAATTCCAAAGACTATCTGTCTAAAGTACTATGAGGGCGGCATCCTGAGATGAATGTGTTCTGGCTGGAATAGTAACATATCATCCTAGCATGTCATGCTGCCTCGGGGTATTAAAGCCAAGGCAGAGTGCTCTCCAGAGTCCCTCCACTGCAATATAGGTGGTTTATGGAAAGTCAAGATTGCATACAGTGCAGGCAGTCCCTGAGCCTTGGGGGCATGACTCATAGTGAGTCCTAGGCTTGTGTTGTTTCATGTGTTCTATCTCTCAGAAAAAGAAATAAACTTGTTCATGAAAATCCGTGTGTCTGTGCATGTGTGTGTGTGTGTGTGTGTGTGTGTGTGTGTGTGTATACTGTCTCAGTGGGCTCGGTTGGGAGGCAGTGCCCAGTGAACCTGCTTCACAGAAAGGCTCATCACTTTACATATTATATTTAGGAAAACAAATTAAAAGTGTGCAGGAACTCTAAATCAGCCTTATGAAACATCCTGCAAACCAAAACTAATGGGAAGTAATTAGGTCAATTTGCAGAGAAAAAAAGTCTTAATTATTCCATAAACATATACAATATGCAAGGTTCTGTAAACTAGAGTGGAAATATATACAAGACAGGAAGGCACAACCATAGTTATGATAATTAATAAGCAACCTTATTGACAACTGCCAGTCAACTCTACATACAGACTGGAACTGGTTGACTTGCTTTGTTTGACTGCCTTCTGTGGTGGTTTCTGTTGTTCTCATCTGAAAGTTGAAAGGACTGGTATATAAAGAGGCTTAGTAACTTACCTAAAGGCAAACACTTAGGCCAGAGTTTGTACCCACAAAACCTGACTTTAACACTGACACACTTAACCACTGCACTAGGGAGCTAAACAACCACAGGGTGCTACGGAAATGATGAATGGGGTCCTTAAAATAATCTACAGTAAATAACTATGGAAGAGAGAGGAGGTGGAGATTCGTCAGGAGGCAGAAGGATTGGAATCTCAGCCATGGCTCATGAAAGAGGTGGTATTTATGCTCATCCTTAGAAATTGGTGGCTTTAAAATGCTGGAACTGTCAGAGAAGTTTTCCAGGTGGTAACCTAGTCTCAGCAGCGACAAGCAGCAGGGGGCTTATAGAGAAAGAGTAAATTGTCCAGCAAGACAGTTAAGGGAGAATCTTATGCAGGAGAAGAGGAAGCTGTATGTTTTATAATCCAAGCATTCTAAGGTATGATTCCCTCACACAGGCACGTATAATTGGCGGGATGTCATAGCATATGCTCGGGTGCTAGCAAAAGTGACAAGGCTGGGAACACTTAGCAATGGGTGTTAAAAGAGGGAGTCACTCCTCTGGCATGGCTTTCAAACCTCTCCTAGGAAAGCATAACTTTTAATAAGCTGATGTCCAAAGCTGGCTCAGTTCCTCCTTTGTTTGCTTTTGTTTCTTGAGCTGAAGTCTTGCTCTGTAGCCCAGGCTGTCTTTCTACAGGCTATGTTATCTAGGCAGCTCCTAAACTAATGGCAATTCTCCTGTGTCAGCCTCCAGAGTGCTGGGGTTCCAATTTAGTGTTTAAGGTGAGTTGTCACTAAGTTCCAAATAGAAATGACATGGCTTAGAAAGCTCCCTAGACAAGTCACTGTGTTCTCTTCCTGTAGTCCCTGTGAATGTGTGCCCAGCTGGAGAAGGCTAGAAGCTTCTTCCCTTAAGTTTAATGGCATGCCCTGTTGCTAAAAAGACCACTTGTAAAGCAATATGGCCTCTGATGGACTCTTTAGGAAAGCCCAAGCCTCAGAGTCTCAGACTTTACACAAAGAAGAGCTACTATTTTTCATGTTGGGATTATTCTTAATAGAAGTGGAATGGGACAACTGGTCTACCTAGGCCTTGTCTGCAGCTCCAGCCTTGCTTTAGAGAAGATGCACATAGTGCTGAAGGTCTCAGTGGTCATAAAACTGTAAAGTACCACAGAGGGACAACTTGTGAGGTGATTGTGGGGAGCAGAGGAAGCCTAGAGTAAACATGTCAAGAAGAGATGAAGTCCTGAGTGAACATTATTGACAGGGGCACATCCATGTTAAGGACCCAATGCCTCAGACACATGTCAGAATGGCAAAACCTTCCACACACAGATCAGGTTCCGAATTGGCAAAGCTTTCCCTTGGTCTGAGCAAGAACATTGACAGTGTATGCAAGTACAAACGTTAAATGATCAACTAGTGTGTGGAAAAAAAAAAACAAACAAACCATCAGCTGCAGCTTCCTCTTCTCTGATATTTACAGCCTGAAATTTCTGATGCACAGAGACTGTTTACCCAGGCTTGCAAACCTCTCCCCTGTGCTGTTTATAATGAACTTGCTGAGGTTCTGGGTTGTTCTGGCAGTTGCTCCGTCAGAGCACGGACAGCCCACCTGATTCTGACTTTTCTATACTTCCTATACTGTGTCTGTCTTCAGCCGTTTTCTATGACTGTGCTGTGCTGGACAGGGCAGTGGTTCACCCAAAGTTTGGATTCTTTATTAGATTAAATGTCTAAAGGGGGGGGGGTAATACCATCAAGTGCTTCCACTTCCTCTGGCTTCCTTTTCTGTGTCCTCATGGGAGTTCAAAGGGCTTTGTTTTGTTTCTGTGTTTTAACAAAGGAAGCTAGACAAAGAAAAACATAGAAATCCCTGGCACAGTGTGTGTACACTGTGTGTAAGCTAGAGGGGTGGATGCTGGCCTTGCAGAAGGGCAGCTGACATCTTCTCTGTTCTGCTTGGATCGGTGGCTAAGCAAAGGAACCAAACCAGCAAAGAGCAACAAGACTTCAGTTCTTGGGCACAAGACCGTATCAGGCAAATTAATTGGGCTTCTGCTCTCAGCCAAAACCTATCTCTGCAGAGCATGACGACTTGAAAGAATGCAGCATGTGCCAAGTTGCACATCCCATAATAAATTCTCCATCCATGCTGGGGAAAAGAAAGCTTTTTTTTTTTTTTTTACACACTCATTTGTCAGACATCTTGGGCATACTGAGGTGAGAGCGTTAAGAAATAACAGAACTCAGAATAGCTTAGTATTGCGTGGGAAGGGTGATAAAATGATGGCACTTTGAATTGTGACAGACATTCAAGTTGTGTTTTATCACTCTGTGAAAGCACGCCTTGGGAGGTTCACCGTCTCTAACGTTCTATCTCCGCACCCCCATGTTTTCCTCACACGAATGTGTACATTGTCAGATATTTTACTTAAAATCTGTATGTTTTTCCTCACCTTAGCCTGCCACAGATTCACACCAGCCTTGTTGCTCAGTGATGGCTGAGTCGTCCCTGATCACTGCGCTAGCCTCTCTGGTGCGTCTTGTTAAGGGACGAATACTAGAGAAACCTCTCATTTTAGACATGTCCCTGGGTCTCCTTCAAAGACCAGGGGCACTGTTAGCCTTTTGGAGTAAACACCTCCCCTAGTCTGAGACACAGAATTTCCTGGTATCTTTTCCTGCCCATCCACTGTTCTCAGAAGCCAGGCAATATTATCCACTGAGCTGAGAGGAAATACCTCACGTGTTCCTCCCCCCCCCCCCAGCAATGGCAACTTGAAGCAGCTTCTGTATCTTCAGCATGTGAAACAGCAGTTTTACATCAAACAGGTTGTTCTCCAGTTGCAGCCATGTGCACAAACCCCATCAATTCTGCCCATTGCAAAAAAAAAAAAAAAAAAAAAAGACACTCCCCTGAGGGACCTCACTAAACGCTCTCTGAGGTGGAGACTGCAGTCAGCGTGTGGAGGGAGAAAGCGAGGAGGATGGGAGGAAGACAGCCGCACAACAGCAGCCGTCAGAGCTCAAGAGGCCTCTGGTGCCAACCAGAATCTGACTGGCTTCGGGGCAGTGCAGATGATGGCGAGGCATCAGGTTCCGGTATCTTCGATGATACTACCTGATAATTCCCCTCATGGAGCTATTGTACTGACCGTTAGCTACATTATGAATAAAGACTCCAAAGCGTGAAAGAACAGTTTCCTTTGCTCAAAGTGGCTGTGCTGAAGCTGACCTTTCTCCCGGCCCGAACCTGCACCTGTACCTGTGGCTCCTTTTGCAGCTCCATCAATTTCGAATCCATCAATTTCCACTCCTAATTGCTTGAAACTGCCTAATCAGGCCTGGACCACTGAATCCCTCTTAGGAAGATATACACCACTGTACAACCTACACAGCTAATCAAATGCTAATCGTGAGTGATTCTTGTTATTTGACTTCTGAAAAATAAAGGAAACTCCTTAGACTTTAAACCAGCTAAACTAACCATAAGGAGGCTCTTGCTAGCTTAGAGCATGGCTTTCCCCACCCAGAAGTGTGGACCACAAAGAGAGCCTGCAGCATTGATCTCACACTGTGTGCTTGATACTGCTTTGTTTCTTATTTATTTATTTATTTTATTTGTTTGTTTGTTTGTTTAAAGCAGGGACGTTTCTTCTCCTGGGTTAAGGTATTCTTTTATGGAAAATATTTCAACCCAATGGCTCGAATGCTCTCAGAAATGTTGGAAATGAAAATGTGCATGCGGGCAGAAATTGTCACCTGAGTAGCTTTGCAGGCCAACAGAGAAATCGGAGGTCCATCCTGCCCAAGATAGGAAGCCCACCTCACCCCACAACACCGATGAGAGTTGTTCTATGGGGGAGAGGCCTGGCCGAGGCACTGAAGCGGGAACAAGAGAGGAGCTCAAGGTAGTAAATGTGTCAATTTACTTGGACTCCCTGCAATTTAGAAGCTTATTTCAAAGAAAAATTGCTTCAGGCTTCAGGCTCCTTCTGTTGCTACCAACTGTGGCCCATTTTTCCAGCTGACTGGCCACCATCTAAAACTGAGGGTCCCTAGTAGTCCTGGTGGGCTTTGATGGATGTCAGCTGCCCAGAGCAGGAGTCATAAGCATAATTATATCTAATGGAGGCCGCTTGGGGCAGGCTACCCTCCACACCACCACCACCTGCTTTCCCTAAGTCCCCACAGAGGTTTGTTGATGCATCTGTTTGAGTCCTGAGTCAACAGCTGACAGGATTCAGTCCAACTTCACACCCCTCCTGCCATCTCTCACACCTCACAGCCTGAGGCTGCTGAATGCTGCTGGCTTCCTGCTCAGGGCACTCACCCACGTGACCTCTAGCGCTACACCCCAAGGACTCCACACAGAAGGGTCTGAATTTGCAGAGAGTGACCAGAAGGGACAAGAATTCTACCCCCTACATGTCAATCAGAGCAGTTGCTTTTTTTTTTTTTTTTTTTTTTTTTTTTTTTTTTTTTTTTGGCAACCTAAATTTGGGCACTGCTCACTTAGAACTTGTTTCTTGGATTGCCAGGGTGAGATTAGGGATAAAGGGCCATCAGACTGTTCTGTGGTGATAAAGAATTCTGACCTGGTTTCCTTTCAAAGAATAACAAGAGTTGTAAGGAAGGTTAAACCACCAACCATCCAGTGCACTGAGCCCTCGGTAGATGCTTTATTTCCCTATTAGCATAACTTCAGTTGTTCAAAGGAGTGGATCTCCAGAAGGGCTTAGCTTCCGGTGCTTGGAAGATGTCCTGGCTTCTGCTCGAAGGGGGCATGTTGTAAGTGGATAATGGGGGAAGGGCCAGAGTGGCCCTTCAGTCATCAGGGTCTCCCTGGGCCATGGTAACATGTGGGAGGGCAAAGGAAATAGAAGAGAGCGCCAGTGGCTAGGGACCCTGAGACAGGGTGTGTGTGACATGATGACCTTGCTCCTAATTGTGCCCCCTCCCACCCCTGGGCTCCTTGCCTGCTCCTTTTCCTTTTATGAAGAAGACAGATGGGATTCTGTGAACCCCACCCCACAGTCAAAAGGCAATAGCCAGGTGTGCTCCACCCAAGTTACCTGACGCGATAAAAGAGGCTGCTTGCCCCCTCCTCTCTCTTTCTCACTTGCTCTCTTGTGCTCTTTGCTTTTCTGCTCTCCTCCCCTTACCCCTCCTCTCCCCATTCCAGTTCCCGCTCTCTCTCCCTGCCCATGGCCTCTACTTCTCTACTCATTCTCTCTCTTTGCCCCTCTTAACTCCCCTCCCCATGCCCTGAATAAACTCTATTCTGTACTATACCTTCATGTGGCTGGTCCCTCAGGGGGAAGGAATTCCCAACATAGCCCCCCCACAGAGGCATCCATCCCCCTTACCCCTAGCCTTGCCGCACCTCCATGGACCATATCACCCCCTTCCCTTCATCTTTTTCCTCAGAAAGACAGTGTAGGGGAAGGGAGCGAACTTTTCCAGAACCCTCCATGACTGTCTGCAGACACGTGTGCACACAGTTATGGAAAGGCTACCCAGAAAACTCGGTGTCAAAAAGCATCCTTCCCAAAAACCCAACTGTGACATTTAAAACAAAGCTTTCTTCTCTTCTTGGTGGTACTAGAGAAGCAGCTGTGGTTTCAGCTGGCTGGGGCCTGTGGCATTTGTTACCTGAGAGGAACAATAAAGTCTCTGTAGGCATTTCTGTTGGGAGAAGCATGAACAGCATGCCTGGTCCCATTTTTTGTTTTGTTTTGTTTTCCAAAATTTTCTTTATTCACATTACATCCTGGTCACAGTCCCCCTCCCTCTTCTCCCAGTCCTACCCTTACCAATCCCTCTCCCCCATTACCCTTTCTCCTTCTCAGAGAAGGGAAAATCCCCCTTGGGTACCACATCATTATGGGACATCTAGTTCCAACAGGACTAAGTATATTCTCTCGAACTGATCCCAACCAAAGAGTCCAGTTAAGGGAAGGGGATCCAATGGTGGGCAACAGAGTTAGAGACATGAAGACAAAGCTGAACATTTGCTGCAAATGTGTAGGAGGTCTAGGTCTGCCCCTGCATGTTCTTTGGTGGGTGGTTTAACCCGTGGGCCCAGGTTAGTTGACTCTGTGGTGTCCTTGACCCTCTAGCTCACTCATTTCTATCCCTTACTCTTTCACAAGGCTCACCAAGCTCTGCCTGATTTGGCTATGGTTCTCTAAATCTGTTTCCATCAGCTGCTAGATGAAGCCTCTCAGAAGACAGTTATGTTAGGTTCCTGTCCGAAAGCATAGCAGAGTATCGTTAAACAGTGTCTGGAATTGACTCACTTACATGGGATGGGTCTCAAGTTGGGGCAGTCATTGGTTGATCGCTTCCTCAAGATCCTGGATTTCAGCTTACAAAAAAAGAAATATCAGAGAAGTGCCTTCCATTGTGCAAGGTAGTTTCGCATCTTCCAAATGCCCTGTGTATGCATACATGTTTACCCAGCACACAATGGGGTACATTGGTTTGCTACCCAGAGCACTTGATGCAGAACAGGCCGGAAGAGGCAAGTTTTTCTCTTTCATTTAATTTTGAAATAGCCACATCACCCATGGCTGTATATTAAAGTGAATATTAAATACTGGAGTGTTATGGTTTGAATGTAAATTGTGCCCCATAGGCTCACATGTTTGACCACTTGGTCCTTACCTGGTGGTTCTGTGTTGGGAGCTTGAGAACTTGACCTTTGGAAGGTCAAGTCTAGTTAGAAGAAGTAAATTTCTAGAGCCTTGAGGTCTAAAGCCTGACCTGCTTCCTGCCCTCTCTCTGTCTCTTGGTCGTCTAAGATACAGCTCATATCTCCTGTTGTTACAGAACCACCCACTGCCATGCCGTCCTCATCACGGCAGATTGTATCCCATAAAACCAGAGCCAGATTAAATCCTTTGTCCCTTAAGTTACTTCTTATAAGGAACTTGGTCACAGCAACAAGGGAAGGGATGGACACTGTTGAGTCAGGGTTCATTTCTTACTGTCTCCCACTATGTTCTAGTCTCTCATAGAGCCGGATCCTCTGTGGTAGTGACAGCCTAAGATCCCTCTAAAAAGACCCACAAGTGTTGCTACTTGATTGCTGCCTGGGCAGACAATATTTCCTTCAAAAGGTGGTTGGCCTAGGAAAGACCTTGTGGTTAGATGGTCTAACTTGAATCCATACATAACTGATACATTTCAAATCACCTATGATGCTTGCCCCCGTGTGTGTGTGTGTGTGTGTGTGTGTGTGTGTGTGTGTGTGTGCATGTGCAAGAGAGAGAGTGTGTGTGTACATGCACTCATATGCTCCTTTACCCACTGAGAAATCTTGCCAGTGCGTGTGTGTGTGGCGGGGGGGCGGGGGGGAGAAGATACATAAATTTGGTGTTTCAAGACAGGGTTTCTCTGTGTAGCCCTGCCTTTCCTGGAACTCACTCTGTAGACTAGGTTGGCCTCAAACTCAGAGATCTGCTTGCCTTTGCATCCTCAGTACTGGGATTAAAGGTACATGCCACCACACCATGCAAGAGAATATTCAATTGGCTTCGTTCTCTCCCTAGTCATGAACTTAAAAAAATCATATTGGCAGGTGAAGTTACTTATGAATGATCATGAAGTCAACTTTGGACTTAAGAGTTTACTTGGGCAGTGGGCCAGCACAAAAAATTGCTGACTTTGGTAGAGAAAGAGGTAGTGGCAGACTATAAAGGCATTTCATCTCAGTGGTAGTTCATGTGCCTCGAGCCCTTCAACATCTCTGGCAAATGCTTGCTAAAAACTCCTACCCAACTCCATCTGATTGAGTCCTTCAGTTACAGCTGCTAATGGCCTGGATATACAGTGCTCTCCGTCCGGGGACTCCCAGGAGCCTCTTGACCTTCCTCATGACTCCATCATAAACCTCATCATTTCCTTTCATGTAACTTAGCTAGAAGAGGTCTTGGTTTCTTCCCTATAAACAAGCCTGGATAAAGTGACCCTGTGAGTATACTTGTTTCCCAGGGTCTCTTAAGAAGAGCGATGATTGCATTAGGAACACACACAATTGTAGCTGTTCTACTTGATTAAAGGAAGGAAGACAAAAGCCCTGACCTATGAAGCAATCACTAGGCTCAGAAAAAGATACCCAGGCAGCCAAGCCAGTGCCGTTTTCACTGATTGAGTAACCCAGTTGCATCAGAGGGAAAGACAGGTGGCCAAATCCTCCCACCACACGGCTGTCCATTTAGGAACCTGAGAACTTGGAAGAGTGCCAAGCACCAACCAGCTCACCCCATGGTACTGCAATAGACCCAGGATGGAGGGCAAAACCCTGTTCTGTCTCTCAGAATCAGAGGAAGCTGAAAGGATAAATTAATATTCTAGGCCAAGTGACAGTCACTTCTATTTATCTTTTTTCTGTTTGATTTACAGTAGACATGCTCTAAGCCCTGGAGAGAGCACAATGTTTTTATAAGTATTAAGGAGTTCCTATGACATTAAGCATTGTTCACAACTTGTTTCACGTGGCTGGTAGGACAAAGGTAGAACAGCCTATACCATGTGAAAAGAACTCTATAACTATCCAGAATTCAACAGTCCAAATTCCTCAATCATTCCATTGTTGGACTTACTTTCGTAAGCATAAAAGATGATGTAAGAATTTGTCTTAATGTCAAAGTAGGTTATGTCTCATAAGCTGCCCACAGAGATCTCCTGAGCAGCAGCCCAGAGGATTGGTAGCATCTTGGATTATGTGTAAAATCTTTGTTACACTCATTAAATGCTACTCTCTAAGGCATAGCTGTGACCACTGGTATTTCCAAAGGATTTGTAATGGAGTTTGGTTAGTTCTCATGAGAGCCAGTTCACCCATGAAACCCTTTGGATAATGTGGGAGCCTGCAAAGTATGTCCTTTTTTTGAGAAGGAAGACTGTAGGGACAGATGGGATCAACTGCCCATGAACCAAACAAGAACCTCAAGCACTCAAAGGCGTTCATGGGCTATTGGGAGTGAGCAACAAGGGACTGGGACAAGGAAGTGAAGACACGTGGTGTCACATCCAGTCTTGTCTCTCAAGGACTGACTTTGGGCAAGTCCCAAGTCTCACTGACCTTAGCTGGGAAATGAGTACAATGAAAAATAAATTGTATTAAAACATTTGTTTCAAACAGCAGCAGCAGCAGCAGCAGCAGAAGAAGAAGAAGAAGAAGAAGAAGAAGAAGAAGAAGAAGAAGAAGAAGAAGAAGAAGATGAAGAAGCAACAACAACAACAAAAACAAAACCCAACTCTTCCTGCCATCTGGAGAGAAGATTGTCTGCCTGAGTCCAGGCAAGTTGCAGAGCCAAGTACTTTTGACTGAGTCCCATGCTCTGTGCCAGTTTTGCGCCATGACGATAATTCCATCTGGCTTAATATTCCTGCTTGTCTAGTTCCAGTGTACAAAGACCTTTCCCAATACAGAAAGATCCTGAGGGTTCCACCCAATCACCTAGATCTTAGCATTTAAGAATATACTCCATTTTCAGTGGGAACCTACTGTCTAGATTTCAATTTAGATCGAATAAAAAGTCTTCTCTAGAGCTCAGATCCCACGATCCTTAGACCTAATCCAAACCCAGGAGTTCTTCCAGCTTCATCTGGAGGTGAGGAAGTGGGAGGCTCAACTTGGGGAAATGATTTGAAACTTCCTTCCTCCTGAGGTTACACAAGCCACCTTGTCACTGCCACTCCCACGGCCCCAGAGGACAAGGTTTAAAGGCCAGAGAAATAGGGCAGGCCGCAGACAGCAGGTCTTATTCCAGCTCAACCCATTGTGATGGATGTATGTAATGCAACGTAATCAAAGGTTTTAAAAACAAAAAAGAAAGAGAAGAGTATTTCTTAGTGATCACCTTTTATGCTGAATGAGTGAACTCATCCAAAAGCATTAGCCTTCTTGTCTTAGAATAGATGTAGATAAAGGTCCTATTTCACAGGGTTGGCATACTAGTTCATGCTAAGTATCAAGCATGTAGAAAAGTGTTCAGTAGCATGAAGCTATTGCTTTTGTTGTGTCTCAAAGGTCCAATTGTTCTTCATCCTCCAGCTTGGGCATGTCATGTCAGTGAGATTAAGTTCACCAGGGACCCTGTGTCTCCCCTGGGAGTGTGGGTGGGTTGTGGACTTTGTGGTTCAGGGTTGGCATGCTGAGGTTCATTGGCTGTGAGCCAGAAACTCTCATTTTCCTTACACCTATGACTTCACTCAAAAGTCCCAAAGTATCACTTCTACCATTGTACAATGAGGTGAGAGATGAATCACTTTTTGCCACCCTCCTAAAAAATTCTGATAACTTTCATCACACCCAAGTTCATTAGGGAAGACTAAAATAACTTTAAGGTGAAGTGTGGACACTGAATTGCTCACAAGAATAATTACAAAAGATGTTGTAGACGTTAGTCCAAAACAGAGCAGCCAGGGACTCGGCGTGACACCTGTGGCTGAGCCAATGCGACTGAAGACACAGCCATGCGTCCTTCATCCTGGCTGTCACTTGCAAGCTGCAGAGCTGGGGACCGGTTGATAAGGTTCTGCAAGCTTAGGTTCCTAATTGAGGAGGAAGAGGTAAAAATCCCAGTAATAATTTGTATAAGTTAAAGCAGGTTATGACCTGGATTATTTTCTAGTTTCTAAGACCAGATCCTGAACCTTAGGGAGAAAAGACTAGCTTTTTCTGGCTTGCAGTTCAAAAAAGTCAAGTCCACCCTGTGATGGAAGGCACATCAGTTGGATGAACGGTGATGCTCATCTTGCCTGTATCCTTTTCCTTCAGGACCCCAGCCCATAATGTTATTATAAAGTCATATCCATAATGTCTCAATATCAACTACATTCAGAACAGGGTTTTCCTTTTCTTTTAATTTATTTATTTATTCACTTTCCATCTCAATATCAGCCCCCTCCTCCCAGTACCCCCTCATGCAAGTCTTCCCCCAGTTCACCTTCCCCCACTAATCCCCACTCCCTGCACAGCTGCACAGCTGCAGGACTAGGTGATTCCTCTCCCACAGGCAGGCAGGCAACAGGCTCAGGGACAGCTCCTGCTCCAGTTGTTGGGGGATCTGCATGAACACCAAGCTGCTCATCTGCTACGTAGGTGCTGGGGCCTAGGTCCAGTCTGGGCTTGCTCTTTGGCTGGTGATTCAGTCTCTGAGCGCTCCTAAGGGTCCAGGTTAGTTAACTCTGTTGGTCTTCCCATGGAATTCCTGTCCTCTTTGGGTCCCCCAATTTTTTTTCCAACTCTTCTGCAAAACTCCCTGTGCTCCATCTAATGTTTGGGCGTGAGTCCCTGCATCTCTTTCCATTGGCTTCTGGGTGGAGCCTCTCAGGAGACAGTTATGCTAGGCTCCTATCTGTAAGCATAGCAGAGTATCATTAATCGAACCAGGGATTATTTCTTGCCATTAGATGGATCTCTATCTGGAGTAGTCGCTGGTTGGCCTTTCCTTTAGTTTCTGCTCTATCTTTGTTCCTGTATATCTTATAGGCAGGACACATTTTGGGTGGGAGGTTTTGTGAGTGGGTTGCAGAAGAGGTTTTCATTCTCAGGCAAGCCCTTCCAGAAATATCTTCCCTGACAGGACAAGAGATTTGTTGCTATGGTTGTGGTTGTTGTTGCTGTTGTTTTCCCTAGAAGATTCTGAATTCTATCAAGGTGACAACCAATGTTAGCCATCAGATAGCCGCCTTTGGTGGTCACTGTGGAGACTGTGCTTTGGATTGGTATTCTTGCTGCGATGTCACTATTGAGTTTCTCTCCCAGAGCAGAGATCAGGCAGGAGAGCCTTTCCACCATCTGGTACCCCTCAACGTCAGCCACCTGTTCACTCTCATTCAGGTCTGTCTCCAACCCCTGGGATCCTCCCATCCAACAGCAGAGTACACATTTCCCAGTCACTCCATGGAGCTGACTCAGTGGAGTCATTCCAGCAGGAGCTACTTTTACTAAATTCCTACTGCTCACCATTTAGTCTTTAGAGGATCTAAATCCACGAGGAATCTGGTGATCATAACTCACTGGTGGTTCTGGCCCTAAAATCATACAGGCAGAAGTACCCTCCATCACCCCATTGGCTTCTCCAGCAATGGTCACATGGCTCCTCTCCTACCCTGTATCCTGTCATTCAAATCCTAGGCACAGCATTTTAATTTCCACTCGATGTTCACTTGGCTTTTCTCTACTATCAACTGGCGGGTGGTTGAGTGCACCTCTTAGCTTAGGCTGTTTCAGTATCAGTGCTGTCCCATCACTGACTGCCCCCGGGGCTCATTACCCCTCTGGATAGGAGTCTCCATGTCTCTAAAATGGGAGCAGAGATTGTTCTGCCTTTATACGGTCATTGTGAAAATGAAATGAGCTTACATACACAAAGCATTCAGAACATTATCTGGAATGCAGTCGGGGCCTGGGTGACTGCTGTTCTGTTATTGAGGCTGCCTTAGCTTCGGTGACATCTCATTACTTGTAGGGTTTTTTTTTTTTTTTTTTCCAGTTGTTTCATCTCAGGAGAAAACAGAAAGTGTCCTGTCCGTTCTCCCCTCAAGCTCTGGACACTCAGTTAACAGAGTCTCTGTCTCTGTCTCTGCTTCTGTCTCTCTCTGTGTCTCTTACTTTTTCTCCCTTTCTCCTCACTTCTGCTGGTTTATTGTGATCTCAGAGTAGTTAATATCATGGTCTCTTCTCTCCCCTCCCCCTTCATTCCCCTCTCCTCCCCCTTCATCCCCCTCCTTCACCTTCCCTTTTCCCCATTCCCTGGCCTGTTTATTATGATCGCAGAGTAGCTCTGTCCCTCCTGTTCTTGGGACAGTTCCTCCTTCTCTGGAACTGCTTATCCACACTTCAGTATATCCATCCAGCCACCCACTACATAAACCCACAGTACTAAAGAATATCTGCTTACCTCTACCACCACCATTAACTCTGAGACCAAGGGGAGTGGGAAAGCAGGCAGTTCTGTTCCTAACTCTCCCCAAATATGGGAGGCCCATAAGAAACTTCGGTTAAACTCTGATTTGTTGTTAAACTCTTATTTACCGCTTGTGTATAGAAGTCATGGAAACAATATTTCAAAGAACCAAGTGGAGCCCTCTTCCACCCTGACCCCCATATTCCTCATGTGCCACAAAGTCTCGGAGAGTCAAGTCCAGCCAAGTGCAGCCATCCTTAATTCAATAGTGAAAAGCATGCTGCACAGATCTGGGCTGTGATCATATGTGTGTTCCCAGGGGCAACTGTGAGCCTTTGTCAGCCTTTCCCCACAGGTTGACTCCAGGTACTCCAGATACTTCAAAACAGTTACCCACCAGCCTCTGAGGAAAGCAAAGTTCATGGATGAATAGAAGATTTTTATGTCTTTGAGTTGAAAGCTTTAAAATAAAAACAAAAAACAGGTACCCACATCAAAAGAAGACTTGAATTCTAGATCTAGCGATAGATCAAAAAATGAGAATAATTAAAGCAGAAGATGTAGCTGTTAAGAAAGACATTGTTAAAAATAAAAAGAAAGAAAAAGAAAACAAAAAATACTTCTTTGCCAAGTGCTTAAACAGGTAAACCACATATTTAAAAAAAAAAAAAAAAAACTGATAGTCTTAGTATAGACCTTTTTCTTTTCTTTTTTCTTTTCTTTTTTTTTTTTTTTTTTTTTTTTTTATGTTTAAGACTTAACAAATTCAGTATTCAGAGACCATGGAGCAGGGTTTATTGAGCTCTCTGAACTGTCAGTTGGATAATTATCAAGCACAGACCATGTCTAGGTGACTCCCTATGATTCACCCTCTTTCCTGTTTTGAAACAGAAGGTTATTAATCTCTGGAGCAAACTTTGGCAGCACCGGGAACATCATCTTAATGCAAACAGTGCTTGCTTTTTGTGGCTCTCTTTTTTCATCCCCCATGATAATTTAATTAAAAAAAAAACTTATATACTTAACTCTACACAAATAATCTTTTCTAAGTGCTCCAGAGAACATACCAAACTTATTTACAAAACAAAACAAATTTCCTGTTTGAAAATCAGCTAGGGCCAAATGAACTTGGTCAAAACCCATGAGCAGTCTGACTATTTATATTCCAACGAGAAGGTAAATTGGGAATGAGAAGGGTCTTGTACAAAATAATGATTCCGGGGTTGGAGTGGGGAATCTTATTCCTACTAAACTGACTGGGTTTTCTTAAAAGTATTATTTTAATTTTAAATTGTGGCTTTAAAGTGGCTAAATAATGGAATGTTATTTCAGAAGGAGAGGGCTGTGGGTTTTTGCCTTTACCTGGAAGGAATCAGCTAAATACTGGGTTCAACCTTTCCTTATGCAGACTGTTCCTTATTCAGTCTTTCCTGACAGGATGCAACTTACCTTCCAGCAAAGACAATGTTTGTCATTATCCTAACTTGAGGGAAAGAGAGCTAAGCAGCATATTTGAGATCAGCCCCAAAACCTGAAATAGAGCAGCAGTTGTGCCTGGCTTGGTCATGTCCCAAAGAAACCTTGTCTAAGTGTCAGATAGAGTTGACCATGCTACCTGGCCAGGCAGGAGATACAGGCTTTGCAACGGGATTTACAGGAAAACGAAAAGAAAAAGAAGTCTCATTCACCGGGTGTAAGAGAGGAACGTCAATAGTCCACCTAGTCAAGAACACTCTAGCCAGCCTGAAGTGTAGTCAGATAGGCTATTCATTGTTGGTTTGCTTTGACAACAACAGAAAACCTTCCACTGTTACTGCTCCAGCCTAGGTTATGTGCCCCCAATCGAAACAAGGCTGGGGTGGGCAGGAGTGGAGATGAGAGGAAGCCAGTTAAGCAGGACTGTTCTCCTATAGTCCTGTTCCCAGCTGCGTGTCACTGTAGCTTCTTCAGTCCAACACCCGTACTTCAAAGCAGCAACCGCACGTTGTTGCCTTGCGTTTTGCAATGTTGCCGCCCGTGGACATCAATCAAGTCTCTGACTGTTACTCCTTTGAGACTGCAATGTCCTCATGAAAACTGACCCCCAAATTCTTCTGTCTGGATGTCTTAGAATTTTCGGTTTGGACATAAAGATTCGGCCCAGATTAAGTGTGTAAGTTGCATTCCATATGAGTGGCACACAGGTGGATAAACCTTGATAACCACGCTTTTCAAGAGGAGCCTGAGTTTGTAAGAGTGTACTCTGATTCTCTGAGCTGCCTGTATTCTTTGTGAGTGTTAAGACCACAGTTCTGCACAACACTGGTACCACCAAATTAAATTGCACCAACCCAGTCCTTTCCTGCTTCTTAGAGACTAGGCATAGACTATCATCAGACCTACCATCAGCCTCTTACTCCATGGCATGATGTACTTGAACTGACCACTGAATGCACGACCAGACGTCACTTTCAAGGATAATTAGTTCTTCAAAGCTTTCTAACCAATCAAAACCAACCAAATACAACAACTGGATGCCAATCAGAGTAAGAGAATGGAATGGCAAAAATGTAATTTTGACAGGTGGTTACAGCTGTTATTTTACAATTTGACAGCCATATAGTTTGGCTCATGATCTCGATGGAGAATTATTGGGTAAATGTTGTAACCCGGGTACATCTAACCTAGTTAGGCTCTCCGTCTTAATAACAGAATCCATTGTTCCTGAGGGTTTTAAATTTAGTCCTTCGTAGTTTAGAGTTTGGTAAGTGTTATCTGTTTTATCCTCACAGGGTTTTCGAAACTTGCTTGTTAATGAATAGTGTCTGTTCAATTTGCTGAGTTCTCATTAGTCCAAATAATTTTATGGTTGATTGGCACAGATTTTCTAAAAACAAAGTGTATTTTCTGTAAAAACCACTGTGTTTTCTTTCCTTTTACTGTTCCATTTGTTGAGTTGTTACTTTTGTTTTTCTGATCTTAAGTCAGTGAGTGTGAACTTTGTGTAGGGTCTCTTCATTCACAAGAAGCTAGGTTTGTCTTGATTTCTATGTGGTCAAGTATCTTTTGTTTTTTTAAACATAAGTGGGTCTTGGTTGAATGTGTCTTTTATCTAAATCCTAGTTCTTGATCAAATGAATTGTGCTGATGAGTTTCCTAATGTTGGAATGTGCTGTCATTTCAAATTTAGTTTCTTTATTTATTTAAGATGAATTAATTTTTTAAATATACAAATAGATCTGCTCTGCTAATGTTTCATTTGGGGTTTTCTAACTGTATTGCTGTGATGGGTCAGTGGTTTGTGTTCCTCATGGTATGTTTTTCGTTGATTATTTTGTTTATTTACATTTCAAATGTCATGCCCCCACCCTGCCCACAACCCCGAACTCCATGGTATGTTTTGTTTACTGTGGGATGTGCTCATGTGAGCCTCGCGGATGAGTGAAGCAGCAGCCAGTTTTATTCTGTGCTGTAAATGAAGTGATACAGCTCCCAAATTATCTGTTCCCTAGTCACCAAGCCTGTGACTAACACTGACGAATGTTCAAGGGTTTCTATAATTACCTCTTTTTAGTCAATGTTAGCATTCCTGTTTACCTACAAAAATCATCCATTTTAAAATCTCAATCAGCAAATGTATGGTAATGTAATTGAACATGGTATGTTTTTATAGTTTGAGCTTTCTGACAGGATGTATCTCCATACATACATACATACATAGATATATAATAAATATACATATATATCATATATATATTCTGACAGGATGTATCTCCATATATATATTTATTTTTAATGATGTTTCTTAATTTCTTCCTTTTTCATAAGCTTTGCCTTGGTAAACTTTATTAAAATGTATTAAAATATGCTATTCATTTATTCCACTTTCTTTGGGAGAATGGTTACTTTAGTATTTGTGTTGTAGTTTCTTGATACATAAGTGTAGTTTACTTTAAAACACCTTCCTCATTAGGATATTTAAAGGCATGAAATATCCTTCCAGTATAATTTTACATACATCCATTTTCCTAGTGCTGTGAGGATACTGAAAGTTGCTTGTAATTTCAGTAGGACTTCCTCTTTGTCCCAAATTATTTAAGCATTCATATTAAATTTTCTGGTAGGAATATCTAGAGTATACAAAAGGTTTCTACAAACGAAAAGTAAATATAAAGTCAACCTATTGTAAAATGAACCTAAATGTAACTTAGCATTTTATGTTTGAATGGTCAGTAAAGTTGGAAAGGAGGCTGGAGAGATGGCTCAGTGGTTAAGAGCACTGACTGCTCTTCCACAGGTCCTGAGTTCAATTCCCAGCAACCACATGGTGGCTCACAACCATCTGTAATGGGATCTGATGCCTTCTTTTGGTGTGTCTGAAGACAGCTACAGTGTACTATATACATAAAATAAGTAATTCTTTGAAAAAAAAAACTTGGGAGAGATACTGAATATAAAACACAAATTAAAAACTTAGTGGAATGTCCCCTCATTTATGCCTCCTTCCCTGCATCTCTCTCTCTCTCTCTCTCTCTCTCTCTCTCTCTCTCTCTGTGTGTGTGTGTGTGTGTGTGTGTGTGTGTGTGTATACATATATATGTAAATATTTTAAAATACAAATATTTATAATGATTAGATAAGACATGATATAAGACCTCACAGAATTCTTACTCTATTCAAAGAAGCTGTTAGTTAAATAAAGACAAATTTAACACACACACACACACACACACACACACACACACATTTTGAATAGTTTGTGACTACTAATATGTTTGAGGTACTTCTACAGTCAGAATTTTGTGTTTCCCATGTATCCTATATTTCCCTTATTTTCCATTTATCAAATATTTATACTGTCTTAATTAGGGTTTCTATTGCTGTGCTGAAACACCATGGCCAAAAGCAAGTTGGGGAGAAAACAGTTTATTTTACTTACACTTCCAGATAATAATCTATTACTGAGGGAAGTCAGGACATGAACTCAGGCAGGGACTGACACAGAGGCAGACCTTGGAGGAATGCTGCTTACTAGCTTGCTACACAAGGTTTCTTCCTCAGCCTGATTTCTTATTGAACCCAGGACTACAACCCCAGGGGTGGAGTCACTCAATGGACTGGGCCCTCTACCATTGATCTTGAATTAAGAAAATGCCTTACAGGCTTGCCCACAGCCTGATCTCGTAGAAGCATTTTTTCAGTTGAGGGTCCATCCTCTGGTCTGTGTCAAGTTGACATAAAAAAAAAAAAAAAAAAAAAAAAAAAGCCAGCACACCTGTCTATACTTAAATTTAAATGCATAGCTAAGCATATGCTATTCAACGAAAGTCTAGAATTGATTTACATTGCAATACTCCCGGAACAAATTATCTATTGATTTGATACAACTTCAAATTTGCCCACTTGTTTCTCACGTACCCTATATTCTCTCCTGGCCCAGAGCCATTATGTTGAGATCTGGGATTCTGTTTGTTCTCTTTTTACAGAATTTGCAGAAGCAGGGGTAGTGAATGTTGGATACCCGCTCTCTTGTTGGCCATATTTTAGGTTCATTTTGTTTCTTGCTAGAGTGTTGCTCTGGGAAATACTGTGTGGGTGGCAATCTCCCCCATCTTTGTGTGATGGTAGTTTTATTTTGCCCTTCCACTTTTATGTGAGTTTGGGATAACATCACACGCTGGTCTGTTTGCAGCTGTCTTTTTTCCCTGCAGATGAAAAGCAGTGATTCCCAGAAATCACTGGGATGGGCAGGGCTGCTGTTTGTTTGGCTGGTAGTATACTTCTGCTTTTCGTTAGATTTCTGATTTACAGATATTTGTTGATTTCCCCACCAGTGGCTGGTCCAGTTCTCAACACTGCAGACACAAGTGATAAGAGTGCCCCTGTCCTCCACTATTCTCCATTACTGGCCAATGGCCACCTCCCTCGAGGACAGCTAATACCTAGGCTGGGCAATAACAAATATTGTGATCTCACACTGAACTCAGGATAAAACAACAACAACCAAAAAAAAAAAAAAAAAAAAAAAAAAAAAAAAAAAAAAAAAAAAGCTAGCCATGCTGACTCAGTTCTGATTCTTATGCATTGGTGTGGGAAAGATGCCCGAAGACCCAGGCTGTGAAAACAAACCTGACCACTGTCTGGCCACTGGCCCACTGAGGGCACAGCTCCCTGTGTCTGGTCTCCTCTGATAACTGCTGTGACCCGGCTCTCACCGACAAGCCGCATCTGGCTCCCTATCACTTTCTGAACGATGCCATTTGGAAAGAAAAGACTAGGTTCTCGGCAAAGCAATCCGCTGGAGAAAGAAAACAGGGCTGAGGATAGGAGGGAGAGCTTATTAAATCGTCTGTGGAAATGTTTCACAATGTACCTCCTGAATCCTTACTCCCACAGAATGAGACTTGACTCCCTGGGGAGGCTCAGAGACACATTTTTTTAAAAAGTGCTTAAAGAAATTATATATGTAAAACACACACACACACACACACACACACACACACACACACACACTGATTTTATCTGACCTTTTGTTTCGTCAATGGAAAACCCATGACCTGAAAGAGAAAGTTAGTGATACACAGCTAGTTAGTGAGAGAAGATGAGGATATTTTGAGTCCTAGACCAATTCTTGTGACATTGCCTCTGCCTGTCCTTAATCTGGTAATCTCTAATAATCTGTTACCACCACCACCACCACCACTGCCATCACCACCACCACCACCACTGCCATCACCACCACCACCACCATCACCACCATCATCATCACCACCACTATCACCACCACTACCATCACCATCACCACCACCACCACCACCACCACCACCACCATCACCACCACCACCACCATCACCACCACCACCACCACCACCACCATCACCACCACCACCACCACCACCACCATCACCACCACCACCACCACCACCACCATCACCACCACCACCACCATCACCACCACCACCACCACCACCACCATCACCACCACCACCACCACCACCACCATCACCACCACCATCACCATCACCACCACCACTACCATCACCACCACCACCACCATCACCACCACCATCACCACCATCACCATCACCACCACCATCACCACCACCACTACCATCACCACCACTATCACCACCACTACCATCACCATCACCACCACCACCATCACCACCACCACCACCACCACCACCACCACCACCACCACCATCACTACCACCCCCACAACCCCCACCACCATCACCACCACCACCACCATTCTGTCACTACCTTACACAGAGCTATCTTTGCATATTTCATTAATCCTATAAGACAAGTCTGTCTGTTTCTATCTCTCCCTCCACCTCTCTCCCTGTCTCTGTCTCTGTCTCTGTCCCTCTCTGTCTCTGCCTCTTTCTGTCCCTGTCTCTCTCTGTCTGTCTCTGTGTGTCTGTGTCTGTGTGTGTCTCTCTTTGTGTGTGTCTCTCTGAGTGTCTCTCTCTGTCTCTCTGTGTCTCTCTCTGTGTGTCTGCATCTCTCTCTCTGTGTCTCTTTTTGTGTATGTCTCTGTGTGTGCCTCTGTATGCCTCTCTGTGTGTGTCTCTCTGTCTCTGTGTGTCTGTCCCTGTCTCCCTCTCTGTTCATGTTCCCAGCCTTCACAAACTAAGACTCTTGCGTCCCGGGGTCTGTTGTCAGCCAGTTCCCTAGAATCCACGATCTTCCTCTTTTGTAAGGTCATGTCATATTTCATCTTAATGGGGGCTGGGCAAGTTCGATGTTTCTCGGCTTCTCAAGTAGAATCCCTTCTCCTTACTTCGGGACTTAAGGGTGGGGTGGGGGTTGCACTGTGAAACTTATTCTCTTCCCTCCTCCTTTAAAACTCCCACAACCTTTAAACCCCATGCCACCAAACTTCATCATCCACCAGCTGTCCTTGTCCCGGCTGCAGGTCAACCTCCTCCCTTCCTCTCTCTCCTTCATTACTTAAATACTGGGTGCCCCTCACTCCCATCTACATTCTTGGCGACCTCACAGTCTGGAAGGCCAGTGAGTCACTCAGTACCCTACCTTTTGAGTCCCACAACCTCCATGCCTCCAACAACCCCTGCTCCCTGCCCCATTTCAGCCGTAGAGGTTCACACTCGTCCTCTGAGTTTGTTCCTCTCATGGTCACCAGTTAGCATACCACCCTTCGAATCCCTATTTCAACAGCCCTCGATTTTGGGTGCTGATCTTTTTGCTCTGTAACCTTTATGCATGTGCAAAGCTACCCAGAACCACACTAATGTACACACAAGCCACGTGTGTGGTATTCCCCACGCAGCCAGCTTCCCTTTCTTGCTGTGGTTGATTTCATGGTTTATCGTTATAATTACAGTTTGGGGACTTCTTTTTGCATTGGGATCACCTGGCACCAGCTATCTCAAGGATAAACAAATACCCAGTGATTTTGTGACTTCAGTCGGGATGCTCGAAATTGTGGTAGAAACCCCAAAGGCTTAACTGGGGCTCAGTTCAGCACACCACTTCTTGTAGCCAGTACACAGACAATGTTTTGGGTTTGCTTTGTTTTGTCTCTTTATTTTGAGAAAAGGTTTCATTAGGAACCCCAGGCTGGCCTGAAACTTACTGTGTAGACCAGGCTAGCTTCAGACTCATGAAAATCCACGTGTGTCTTCCTCCTGAGTGCTGAAATTAAAAAAGGTGTCTACTATTCTGACCAGCCCTACCTGGCAGTTGTGTATGTCCTGAGGTGCCTACTTTTCTACTCCATAAGAATATTTTCCCTTTTTTCTTAAACTCTATATGCGGCTGGCTTAGTCTGTGTTCCCCTAAAAGCTATGCCTAAGAGACAGGCTTACCTAAAGATAACATCTTTGTGAAATGATCCCAGAGATCCAGAGAGAACTGAAGACCAAACTGGGCAGGGTAGGAAGGGCTGCTCTTCCTGATGTTGGTGACCAACCCACCCGGACCACCCACAGATCTCATCTCTCTTCTCATTTCATCAGAAAGCTCGGCTCGCCACACTGACTCACCTCCATTGCCAGGTGAGTCCCACGGACAGTCCGATTCGCAGCTGTGGAACAGCCACTGCTCCTTTGCTAGTTGTTACTTAATAATTTATTGTAATTATTTATTTTGAGACAGAGTTTTATGATGTATACCAGGCTGGCCTTAGATTCATAATCCTCCTGCCTCGGCTTCCTAAACATTGGGATTACAGTCTGTACTGCCACAGTCACCTTAGAACTGCTTTGAGCCCTTGTGGAGAAGGTTTGAAATGGAGCAAAAAGATGTCCCTTGCACCCAGCTGATCTTTTATGAACTCGCTCATGCCAAATTTGAAGATTGCAATCTCGAGGTGCCAGGAATTTTGTCATAAGCCTAATAGACCTGGGAGGCAGAAGCAAGATAAGATAAGATAAGAAGATAAGCTGTCTCAAAAAAAAAAAAAAAAATCAAAACAGATTTTAGTCTCAGCCAAGTCTTAACAACCAGAGCATGATGCAAGCTCTGATCCCCTGCCCAGGTTTGATATAGTGATATAGTCACTGCCACTACCACCAAATCACCAGTTGTCTCCATTCCCAGCCTGGAATTAGCTACCATAAGTTGTCTTCCTTAGGCAACAACACAGACACTTAGCTTTTACATGCCTTTCTCAGGCCAGGACTACTGAGTAGATATCAGGCAAGAAGATACTCAGCATGTTTCCATGCCCCCCCCCCACCCCAGGACATATGGACTGTCCTGTCTCCAATGGCTTGCTAGCAGCATTCCACATCCTTGCAATAATGGGAAAACATGAGGAATCTCTGGGTTAGGGATCCAAGATTTACATCGGAATGGAAGACTGTCAACGACCCTTTCATTAACTTGCGGGGTAGTGGGTAGGGCTTTCTTCAGGACCTAGTATGTGCTGTGTGCCGCCATTCATGTAAGAGCAATATTGTTCTCCTTGTCTGTAACGGGGACACTGAACTTTCGATCCGGAGGTACTTGAACAGGAGTTCAGTTAAACCAAGACCTAAAGCTTCCTTCTCTGTCTTTGCCTGCACCGTGCTGCTCACCATGACTGCGACACGTGAGAACTCTGACGGGGCCCAATGGTGGTGAATTACATTAGAAACACCAGCTTGGAGCAGCTATCAGAGTCAGTGGCTGTCTTACAACTTGTTGCTAGCCGCTTCTTCCCTTCTTCCTTCCCCCCTGGTATGAGGTCGTCTTGGGTAAACTGATACCTTGAGATTCCTTCAAATTTACCAGTAAACACACCCTTGCCTTCATCCTGCCCTGTCTTCCTGGGAGCTTCCCTGTCCACGAATGTCCAGAGTCAGCAACACAACACCCAAGTAGGTCACCTTTCTGCGGGGGTTGGACGGAGTCCATGAGGTGGTACAGTTGCAGCAGTGGCCTGGGCTGGGCTTAGGGCCAGCAAGAGAGGCAGCAGCCACAACCACAGTAATGACAGCGGGCAGGGTGCGGGCAGGACCCAAATTAGAGACGCGGGGCCCTCATCAAGGGGAGGCAGGGAGAGCAGCCAAGTGCTGGAGTATGCTGGACCTACTTGAAAGCATCAGGCTGAGAAAAGGGATCCAGAGGGGGAAGCCCTAAATCTGGACTTGTTTAGAGAAGACAGCAGCCACAGCAAGGGCAAGCCACTGCGAGACAGATTGGATCTCCAGTGTGTCCCCAGGAGGACACTGTGCCAGTAAAGTCATTGTGGATATCCAGAGGCCCCTGCAACCCTGCAGTTAGTACTCCTCAGATCACCCACACCCAGGGTCTCAGCCTCCTCATTAAAGTCTACTTATGTTTGATGGCTTTCAGTGGTTTTGTCCTTTTTTCCCACACTGCGACCAGCCTGGCACACCTAAGTCACTGTACTGGCTTGGTTTACTGTTAGCCATTTCTAGGTACTCATAACACCAACAAGGCCTACTTTACTAAAATAAAAGCAGGGGCAGGTAGCACAGACTTGGCCAGACTCTGTGCCTGGAATCTTATCACTTCCCCCACTGTTGTCTGTGAGAACATGGACCACTAAACTCTAAATGTCTCCCTGCCTCCCAAAGGCAAGGCTGGGGATGAAAATGTTGCTCCAAACTTCCCTCCTCCTAGGTTGCCCTGAGTATCTATGGAGGCACAGGGCTGACTTGTGTTTTCGATCATTTCATTTATTCCTTGGAACTATGTGAATCAACCCATTTTACAGGTGGAGGAAACTGAGGTCAAAGTGAACAGCAGGTCTTTAGCAGATGATACCATAGCTTTCAGGAGATCAGATCTGAAATCCAAACCATTTCTAACTCGGGGAGGGGAAGGCATGCTCTGGTGATCTCTCAACGCCAGAGGCACAGACAGCAGGCCGAGAGAGAGAGTTCCTAGGCAGGCTGAGCTAGCCTGAACCCCAGCCAGAAATAGATTCCAAGTAGGATTCTACTTCACTTTTACTTGTATTTGCTATCTTGGAACTAAACCAGTGTCTGAAGCCAGAGTTCTTGTTGCAGGATTAAAGGCTGCGTCCAAATTAGGTGGGCAACAGAAGAACTGCAGGTGGTCTTTTCTGTCCTTGGCTCCTCTCCTGTCCACACCCTGGCCACCTGCAAATAGCCACAGGAGAAAGTGGGGCACCGCGGGACTCAGCAAAGCAGAAATTGCAATGAGTTGCAGACACATCAAAGCCCTGCCCTTGGGCTCATTTCAAGGCTCTGTTTCTGGACAGGGCCCAAGCGGAGCAGCAGAGCTTGTGGAGTTTGGGTGCTGTGCGAGGCTCTGACCAACCCTGTTCTCTAAGCTCTCCCAGCCTGCCTCTCATCTCTCTCTACTTCTTGCTGCCCCGTGCCAAGCATTCAATTATCCACCCTGCTCCTGCCCTCCCCGGTCAAATAGGTACCAGATGCACCACGTGGAATTCTGACAAAATGGGGGAAGAACAACTCCACTCAAATCAGCAGAGAAAACACAATTAGGCAAAGCAAACAGAGCCGAAGGAGCGGTAGGCAAGCCAAGTGTTCAGGAGCCCCACCTGCAACGCATTTCCAGGAGCCCCTCAAAAACCATACCCTTGTAATGGGGGACAGATGGAAGCTCCCACCCAGAAAAGGGGGTCTCCAAGAGCATAGCGAATCAAGACAGACACTATGCCAGGGGCCAGAGAAGTAGGAAGAGGGGGATTTATTTGTGTTCCACCCTACGGTCTCCAGGAAGGATGTAGGGCCTGTGACTGCTGTAAAAACACAAGAACTCGGTGCCAAGAAGCAACCAGAAAATTGGCGCTGATCCTTCCTTATCTTGCAATCTAGACCTCCAGCCTGAGTGGGTGGGGAGGTGCAGTCAGTCACTGAAGGGGGATATTCAGGGAGGGCCAGGTTTACAAGAATTTTCTTTCAGAGGCTTGCTCAGATCCCAGGCTGAAAATAGCAACTGTAGCCCTGGGCAGGGGGTCTCCCCATGGCTTCTTGGAGCACCAAATAGGTCCTCAAGCAAACATCCAGCGCCCTCGGCGGTGTGGTTCTGACAAGCTCCCTTCCAGCAGCAGCTGGAATGGAAGACTCATTAAGCCTCCACCAAGATTTGCAGACGCCTGAGATTGGCACAAAATCTCTCGCCCGGAAGAGCGGTAAGGTGCAGGACCAGGGCCCAGAGCAGCGAGGAAGCACTCTTTGGGGGATCAGAAAGCTTTAATCTCAAACTCCAGAACGGCCAGTTAGAAACGAGTCGTTGCATTTTTCTGGGCTCCTGTACCTAATACACCTAAGCTGCTAGGACGCCCCAGTGGGCTGTGCACGGGTAATGCTGAACACATCTGCGCAAAGTTAGAGCTTAATAAATGAGCTCATTGGAAGGACCTAACCACTTATAGGAATGGGGAGATGGGGCGGGGGTTAGGCGGGGGCCGGGGTGACTATAAAGAACAAATCTGTAGCAGAAAGGTGTGAGAAGATAAACGAGCTAGAGTTTGGGGAAAAAAAAAAACACAACAGCAAAGTGTCAACAAACTGACGTCATCCTCACCCGCTTATAAAAAGAGAAACAGGCTCTGCAAGCTTATTAGCAGGGGAAATGTTCTATTTTAAAAACAAAGCAGCACAAAGTAACATCCAGCCTTCCACATCTACGCGGCTAAGGCATCACCCTCGCCACTTTGTCCCCAAGACCAAAGTGGTGCACCGTGTCTGGGCTGGCTCCCCACATCCTTCCCAAAAAGGGGTCTACCTTTCCTCTTTCCTACCCACCCACCCACCTTTTGCTACAGAAGGATTCCCAACTGAAAACCAGCGGAGTGCTAGGCTTCTCTCAGAAAGCTGTGGATGGTCCGATCCAGGAGCTAGTCTTGAGAGCCCAGAAGCGCGGTGAGGGGTCACCGATTTACCAATCTGTCTGGCACCTCCTCGTCCAATGAATGCAGGGTAACACCTGCTGTTTGCCTTTCCCCAGAACTGTGGGCCTCAGCTCTCACAGGGAGAACGGAAAGGGGATCCACTTTGCTGAAAACTAGGTGGACAGGACAAATGCTACCAGCCCATGTGCCTGTATTTGAAGAATTTATCTTCATAATTACCAATGAATGGACACTTCAGACTTACAACTTTTAAATATGAAAACCAACTGTGAGCTGTCAGTCAAAGACAAACGATTTAATCCAGTTACTTTCAAGAGGCCCTCTCTTCCCACACTAGATTTAATCTGGGAGGCCTGTCTTGATGAGAGGGTATTGTGGAGAGAACCTCATTGAGAGCCTCCATGAAAGATCCCGTCTTGTCCACGATTGTCCCCAGCACCTGTCACAATGCCTGGCATCTAACAGGTCCTCAGTAAACGTTTCCAAACCTGACTTCTGTTCCATTCCGGGTTTTACGGTGACTCCCACAGTTCTGAGACCAGACACACATCTTGAGAGGATGTTTCATAGATCTGCCCTTTCTAGATAACAAAGGTGTGTGTAGGAAAGTTTGTAGGCATGGGGGTTATCTGATAGAAGGCAAGCAATAGAGAGATTAACATTTATTGCTCAGTGGTTTTGATGACAAGAAAGACTTGAAATCCCTGTATGGGGACTTTATAGAAATAAAAGTGGTTGTGTTTCAGACAATGGGGTTTGGTTTCTTTCCAGCCAAGAGAAATAGAGGAAAAGAGATTGGGGGGAGGCAGGGGAAGAGAGAAGGGGGGAGGTGATGCCAGCTTTGACTTGTTCCTTCCATTACTTATCAAGTAGCTGGTTCCAGCCCTTCCATGTCAGACTCTGGCAGCAGAGGACACTACCTAACACCTCAAGAGTTGCTAGGATGCCACCTACAGGGTACCTAACATCCCAGCCAGTTCCTAGGTTCCTGCACCACAAAAAAAGCTGATCCCTGAGGCATGAAATGAGTACTTCTCTTCATGATACACAGCCAGCCCCCTCCTCCTCCCCTCCCCTCCTATTCCTCCTCCTCCCACACTTTGACTTCTTATCTAGGCTTGAACTCTCTGTTGAGCTCAAAGTGACCTGGGCACCCACCTCTTCCTAGAGCTATCTGCACTAAGGCAAAGAGCGCTTGCATCAGAAGATTCTCTGCGATGAAACTGCAAAAGGAGGACTGTCTTTGTCCTTGAAAGCCACTAAATAATAGCACCTTGCGTCTTAGTCGGGGTTTCTATTTCTGCACAAAACAACATAACCAAGAATCAAGTTGGGAAGGAAAGGGTTTATTCAGCTTACACTCCCACATTACTATTCATCACCAAAGGAAGTCAGGACAGGAACTTACACAGGGCAGGAACTTGGAGGCAGGAGCTGATGCAGAGGCCATGGAGGTGTATACAGCCATGCTGCTTACTGGCTTGCTTCCCCTGGCTTGTACAGCTTACTTTTTTGTAGAACCCAGGACCACCACCCCAGGGATGGCGCCACCCACAATGGGCCCTCCCACGCCTGATCACTAGTTAAGAAAATGCCTTACAACTGGATCTCATGGTGGCATTTCCTCAAGGGAGGCTCCTTTAACTCTAGCTTATGGCAAGTTGACACACAAAACCAGCTAGTATACCTTGATTTGATAGAGGAGGCAGAGGTCATGTGATTACAAAACAGACCAGAAAGCCAAATTAGCAATTCTTCTCCTCAGTGTCATGGTTCAAGTGTGAAAATTCCCCTGTAGGTTCACAGGATTGAGCCACTGTTTTCCAGCTGGTCACACCATTTGGGAAGGTTGTAGAACTTTTGTTGGGTTGGGGCAGAAGTCAAGAAAACTCATCAGAAACTCAAAAATGGGAGCTCTATTTTCTGTGCACACAGAGTGAAGGCCAGTTTAGGATCTGAACCACATCTTGGAAGGGGAGATGGTACAACATTTTTGTTGGATGGGAGCACAAAACAAGGGGGCTAGGGATGAGCTGCTGAACTGACCAACTGTATTTTGACAGGAGGAGTTAAGCAAGAAAGTTAAGGTTGGTGACTGGGCCTGATCCGGGGCACCTGGTTTCAGAGTCCCTGAGTCAGCTTTTCCAGCCAGGTCCCCTCCTGGACTTGAATCCAGAGTGATAAAGAACAAAGGATCAGGTAGGCTACACTAGTCAACTAAATGGGAGATTGGAATTCAGAGTGATAAGGGAACAAAGGAGGGGCCAAGGTGCATGCAGTTAATTAAGTAAAGACAGGCATTTCAGACCCGTGCCTTAGTTTAGATAAGGGGATCACAGCATCTCCCTCAGTACATCCTTTACTGGTTAATAGTCAAACATGAAACATCGGAAGTAGGATAGGAGTTGGGTTCCAGGGCCTGGCAACATGAACTTAGTTTTGACCCTGCCAGCAAGGTGAAGCTTGTTCCTGAGATGACTGAACTCAGGAAACTGTCTCCTAACACCTTCAGGAAGTGCTGAAGTGGGTTACTGGAGGCAAAACTTGAGTTTTTATAATCTTGGGTCACTTACTTCTTAGTCACCCTCTGGTTCTCCGAGTGCAGACACAAGGTGAGCAGCCAGCCTTCCATGTCTGCCACTGTGCCATCCCTGCCTACGGACTGCAATGTCTTCCCTGCCATGATCAACTGTGAATCTGTAGAAATGTAAGCCGACATTGACCCTTTTCACCTAAGACGCTTTGCCAGGGCATTCTATCCCAGCAGTACAGAAGTAACTAAGACATGTAAACTGTTAGTAAAAGTCTCATCAAATGCCCGGTGTGAGCACAGCGCCTGTGGAGTAGGTGGCAGCCATCAGAGGAACAGTGGGACTTTAGTGACACTTGTTATGCTCTTGTTTCTGCTTACTTGCACTCTTACTACTGCTAGTCTGTAAGCATACCTACCCCTTCCTACCTACCCTAGCTTCAAGTGATGCTGATTTTGATGCCAGAAGTGAATAAACAGCTAATAAGAGCATCAGAGGCTAGGCATTCTGCAACCCAAAAGCCTCCAGCTTTAACAGTTCTTAAATTTCTTTATGTTAGCCCACAAAGGATCTCAGAAAGTCTTCTGTTTTCAACTTCAGGGCTCTCGGTTCTTCTACATAGCTATCCACACAGATCTGGTGCCTTCCACATCAAGAGCTCTGGGCAGCAGCCAGAGGCTCCTTCGGTGAGTTTCCTCTGCTCCTGTGAAATGCAGGTGGTGAATTAAGAAAACCCAGAAATGGGCCTTTAGCCAGTTCTCACCAGTTGCTCAATTACTTTGATCCTACCTAGGATCAAGCAGATCATCTGCTTCAGTTTCCATGGATGCTTTTAGTTTTCATACTCTAAATTTATTGAAATGTAGATCCAAAACTCTCAGATTTGTCTCTTAAATTTGATTTATATTAAAATTGCATTACAATTAGGTGGACTTGTTTGTGTCTTTGCCATTTGATAAGCAACTTGAATTTTGTAGGTATAGCTTTATCTCGAAAAGTATCAACACCTTCGCTTTACATTAGCAAGTACTCCATCTTATTCTTTAAGACTCACTTAAGATTATTTTAGCTCTTCTGATTTTATTATTTGTGTTTCTTGTCCTCTTTTTTTCACATCTTTAGTTTTTGGTCTTCCTTGCACTCTGTTTATGCTGTTTCTTTGCTCTATTTTCTGGTTTACTAATTCTCTCTTCCGTTGGGTTTAATGTGCTAGTTAGCGAAGTTTTGCACATGCTAGCTGGTCTTCGAAAAATGTCTGCACCACCACCAAAAGGCTTCTTTTGACAAACCAACTGACTTTTATATATTAAGCTTAAGGCATTTAGAGTCTGTGACCAACTATTCCAGTCTTTTAAATCTGTGTATGTTTTTAGGGCATTGGTTAGCGCTCCCTCAAAATGGCTTGCTTTCTTGTGGGCTCATTTCTCTATTGCATCCTGGCTATTATGCCTGAAACTGAAACACTGAAGAGTAATTCGAAGCTAATGAAGTAATTTGAACCTAACATTGCCTGTTTCAAGGACTGGTTTTGGTTTGGTCTTCCTGGGCACATAGACTCAGGACCAGTTGGCCATACCTTAGTCCAAGTTTGCTTCTTAAAAAGTTCTTTAAACAGCCAGGTGAAGCTACAAGGCTACAGTTTAAGGAAGGCAGAAAAGCTGACTGGTGGATTTATTCGTAGCCTAAGTAGGAAGCTTTTGGGATACCAGCTCAGCAGGTATGCAGAGTAGTGAGGGTCAGATTCGCACCGGAGCTACAGTCCTTGACTTGGGTTTCTCTGCCTCTTGCCATGAGTTCGCCAAAACTATAGTTCAGTCTTCAGCAGATGCCCAGGAATAAAGGTTGATCTAAGAGAATAATTTAGCTCTTTCTAGATATTGGTTACATAATTTATGTCCCATATTTTACAAGAGAGAAACAGAGAGGGAGATTAAAAAAAAATACAAGTAAGAGAGAGAGAGAGAGAGAACGTGAGAGATTTTAAACTGGCCAGGCAGCTAACTTAACTTTCCTGTATTCAGGCCTCACCTACACTGGGAAAGCCATCTTCTTTATTCAGTCTATGAAGTCAAATATTAACCTCTTCTAGCACTACAATAGCCTTATAGACACATGTGGAAAGAGTGCTTAAACAGCTCCCAAATACCCACAGACATTTAGTTAACTACCATGTGTCTAAGCCTTATTAATTTGACATCCATAAATATATCCTCAAAAAAACATATGTATTTCCAAATAAAGCCAGTAGCAAGGTTACAATTCCACTTAATATGTTGTTTTACACCTATGCTTCATGTAATTTAAAAAGTATTAACTCCTCCCACCAGGATAGCCTTCAGATGATATTTACTCTTCTTGATAATCTATAAATATTATGCTATAAAAGTAACAATATTTATGCACCATATGCATTCATTACTTGTCTCATTGCTGTGACAAAACACATGACAGGAAGAATGGAAGGGGTTAATTTTGACCCATAGTACAGTGCACATAGTACATCAAAACAGCGGTGAGGAAAAATTGTACACACAGTGGATTAATGTTGATGCCCAGTCCAAAGTGAGAGTCGGTCTCCAGTCAACCTAATCTAGATTTCCTTCTTGACTCACAAGCTCAGATGTTGGTCCCCTTTGTGATTTTAAATCCTGTCAAGGTCACAATCAGTATGCCATTGTAAAGATACTCCTTGACAACTTGATACCTGTGATGGTTTGTATATACTTGTCCCAAGGAGTGATACTATTTACAGGTATAGCCTTTTGGAGTAGGTGTGTCACTGTGGGTAAGGACTTTAATGCCCTAGTCTTCTGTTCTTCCACTAGCAGCATTTAGATGAAGATGGAGAACTCTCAGTTCCTCCTGCATCATGCCTGCCTGGATGCTGTCATGTTCCTACCTTGTTGATAATAGACTGAACTTCTGAACCTGTAAGCTAGTCCCAACTAAATGCTGCTCTTATAAGAGTTGCCTTGGTCATGGTATCTGTTCATAGCAGTAAAACACAAACTAATACAATACCCAAGTGTCACTTTTCAGACTTTTCTAAATTAATATTATATATATTGGTGCTTTGTCTGCATCTACGTCTGTGTGAGGGTGTCAGATCTACTGGAAATGGAGTAACAAGCCAGTGTGAGCTGCCATATAGGTACTGGGAATTGAACCGGGTCCTCTGGAAGAACAGCCAGTAATATCAACTGGGCCATCTCTGTAACCCCAACTCTTCAGTCTTCTATCTTTCATCACCACGGTCTTGTAGCCATCTTATAATACAAAATGATTACTTACGAGAACATCCCCTTAGTTTCTAACACTCTGAACATTGTTTAAAAGTCAAAAGACTCAAGGCAGCCTCTTAATGGTAATCTCCTTTAAAACAAACAAACAAACAACAACAAGGTATGTATTTTCAATATACAATGACACAAAATAAACCTTCTCGTTCTATAAAGGGAGCCTGGAAGCATAAGAAGGAAGTATTGGACCAAAGCAAGACTGAAACCCAGGTAGGAAAGTACCAACTTCTTCTACTCAATGTCTGGCATCTAGGGCTTGCCATTGAACGATGTGGGCTCCAGAAAACTTGGATACGCCTGCTCATCCCCCAACTCTCCTGCACATAGCACATACAGACCCTCTTCTAGGCTGGCTCAGTTCTGTGGCTCAGTTTACCTCAGCGGACGGCTGGTGTTTCTGGCATCCTGAGGTCTCCACTGCATTTTAAGCTTTACCTGCACAGCTTCATATACTGGGTTCTCGGGGCCTCATTGCCAGGGATTCCAACCCTGCCGTGTTTTTTTCCTGCCTTAGCAAGTCTCTGGAACTGGCAGGCAAACTTCCATGATTCCCCCAATTTTACATCCTTCGTGCCTGCACAACCGGTACCATGCGAATGACGCAGCTGAGTTCTGCGGCCAGCTCAGGATGGAGCTTGGCGCTTGTAACAGCAGTTACATCAGCTTCTATGTGCTGACCCTGGGGAAAACGTCTCCCTTGGCAGTTGATCCTGAGAAGCAGGGAATCCCTAGGGTGACATTCTCGGTGTGGGCTAGTGGTTGTCAACTTTCCTAATGCTGTGGCCCTTTAATATATTCCCTCATGTTAGGATGACCCCCCCCAACCATAAAATTATCATGTTGCCATTTCATAGCTGTAATTTTGCAACCGTTATAAATAGAAATGGATATATCTGATTCACAGGACATCTAATGTTCGATCCCCAAGAGGGGTCAGAACCTGCAGGTTGAGAACCACTGGTCTAGGCTCTATCCAATCATATGAATTTGCGTTTCCCCAAGGTGGAAGCTTCGCTGTTTCTTGCCTTAGACTCCTGCCCTCAGGACACTTCCTATTGCCCCAGTCAGTGTAAAGTACCAAGTTGCCTGTTGGGCATCAACAGGAGGAGAGAACCTTGCTCCTATAAAGGCTCAGTGCCCCAGTGTAGGGGAAAGCCAGGGTGGGGAGGCCGGAGGAGTGGGTGGCTGTGTGTGGGAGCCTCATAGAGGCAGGGGAGGGGAGATGGGATAGGGGTTTCTGGAGGGGAAACCGGGAAAGGGGATAACATTTGAAATGTAAATAAAGAAAATATCTAATAAAAGAGAAAAAAGTACCAAGTTGCTCTATACTAATGTCTTTAAGAACAGCTGCTTTCAAACCTGCCTCGTCTGTAAGATTAAACTCCTTTACATGCTTTTCCTCACAAAAGTTCCCATTTTATATATGTTTCTACTTCTCCTTTATTCTCTTTCTCATACCGGGACTTGAACCTAACACCTCATTCATGCTGGTCACAGGCTCTGCCCCTGAGCTACGTCTCTCAGCAGTGTGTATCTCCTTTTGTGCTCTCTCATTGTACACCTGGATGACAATGGTTCACAGATGCCATGCCATAGTCTGAAAGCTATCCTGTCTGAAGAGTCCTTCCACCAAACAAAGCAGTCTGTCACCTTTAAATCCTGCCTTGCTCAGGCTCTCGGGACATGGGGAGATTTCAGTCAGATTCTTTGCAAGAACATCATTTGAATGTCCCCGAGGTTTCCTGGCAGAAACCCTGTTCCCCAATGAAACCTCTTGAGTGACTTGTCCACGTTTTTCCTGCTATTCTTATCGTCAAAATCTTGATCAGAGGGGCTTCAGCAAGCCTTAAAGGCTTTTGTAGCTCAAAACTGCAAACTCTTACACATTCTTCTTGCAAAATCTTTCCAAAGGCCCAGGAAGCATTTGCTCAACTTCTACCACAGCAACAGCCTCACTTCTCACTACAGATTTCCTCTATCCATTCCTCTTCTTGATGTTTCAACAAAATGACTAAGAAAAGCAATTCTTAAACGATAGTTAACGATAGTTATTTTGTCTCATGGTCTAAAGGGTATAGTCCATAATGGTGGGAGTGTCATAGCAGCAGCAGGAGGTTGCTGGTCACATTGTGTCCATAGCCAGAAAACAGAAAATAATTAATGCTGCTGTTCAATACACTTTCTCTCTTTTATCCAGTCTAGGATCCAAACCCACAGCACTGTGCTGCCCACAGTCAGGAAGGGTCTTCCCCCAATTAACATAATCTAGAGAAACCTTCAGAGACAGACCCAGAGTCTTTTCTTTTTGGATAGCCTACATCTTATGAAGATGACAATCAATATTAGCCATCATTTGGAACATAAAATCAGTGTATCTTATTTCATATGACCAGTGAATAAAAACAAACACACATATATGAATTAAAAGAAGTACTCATAATAGCTGTCTTAGGGCTTATTGCTGTGAAGAGGCACCATGACCAAGACAACTCTTATAAAGGAAAACATTTCACTGGGCTTGGCTTACAGTTCAGAGGTTTAGTCCATTATTATCATGGTAGGAAGAATGGTGGCTGGCAGGCAGACACAGTGCTAGAGAAGGAACTGAGAGCTCTACATCTGGATCTTCAGGCAGCAGGAACTGAGCCAGCTTGAGCTTCTGAGACAGACCTCAATGCCCATCCCTTAGTGACACACCTCCTCTAACAAAACCACACCCACTCCAACAAGGCCACAGCTTCACTAACAAAGCCACACCTACTCCAACAAGGCCACACTTCCTGATAGTGACACTCCTTATGGACCAAGCATTTAAACACATGAGTTTATGCTGGCCATTCCGATTCAAACCACCACAATATCAATTGTCATAATTTCTGCAACTGGCCATATGTTTATAACTGGTATTTGCAATTGTCTTCTGCTAATTACTCTGTATTACCTTCAGCAAGCACCTTAGCTGGTCCTTAGAACCAGACATTTAGTCCTGGAGGGTCAGAGAAATTAGTAATCCTGTTTAGATTGAGCTGTAGCTTACAATTGTGACATTAATCATGGGACATCAAAATGCTAAGATGTCCTAAAGAATTTCCCACATTGCAGACAATTTCTTTCTTGCCTCTGTTGTAGAGCAGTGGCCTAGTTTTTCTTGGTGGCACTGCATCTCTTTTCTTTGTCTGCTGACTGAGAGTCATGAGGAGCCCTAAGTAACTGAGCAGAAAACTTAGCTCCCAGTTCAATGGGCTCATTGGTATCTCCTGCTAGAAGCACCCTTCTATTTAGAACTAAGACCTCTAGACAAAAAGAACATACTGTCATGAGAACAAAAAGGGGAAAAAATGTCAGTAGAACACTGGGTATAAAATGATGAGTCAGGCCATTTGTATATCCCCTCCCCCAATTCCTGAACCCATCTCCTGACTGTAGGAGAAACAGCACCATATACTGATTCAGAATACATGGAGCTTTCTAAAGAATCTTGCCCCCATGCTACAAAGTACTGTTACTCAGCTGCTGCTATGACTGAGTCTCCAAAGGGCGACTCCACTACTGTCCAGCCAACTGACTCTGGTTATCCTTGAAGTTATGATTTTCCTAGTTTATATAAATTTTAGGTTTCTGCAGTAGAAAAGCTGGTCTAAAATATCTAACTTGTCTTTTTAGAATTTATTAAATGAGGGCTGGAGAGATGGCTCAGTGGTGAAAAGCACCAGCTAGTCTTCTAGAGGTCATGAGTTCAATTCCCAGTTCCCATGGTAGCTCACAACTGTCTACAATGGGTTCTGATGCCCAATTTTTGGTGTTCAGGTATACATGCAGATGGAGCACTCATATACATGCAACGAACAAATAAATCTTTCTAATAAAAGGATTTATTACATGTTAATAAAACATCCATCCAGAAAAACAGGAAGATAAAAAGTCTAAAATATTACCAGTAGAGATATCTAGTACTAAGATTATAATAAATGTATGTATAGAAATCTCTATGCATACAGCCACACATCAGTCAATCTACATCAGTAGGAACTTATTACTGGCTGATCTGTAATTTTACCAGTCATTTTTCGTGTTAATATAGAAAGTAATTTCTAAAGACCACAGAATGACGTTAAGCTGACACCGCTGAGTCCTTCCTATGGCCATAGACTTTTCTGTCATTTAATGTTTACGACTTTGTAGAATGTATTTCATACATCATGAAGCTTCCTAATAGATGTTATAAAATGTCAGCATCTTATAGATTCAGAAATGAATACAAAAAGGCATTTTACAATGTACCAGAATCATGAAAGTAGTAAGTGGTGGTCCAGATTTCAGTGGAGGGGATCTGACTGTAAGGCCTATGCTTATAAAAACCATCCAGAGCATCTGGGATGCTGCTACACGGACGCGTTTCACTTATTAAACTAAAACCTCCTAGTGGTGCATAATTAAATTACTCACAGGGTATTTTTGCTATTATATAAAAATAACCTTAAAAATTCTTCACTGTACATCATTATGTACTTGCTTATTTATCCTCTCAGAGAATGTCCCAATGGAGAAAATTGTCAAGTCAAGGGAATATGTATGTACATATGCATGTGTATACATGTATACATTTAAACTGAAGCATTTGACACCTACTGCCAAACTGCCCTGCAGAATGTTTACTAATTCAGAATCCCACCTTGGCCTAGACAATCCTTTCAGCCTTGAGCCTTGCTGGTATTTCTCCCCCTTTGATAACTGCACACTGGAAAATCCTCTTGCTGTTTGTATTTATTCCTTTTCAAACTGTGCCAGCGGAGCTGTTACTGTCTACTGAGCTATCTGAATTCTGTTGGCTGTGTCTCCTGGGTATAGTCCTAAAGCCTGCTCCTTTTTTCCCTCCTTGTCAGTTTGCTTCCAAGAAGGTCAGTATGGGGCTGCTGGGTATCCATTCACAAGGGAAAGCAGTCTGAGAACTCGGCATCTTTCTCTCTCTCTCTCTCTCTCTCTCTCTCTCTCTCTCTCTCTCTCTCTCTCTCTCTCTCTCCCTCCCTCCCTTCCTCCCCCTCCCTCCCTCCCTCCCTCCCTCCCTCCTCCCTCTCTCTCTCTCTCTCTCTCTCTCTCTCTTCTCCTCCCTCCCTCTCTCTCTCTCTCTCCCTCCCTCCCTCCCTCCCCTCCTCCCCTCCCTCCCTCCCTCCCTCCCTCCCATTCCTCCCTCCCTCCCTCCCTCCCTCTCTCTCTCCTTTCTCTCTCTCTTCCTCCCTCCCTCTCTCTCTCTCTCTCTCTCTCTCTCTCTCTCTCTCTCTCTCCTCCCTCCCTTCCCTCCCTTTCTCTCTCTCTCTCTTCCTCCCTCCCTCCCTTCCTTCTCTCTCTCTCTCTCTCCCTCCCTCCCTCCCCCTCCCTCCCTCCCTCCCTCCCCCTCTCCTCTCTCTCTCTCTCTCTCTCTCTTCTCTCTCTCTCTCTCTCTCTCTCTCTACAGAGCCAGGCTTTCAGGTTCCCATGTGCCTGTCTGAACCTGCTCATTTCTCTCATGGTTCTTCTGATCAGCAGGTCTCCTGTCAAAGAGGCTACATGGCTGGCAGTGTAATGGGATATACCCCCAAGCCTGAAGGGTCTACTCTGAGTGTGTGGGCTTTTAAAGCTGTTACACTGCTTAGGTGGGTTACACAGTCCATGGAGAAGCTGTAAAATGGCAAAGAACTTCAAGATGCACCTCTTCTCCTATGTCTTGCTTCCTTTCCTTCTTTTCTTGACATTCCATCTTTTAAAATTTATTTCTTTTATTTTATGTGTTATGGTAGTTTGGTCCAAGGAGTGGTACTAGTTGGATGTGTGGCCTTGTTGGAGTAAGTGCATCATTGTGGGCTTTAAGATCCTCTTCCTAGATACCTGGAAGCCAGTCTTCTGTTTGCCTTCAGAACAAGATGTAGAACTCTCAGCTCCTCTTGCACCGTGCCTGCCTGGATGCTGCCATGTTCCTACCTTAATGATAATGAATGAAACCTCTGAACCTATAAGCCAACCCAAATTAAATGTTTTCCTTATAAGAGATGCCTTGGTCATGGTATTTATTCACAGTAAAACCCTAATACAAGTGTTTTGCCTACACTGTGGGCCACGTGGGTACTGGAAACTGAGCCCAGGTCCTCCAAAAGATCTATGCTTTCAACCACTGAGCCATCTCTCCAGCCCTCCTCATTTCTGAAATACTGTGAGAACAGTAACTCTTCAAAACCCCATCATCTCTTGCCTTCTCTTATATCTTTACCCTTTATTATTTTTCTATCAAAATCCTCCTTACATCTTGCCTGTCACAAACTCTTCCTTTTAAACCTTCACTGTTTAAAGAGAAAAGGTGCTTCTGCCAAACTGATGGGCAGATGTGTCTTCTGGCAGCGGTTAAGAGGATCGAAGGGCGTGGAGTAAGCTGGTGATTTCTTACCTTCGGGATAAAGTGAGATCAGTGGGCTAGCCCTTGGGCTAAGGCTGCCACTAAAGTGAACCATGAACTGTAATAGGATTAGAGAGTGTGGGAAATGACACAACAACTTTTTATAGTGTCTGAGCACATCACATAGTATCCGATATTCTTGGCACGTTGGGAGATGTTTAGTGGCGGTGGCCGAGGAAGAGGGGGAACTCAGGGTAAAACAGTTAAACATCTTCTTTGTTGTAGGATCACTCTGAAACATTCATATGGCAATATTAATTACTTAAGTCTAGGAAGAAGCAACCATAAAATGTAGCTTAAACTTTTTTTTACATTTCTTGGCATGAAATACTTCATTTTTAGATCTTCTACATTATATAATATAATTTGGTAAGTAGAAATGTATTTGTGGTCTGAGTCTTTATTTATAGTTTAGATGCTTTGTAGCTGGCGGTGTTTTATTTGGTAATGATGTTCAGCGAGAGTGGGAAGGGCCTGCAGAGTCTATTATGAAAAGTTTATGTTTCAAATGTCCGAGAGCACCAAAAGTTCAATGTCTTTTAAATGTCCTTTAAAGTGACTTGATAATACTGTTTATTTAAATCATCTAATGTACAAGGCAATATTGAAAATTCTATTGAGATGGGACTGGATTAAATGATACTCAGTGAGCATGTACAAAGGGTCCCCTTGATACTGTTTCTTTTTCGTCTGTGTATACATGTGCATGCTAATGTAAGACAGGACAGACTTCTGTCCTCATTCACTGCTGGGCTGTGTTTGTAGCTGGGATCCCCATAATAAAAGACAGACCAGCAAGGGGGAAAAGCATACAAATATATTTAAATTTTACACAACACAGGGACCTTCAGAAATAAAGACACATAGAAAGAGAAAAAACTGAAAAACTGTATGAGCGTGCTTAGGTTTGATGAACAGAGGCCACAATGCAGAATTGATGTAGCTTCCTGGTGACAATGTGCAGGGTAGAGGAAGGGAATGAGATGTGGTGGATGGGGTTGCCTCTCAGAGCCTTTTTGGGGTCACCATGGCTTGGGGAAAAGCATGTACATTCCCTTTGAGTGATGGGAACACAGCTTTGGAATAAAGGTTTTATAATGACTTTATAACTTCAAGGGAAACTCAGAGAATTATTTCATGTCCTGCCTTGGGAGAGAATGAGAAATGAGGGTAAGTCTCCTGCTTCTGTTGTCTTCAGATGCCAAGGCACCATATTTAGGGACAGGATGTGCAGAACCTTATAAGAGCAGATGCTTGTATAAACAGACCTTTTTAGAAAAACTGGGTCGTGTGAAACTGCCACCTTACTTTTGCATTCAAATCATTTTGAGCATGTAGTTAATTTTTTTCAAAACTCTATAAAGAAAAAACGAATTTACTTAATTATTTCTATGTTTTTTTAAACATCTGGGCTATCTTAAATTTTTCTTTGTTATAGCACCATGATGAACATCTTTTATATCTGTATTTTTTACATCTGTATTTTTTCTGAATAAACACAAATGTGCAATAACTTAATTGAGGAGTGAGAGCTGCATTAATATTCCTCTCACTTGTTGCCAAATTGCATATGAGAAAAATTATTCCCATTCCAAGAACCATCAATAGTGTTTAAGATGGCGCTTCTAGTTATTATCCTCTTGCTATGTGGCGACATCATAACCAAGGCAACTTACAAGAAAATTGGGGACTTGCTTACAGCTTCAGAGGGAAGGTTTGGTCCTTGGTCAGCATGGCAGGAAGCATGACAGCAGACAGGCATGCTGCTGGAGCAGTAGCTAAGAGTTCGATCACATCTAATTGAAAGCTGCAGGCAGAGAGGGAGAGGGGGGAGTGGGAGGGGGAGAGATGGGAGGGAGGAAGAGGAGAGAGGGAGAGGGAAGGGGAGGGGCAGGGAGGGAAAGTGAAGAGGGAAGGGAAAGGGGAGAGAGGGAGAGGGAAGGGGAGGACTTGAAACTTCTTCCAACAAAGCTGTGCCTCCTAATCCTTCCCAGACAATTCCACTAACTGGGGACCCAGAAGTCAATATATGAGCTCATGAGAGCTGTTCTCATTCAAACCACTATGGCCACCAGACATAACATAAGACCCTACAAAGAATCTTTCTGACCCTTAAATGTGTTTGTTAAGCAAGCGATACTCTGTGCATAGTTCAAGTTTGAAGAAATTAACTTCAGTCCAGATTTCTTCCTATTACTACAGTCTAAAAGCATCACCTGGTCTAGAGCTGACACTCCTTGAGAATACTTTTAAAGTTACTTGTACAGGTGTTAGCATACATTCCCGTCTTCCCCTCAAAAATCTCGAATATTTCCGCTAACAATATTTACTGGGTTTTATCCAACATTAGAGCATAAAGTGCATGCTTATATATTTAACAGCTGTTTGCCATTCTGTTGTGTAAAATGCCCTGCTGTCCAGAGCAAGTGTACCACTCTATTATTGAGTGTTCTTGGCATGAGCAAGGCCATATCGAGGATGCTAAAGGTTCAGGCTTATGGGAATGGTAGATCCAAGTAGGAATGTTGGCATCTGCTTGACCTTTAGCTAAGAACAGTTTGTACAAAATTTTAGACCTCATCTTGTATGACTACAAGACAAGTCCCTACCAAGACTCCTTACTGATTAGCTAACCCACCTCCTACAGTATGTAATAAATACTTTGAGGACCTCAGATGTTGCTGTGTCTCTATTCAAGTGCACAGCCCACTCAGTCCTAGATTCTCATTGCTTGTGTCTGTCTTTCTTAATCTCCCCATAAATCCAGTTGGGTTTCTAGAAATCAGTTGGGCAGCTTCAGCTGTCCCACAGATTACAAACCAATCATCCATGCACAGGCCTCCACACAGGCTCATGCTGTGAGTTCCTGTAAGCAAGAATATCAGCGCCAAGTCCTGAAGTAGAGTTGTTGCTACAAAAGGTGTGATGTCATCGATAACCTTGCTGGACATTGACACAGTGCTGTGGAGACACTTTGCTACTTTATGCTCCAATTAGTCTCAAGGAGGCTTAGTTCTCACACACTCTCACCTGATAGCAACTGTTTTTTGGGGGGAGGTGAGAGGAGACTGAATTTGGGGTAGTACTTGCTGACTTCCAAGGTGTAAATGCTTTTATCATGGTTAACTCTCAGCTGGCAGTCTGAGGGTGCTATGCGTGGGATTGAGAAAGATTGACATAGCCAGTGTTGTCACTGCCAGACTGAGTCAGCAAACACTGTAATCTTCAAGGGCCTGAGAGGTAGAAACGGACACTATGCATGTGACTAAGCATCCTTTCATACACACAAGAACATCTCCTTTTCTAGAAGCTGCTTTTATTCTTTTAATATTTCCCCTTTTGTTGGACGTTCACTTATTTATCATACAATAATATTATACTCAGATCACTACATTCTTATGTTATTAGGGAAGGTAGTGAATATATTCACTGGCTTATTTGCATTTTGACTTAACTTACACTGAGCTTTGCCCCCGAGTGATGATGTTCATTCTCTTTCTTATGCCCGGCCAGTGGTGCGTGATGTAGTCAGGTCTTGTCTACTGGAAGGTAGTACATGATGTAGTTGGGTCTTCTCTACTATAAAGTGGTACATAATATAGTCAGATCTTGTTTACTGTATGGTGGTGTGTGATGTAACCGGGTCTTCTCTACTGTAAGGTGGGCTGTGATATAACTGGGTCTTCTCTACTGTAAGGTGGTGTGTGATCTACGGTAAGGTGGGGTGTGATGTAGTCGGGTTTTCTCTACTGTACGATAGGGTGTGATGTAATTGGGTCTTCTCTACGGTAAGGTGGGGTGTGATGTAGCCGGGTCTTCTTTACTGTAAGGTGGTGTGTGATGTAGCCAGGTCTTCTCTACGGTAAGGTGGGGTGTGATGTAGTCTGGTCTTCTCTATGGTAAGGTGGGGTGTGATGTGGCCAGGTCTTCTCTACTGTAAGGTGGTGTATGATGTAGTCGGGTCTTCTCTACTGTAAGGTGGGGTGTGATATAGCCGGGTCTTCTCTACTGTAAGGTGGTGTGTGATGTAGTCTGGTCTTCTCTACTGTAAGGTGGTGTGTGATGTAGCTGGGTCTTCTCTATGGTAAGGTGGGGTGTGATGTGGCCAGGTCTTCTCTACTGTAAGGTGGGGTGTGATGTAGTCGGGTCTTCTCTACTGTAAGGTGGGGTGTGATGTAGTCGGGTCTTCACTACTGTAAGGTGGGGTGTGATGTAGTCGGGTCTTCGCTACTGTAAGGTGGTATGTGATGTAGTTGGGTCTTCTCTACTGTAAGGTGGTGTGTGATGTAGTCCGGTCTTCTCTACTGTAAGATGGTGTGTGATGTAGTCGGATCTTCTCCACTGTAAGGTGGTTTCTGCTCACAGGATTTCCTCTCATGCTCTTACTTCCTACCCAGAAAATCTTTGCCACTTATTTTCCCTGTGTTGGATATGGGGCAAAGTCAACTGTCAAATAGATCTAGGAATTTGTGTAGTCAGTGGTTCTTGAGTCTGCTAGGAAGAAGCCCATGGCGTCTTTTTTCCCATGGTTCCATAAAGAGAATTGTGTAGGTTCCTATTTGACTGCCATGAGAGTTTGCTTTTTTTTTTTTTTTTTTTTTTTGAGAATCTTTAATTGAGTATATACCCAGATGAATCATTATCTTTAGGTAGTCAATAAAATATTCCTTATTTTCAATCCTGGGTATCTTAACATGGTGGTCAGTGTTCACGTGGTATGCCTTATATTGGCATTAGTGTATATGCAGAAAGCATTTTTCTTTTACTTTTAACCCTTGTTTTTCTTTATACTGAAAGTGTATTTTTTAACTAGTGTACAGTCTCTTATTTTGTTTTATAATAAGTTAAGAATGGAAAACAAACACTGTGTGTTTGGGTTTATATTTATAGTGCTTCCATTTGTCAGATTTCTTCTTTCTTTTTCAATCATCTTTCCTGCCTTTTGGAGTAATTTCATTATTTTTATATTATTCCATTTTATTTCTATGACTGATTTATTGATAAGATTTCTCCTTAAGATTTGTCGTTAATGTTGCCTTGAGTTTTAACATGTATTACTACAATTTATCACAATCTACTCTGGTTGAGCATTATGGAAATTTATACATAATTAAAGAACCAAACAGGTCTGGATTGGCTCAGTGGTTAAGCCAATCTGAGCCTCTGCTGCTTTATCACAAATCCCAAGTTCTGTTCCCAGCACCCACATAGGGCAATTCACATCTGCTTGTAATTTCAACTCAGGGAGGTCGAGCGCCCTCTTCTGGCCCCTATGTGTACCTGCACTCATGTGCACTTTCCCCTCCATTAATATACACATTTTAAAATCTAAAAGCAATAACGCATATAGCAGTTTTCTTCCACTTCTCTCACTCATGCTGGTAGTCTTAAACATTTTGTTACTATCTATATTGTAATCACACAGAAAACTGTTACTCTTTTTGTTTTAAAAATCCATTTTATTTTCAAGGCCGAAAAATTTCAAGAGCATTTATTTTATTTTGGTCAGACAGTTACCATTTCCAGCTCACTTCACTATGGCCTGTGTGTGTGCACATGTGAGTGTGTGTATGTGTGTGTGTGTGTGTGTGTGTGTGTGTGTGTGTGTGTGTGTGTTTGGAAGTGGCTTCAAAGTTCTTCAGAAGCCATTTCGCTTTGGATGAAGAACATGGGTCCTGTTCAGTACAGAGTTAGCAACACTGATGTTTATTACCTTGGTTGTCCTAAAACTGCTCTGACATCACATTTTAAGGACATTTGCATTATGCTCAGATATTTATGGTGACATCTCTGCTGCTCTGCCTTCTCTACACACACACTTCAGAGAGGTAGTTCAACTATGTTCTCAGGAAATCTATCCCGGTGGTCAGCTTTACTTCTTTGTGTAAAATGTGCATTTTTATTCTGGATGCTTTTTCTCTTCACATATTCATTAGAGAATGTTCTTCCTCACTTTGCATAGATCCAAACTCTGGCAAAAACTTTCCTCCGACTTTTATTTTTCTGAGGTAGTCTTTGTTTTCCCTTTACCGTTGCCTGTTGTCTGAATGTTCCTCCTTCAAGGTATACATTGAAATCCTAATTCAATCTGGTGGTATTTCATCAGGAAATTAGGTACTGCCAGTGGAAACCTTGTTGTTGCTGTACATATTAAACAATGGCTACTTATCCCTTTATCGGCCCCCACATTCTCACTCCACAGACCCTGCTCTAGTATGGAGCCAAATGCCTGGACTCTGTCACTTGGTCCGCAAGCCACACTCTCCACACGATTCCTTTCTGCTCACCCTGCTGCTTCTGTCCCGGGTGGATACAACCACCATGTGTGTCCTTTCCACTGCCGCCCATCACAAACATTTCTCCAAAGCCAGATAGCTTTTCATGGTAGGTTTATATATTAATTTCTCAATCCACAAACCCTTTACACAATATGATTATATCCAATGGACAAAGATACAAACTGCCTTCTATATGAGATAAAACACCTATAGAATCCCATAAAATATTCATATCTACCTAACGCCATTAAGTCTACCTGGATTCAGCTTATCCTTCTTGAACTCCATCTTGACTTCTCTCCTTTCTCTCCACTCTCCCATTTTTCTACCTTTTCTTTGCCTACCTTTCCACTGTCCAATCATGTATCACCTTAACATCAATCTACACCTCTTGAATTTGTTTCCTGTTTATAGGAAAAGTCCAGAGAGCTAAGTAACCCCATTTCCACCATACTAGGCTACAATGATGATCTGGTGAGGGACAAACTGGGAAAAAAAAAAAGCCCTCTCTAGAAGTCAACACTGCGGAACACCAGTCTTGCTGTCCATATCAAGAACCGTGCAAAATAGATTTCTCTTGTTTATGTTAATGAACAAGTCTCTGGCAATTTGTTACACTGGCCAAAACTGACTAGGATAGTTTAGAAGAGTAATAGTTCAAGAAAGCGAAAGTCTCACAATTATCATGAAGTGTATGCTTTCTTTTCTCTTAACATCTTTAATTTCTGAGACTCTACCCTCTCCTTGCTTGCACGGTTTCTGCGAAGTCGGATACAATTTTTATTTGCTTCTTTATAGGTAAGACATCCTCTGGTTTCTTTCTAGAGATTTGTCTTTTATTGTCTAAAGTTTCAATACGGCATACCTATGCGACATTTATTTATTTTCTCCTCTTTCTAAAACTCATTTGCATTTATTCTGCTTGCCACCCTCTGAACGTCTGTGCTTCGGTATCTGACGTGAGCATGAAGACATCCTCAGTCTCGGCTGTCGCACTGAATTCCTATTTCTTTGCTCAGTCTTCTCTTACTCCCATGGTGCACATGTTTCTGCCCTTGGCAGGGCGCCGTCGTTCTTGGATCTTCTGACCCATGTTTTTACGATTCTTGTGTTGTGGAAGTTTCTAGTACTATTTCCTAAACCCCAGACAGCCCTTGCTCAGCAATCTCCAGTATGCTAATGAGTCCACCAAAAACATTTATTTCAACCGCAGCACTTTCTCTTGTTAGCATTCATTCTTTATTCTTTCTTAGGCTATCTGGTTCCCTGCTTTACACCGACCACATGGTCTTCCATGTTGCTGATTCCTTGCATCAGAACTCACGCTTGTTATAAATTCCCAGTCTCATAACCCAGCATCCTTTCATATGTAACTTTTGGTTCTCACTCTGTTTCTTCAAACTGCCTTTTTGGTTTTACTTCTTGTATGCTTTGTGTGCTGTTACTGCAAGCCAGACATGTGCCAGGCAAAAGATACTCAGGCAAGCGTGCCTGGGTCACACTGACAAGCTGTGAGGAGAGAGGAGTCCTGCATGTCCTGGCTTCTCGGTGCTTTGGGGTTTGCATCTCACGCGGCTTATCCGGTGTTTTATGCTCAGGTTGGAGAGTGTGGTTAATATAAGCTGGAGTTGGTATTTCCCCTGCCCTAGGTGACTTAGTCTCTGATAGAAACCCAGTAGGTCAGGTTCTACCCAAACTGTTTCTCCTAAAGTCAGATATTTTTAATAAGAACAGAATGCTTTGGCTAGTTCATCTTCTTTCATGTGGGGATATTTTTATTTATTTTATGAATATTTACTGTGAAAATCAGGTACCTTTCCCAAAGATAAAACTTACAAAGGTAAATGCGTGGCTCACTCTTTGGGAACAGTCCACTAGCTTTAGGACTTGCTGACGGTTCCGGAAGTTCTCAGTTCTCCTCCCGGAAGTCCTCGGTTCTCTGACTCTTTGACAGACAGCTTCCAGCCATTGGTCTATATGAAGTTCAATGTAGCAGGAACAGTGGGGGTGCCTCTAAGTAAACGCGGGTGGCCACACAGCCATAAAAGCATCTCCTGCTGGTGGACCATTAATTGCCTATAGCTCTTCGTCTAAATGTAGGACTTTGTGAGATTTCTTCCATCCATGTTGGCTCATCAGTTGGGGTTGCCATGTTTTAGGTCTTGTTTAGGTGACCATACTGTTGGGATTTCATGGGTGCAGCAGCTTGTTATATGTGGAGGACACAGTCTTGTATAAGATGCCCCGGTCCTCTGGCTCTTTTACTCTTTCCTCTCTGCTTGCTGTTTGGATGGAGTGGCAGCTACAAAGTGTCTGCATGCTGAACCAGACCAATGCAGATGCAGTCAGAGATGATCTGAGTCCCTGTGGCTTCCAGGTTGCCGCCCCCCTTCCATTTTCAGGGTGTAATCCTCTCCAGCCCATTCTGCAACTCGCTTTTCGGCGTTTGTGTTTTCATTACTTAAAAGCCATTCCGTCTTTCTTTCATTTCCTTCTTCATTATGTTTATGGTTTTATTTATTTCAATAAACGCAAAAGATTTAAAAGAGCTGCTTGGCATCCCTTTTGATAATCCCATCATCCTTTTCATTTCTTGATGATCTTTTAAAACTGAGCTTTAGCAAGAACCAAAAGACATGGTCGTCCAAAGGATCAAATTAATTCGAGAAAAACATAAGTACAGGCCAGGAAATACTTAACACTACTTAAAGAAATACAACAGCTAACTACTCAACAATGTTAAATTTGTAACATCTGAGCATCAATAAAATTATTATATATCCAAAAAGAGTCAGGAAAACACAACTGTTAATAATAAGAATTGAGTATCAAATTTGCCTCATTTTCAAGGCTTTGCCTTTCTCATATCTTAATGGTTTCAATAATGTCTCCTCACTTACAAGCATGGACAGTAGGTAAATAATTGCTGGCTATGTGAGTGAGGGGGACTGTTTATCTTACGGTTCTCCCACAATATTTTACCTTGAAAGTTGCTGTTGCCCAATTAAGTAGAACATATTTTATTTCACTTTTCAGTGTGTCTCTGTTTCCCCTTGATTTCTTAACAAGCTGAGAATACAAGCATCAGGGATCAACCAGAACCAAGGGGGCTCTCGTACTTGCTACCCTAGCAGATGGTCCTTCACAGGAAGGACTGAGTTGGTTCTGCCTGTGGTGAGGATGAATAGAGATGCACCATAGTTGGAGCTCAACTTGTCACATCACAAAGTAACCAATGGTTAGTTTTTGGCAAATATTCTCTAAATGTGTGTGCATACAGAGAATTTTGTTATGGCTTGGCTCTTTTTGTTATCTCTCAAACTCATGTTGAAATGAAATCCTCAGGGATGTGGACTGTCTTGGAAGATTTACAAATCACAAGGGCTCCAGCTTTGTAAATAAACTAAGTTCATTATAAAATAGTCATGGGGGAGAGTGCTTTCTTATACTCTTCCCTCTCTGCCCTCTGCCATGTGTGATCCAAGAAGATAAGGACATGGATTTGATCCCCAACACCATGTAAATAAAATGGCTGCATAGGCTTGTAACCCTAGCACTGCTGGGGACAGAGATGAGAAGATCAGTGGACTTCGCTGGCTGGAATGTTCGGCCAAAGCATGGACCCCAAGTTCAGTGAGATACTCGATCTCAAGGATCTAAGACAGGGAGGAACAGAGTCAGCATCTTCTTCTGGCCTCCACCTGGGCACTCACAGGTGCACACCCTCATGTAGGTGCATAAAAATCAGATATGCCTCACCCCCTATGTAGGTGCACAAACATCAAATATGCCCCACCCCCATGTAAGTACACAAACATCAGATATGCCCCCACAAACACACATATATGCATAGACACACACACACACACACACCCCAGAGAGACTCTTGTCAAAGTCTTGGTTTTGAACTTTGCAATCTCCAGAATTTTGAGTCAATAAATTGATGCCTAGTGTAAGTTACCCAGTATTAGAAATTCTGTTGTAGCACTTAGAAATATATCTTACTCATAGAGACAGCCACTCGGGACCATATCTAAATTATTTTATACACAACAAAATGTACATTCCATAGCCCTTGTGTAACATCAAGCAAGGAATCTGAGGTGAAGGAAGTTGGAACATCAATATAATAAGTGGCCCAGCTTTACTAAGCTCAAGAAGACTCTGTTGTGCAGTATTTCCTTTAGTGAATAGAACTTAGCCTCTAACCACACACTCTAACATAGCCAATTTCCATCACCTGGTGCCATTGAAACAATTTAGGGTGAACAAAATGTCACTGCCCATTTCTTTCCTTGACTATTGTTCAGAGAAGTCATATTAATACAAACATCCCTGACTGTATCTCTAAATATCCCCAGTTATCCCAAACTTCTTATATTAGCCTAACCCCTGCCCTTGCCTGACTTGTAACCAACTCTGGAAAGGGTATAGTAGGATTTTGAAAGAAAAAAAAGATCTCAGCAGCAATTCTGAAAGCTATTGCCCCCAGCAAATGGCACAGAGCCAACTGCCAATAGCTCACCCAGTCTTGATCTCTTTTCGACTGAAGAGAGAGAAATTGGGAAAACAGTATATTCTAAGATGAAATAGTGGAATGAAAATAGATTTTACATAATCACTTTAAGTGTTGGTATCAGCAGAACTGGAAAATATCCTCTGGCTAAATCCCATGGTGGAAATCCACTAATTTTGAAAGGATTAAGGCAACTGTGTAATTTGGGATGGGCAGATAAAGGAAGGAACCATTCTGATAGTTAAACTACTCAAGGGAAAGAAACTGAATTTTCAAGTCTTTGGCAATAATTGCAAGTAGAACTCAATGTTTTTAAAGCTACACTGTTGGGACTGTTTCTAAAGATAAAATTTACATTGCTATAATCTCTGCTTGCCAGCAATGTTAACATTTTATTCAGATACACCATTTATTACTGTTTGAAAGCTGTTACACAGTCATCTCTCCATTTTGCCTTATCAAAAAAGAACCCAGGCCCGATTGGACCCAGTTGATACAATAATCCCCATAAAATATTTTTCCAAGTTCCATCACAGTGGCAAAACCCTGAGAATGATATTAATGTATTTAGCAGAGGGCAGTGACCTGGGAGGTCAGTTCTCCAGCTATGAGAAGCACCAAACTTTCTCAGTCTGTTGCTTGTGACTTTCCACCAGGTCAGCACTAACTGAAGAGATACAGAGTTGGCAAAAGGCACCCGTGAGAAAAATCGTTTAAAGAGCATCACTGAGCATTTTGCAGCTCAGAGACCCTCAAAATTGCAGAAAAGACGGTTGTTATGATTCCAACACTCAGGAGGCTGGCAGGAGAGGAGTATGAGTTCAAGGTCAGCCTAAGCTATACAGCAAGACCCCATCTCCTCACCTCCATCCCCCAAAGAAGGTTGGGATGAGGAGCTGGGACAGACATTTACTTCAGTTTACTCTAGTATTTTTAGTGTCTGGACCCCTGCAGCACACATAGCAGAGTCCAGTATGTAATCCATACATCCATCACCATGGTCACAGCCTGGGGAGACCCTCTGGGGAGGATGTGTTTCTCCCTGTACTGCAGAGGAAAAGGTGGAGAAGAATGGACCAAAGGAAGTCCCCGTCTTTCCAGAGACACATCTATCTCAAAAGACTACACTTTACCTTCATAACCAGAACGTGAAGCTTTATTGTTGCATTTGATCAGGCATGTTAGAGAAGGATCCATTACTTTCTCCCTTCTCCCTCTCCTCTTCCTCTCCTCTCCCTCTCCCCTCTCTCTTCCTCTCCCCTCCCTCTCCTCCTCCCCTCCCCCTCCCTTCCTCCCTCCCTCTCTCTGCTTTTCTCTTCCCTAGTTTGGCTGTCCAGAGTAAATATAGATGTGAGAGTGAACCATGAATATTCATTTCATGTTAGAGTTTCAGGTATGTTCTATTAAGGTCTATTTTATTATTATTGTTGTTATCTTACCTTTTCTCATGGACAGACTCTGACTTGTGGCAAGTGAGACTGTCACTGGTCATGTTGTTAAGAAATGACTCTGTAGCAAAAGCCACATGCTTTCCTTTGTTTATTATATGTACATGCATGTGTGTGTCTAGGGACGTCATGCCACAGCACATGTATAGAAGTCAGAGGAGAGCTCATGAGTGTTGGGTCTTCCCTTCCACCATGTGGGTCCAGAGGGTTGAACTCAGACAAAAATCCTTACTGTCAGGTTCTTTTACCCAATAATCTTTATCACTGGTTGGCTTGCTAGATTGATCCTCTCCTACCACCAAGTATGTGATTCTCCATGCCCTCTGGGATTGTTAGCCAATATCAGTCTACGAGGGCAATCAGAGGATAGGTGATGCAGGGGAGGGCAGGGGAGGGGAGGTTGGAAATCCCGTGAGCACATTCAGAGAATGATAACACTGGGGCCAGCTATAGGGAGGCAGATCAACTTTACTTGGGGTGATTCAAGGCTTATGCAATTTTGGGGGTAGGGGGTCAGAAACATCCAGGTTTGGCAAAGGTTGGCTGAAGACTTAGGATACTGAAATACCTCATTAACATGAGGAAACATTTCAGGAATCTCAGGTGCTAGCTGAACAGGTTCTTATCAGGAGAAAGGAAGTTGAACCTGTAATTTAAATAAGGCTACAGGACATTGGGCAGGCAGAGGTATAGGGGGAGGGTGTTGAACTCCCCAGACAAGATCAGAGGAAAAGCCCTGTCAATGAAGGGTGTCCTCCATATTGTACCAAGCCTCAGAAGGTTATCTGGTCAATAGTGGACTTCAATCTTAATTAGCAGAGTTTTCCCACATGCGTGAATCCTGAGACTCAAACTTGGGTCATTAAGCTTGCTTCCAGTGTTTTTACCAGCTGGGCCACCTCACTGGCCACCCATTGTTCTTGTTAAAAGAAACCATTAGTATGAAGACACCTAAATTGATAGCTCTGGAGAAAGACTGAAGGGAAGTGCTGTGGTGTGAAGGTGAAGTGCTCCCCACAGGCTCCTGTGTATGAGAACTTGGTCCTTACTGGATACCCATGAGGAAAGGGTAAGGGACCTGTGAGCTACGTGAGAGCCAGCTGGGAAAATGGGTCAGTGGGGGTGGTTCATACCATGTTCTGCTTCCCAATCTGCCAAGATGTGAAGAAGCTCTGCTCTGTGATCCCACTGCCTTGAACACCTCCATACCTTTCGACTGTAATGGACTGAAGCTGTGAGCCAAAATAAATGTTCCATCCTTGACATTTTTTCTGCCAGGAACATATCACAGCCATTAGGGAATGATTAATTTATCTTCTGCAGCCACTCCTCTCCCCCACGCACACAAGCAGGTTAATGTGTCCAAAAGCCCAAGAATCAGTCTTTGAGTGAGCAGAGGCAGAGGAAGGAGCAGGATTCATTGGGGAATTGGACTCACAAGGTTTGAGTCCAGGGAACCTCCCGGTGTTCTTAAGATATTCTTTAAATTCTGAGGCTACATTAATTGAGGGTCCCAAGAGCTTAACAATAGAGTATTTGAAATACAGAATGAAAATGGAGTCAGAATCTCAGTGTTGCGGAAACATTTGGTACCATTAAGGAGAGACCAAGATAGGGGTAAAGGACCACACTCGGCTCTCAATGGAAAGACTTAGAAGTAACACCCACCAGAGGCATGTAGATTAACTGGAGTTGAAAAGAGACTGGTAAATATCAAAACTAAGGTGTTTTCCTACCTCAGCTTCTGAATGGATAAAGGGGCCAGTCCGCTTGCCTGGTTAAGACAAAGCCACTGAACTGAACTGAAGCAAAGCAACTGAAATGAAAATGCCAATTTCACAATGCCTGGCATACGACACAATTGTAGTTAAGCTAGGAAGCACACGAGAAGCAGAAAATCAAGAGATGAACCACGGATAGAAGCAGACCGAGAAGTGAACCAGACACGTTTGCAAATGGGGCTTCAAAGCGAGTGGTACTAAGGTGAAAACAAGGTAGAGACCAAAGAAACAACAGATAAACAGAGCTCTGTTGGAGATCCTTTTAATCTGTCTATCTAAATTTCAGAGGTGGACTTTTGTGACTGGAGAGACGATGTACAGCTAAGAGCACTTGCTGCTTTCTTAGGGTAACTTGGTTCACTTCCCTGCACCCGTATTCGGCAGCTCACACTGGCCTGTAACTCTAGCTCTGGGGAATCTGACACCTTTTCTGGCATCTGTAGGTTCCTGCATGTACATGGTAGATGTATACACATATAAAAATGAGTGCATAAAATTTGCAGATATATATATATATATATTATCAAGGAAACTCTTTTGTACAAAGGATGGAGAGCACTGAAGAAAACTACAACACATCAAAACACAAAGACTGGAGTTCAGTCTCAGAAATCAGAGACAAAATATCTACAATACAACTAACTGGAGGAGGCAGAAAGAGTGTGAGAGCCAGAGGAACAGGAAGCTTGCCAGAGGATTGTGTCTTTTAGAAATATCAGAGAAACTATATCTGTGAGGTCTCATTAACATGGCGGCCAATGACCTGAACAGAACAATACCAACAAACATGCTAACATGTGCAGGGAAACGCTCATGAGGCCATAATCCTACACAAAGAATTACAGACAGCTGAGGGATATTGAGAGCAGGAGAAAATGGGCTTCCCCAGGGAAAAAGCACACCAGTTGATTATCCAGTACCAAGACCAAATTGTCAGTCCTGAACACACACACACACACACTTGCACACGCACAGGTAATATTATACAGACTGAGCATATGTGTATGTATGTGTGTATACATATAAATATAAGAACAGTTAATAACAAAGAAGCCATGAATGTGGAGGAGAGCAATGGGTGGAGAGTGCATGGGAAGGATTTTGGAGAGAGAAAAGGAAAAAGAGAAAATTATGCTTTTAAAAAACAGTTGGCTTTAATGCAGCTGATCCTTTTGAAAATACCAACTATAAATCCAGAATAAAAATGCAAAGCAAAAGAGAACACCTATTTGTTCTGGGGATGGAAAGATGTTGATTATGGAAGAATCTGACATCTGAAAAGTGGATGGCAGAGTGAGTATCCCATTGTCACGTCCCTGTATCCTGAGGTCAGCATTAGGCACACTGGCAACACTTTCATGCCACCAAAATGCCACCCCCCACCCCCCAAAGGCTGCCAACTTACTGTCCAGAAGGGATGGGGAAAAGTTCAGGGTTTCATGTAACAGTGAAACCCTGAAAACAGAGACCTAGAGAGACTTGAGTTCTATGTATGAATGTCGTGCAAGTCCATGGTTGATAAATGAACTATGCATGCTTGAAAGCAAGTACCAGCTAAAATTTTAAAAATTAAGTTAAAATTGACTATACATAATTTAATCTAACTTCTATTGACTGTGCTCCATCATTATTTAGCTCTTAATGTTAAAAGGGAATTGAAATCATGGCCAAATTCGATGCTGGGATGATCACAGGGACTGTCCATTAACTTGAGTCTGTTGCAACAAATTCTAGGATTTTACTGTGCCAGTTAGGGGGATAATTTAGACATCTTTTTTTTTGGATATATGTTAATTCATCTATTATTTATAGAACCTTAGTTGGGATTTCATTGCTGTGAAGAGACACCATGACCAATTCAACTTTAATGAAAGAAACATTTAATTGGGGGCTGGCTTAGAGTTTCAGAGGTTTACTCCATTATCTCCATGGTGGAAAATTTGGCAGTATGTAGACAGACATGGTTCTAGAGGAGCTGAGAGTTCTATATCTTGATCTCAAGGCAGCCAGAGGGAGACTGTCTTTTTCAGGAAGCCATGAGGAGGCGTCCTTCCACAATGGGCAGAACTTAAGCATAGGAGACGTCAAAGCATTCCCCCTCTCCATCCCCCCCCCCCACAGTGATACAATTTCTTCAACAAGGCCGCACCTCCTAATAGTGCCACTTCCCATGGGCCCAGCATATTCAAATCACCACAGAACTCTACATTGTTTTATGAAAATCTCACTTTCTGAACTTTTCAGCATGCTAATTTCTTAGTATAACTATGCATATTAATAATATGAAACACAGACTTAGCGTAAGATCCTTTTCTTCATTTTAGTTTCAAGACTATGGGAGATATACATTTCCCCCAACTCTTGGCATAGATTCTGTGTTTTTGGTGCTATCTTAGGCCCAATACCTAGCTAGCATAGTGGCTGGTTAAGACTAAACGGCAGTTTAGTAAATGTTTGTTGAACTTACCTTTTGGAGAAAAAGTCAATAGTTTCACCCTAATTCTACAAGACCAAATTTTTATTGCTTAAGTTGTGACAGGCAGAGCCTACAATTACTAGTAATCCTTCAGGTTATAGAACTCAATGGAGAGTGCATGTGTAGCAACTGTGTCTTCATATACTTCACACATGTACATGATAAGAATCTTAATAGCTTTCCAATCTTCGTACAAAAGTCAAATTCATCAATGAGGACTGTGGTCCTGGCTGTAGGCCATTTTCTTGATAAAGCCTAGAACCATCAGGAAGAGAATGTCTATGAAAGATTGTCTATATCAGGGCCCATGGGTACATCTAGAAGTGGGGAGTCATCTTGACTGCCTTGATTGATGTGGGAAGACCCAGTGTAAAAGTGGGAGCCTCCATGCTGTGGCTTAGGAACCTTGAACTATACAAGAATAGGAAAAGCTAGCTGAACACCATGTACACATTCATTTCTTTCTTCCTGCTCTTGATTGACAATATGCTATGACTAGCTGCTTCAAGTGTTGGCTGCTGTGATTTCTCTGCAGTGATGGACTGTGCCCTAGAACTGTCAGCTAAAATAACCCTTCTTTCTTGACTTAAGGTTTCATTGCTGTGAAGAGACATCGTGACCAATGCAACTCTTATAAGGGACAACATGTAATTGGGGCTGGCTTCCAGTTTTAGAGGTTCTGTTTGTTATTATTGTGGCAAGAAGCATGGAAGCATCTTAGGAGATATAATTCTGGAGAAGGAGCTAGGAATTCTACATCTTGATTGAACAGCAGCTAGAAAAAGATTAGCTTCAGAAGGCAAACAAGAGGAGGGTCTCTTCCTCAGTAAGTAGAGCCTAAGCAAAGGAGCCTCAAAGCCAACCCCCACTGTGACACACTTCCTCCAAGGCCACACTTCCTAACAGTGCCACTCCCTGGGCCAAACATATTGAAACCACTACAAACAGTCCTTTAAGTTATCTTTGGTTAAGGTAATTTATCACAGTAACAGAAATGAAACCAGACAGAATTATATATGAATCAAAGTTTTGAATACTTAGAGACTGTATCTCCCTCAATCCCTCAAACTGACCACCTCCTCCTGCTTCTATAGCTGCCAATATACCATGAAAATTACCTTTAATTGAAAACTGAATTTCAATTTTCCAGTGCTGCAGGTAGCTAATCACAGAGAATGTTCCATAAGGCCAAAAAGATGTTGCAGACTTCTGTCTCTTAATGCTTCTTGACTTGCTTAGCTTTACAAATACAAATAAAAGAAACCACACATGATAGGTGGATTGAATTGTATGGTAATATCATGTCCTAATGGTGAATTTCTACCAGAGCCCAATAAAGAGCCAACAGCAATGAACTTCAAAAAATAACAAGCATTTTCCAGAGCCCTTTGCTCCAACAACTTCAAGGGGCTCAATATGACACAAATCCCTTTAGAATCTGCCCAGAGATCCACATCCTACCTTATGACCCTGCAGGTTCTTAAAATATTCACATGTCAGATGAAAAATGGATTACCCACTTTGCAGCTATGGGGAGAAAGAGAGACAAAAGGACTACAGTGTATTGGTTTGCTCTCAGTAAACTGTCAGCTTTCCAATGCTGTTAGAAAACTCCAATGCAAACAACCTCATGGTTCTGGAAATATGGTCATCTAGTAACTAGCCCCATTGCTTCTGGGTCTAAAATGAGGCAATGTGTCATAGGATGAGTATGTGCCAAACTATTCAACTGATACCTAGAATTTGGGGGAAAAAATAAACAGTGGAAATAGATGGAGTAGTGTCTTGCTGTCCCCATGATATCACAGCACCCCAGTAACCTATATATCCCCAGTTAGGTGACTCTTTCTATAAACAGTGCCAAACAAGAGGTTGAACTTTTGATATGATCCTCCAAATCATGGAGTACATTTACATAGAGCTCCTCAAATCTGAAAATCTAGAAAGGAATTTTTGCTTTTAACAAACACATCAAGCATGCCTTTTCCTAAACTGACTCTTATTTTTCATGAACTTCACATTCCTTTGGTCACCTGAAATTCTCAAATCAGGTATTTGATGAATGGGTAACAGAAGCTGAAATTCTTCAGTAAGAGATATTTCAATTTAGGAATCTAGTTAAACTCTCATCGTAAATGTACCCTTTATTACTCAGATGGAACTGTCATCTTGGATACTTACTGATGAGTAAGTTCACTTCTTCCTGTTCTTTCTGAACTCTGGCTGGCTGTTTCAACTCAGCTGTTCTGGCCCAGAGCTGACTGGTTCAATCCAGCTTCTCTCAGCTTTGGCAATCTTTTCTAATCTGGCCTCTTCTCATTGTCTGGCTCATTCTGTTTCCACCCATGTCTAGTTTATGCTCTCTGTAACCTGTCTCAGCAAAACTGCCTGCCCCTCCTCCCCCCACCCCACTGCTCTCTTAAATAGCCTCTCTTTTATGTGCTATTCTCATGAGAGTTGGGTATATCTATCTTTGACACATTCTGTCAAATCTTTCCCTGATTCATCACTTTGTCTGCCCCTCAATTAGATGTCACTTTCAAGCATGACTGCTTTTTCCTACAAACTCATTTTACCTTAACAGTGTGCACTAAGGGCATGTCTGTAGTCCAGCCAGGGGAATTAAAGGTGTGTGGCACATCTACATTCTAGCTGGATCACACAGACCTAGGTCTTTGGATGTGATCCCTTGGTAGAGCAGCCATGTTGCTGGATTAAAATTCCTCTACCTCTCATAACTCCTATGTAGTGAAAAGGCCCTTAATTATGCAACTTTCACAGCACATACTTGACTCTGAGCCATAGCCCTAGCTCCTTTCCTGAGGTTTAAGTTCTTTGTGTTCATGGGTATAGCTCTTTTCTATGGACATATGTCTTTATAATTTTTTAAGATAGCAGAAGATTAGTGGAGAGTTTAAAAACCAGCTTTTGGTTTAAAACCAAAGAACCCTGTCCAACCTGGTGCTCAGTTAAGTGAACACTTCTAAACAAAAGAGGATGACCCTATCAAGTCACCACCAACAGATCTAATAATTTTTTAAAAAGAGAATTGTTTAGCTAATGGGACATAAGTAAAACTTGTTCTACACAAAGACAAGGGCTAGAAATTTTTAAAAGTTGATTGAAATATATTAATTCTTAATTTTTAAAATTTTGCTGAAAGAGAAGTATTTAAGACAAAAGAACAGCCTTGTATTTACAGCACATGAAGAAGATGGACCAAAGTACAGATAAAAAGGGGCAAAGTTGGAACTGCAGTAAGAATGGCAATGCGCTTTCTGAAGGTAGATTCCGATGACATCGAAACCCATCAAAGAGTTAAAGCAGGGACTGTAGGCTAATAGAACAGATAAAACAATGAAGAACCTTCCAATTGTTGGGGGGTTCAAAGAAACAAAGATCAATTGGCTTTGAATCCAATTGTATCAGTTTGATTGTATCAATTGAGCAGAATGACACAAAGATGGAGGGGAGATTCCCAGATGAACATTTTAGCTTGACTGTTTTACCCACATTCACATGTAGAGATGTCATTTCTCAGTGTGTCACTGTGAAGTGGTGGAGCATTGTGGATAATATTTGGGTCATACAGATCATGCTCCCACAAACTCATAAGTGTTTGTCATCAGAGAGCAGATTAATGACCATGGAGGGACCTGCTTACCCCTCTGTTTTCTGTCTCAGGGAGAAATGGTACAATGCTGTGCCCTGAGGCTGCTCAACCTGGAGTTACCAACCCAAAGAAACTTGTTTGTTATAAGTGAACATGCCTCAAGTATTCCCCTATGGCAAGACTTAATTACTAGGACAGAAAACATTATTGTGAGTGACACTGTTGTTTTAAAGATACTTGAAAATTGAGAAGTGACTTTGGGAATGGATAATGGGTAAAACTTAAAAAATTTCGGTTCCATGCCATATCTACCTGCTTGGTGTCATGTTCCCTGAAATTATTGTCATAAACCCATTCTCTGAAACCTTATGGAACTGTAAGAAGTTCTATTAGTTACCTTGGTTATGTTGTTTTGTCATGGAAATAGAAGACACATAGACACCTGCTAACTTGCAGAAATATTATCAGGGACTCCATAGTCAGCATCCAGGACCAGATTTCAGAATGGGCTACAACAACCAAATAACAGAACATCCAAAACAGAGATAAGACCAGATATCTACAGTGAGAAACACTACAAACATCCTAAGTCTACATGCCTAGAGCTCAGCATAAAAACACAAATATGACCAACCTACAGTATGACTCCCCTAAAAGCCAGCAATCCCACTACAATAGGCATTGGAAAAAGCAATTTAGCTGAAGCCCAAGACAAGGATTTCAAAATAGCATTTTGAATATGTTTAAGGACCATGAGGAAGATGTGGCTAAAATGGCTTAATGAAGACCATGAAAACACAATTGAGTGAAATAATAAGAATATTTCAAGAAAGCATAATTTAACAAAGAAATAGAATCACAAAAATGAAGCATATAAAACTGTAAATGAAAAACTCAGTGTATTAAACAAGAACCTCAGAGATCAGTTTCCCCAACAAAAGAAAGAATTTCAAGTCTTAAAACAAATCAGAAGAAATGGATAGCTCAGTCAAAGAAAATGCGAAATCTAAAAAAATTCAAGCATAAAACATTTAGGATATCTGGGACACAGGGAAAAGACCAAAACCTAAGAATAATAGCAATAGAGGAAAGAAAAGAAACCCAAGTCAAAGGCACAGAAAATACTTTAAACAAAATCAGAGAGAAAGAAAAATTACCCACACTAAAGAAAGAGATGTCTATCAAAGTTCAAGTTGCAAATAGAATACCAAAGAGCTGGAGCAAAGAACAAACAAACCTCCCCATGCTACATACTAATCAGAAATAAAGGATATGAAAAGGTGGAAGGAAAAAGATCAAGCTGTATATAAAGGTGCACTCCTTAGAAGAATGTTTGACTTTTCAGTGAAGGCCAGAAAGACCTGGAGGGATGTTCTACAAACTCTGACAGACTACAGACGTCAGGCCAAATTACAGTTCCCAGCAAAACTATCAATCACAGTTGTCAGAGAAAAAAATATTTCATGGGAAAACCAAATTTAAGCAATTTATATTTACCTGTCCAGCTCTTACTGAAGGCATGAGAAGAAAAACATCAGTTTGAAAAGTTTAACTGAATCAAATAACCCTATTAAAAATAGGAGACAGAGCTAAACAAAGAATTCTCAGCTGAGGAATCTTAAGTGGCTCAGAAGCATCTAAAGAAATGTTCAACATCCTTAGTCATCAGGGAAATGCAAATCAAAATAATCCTGAGATTCCACCTCACACCAGTCAGAGTGGCTAAGATAATAAGCTAAGTTGACAGCAGATGCTGGTGAGGATGTGGAGAAAGAGGAATACTCCTTCACTGTTGGTAAGATTGCAAATTACTACAACAGCTCTGGAAATCAGCCTGGCAGTTCTTCAGAAAATTGGACATAATACTTCCTGAGGACCCAGCTATACCACTCCTGGGCATATACCCAACAGATGCTTCAATATATAACAAGGACACATGTTCCACTATGTTTATAGCAGCCTTATTTATAACAGCCAGATGCTAGAAAGGACCCAGATGTCTTTCAGCAGAGGAATGGATACATAAAAATGTGGTATACTTACACAATGGAGTACTACTCAGCTATTAAAAACGACTTCATGAAATTCGTAGGCAAATGAATGAAACTAGAAACTATCATCCTGAGTGAAGTAACCCAATCACAAAAGAACACATATGGTATGCACTCACTGGTAAGTGGATATTAGCCCAAAAGCTTGAATTACCCAAGATACAATCCACAGACCACATGAAGCTCAAGAAGAAGGAAGAACAAAGTGTGGATCTTCAGTCCTTCTTAGAAAGAGGAACAAAGTATTTACAGGAGAAAATACAGAGACAAAGTGTAGAGCAGAGACTGAAGGAAAGGCCATCTATAGACTGTCTTACCTGGAGATCTATCCCACATGTACACACCAAACCCAGACAATATTGATGATGCCAAGAAGTGCTTGCTGACAGGAGCCTGATATGGATCTCTCCTGGGAGGCTCTGCCAGAGCCTGACAAATTCAGAGGCAGATGCTCTCAGCCAGCTATTGGACTGAGAAAGGGGTCACCAATGGAGGAATTAGAGAAGTTAGAGAAAAGACTAAAGGAGTTTGTAACCCCATAGGAAAAACAACATTATCAACCAACCAGATCCCCCAGAGCTCCCAGGGTCTAAACCACTATCTAAATAGTACACATGGAGCAACCCATGGCTCCAGCCACATATGTAGCAGAGGATGGCCTTATTGGGCATCAACAGGAGGAGAGGCCCTTGGTCCTGTGAAGACTCAATGCTTTGTTGTAAGGGAATGCTAGGGCAGGAAGGCAGGAGAGAGTGGGTGGATGGGTGGGGGAGCACCTTCATAGAGTCAGGGGGAGAGAGGATGGGATAGGGGGCTTATGGAGGGGGTGGGAAAGAGGATAACATTTGAAATGTAAATAAAATTTTCAATAAAAGGGAAGGGGAAAGTTTAACTGAACCAAAAAGAATTCTGGGAATAAATACAAAAAGAACAGTTAGATCACAACAACAAAATAACAGGAACTAATAAACACTGTTCATTAATAACTTAGTGTAAATGGACTCAATTTTCTAATGCAAAGACAAAGAGTAACAGATTGGATCTATATTTTTGCTGCCATCAATAAACACACCTTCCTAGTAAGGATAGACACCAGGGTAAATGGGTAAAAAAAGATATTCCAGGCAAATGAGCCCAAAGAGCAAGCAGGTGTCACCACTATAATAATCTAACAAAATAGACTTAAAAATAAAACTAATCAGAAGAGATTGGGAAAAATCCATTAAAAACTTTGTGTTTTCAAAGGAAAAATTCACCAAGAGGATATTATAATTCCAAACGTGCATGTACTAAACACAAGGGCACCCAGGTTTATAAAAGAATCATTACTACAGCTAAAATTGCATATTGATGCCCACAAAATAATAGTGGATTCTTTTAATACCCAACTCTTGCCATTAGACAGATCATCCAGGCAGAAAAACTAAACTGAAAAATGCTGGAGTCAAATAACATCATAAATCAAGCAGACCTACCAGAGCATTCCACCTAAACACTAGAGGATGTATTTTCTTCTCAGCAAGAGAGCTTTCTCCAAAATTGGTCACATTGTCCCCCTTGCTAACAAAGAAGCTATTTTCAACTGATACTTGCTGGCAAGGGGAAAATCAGTTTTCTCCTAGGGAGTGTCTCTGGGTATGTCAGCCACACTCCAGGAGGGTCCCATGCTCAGGAGTCCTTAACTGACACAGAAAAAATTTCACGTTTGGTTTGGTTTTGGGTTTTTGTAGACTTTTTGTTTTATATTGGCTTTTTTTAATTGAGTTTGTTTTGCTTATTTGTTCATATTTTTATTGCTGTGGGTTTTATGGGCGTTTTTTTTAAGAGAAAGAGAGAACTAACGTTGGGTGGGTAGAGAGGCAGGGGGTTCTGGGAGGAGTGGGGGAGAGGAAAACATGATTAAAATATACATTGCATGAATTATTTTTAAATAAACATACTTTAATATTTAAAATAAGAAAGACAAGGGTTGTCAAATGATTTAGATAAATTGTTTAGCAAGAAAGGCAGATGACATGAGCTCAGTCCCTATATCCCAGTGTGGAAACAGAGAGCAACTTCCCAGAGTTGTTCTCTGACCTCCTCATCCATGCCGTGCATGTGTTCATATTTTCCATAAACACATAACAATAACAACAATTTTAAAAGGAAAAGAAAGCAAGATGACTATAGAAAATCTAGACCTTATTGGAGATTACTTAAATGAGCATCCAGAATGCTGACAGCAACCTCTAAGAGAGGGCTCTCCGGTGAAGAGTAGAACCACTCTAATGAAACCAGAAGTCAAAGCCCTCCGGGCTCTTCAGTTGCAAAGAGCCTAAAGCTTTGTGTCTATGGCCTAGAGCTTCCTGAAAGGTGGACTACATAAGAGAGGGTGTTTAGTTTCTGCAGAGAGTAGCAGAGTGCCTGTTTCTGCATGGTTACTTCTACCTCTGCTGATGTGAGGAAGAAAAACCATAACTTCGAGGCAGGTTTTATAATTAAAAAGGTATCAGAGTGTAAAGATTTGGGAAATTTGCAGCCTAGCCAGAAAAGTATAACAACACATGTTTGGATGGAAAATGCTCAGAGATATTTAAAGACATCAGCACAAATAGAAAAGAAGTAACTTCCCCAGAAGCACTCTCTGAGCTCTCTTCCACCGTAGTCCTAAGCTAAAGGAAGAAAGGCTAGAGGTACTTTCATGGAGAATACTCTTATGCCGAAGGCCACACTGGGATTCTGCTCTCTGCATCCCAGGGCAGCATTCACTGGCCATCCCAGACAAAGCTCAAGCATCCCTAGATGTGGTCCATACAATGTGCCCCAGCCCTGTTTATATGGTGCTAATTCTGCTGGCACACAGAATGACTGTAGAGTTTGGTGTGACTCTTTCATCTGACTGCAGAGGCTGCTTCTGAAACACAGAGTGACCATGTAAGATCTGTCACCAGCAAGAGCCACAGCAGGCAGTGCTTACGAGGACGAAGCCCCCTGGAGTTGTGGGAGTGGAATTATATTCATGGGACCTCAGGATGGTGGAGCTCCTGGCAGTAGACAGAATCCAGCTGGGAAGACCACAGGGCCCAATGGGAAACTCCATTTCAGGGGAACTGGCATGGAAGCTGAATCTAGTACAGCAGGAGCTGTGGGGCTGCCCAGTGCTTTGGGGACACTAGTCTTTTGAGTATGTCTATGAAGATGCACACAGAAGGGAAGATTATTTCGGAGTTTTACAACTCAGTGTCTGTGTTCTTAGTTTTCTATCTTCTTTAAGGCCCCTTTTGGAACAATGTCCCTCACTGAATAGTAAAGTAAATTCTTTTTTCCTCCCTCCCTCCCTTCTTTGTTTCCCTTCCTCCCTGCAGATTCTCCTTCCTCCTTTTTCTCTCCCCCTCTCTCCTTCCTCCCTCTCCCTCCCCCATCTCTCTCTCTCTCTCTCTCTCTCTCTCTCTCTCTCTCTCTCTCTCTCTCTCTCTCTCTCTGTGTGTGTGTGTGTGTGTGTGTGTGCATAGTATGTATATATGGTGTAGTACATATGTAGCACATATGTGTGTGTGGTGCATACATGAGTGTACAAGTGTACATACCTGTGTGCAGTCAAGCAGAAACTAAAAAGAGACCATTGGACAATGGATAGACTCCTCTGTTGCATTCTACATTCGTGTCTTGAGACAAACAAGACAGGATGGCATGTTTTGAGTTGCAGTTGAAAGGAGCTTGCCTTAGGTCCCAGGTGAGACTTGGTTTTGACTTAGAACTTTTGAGTTGATACTACACTAATATAAGATTTTTGAAACAATTGGTATGGACTGATTTATTTTGCATGGTGAGAAGGGCATGAATTTGGAAAGCCAGAACAAAGCTATAGGCTATGTTTCCTCAGAAGCACATGTATTGCAAACAATTCCTCAGTGTGGCTGTATTAAGGTATGGAGTCAGTAGGAGGTGTTTGGTTCACAGGAGCAAAGTCTTCATAGATGCATCAATGTCTGCATCCTGGAAATGGGTTTGCTATTATGTCATGGGAGTTTCCTATCCTTTTAGCTGATTCACTCACATTGTTTTGCATATGCTACCATTGTGCTTTTGAATTTTTCAACCTTGAGACATATAAGGAAAAGCAATGTTTTATTATTATTACTAAACTACACAGTGTAAAGTATTCCATTCTAGCAAAGAGGGGTATGGAATGGCCCGGCTGTCAACTTCAGCAAGAAGCCTATTTTAAAGACACACATAGGTCAAACACCAATTAGTGAAAGATGTACCATACAAATACTAAGCATACAAAATATTTTATTTTTAAACAAAATAGAGTTCATGAGAAGGATATTATCAAGAATAATGAGGAACATTATATGATGATAAAGTATGGTTATAAAATGACAGATTAAGTTTCTAAGAAGATGTAACAGAACTTAAATGTATAAGCATTTAACCCCAGGGTTGCAAAATGAATGACACAAAGGTGCCACACTAAAATAGAATTATTTTATTTCAAACACAGGCAAAATGGAACCAGGAGGCTTTGAAGGACATGTCAAAGCATGGACCATGATTGGAGCTATTGGAGGAGAATTCTGAGTGGTTGTGAGAAAATTCCAAAGAAACAAGAGAAGAGTCTCATAAGCTCAGTTCCTTAAAACAAAACAAAACAAAACAAAACAAAAAAGGCTTTGTTCTTGGGATGTGCTTTTGTGTGCCTCCCTGGTGCCGTAAATAGGATAAGGTTTGCTTCCAGTTGCCCATTGTTGCTTATTTTTGTTAGTCAGAAAATATTCCAAGGAAGGCTTGTTCTTATCATTGCAAACACCTTGAACTCATGCGAACTTTGCTCATGTGACCATGCTTAATTATCACAAAACAAACTGTCTGGTTGCTCTAAATTAAGTTTCTATTGGGTTAAACTCGAGTCTGCCTCATTTTTAAGCTCCATTTGCCCAGGTCCCAGTGGCCCCTGGAGCAATAACACCCATGTCCTTATGGCTGTGACAGGACCATTACAAGGGTTCTGAATGTGCCAACAATTCAGGCAAGCAGTTCTCTGAAGGACATCTCCTTAGCAACAGCCAGCATTACCAGTGAAGAACCTAATCCTACAATCAGCCCTTATAGTCGAAGATGTTTACTTCACAACACTTTATGTGAGGATCAGGAAAGATGGCTCAGTGCTTAAGAACATTGCCTGCTCTTCCAGAAAACCCTAGTTTTGTTCCCAGAACCCAGGTTGCGGAGCTCACAACTACAAGTAACTCCAGCTCCAGGAAATATGTGTAAGAGCTAAAGTTACATTTTAAGTTTAAACTGCTGTGCTTAAGAGAGCTAGACAACAAAAATACCTCTAACCTGCAAGCCCCATGTACCCATGGCCAGATAACTATCTGGAATGCTGGGAGTTGTTCCTGTAAAGTAACAAGTCACGTTTTCACTTTTGTAAAACAAGCATGGTTGCCCCCAACTGCACAGGATGTGCTTGATCCTAGGTGAGCAGTACTTAGGCAGGAAGTACGTCATGATGTATGCTTGCTTCTGATTGGACAAAGTCAGGAAGTACCTACCCTTGTGGGCTTTTGCCTTTATAAGCAGCCAACTAATGAATTTCATGGTCACTCTCTGGGAATTCCAGATATGGACCTGGTCAGTGTCCATCATCCTGGCCAGTATTTAATATCTCGTCCAGTGGGATTAACACACGACATCCTCTCTGGCCTCTTGAGGTACACACACACACACACACACACACACACACACACACACGGCATATATTCTCACAGTCTCAAGTACACAACATGCACACAATCACTCAAATTTGAAAAAAAGAAATTTTGAAAAGATTCTGGGTCTGGACAGATGGTTCAGCAGTTAAAAGTATTAGCTGCCTTTTCAGACGCAGTTTCCATTCCAGCACCCAAATGGCAGCCTACAACTATTCGTAACTCCAGTTTCAAGGAATGCAATACTCTCTTCTGACCTCCTCAGTACCAGCACCGGCACGAGGCCCATATGCAGCACACAGATACACACGCAGGCAAATACCCAAACACATAAAAACAAAGATTATTTAAAAAGAAAGAAAGCATTAATTAAAAAAAAATTTCCTAGAAAAATCAAACCATGTTTAGCTATAGAGTTTCTATAGGAGATTCCAGAAAATGGAGGATTGGGTAATCGGGAAATGCACGGAGATCATAAAAGAGTAAGTAAGTAGCTTTTATCGTACGTGCGCATGTGTCTATGTGTGCATGTATGTGTGTATATAAATCTTTGTGTACATGTGTAGATGTGTAAATGTGTGTGTATGACACATGTATGATCATGCAAGTTTGCTCACCAGCATGTGGAGGCCAGAGCTGGATGTTAAGAATCCACCTTACTTCTTTGATATAAGGTTTCTCTTTGAACCAGAAGTTTGACATCTTGTCTGGGTTGGCTGGCCAGGATGCTCTGAGAGACTCCTGTTCTGTTAACCTCAAGGCATGTGCACATTAATGTCACAGGCATATGCAGCTATACCCAGTGTGTGTGAGTGTGTGCACGTGCCCACACACACACACACACACACACACACACATCAAGGATTTGAATTCAGGCTTTAATTAGACCAAGTTTTCTTACACACTGAGCCAACTTCATCCCAAAACATTTTTCCCCATAGTATATAAACTTACGTATAGAAGAGCTAAAGAAATTCTCAAAAGACTCCACTAGAGCTGAGAAGTGGATATTACAAGGCAACATGACTAAGATTAAGATACAAAGGCTAGATGTCCTCTGTGCTGCTTTGAATAGGTACAGTCCCATGGATTCATGTGTTTGAATGCTTAGCCCATCGGGAGCTTGGCACTATGAGGCAGTGTGGTCTCGTTGGAGTAGGTGTGGCCTTGTTGGGGTAGGTGTGGCCTCATTGGAAGAAGTGTGCATTGTTGGAGTGGGCTTTGAGGTCTCTTGTGCTCAAGGTACACCTAGTATGACCCCTAATCTCCCCCTTGCTGCCTGTGGATCAAGATTTGGAACTCTCAACTCTACCTCCAGCACCATGTCTACCTGTATACTGCCATGCTTCCCACCATGATGATAATGGACTAAATCTCTGGAACTGTAAGCTAGCTTCAATGAAATATATTTTTTTTAATAAGAATTGCCCTCATCATGGTGTCTCTTCACAGCAATGAATTCCTACTAAGATATCCTCATATCCCAGAATTTTTATAACCATGGATAAGCTTATTCCAATTATGATAGGAAAATTCAAATTATATAGACAATGCTAAGCACTTATGAATAATTATACTACAATTTGCTATATCACTACAGTTAGCTAGTAGTATGGTTTTGGTCAGTACATATATGACACCAAATACAGTCTGGAAAAAGACCTATATAGTCAGTAGTCAAAGGTTACTAGGTAAGGCTGGGAAAGAGCTCAGAGGGAAGGTACCTGCCTGGCATGCACAAATCTCTGGGTTTGACCCAGCAGCGCCCCCCCCACATTTAATTAAATAATAAGAATAAAAAAGGCACTACTATAATTCAAGTGGGAAACAATATTCTGACAAATAGTACAGTGAAAATAGGATGTCATTTATAAGGAAATGGCTCTGGGCTCTCTATCTTACCAGTTGTAAAAATCACCTTAAAATGAATTGTGTAACTGAACACAAAAATTAAGACTATATAAGTCAAAAAATGTATAGTCCTGGAAGATAAAGAATGCATATGCCATAAAAGAAAAAAATGTACTATGCTTTAAGACAGGAAGCTGACAGGATATGTGAGCTTAAAAAAAAATGTATCTGACCAGAGTGTTTCCAGAAAAATATAAGGAATTCTTCATATCAACACAATTTTATCTTTTAATCTTTTAGTATTTTAGGGCTTTTTTTGCACCTGGTGTTTTGTGTGTGTGTGGGGGGGGGTGTGTGTGCATGCATTTGTGTATGCACAGAGCCCAGAAAAAGGATCGGTATTTTATGTGGCTGGAGTCACATGTATTTGCAGGCTTCTTGCTTTGTCGCATGGGTTCTTGATCTAACCAGTTTTCATGATCAGATAGCAAGGTTTCTTAACTGCCCTGTCATCTCTTTAGCCCTGAAATCTATTTGATTGCTTTCTATGTACATGAATGTTTGCCTATTTGAAAGTATGTATGTGTACTGTGTGTGTACCGAGTGGCCAAAGAAGCCAGAGAGAGGCATTAGGTTTCCTGGAACTGAAGTTACAAGTGGTTGTGAACCACTGTGTGGGTGCTGGGAACTAAACCCAGGTCCTCTGTAAGAGCGGCAAGTCCTCTTAACCACCAACCCACTTCTCCAGCCCAAAGTGTTAAAGTTAACATAAAAGTAATAACTACATGTCATTATATTGTTCTTGTGTGTCTTCTTGTCCACCCAAACAATATTCTTTGGGGTTATTCTATAAGTATGGTAAATTTATTTACAAAAGCACACATAGACTATTTTGCCCATTGGATAGCTGAATTTTAAACAGTACCTTTGAATAGAGAGTATCTTCTAAAATTAAGAAGCCTTCTCCACTGTACATGTTAATTATACATGGCATGCTGTTATACAAGGACCTTCACATAAAATTATATATGCCATGTGGTGTGAACTTCCCCCCACACCACACCCTGCTCCTCTTTTCCCTTCTGTCAGCTCTTATTGTCCCCTTAGACAATTTTATTTCTACTTTTATGTCACATATACATGCATGGCCTTATGTATCTATATGAAAATCTAGGTCCAAAACAATTTACAATTTTTTATTAGATTTTTGTTCATTTATTTTGTGTGAGTGGGCACACATGCCATGGCATTTGGGAGGAAGTCCAGGAATCTGTTCTCTCCTTCCACCATGTGAGTTCTAGAAATTGAACTTAAACTTGGGTTATCAGGTTTGGGGGCAGGCTTCTTTGCCCACTGAGCCATCTCACTAGCCCCCAAACAATTGTTTAAGTGAGTAGCTACTTCTTAAGAAAAAAATATATAGACAACATATTATCAATAAGTACATGGGAAGTCATTAAATATCATTAGTCATCACAGAAACCTCTACAGATCTAGAAAATAATGAAATTGGGGGGAAGGGTAGCAATAGCTAGAAATGTCGATGTCTCAATCATTTGAGTTTGATGGTTTTATGAATAACCTATCAAGTGTTATCCACATGACTCATTAGATCAAATCCCTGGTGTTTTCACAGAAGCAATGAAAAAGCATGTCTCCCAAAAGACAGAAGTCCACACAGGCACATAGGACAGAAGTCCACACAGGCACATAGGACAGAAGTCCACACAGGCACATAGGACAGAAGTCCACACAGGCACATAGGACAGAAGTCCACACAGGCACATAGGACAGAAGTCCACACAGGCACATAGGACAGAAGTCTACACAGGCACATAGGACAGAAGTCTACACAGGCACATAGGACAGAAGTCTACACAGGGACACAGCAGCTTCCCTCTCATAGCACCACACTGGTGTTGTCAGAAAAGCACTCATTACAAACAGTGGGACACAGCTTAGCTACAGAGACAATGTACGCACATCTCAGAAACGAGCCAAAGAAGCCAGACACAAAAGAGCACACGCTATATGCTTCTCATTTATCTGATGCTCTAGGATCGGCAGCATTAATCCATGCTGACAGCAAGCGCAGCTTGAGCGTCTGGAGCCACAGATCGAGGAGACTGGTGGCATAGGAACACAGAATATTTGGGATGGCAGAAATGTGTTGTCTCAGTTGTAAAGCAAGACATGTCAAAGTTTGTACCCCAGCCAGGGTGGGACTACCTTATCCTCAGAATCAATGGCTTCCAACTTCCAAGGTCCACTGTGTTGAATGATGCTGGTACCGAGTCCTACACTATATGTAAGGGAAGCCTGACAAGGGACTGAAGAGATGGCTCAGCTCTTAAGAGCATTTATTTGTTCCATATTGAGTGCAGAGGCCAGCACCCATGTAACAAAATGACTATAATCCCAACCTAAAGGATCTGCCTTCCTCTTAACCCTGTAAAATACCCCCCGACACACACATGGGTACCCACAAATACACAAATATATGAACTAAATCTTTAAAAACATAAATGCCATCGGGGTATTGGTTAACAGTGAAGCCTCGCAAGGGCTTTGGGCAGTGCCAATCATGGTGTCCCCTGAATAAATCAGTGGGACAGCTTCTCACTCTTCTCAAAGCTACAGTCCTTCACATTGTGGTGACCCCCAACCATAACATTATTTTCATTGCTACCTCATGACTGAAACTTGGCTGCTGTTATGAACTGTACAGTAAATATCTGATATGCAGAATATATGTTATTTGACCCCGTGAAACGTTCATTTGACCCCAAAGGGATACAACACACAGGTTGAGAAGCACCTAAGCCAAAAGAAAAAGAAGCCTATTCCAAGAGGGAGCATTAAACTTTGAAGACAGGATTTCAAGGTTAAGGGAGGAGGAAGAAGAGGAGGAGGAGGAGGAGAGGAGGAGGAGGAAAGGAGGAGGAGGAGGAGGAGGAAGAAGAGGAAGAGTGGTTTTGTGGAAAGCCAGAACATGTCTCATGGCTCTTACAGCAAGCCTAGGCTATGAAGAACCTAGGTATGTATACATTCAGGAATTCTGACAGTGGACAGGGCCGTGGTCATTATGGCAGAATCTCTCCGGAGGATAATTCTATTTCCCATGCCCCCAAAGTTCTACTGAGACACATTTCCAGCCGGAGCTGGCCTGCTAAGGGTTCCCATTTCACTTGGAGTTCCTGGCAGAGCAGCTGGCCTTTCCCAGGACCCTCAGACACATGTCCTTTGGGCCCATGTGCTTCTCGATTCTCAACAAAGAGGTGTACGCACATCCCAAAACAATTAATCAGCTTCTCAAGGACAGCCTACAAAGACATTCTCAACGTGGCTTGACTTAGCTCATGCAGCTCTTGCTATGTCCACACCCCTCACAGGCTCATCTGTGACCCATCTGTCGATGAAAAACGAGTCGAACTTAGTGTGTCACATAGGCCCAGGCGTTCACTTCAGGGCTCAAGCTAAAGTCATGCTTTCAACAAAGCTTCACAGGAGTATGTGGAGCAGGCTTTGCTGGTTCTCCCATTTCATTAAGGATTCCGTCCACAGCTCCCTGGAAAAATAACAACGGTTGAGCAATAGCAAAAGAAATTTAAAAAATTAAAAAAAAAATACCCAAACCAAAACAACAAGACCTCCCAACGGTTCATCCTGATAAGTAAACCTATGTGACAAGGGGGGTCCTTAGCATAACCAGAGCACAAAGGCTGCAGAAGATTGGCGGAGCGGGTTTGCCTTCCCTCAGCTGTTAGAACACACCAGACAATTCAGTATTGCAGAGGGTCACTGCTAGGATCCTCCAAATTAAGTATTTTAGAACTAGGATAAGGATAAGGATAGGCATGTATTGAGGTGTATTTCCACCTATCTCCTGGTGGCAGTTTGTTTCACCACCCCGTATGCCCATGCTTTGAGAAAGTGGCAGACAGGTTCAGACTAGTGATACCAGGGAAGAAAGCAGGAGGGTCCCAGTTAGAGTGGAGACATAAGGGAATGCAGAGGACTGGAAGTCCCGCCCAGCATTTGTGTTGGGAGAACTGGGAAAGATGCTCTCTAGTGCAAGCTGTATTTGCAAGTTCATGAGTGAACTGTGTGCTCTGGGCACGGGGATCGGGCAGATTGTCACACCTTTACCAGTGACTGGTGGTATATCGACCGAGGCACATGAATGACCCCTCCACTGGTACCGTTGGCTGAGAATGTATACTATAGGGCCCACACAGATAGAAGGGCTCACTGGAGCTTCAGCTTTTAAGCATAGCAAGGACTTGGAGTCTGTCTGTAAAAGGCAAACATTAGCCCCACATAGAATCAATAGAGCCCAGGTCTCAGTTTCAGATATTTGGGATTCTAATCTGAAGTGAGCTGTGTGGTTTCAGAAAACTTGATTTTTTTCATCTAGATAATGGAGACCACACACTCAGCTTTCTAAAGAATTCTGAGAGAATCCAACGAGCACAGGTATAGAAGGGTCTTTGCAAATATCAAAGTGCCACACATTCCCAACAGGCCATTGCTCAGCAGGTGTATCCAGTGGCAGACATGCATGTTCTCTATCAATGGAGGCGCTAAGGCAATGCTGGGTCTGCAGATCGTGGACCGGCCATTGCCACCCATGTGCATTTCTAACTCCTCACGCCCTAGTCCCCAGTGGCTACAGGAGTAGGAAGAGCTTCTACCTGTGGTCAGCCTCTGCCTGCGGCAATGCTGTTACCACAGCTGTCATCCTCAAGCAGAACAAGAGTCCTGGCAGCAACGTGCTTGGTGGATTATCAAACACTAGGTTAAATAGATGTATTAATGAATAAGTAAGCCGTCAAACACAGATTTTCCTGGCACAGGCTTTGTCTAGTATCCCATTTGAATATAATGACCATGATTCTACCAAATGTCTTCTCTCTCTCTTTCCCTCCCCTCCCCTCTCTCTCACACACACACTCATGCACGCACACATAGGGTTTTGCCTTTCTTCCTGTTCTTCTTTACTATTTTTTAATGAATAAAGAAATTCTGGTATGTGTGTAAAGCCATATACCATAAAGGCAGCTGATGTCTTTATTATGTTCATTCAGGACAAAATTCAAAGAATGCACTAGGGTTCTGCCTGTGCATCCTGGGTTCTGCCTGTACCTCCTGGGTTCTGCCTGTGCATCCTGGGTTCTGCCTGTGCATCCTGGGTTCTGCCTGTACCTCTTGGGTTCTGCCTGTGCGTCCTGGGTTCTGCCTGTGCCTCCTGGATCCTGCCTGTACCTCCTGGGTTCTGCCTGTGCATCCTGGGTTCTGCCTGAACCTCCTGGGTTCTGCCTGTGCCTCCTGGATCCTGCCTGTACCTCCTGGGTTCTGCCTGTGCATCCTGGGTTCTGCCTGAACCTCCTGGGTTCTGCCTGAACCTCCTGGGTTCTGCCTGTGTATCCCGGGTCCTGCCTGTACCTCCTGGGTTCTGCCTGTGTATCCCGGGTCCTGCCTGTACCTCCTGGGTTCTGCCTGTGCATCCTGGGTTCTGCCTGTACATCCTGGGTTCTGCCTGTGCATCCTAAGTTCTGCCTGTGCACCCTGGGTCCTGGATATACATCAAGGCTCCTGCCTGTGCCTTCTGAGTACTGCTTATGCCTCTTGGGTAACATCTGTGCATCCTGTATCCTGCCTGTGCATCCTCAGTACTGCCATCTGAGAGCCAAAGAGCATCTCCTCTGCCAGAAGGGTTAGCTCTTGGTGGTCTGCAGCTCCCATTCTGCCTGTGTTTGGGTTGCTCATGATTCATGGAGGGAGAAAGCTGGGAACAAGCTGTGGCTGAAGGGGACAGAATGCTGAGGACATGTTTGTTGGTCTGGGGGAGGATCCTCCTGCCATCTGGCTCTCCTCCCCCTCTGAGGCAGTCCTGCAAAAGTAGAAAGAGGCAAATGAGTTTAATTACTCTGAAACATATCCTAGGACACTTCAGAACCCCATGCAGGGAACTGAAACGATACATGTTCTTTAAGGCCCAATGCCACTAATACAATTAACGTTTTCCTTTTCACTGCCCAGACGCATATTGTGGAAGAAGTTCAGCCAAGAAGCACTCACGGATCCGGGCATGGCACTAGTTAACTGAGTGAGGTAGCAGCCTGTTGGCATCATAAGAACGGTTGCTTCTGCTTTTGATACACACTGGGATGGTGAAATAACAGAGAGTGAATCACACATGGAAGAGTCAATTCATTCATCCCCCTGCCCGAGGCGAATCACACAGGTTTCATATGAGTCGAATCAGTCCTCCTTGCAGACAACCAAAAGCATTTGGCAAAAGAGGTCCAAATGCGGCCCTGGAGTATCTTGGACATCTGTTACTGGAGCACACCAGGGTAACTTGATCTGTCAGTTAGCATCACATCCTTTCTCTTGGCTTCCTACTAACCCTGGTGGCATTCTAAATGCTAGCCCAGAAAGAAGGAAAAATGCCTCCTGTTCTTCTGAGTGCATAAATGAAGCCAAAGACAGACAGAATCCTGGCTCCCAGTGGCATGCATGTCCCATACCTTCCTGGATTCCTAGGAGCTGGGAGACTTCAGTTCAAGTGGTGTAAGAAGTGAGAATAGAAAGAGTGAACGAGAGGTCATTTTCCACCCTACAAGCAGCACATGCATCAACAACGTTGTTTTTTCATGGTGCTGGGGCTGGATCTCCAGGCCTTACATGTGCCAGGCAAACATTTCACTGAGTCTTGGAAGCTGGCCCAGCAGCCATCTCTCCCCTCTATTCGCAGAGAGGTGGACATTTTGCTTATCTTAAGTGCAAAGTTATTAGTCTCATGCTAGTGTCTCAGAGTGAGCTAACCTCATTGACCTCAAAGCCTCCTTCTCTTACTCTGAACCCACTTGAGAACTGAAAGGAACAAACAATACCTTTGACATTTTTGTCTACAGCTCTCCACAGATGTTCACTACAGAGTGTCAGATCTTCCAAGAGCCAGAAGGACAGAGATGTATTTCTTACTGACCTAATGGCACTCACTTGAGAAATGCTAAGTATACAAATCTTGTCCTGTCAATCACTCCTCAGCTCTTCTCCCAAGGGAGCTGCATACACTTGATCACCTCTCAGAACTTAGTAATGTGGGGGTGGAGCATTTGGTCCATCCACAGTGCCCAGCTAAGAACTTCCCTTCATCACTCCCCAGCTTCACCTCAGTCTGGACAGCCTGTCTCTCACTCTGCCTGTTATATGGCATAAAACCACAGCAACAGTGCATTTCCACGGCACAGGAAGAGGGAGAGACCCTGAAGGACATGAAGTCATTCTTATGGATGGGCAGCAGGGAGAGGGGTTTGTTCACAGTCTTTCCCCTGCTCTGCCCATCTGTACACCGGGGCCGCCTGTACGTCACACTTCTCAACAGGCACATTATTCTTCCTCAACAGAGAATGGCCAGCAGTGACCACAGGAAAGTGGTTAGAGGAGGCCATTTACTCTCCTGTAACACATAGATCCTCTCCTCGTAAGTGTTAAGTAGATATCCAATACAGTGAAACCTTGGGGGGGGGGAGGTCAAATTGAGAAAGTCTATGAAATGCCCATTTTTAAAATTAAAATTACTTTCACATCTCAAAATATTCTTTTCTATGAGAAGAAAAATCTAAGTTGTTGCAATCAGCTTGTTTATAGCCTCACAAACTACACAGACCACCGATCTGAAGTACAAGCAGTGACTAAAATATTTTGAGATTTTTTTTTCATTACAAATGAAGCTGACAGTGTGAGCTAAGAAAACAGACACAGGAGTAGAGAGCGGCATTTATGGGATGGCGTTACCCCCAGAAAAGTAACTCAGGGAAATTAGAGAGGAGAGTGGTTCGCAGGAGCTAGTTCAGAGCCAAGGCACAGTGTGAAATGAGTCCTTTTGTGCAGACCCCAACTGAGCACCTAAAGGAAGAAGCTCACAGACGGTCACACTCCACTGCATCATGGCTCAAAGTACCCACCAACACACGTGAACCCACCAAACACAACTTCACAAGATCACTGACCCAAAAATGTGAGGGGCTAACAACATGTTTAGCAAAGGTGGCCACCTTTAGAGCTCCCAGGTCTACAGTGTGAGCACGTTCTGCACAAGGTAACTCATAACTCATGACAGAGGTGACATCTGGTGACTGTGTTTACTGCTCTATTACCACACAAAGGATAGAACATACTCTGCAGTAAAAAGCACAACAGGGCTGACAGAAGACCAGGACTTTAAGGCTAATAGGGCATTCTGCATGAGGTGGTGAAACACTGTAGATGGACATTCTATCAACAAGCAACCGACCTCTATGGAACACCATTCCTAAGAGAACACACAATTCCAGTTGCATAGGTGGAATGCTTGACCCAAATATTGAATACCTTCATGTCTGGTTTCCTACCTTTCCTGCAATCTGTAATATATATATATATATATATATATATATATATATATATATATATATATATATATATATATATATATATATATAATCAGGTAGCACATTTGTGATAACCTTAAGCAATCTGTTTTTGAAGCGTTGTCACTGAATTGCCTCCAATCGGTGTGTAAAGTTGCCTTGTAGGGAGTGCACACAGGATGTGTCTGTTACATGACTTCAATCAAACTGCCAGTTTTCAGCAGGAAATTAAAGTCTTCTGGGCAATGAGCTCACAAAATGTATACATGCTGAACATATCTCTCAAGAGAAGAATGCTGTGGATGTCTCTCTGGAGCACTTCATTTGACTCCGTCTTATAAATAATCCTGAAATTTGCTAGGAATGTAATTGTTTTCAGTGCTTGCAGCACCAGTACCCAGAAGCATGTCTAGGTCAATTTCATGACTGTCATAAATCTCTTCTGAGCAATGGGAGAACAGGCATTAGCCTTCTGGGTGGCAGAAATCTGGGTTTCAGCTGGTTATTAAGCCTTTACTCTCCATATGTACACTATGACTGAAGGGATCCAAGACTATAGGAGATGCTCCCCAGGAGGGCCGTTCCCTCATGGAATTGCAGATGCATTTGGCTGAAAACCATTCTTGTACAACTTGAGGTTACAATGATTTCCGTTAAGCATTTAGATGGTATTGTGCAAAGGAGGAGAGGCAGAGGGAGAAACACTGTTTATGCACTCCATGAACCCTACATTCCTCTAGCACCATGATATGCGCAGAACTACATAAGTCAGCGTATAATGGAGAGGCTGGACTGTAGTACGGAGCATGTGGTCTGCGGTTTGTGAGTCACTCTTTCTCTACCATTTGGAAAACTGCTGTGTTTCTCTGCCAAAGCATCACTGCATTTCTGCATTTTGTGTGTGAGTGTGTGTGTGTGTGTGTGTGTGTGTGTGTGTGCGTGCCCGTGAAATTGAAGCCAGTGTGGAATATCTTTTGTGGGAACCTTTAGTCTATAGGTGTCTGAACCTGCAGAGAGAATCTGTACTGTGTGCTAGAGCGCCTTCCTTCCTGACTTTGCATGAAACAGTTCAAGTAAGATGAACTGTGCTCTTGAAAATTCAATTTCAAAAATAAATGCATATGCAACTTGTGTTTGTGAAGAAGTAAGAAATCAGAACATGAGTAAAAGTAAATGCAATGTTTGAATTTACTGTCTACCACTTTCCTTTACATAGATTTCTTTGAAGAAAACGATACTTTAAGAAATCCAATCCTTTATGAAAGATTCTCAGATTTTCATAAGCTGCTAAAAATGACTGAACTCTCTGCTAAGGGAACGGTACCATATATATATATTATTTTCTGTCTTGAAGACTAATCTGCCAGGTTCCTCTTCCTTATGGAAGTATAGACTGGATGGACTACACATGAATTGCCTTACACTTAGTCTATTTCTTTTGAAAGAGAAACTAGAAAATTTCCATTTTAAATAAGACAAAGCAAGCTAGCATCCACCATCACTTGGATTTGGTCTATGGACCTCAACACCTCACCTTCACCCTGAGAGACACATGGTCTCAGAGGATTTCAGGTTTGTAGAAGAACAATGACGAAAATCCTTTCAGTTTTTCAAGATTATAAATGCCATTAAGCTTTACTATAAAATTCAAATAAAGTGTTTCTAATTTTAGTGTTAAATGAGGCTGGTCTATTCACTAGACTACTTGCATATTTTTTTTAAAGGATCAAAGTTTTAGGGAGGCAAAATTGACTGATCTGAACCTTAAAAGTTCAAACCCCTAGTAGCTTCATACTAATGAGTCTGAACAAGGGAGAACTGTCCCAGATGTTTTGCTTTAGCAGTGGAAGGGAATTATGGGAAGACTTTGGGACCGATTCACAATGTCCACACAGGTTTCCTAAAATTCTTCAAGTAGCCCTACTTGGAGAGAAGGAAGGTCACAGTAACTCCTAGAGTTGGTCCTGAAGTTGTGGACTGCTTCAGTTTTTGCTTTTCTCCTTTATGTTATTTTTTTTCCTTGACATTTACACAGTTTGAATTATCTGTTATAAAATATTTCTCACTCTAAAATATTTTTTAAATTACTGCATAATTAAAAAGATGTTATCAAATTAAGTTATAGACTAAATTGCAGTTTATGAGCTCACTTGCTCCAAATATAGTTGCTCGAGCATGTTTAATTCCTCCTGTAGCAGTCTGTCTGTCAAAGGCACATAGGCAGCAGTGTACCACGGGGGCGGGTGGGGGGAGGTAGGGACCCAGGTTCCTTCCATCTCATTGCTCCACATACCTTAGGTATTACAACCCTTGCCTGTTCAAAGTTGACTTAGCTCCCAGTCTATGTTTCCACCACAGTTCACTGGTGAGACATAGCCTTGTGGTTTGAAGTATCTGCAAAGGAGAATAGAAAATGCAGCTCCTAGTTGGGATACTGATGTAAGTGAAGCTATGGAAACACCACCGTATCCATCTTACAACTTCCTGTGTCTTCTAGGAATGCCTGGGTTTAGGAGGCAGACTATAATGCAGGCATCTGCACACCTTTCCCCCTATGAAGGACCATGTGTTAAGCAGTTTAGGCTTTGCATATTATATGGAAGCCTCTGCCAATTCAACTTTGCTGTCTCTGCAAAAGTGGACATACATTATACATAAATGGTATAGCTGTTGCACTAGGTTTCCACTGTGTCATAAACAAATTACCATTAAAACAACACATTTTATCACGATGACCTGGGTCATGAGTCTGCACATAGTTTAGTGGGTGTTTTTAGAATCTCACAAGGCTGTATCAAAGTACCAGCTACGCTGTATAACCTACTTCCAGATCTTTGTAGGATTTCTTTCTGACCATAGGTCTCGATTCTTGCTGGCTACATTCTCAGTCACTTCTTGAGCCCCTTACCATATGCCCCTAACCACATGCTCTCTCCTAACAGGCTCAGTTGTCTCTAGAGTGAGTGAGGCATCTAGAGAGCTGCATTCTAATGAAGCTCTACTGAGAAAGACAACATGGGTGGAGCCACACTGACCCTTGGCCTAACAAACAAATAGCGAAGACATTATTTAAGGCAAAATGGAATGAAAGTATTATGTGCCTTGTGTGCATGTGCGGCTGTGGAGATGCAGCAGTGCCTGCGAGGTCCGAGGGAAACCTCAGGTGCCGTCCTTCCCTCCTGTCTTGTTTGAAGCAGGCTCTCTGTTGTTTTCCACTGCCCACATTAAACTAGCCAGGCTGGGAGTTCCCATGGGTGCACCAGTTTGTTTCCATCCCTCTCACAGGAACACTGGGATCCCAGATGCTTGCATTGCTTGTCTTGCTTTTATGTGTGTTCTGGAGACTTGAACTCAGGTTAGCAGGCTGGAGCAGCAAGTGCATTCACACAAGGAGCCATCTCCCTAGCCTGAGAGAAATTTCTCAAAGCCAGAAGGACTGTGTAGCTTAGTATTTCCAGGAGAAAAGACAGAGTTGCTGTTAGAACTCAAAATAAACTCAAAGAGAAAGTCTTTCATAAGGTTGTTGGTAATTTTGTCATTGATTCAAGCTCACCTGGAGCCTTTTCAGTAGGAAGCCTAGTACGGGTGCTTGTGATCATGGGAATCAGACTTAGACAAAATGTTCAACACAAATTATCTCATGTAATCCTCAAAACATTGCCATTATTTAGATTATTATTCCTATTAAGGAATTATTTGTATTAAAGCCAAGAGAAATGCTATTTAGTAATTTGTTTAACATGTGCACAGCAAACATGAATTAGGGTGTGATGTGGGCACTGGCTGAGGGGCCGAGTCCATTACGTGCTACTTGGTGACCAATGGGACCATTTGAAGGCAGGAAAATGGGATAATTAGTGGGATTAGTGTTTAATTAGCCGGGAATGAACCTGGGCTGAACGAGACCTGGAGTGGATGCAGGGTCATGTGAAGGGCAAAGATGTCCATGTCCTTGTTGAGGAACTGACACCAGTCTAGCTCACTAACTGTAGCAGCTTCCCTAGTCCGCTCTCCAGCACACTTGAGCCACACAGATTTGCTGGTTCTTAAAATACACTAATAAGTCTTTTCTAACCTCTAGGGTGTTTTTTACAGAGCAGACTGTCCATCTGAAATGCCTTTTTCTGTAATTCCATTCTGTCGTTGTATCTTATCCAAGTCTCACTCCCCAGAGAATCCTTCCTGAAAACCACTATCTTAGGTTTGGTTCAATGTTGAAGTTCTTCTTAATGAAATCCAATTATACCTACCTCAGCCCTATCAATGTACTTTGTGGTTATCCACTTTCTTGACCCTCACACTGTATTTAAAGTGGGTAGGTATTATGTTTGTTTTGCTCGTCATGGTCAACACAGTGGCTGGGCATGCAGAGCTATTGGCATATTGTTATTTGGTGAATATTTATTAAGAAAACAAATATGTGACCTTCAAGGCCCTTATACATACTGCACTGTACACACTTGCTTGTCATAATTTTAATTCAGACCTGGAACTACTAACACAACATATTTCTAATAGAAAGCAGTGTCTCCTCAGTCTGTTGACTGATACAAACCATATAATTCCAGTGAAGGAGAATGTTAGGGTGACAGAAAGGCTTGGGAGGGTGAATGCTTATTCACTGGTGGAGGAACAGAACAGCTGTGGGAACAATGTAGCAATCTTGCCATGGTTTGAGTTTGCTTGGCCAAGGGAGTGGCACTATTTAGAGGAGTGGCCTTGTTGGAGTGGGTGTGTAGTTTCAGGACCCTATCCTAAGGGCCTGGAAGTGAGTCTTCCACTAGCTGCCTTCAGATGAAGATGTAGAACTTTCCTGCACCATGACTGCCTGGATGCTGCCATGTCCCTGCCTTGATGATACTGGCTGAACCTCTGAACCTATAAGCCACCCCCAATTAAATGTTGCCTTTTATATATAAAACTTGCATTGGTCATGGTGCCTGCTCACAGCAGTAAAACCCTAACTAAGACAAATATACATTAGAGGCCTTGAAATAAATATAAACATATTTAAGGCATATATATATATATATATATATATATATACACACACACACATATATACACACTTGTCTGAAAATATAGAAACCAAACTCTTCATCACAACCAAATAAGCACTTCTAACCCTACTATTATCCTGCTAAAAGAATATAGCAATAAAATGAGTCCTGATGACACTCTGCTCTATCCATAGATCAGTGAGGCGCTCAGCCCTCATCAGAGGAGCTTCTCATTGCAGTAGAAGGGAATGAACAGACAGACAGATGGACAGTATGCAGAGAGTGAGAGACTTTGGAGCTCTCAGCCCAAACTCCCCTCAAGGTTCAGGGATCTGTGTGAAGAGGAGGTGGGCAGACTGTGAGAGCCAGAGGTGGTGGAGGACTCAAGGAAACAGCATCTCCCAGACACAACAGGACTGATACACGTATGAACTCATGGAGACTCTGACCGCATGCAGAGGGGCTGCACAAGGTCAAGCCAGCCAAAATCCCAACACAGAGAAGGGGAAGTTGGTACAAGTCTGATCCCAAGTTTGTTGTTCCTTTTTTGAATTTTTTTTTTTAAGAGAGAGAATTGAGTTTGTGGGTGGGAGACCAATCTCAGAGGAGTAGGGGGAAGAATATGACCCATATATATTGCATAAAATTCTAATAACTAAAAACATAAAAAGGACACTTCTAGGGTTTGAAATGGCAAAATGGAACAGCTAGCTATTTTGCCCCCTAATGGGGAACTGTTGCTATTATAATAAAAATTAGCATTAAAGACAAAAACAGAAAGTAAGTCCTCAATTCCACTTCTACAAATAGCATAAAGAGATATCTGGTCCAGCATGTATGTCAGCACATTCTTTATTAACATTTTAAAAAGTGGAGGTAATCCAAATGCCTAACAATAGAGGAGGTTTAACTTATTCAAGTAATGGTTTATTTACGACAGATTAAAATTATGTTCTGGATAATAAGGATGTGAAAAATGCCCAAGTTATAATATGACATAAAAAATTAAACTCTAGCACAACCTCAATTTGCTAGGAAAAGAAGAAAATGGAAAAGAAAAAAATTGTATGGACAGGAAATTTAAAAAGTGAAAAAACCCACTAAAATGCCATTAATGGCCATTTCTAGATGATGAGACTCCACAGGTTCAGACTGGTTCATTATGATTTTTATGCACCCTCTAATTTAAAATAACCACGGAAGCACCACAATACTTGCAGAAGGTATTTACTCCCCATTCTAATGAGCCATTCTCTTCCTAGTAAACCCTCAAGTGATTCGGGATGAGAATGTGGTCTGAGAAATTTATCATCAGGCAATCCTATGTAGAATGAATGTCCTTAAAGAAGCCTAATGACAGCCCACTGCATATCCAGGCAGTGACGCAACAGTGAAACAGTACAGTCTGTCATATACGGGGTGTTATCGACCCACATGCTACATGGCACATGATCATCTATGTTGAACTGAGCAGGTGCCAGTCTATCTATCCCCACAGCCTTGCTGAAATTAAGGCCATGTGATGTGTTCTTGAGTGTCTCTGGGTAAGACTATGCTGATGGAGAGGATACTGTTCATCATGCTTTTGTATAGGCTTTTTGAGAAAGCTTTGTTTCTAATTATTATACTTAAGACACTGGAAATTTAATTTGGCCGTTATATTGATAAAAACTTGTACCTATCTGTATGGTCACTGTAGGCAAGGTCAAATAAATTTAACCTTAGACTGTTTACGTAAAGAAATCTGAATGACTTTCACATACAGAAGGTCTTTATAGCACCTTTGGGACTTGGAATAGTCTTTGATATGAGCATACAAGGGTTAAGAGAAAGCTGGGTAAGGAAGCATGCTTACAGCCTCTTGGGAAGGCAGAAACAGGGTTTCTCAGGCCCAGGATTCAATGGCCATCTTGGGCAGTATGGCTGTGCTGGCTAGTTTTTTTTTTTTTTTTTTTTTTTTTTTTGTTAACTTGGCACCAGCTAAAATAAAGGGAATCTTAATCAAGTAAACGCTTCTACGGAATCAGCCTGTAAGCAAGTCTGTAGGACATTCTCTTGATTGACGGCTGATGTGGGAGGCCCCAGCTCGTTGTGGGCAGTGCCACCCCAGGGCAGGTGCTCCTGGGTTGATAGAAGAAAGCCAGCTGACATAAGTAGCAATCTTCCATGACATCAACTCCTGCCCTGCCCTCCTTCAGTGACATTTCAATGTGGAAATGTGAGCTGAAATAAACCCTTTCTTCCTCAAGTTACTTTTTGATCGTGTAGGTTTATCACAGCAATAGAAGCACTAAGACAGTAGTGAAATCTTTTGTCTTAGTCAAGATAAAGGCACTTCGAAAGAGAGACCCTTAATTGAGAAAATACCTCTATAAGACTGGCCTACACGCAAGCCTGTGGAGCATTTCCTTATTAATGATTGGTGAGGGAGGGCCCAGCTCACTGGGATTGGTGCCAACCCTGGGTAGGCAGTCTGAGCTGTATAAGAAAGCAGGCTGGGCAAGCCATCAGAGCTAGCCAGGAAGCAGCATCCCTGATGTCCATGCTTCAGCTCCTGCCTGAGTACCTGACCTGATCTCCCTCAGTGATGGAGTGGGGCTTCGGAGCTGGAAGCGGAGATAAACTCTGTCGGTCCCAAGTTGTTTCTGGTCATGGTCTTCTGTCACAGTAATAACTAAGATGTTAAGGAAAAGGAAAGAGTGATCCTATCAGCCACAGAAAGAAATTTATCAGGTTCTATTATAACCTACACTGAGCTTACTACAATGGAAGCTGGGGCCTTAAGAACCCTTAGGACCGAGCAATATGGACAATATCTGTAATGCTTGCTTTCTGCAACAACCCAAACTTTCAATTCTAAGCAACAACCCTCTTCCACGAACAAGTACAGGAACCATGTGATCACAGTACGCAGTGAACACTGGCTAAGTGAACACTGTATTACCCAGGACCCTCACGTGAGAAATGTGCTTGACTCTAGTTGTTTTGTTTGCTAAGCTACAGGACATTCTGAAGCCACATTCCTTCATGTGAAGAAGATATGTCTGAGCCTCTCCTCTCTTCCTCTGGAAACCAGGTAGGAAAATTTTCAAATAATATTTTCTTCAGAAAATCATGTATCTAAACAGAGTCACAGCTTAAAATATATTATAAGATAAAAATATTGTACACTTGAGTTTAAATAATTCTAAAGTAGAAAATTTTTATTGACTGAAACCAATGAACATAGACATAAAGGAACGCAAACGTTTCCTGATTTAAAATGTAAGACTGCCGCATCATTCTCTTTACAGGTGAACTTTTCACTCACAATCACTGAGGAGCGCACTGTTATTAATTTGCAGAGGTATATGTAAACCTAGCTAATTTTTAAGTCATTAAAGTTAGAAGCATTCAGGGGGAGACAGGAGCAGCACAGTGGAATTAACTCCGAGCAGTACTCGCACCATTTTAGATTTCTTTCCTGCACTGCACCTCAAGCAAAATAAAGTTGTAGGACAAATGCCAAAACATCTGGTGGCCTGTGGCTGCTTCCCTAGTTCATTGTGTAATGGGTGAGGCTCCATATTGTGCTAGGGCACACATCAAACCTTCTGCCTGCAAACCTTCACTGATCTCTGAACACAGGGCTGAGGGGAAGCAGCGAGGCAGCAGTCTGACAGGAAACCAGTATGGCACCCACGTCTTACTTCTTTCAAACAGTTTTCTCAACAATTGGTCTTGGCTCATGTGAGGATAGAAGGTGCATCAGAAGCCCAGTGCTCTTATTATGATCTCCCCTCCCTGGTATTTGTCTAAGGAGCAGTAAAGCCGTATTATCTGTAGGAATAAAGTCATTGAGTCCTCTAGAAAATATACTCGGGCAGTCTCTCTTTGATGTGAAAGAGTGAGGTGGCCGGAACGTGATGGCGAAGTCTCCAAGAACATCATGTGAGGGAATCCAGCTGTGCTTGTATGGTCTCCAGCTATTTACACAGACAAAATAAAGACAACAGTTAGTGAAGGGAAGGAACGTGCAAACCAAAGGGAGGCGGCAGTGGGAACTGTGCAGTGAACTCACACAGCATAAAGGTAACACTCAGACTGCTTTTCTCACTGTGTAAAGACATTAGGCCTTAGGCTTGTCAGTTAATGTTTTTACATTCATGAAGGAAGAAGACTTTTAAGTATTACTGTCTTAAGTGCACTCAGCTATTTTAGTAAATTGTCATTACATGGTAAGACTTTAACATTTGGTAGTTAGTGAGATGCTTTGGAAAGAAAAATGAAATAAGCTCAAAGTTAAATCTCCAAAATCTGGCATCCTCCTTTTACCCTTGGCTTTAGCCATTTTAGTGGTTATGTGGTTTAGTGTCATGTGGTTAACATGTAGTGGGCCAGTGGTCATGGGGCACATCGTGCCCTATATAAAACACTAATCCTAGCTGTCTCTTTAGTTTTCATTTTCTTCCTGATTTAGTTTTCAGATTCTCTTCATCTTGGCTTTGCCTCTTCATACTGTGAAATGTAAGGCGTTTACAGGAGTTTAAAGAATTTGGTGGGCTAGAGAGATGGCTCAGCAGTTAAAAGCAATTCCCAGCAACCACATGGTGGCTCATAACCATCTGAAATGGGATCTGATACCATCTTTTAGTGTGTCTGAAGACAGCTACAATGTACTAATATACATAAAATAAATAAATAAAAGGATTTTGCCCTATAATAAAGCATTCAAAAATAAAAATTCATTAAACCAAGGAAGCATTAGGAAACCTCTACATACTAGAAAACATTTATAAACACAGACCTTGTTGTAGAAATCGAACAGTTCCTTGTGATTGAATTCTACTAGAACCTTCTCCAGGGTCTGTAAAGAAGAAAAACAAAGGGAAAAGCATTCAGTTATATGTAGTGCACACTGCATTTCACACTCTCCAGCTAGTCTAGGAATATGGGATTCCTAGAACTTACAAAATTACTGGGTAATATTCCATCTGAGCAAAAGCTTTCAACTCTACAAAGACAGCTTTCTTTAAGTTGACTCCACAAAAGTTAATACAACATATGCTAGCAAGAGAACAATTTAATTATCTTTTTTTTAATACAAAGATAATACATGAGATTTTATTTCATCTTTCTCAGCAGCCAATGTAAAATCTAGTAAATACCATTATGCAGACACTGGACACAGCACATTTGATTGAACTCATCCAGCATTAATGTCTCATATGGGTACAGCCTCTGCCTCCGAGCACTGCCCTGACAGTTACAACCTTAACGTGCTAAGATTGTTACCTTCTTTCATGTACACTCAGCAAGCTAACAGTTAACACAACAATCTCAAAGCTAGGAGTTAGACATTTTAGATTCATCTCCATGCTTCGGAGCAACCATACTGGGTGCTGCAAATAAACCTTGTGTTTTTATCGACAGAGATCTAGTTAAGTGGATTCCCAACCAACTCAACTCTAAGTACCCAGCTGAAACAACAAGCCACGGCATTGCTAAGTACTTTATCCAATCTTCTGAAGAAGCAAAACCAATGCAGAATGCTAATAATGTGCCCCCCATGCTGAGCACTCTGCTCTGGTCACCTGACCTGGACTGAGCATCATGACAGATGAGATGGGAGGGAAGCTGTTGTAAACAGACCTTAATTCTTATCCCTAGCCAATTTCACTATATCAACTCAATTCTCAGCTTCTGTGTTGTTCTTGTAAAAAAAAATCTGTTTAGATAGTTTCCATATTAATAACAAAGTGAAAATTTTCAAACCAAGTTTTCTCCAGCTTTAGCTCAGCAGGCTGATTGAAAACCAGTACCTCTCTCTTTATGAAGCTAAAGCACTAGGGGGCCAACTTGCATAGTTCTCCACTTTCTCTCATACACACTTAAGCCTTAGAGAATGAAGAGCTGTCACCTGTGTAGCTTGGTCCCTTAAGAATGGTATAATTTATGAAGGTTGAGAACAATATTAAAAATATTCAGCTGATTTGCAAATATCATTAAACAAGCAAAAGTCTAAACAGCATGATACAACCCTCTCAGTTCCATGTCAAAAGCTAAGGGGAGTAAGTGGAAAACAACTACATAAGGACAACTGATTCGTATAACACTAACACTAACCCTAACTCAAACCCTAATCCTACCTTTAGCCCTACTCCTAACCCAAACCCTAACCCTAACCCAAACCCTAACCCAAAGCCTGACCTTGTCCCAAACCCTAACCCTAAACCAAACCCTGACTTGACCCTAACCCTAACCCTAACCAAAACCCTAAACCAAACCCTAATCCTAAACCAAACTCTAACCTTAACCCAAACTCAAACCCAAACCAAAACCCTAACCCAAAACCAAACCCTAACCAAAACGCAAACCCTAACTGAAACCCAAACCCTAATCCTAACCCAAACCCTCACCCTAACACAAACCCTGACCTTGTCCCAAACCCTAAACCTAAACTAAACCCTGACCTTGACCCAAACCCTAACCCAAACCCTGACCTTGACCCAAACCCTAACCCAAACCCAAACCCTAACCCAAACCCTAACCCAAATCCTAACCCTAACCCTAACTCAAACCCTAACTCAAACCCTAACCCTAACCCAAACCCTAAGCCTAACCCTAACCCAACACTAGACTAGGTTGTATTTTGCTTCACTCTGTTTTAAGGTGGTGTTTACTACAATGTTACACTAGGAGAAGGAATAATAGAACCCTCTTGTTGTAACAATCATAGCTGCTGTGGCATCATGTGGCAGACTAAAGAACACTCAGCTATCCTTCTACAAAGGAATTGAACTAACAAACCACAGAGCAGACCAGAATATGTCCATGAGAACCCTAGATACTCTAGTGAACACCAGTGAACTAGCTGAAAATAAAGATTAAAAAAAAAAAAAAAAAAAAAACGAGTGGAGTGAAGGTGTATGGAGAGACTGGAGCCCTGCACACCAGCAGCGAGAAAAGCCTGGGGCTGGAGATGACTCAGCAGCTGGCAGCACTGGCTGCTCTTCCAGAGGAGCTGAGTCAGGCTTCCAGCACCCACTTCAGGTGGTTCACAACTGCCTGTAGCTCAAGCTTCTCTTGGCCTCCAAGGGCACCTGCACTAAAGTGCACACCTCTGCAAATACAAAATTGAAAATAAAAACCTTAAAAGAAAAGAGCATGAAGGTTCATTAAAAGTTAAAAGTAGAGGTGGAAGAGATGGTTCAGCTGTCAGGAGTGAATACTGCTCTCACAGAGGACACAGTTCAGTCCTAGTAAAACAAAGATTTGTAAGGGTTTTGGGGGTAGACTTTTATGGAGACTCAGATGTGTAGGCGAGAGGATCTGGATGTCATTTTACAAGATCACATGGAACAATCCAGTTTTTAAGTCCTACTTAAATATTTAAAAACAATGTATATGAATGTGCCTTCATGTATGTCTGTGCCCATGTGCATGTGTGGCACCCCTGGAGGCCGGAGGACAGTGTCTGTGGACATTCTCTTTCACTGTCTACATGGGCTATGGAGGTTTTGTCCATTAAGAGAAGTAAGCCTTTAACAGCCTCTCTCCACTTTAACATCCATACAAATCAGTGGCTGCTCTGACCGGACCAAGAAGAAAGAAAAGCAGTTACATTCAAGAAGACTGTGTTTTGGAGATGCTGCTCTTTGGGGTAACTGGATATCTAAAATCTTTTCCTCAACTTTATATCCTTCTGCCTTTTGAGTCAATTCATGGATCACTAGCATTTGTGCTGAGAGAGAAGGGAAAGGTTGAAATTTAACTGTCACCTCAGCTACCACCACTGTAACAATGGATTTTGTGGAAGAAAAGAACAAAAAAGCCCAGCTGAAGTAGCTTCATGGACTGAAATTGGAGGAGGGATTCTGCACCTGCTTCCTGTCTACCACTGTCACCAAAAAGCGCTCTTGGATGTGTTGACCTCACAGCAGTTCAGGTTTGATGCCAACAGTGTAGACAGAGGCTCACAGGTGTTGAAAAACACTGTGGAGCCCTAAGTTCCACCTATTTCTCTTCCCGGTCCTAACCCAGGCTCTGTCCTGGGCTGACATCATCTCTCTTGAACTCACACAGTGGAACACTAACCCTCGAACACAGATACCACTGCACCTGCGGACAGAACTGGAGATGTGTGTGTGTGTGTGTGTGTGTGTGTGTGTGTGTGTGTGTGTACTTCTATATATTTATATATTATATATGTATTTATATATGTATTTATATTTTTTTAAATATTTTTTCAATTTTATTAAAACCAGAATGTGGATGCCTTATTCCTCTTAGAAGGGAGAACAAAACACTCAGGGGAGGAAATACAAGGTCAAGTAGAGGAGCAGGGATTGAAGAAAAGATCTACAGAGACTGCCTCACCTGGTGAACCACCCCATATGCAGCCACCAAACCCAAGCACTATTACTGATGCCAAGAAGTGTTTTCTGGCAGGAATCAGATACGGATGCCTCCTCAGGTCTCTGCCAAAGTCAAATAGATACAGCTGAGCATGTTTGCAGCTAACTATCAGACTGAACACGGGGACCCCAATGAAAGAGCTAGAGAAAGGACTGAAGGAGCTGAAAGGTTTGCAAACTCATGGGAAGAACAACATCATCAACCAGAGATATATTGAAGAGTAGTCAGAAGAGTGGACCCTAAGTCAGCATCTCTTGAAGCGGAGATGAGGACAGATACATGTATAAGGCAAACACAATGTAAAGACACCAGCGGGAGACGGTAATTTTCTAGCCAAGAAGAAAGGCTTCAGAAGCCCAATACTCCACAGCAGCCTCGAGGTTGCTGATTCAGGTCAGATAAGAAATGATGACTTGGCTCTTTCTCTTCTGGTCCCAGGAGCTTCGGGAGCTGCGGGTTACTGTGCAGACATGGCCAAGTCCAAGAACCACACCACATACAACCAGTCCCACAAATGGCACAGAAATGGCATCAAGAAACCACAGTAACAAAGATACTAATCTCTTAAGGGGGTTGACCCCAAGTTCCTGAAGAACATGAGCTTTGCCAAGAAGCACAACAAGAGAGGCCTGGAGAAGATGCAGCCTATCAATGCAAAGGCAGTGAGCGCACGCACAGACGCCATCAAGGCCCTTGTGAAGCCTGAGGCCTTCAATCCCAAGATGCCAAAGGGCCCCAGCCGAAAGCTCAGCCGTTTGGCTTTCATCGCTCACCCCAAGCTTGGGAAGAGGATTCAAAGCTACATAGCCAGGAGTCGTAGGCTCTGCCAACCAAAGCCCCAGGTTCAAACCAAGGCAGAGGCCAAAGCTCCAGCTCAGGCCCAGCCTTTGGCTCCAGCTCAGGATCCCAAAGGTGCCCAGGCCCCTGTGAAGGCTCCGTAGAAATGGCTCCTGCAGTGTGAAGACAGACAGACGACTGTGACACACCCACCTACACACTACTGCAGATGACCAGTGTCCTGTGCTGCTTTTACAAATAAACTAGAGACAAGGAAGAAAAGGAAATGATGACTTTGTGTGATGGTCACAGTGAAAGAGAAAAGGAAGTGTGTGTTTGGGGTGGGGTTAGGAGGTCATTACTCCATAGAAAGATGAAGACTGTTTGCCAGTATGTTGGAAGCAGATGTCAGAGGGACAGGACAGGTCAGCAACATGAGGGCAGCAGACTTGGAAGGCATATCAAAAAGGGCTCAGAGAGGCAGACATCACCCAGAAAACACAAGAAGTAGGTCTGGAAAAGACACTAGTGAGTCACTGACACTTAAAACTGAGCGCACAAGACCTCCCCGTGAAAAGCATGGAGCACAAGAAAGGAACATGTCCGGGCGCCATGGTTAGGGGAGGGAGGTTCTGGATAAATGCTGAGTAACCCCAGCTTTACACATGCCTCCTACTGTTATTCTGAAGTGTGATATTTATTATATGAATTACTGGTTATTTATTACAATGAATCAGTAAGTCGTTATACAAACAATAAAACCAGGTAGTTTGTTTTAAAATATGCCTTCAACCTTCCATTTTCCTGTCACCAACATCAGTGAGTAACTGATGTCACTGACACTGTGAACTAGACAGACAGAGACTAAAAGATTTCCTCTCTCCCTCTCCTGCCTTATACGTAAGATTACAGCTAAAAATCCAAGTATGAAATTCACTGTTTCTACCATTTGGGCTAACCATGTACTTTAATACGCCAAACGAGATGTTTTGTACTTGACCTGAAAACACGGAGAATGAAAATGAACAAGAGTCTCTCTGCCAACGTCTTGAGAGAGATCACTTTTGCTGTCCCTCTTCATTTTTAATTTGTAATCTTATCCACCAGCACTTGGATAATGCTGCTCATGCCCATTAGCAAAATTCCCATGGAAATAGAATTTACTCAGGTCTTCACAAAGGTCTGACTAGATGAAAGATGACACTAAAAATATCTTCTGCTTTCCCATTAGTGAGGAACACAAATACATTTTGAAAAGAGAAATGCACCAATTTTGTCACAAATTATCTAAGCAGAAATAATAAGAATATTTCAGATAAGAACTGATATTTATATTGCTTTGCTTTCAAACCTAAATTGAGTATCAAAATTAGAGTTGTTACAATTATCCTTTCACTTAGAGGGCCACAAAGGCAGAATACTTCTGCAAGAGAACAGCTACCAGCTCTTGCTCTGTAGGACCAAAGACACTTTGGTGGGTCCCTGGAGAGGTTTTCTTTTGGGGAGAGAAACCTAAGCAGAAAGTATGTAAATAATATTCCACCTACTAAATGAGCTCATGGAACAAACATCATTAGGTACCATTGATTAAGTAGATATCTTTGTAGATTTTATGGCTATACTATATGTAACTAGAGATAACTGTAAATATAGTCCAGCATATTTACCATTACCAGTGACTTACTGTCTTTATCAAGTTGTATTCAGAAAAGAACAACACAATGTCAGCGCTGAACAGAACAATGAAGCTTTAAACTCTATATGTACAAGCACTGGCCATTTCTCTCTCCCACAACATTCGATCGTTCAAGAATCTTTGAGCTACATGTGTATTATTGATGTGAAGCATCTTCATCTCCCAAGACTTTTTTGTTTGTTTGACTTAAGAAGTAAGGACACTGACAAGTATACCTGTACTGGCAAATAAAGCCTCTGGACTCAGGAAGTTAAAACACAAAATGTTAACTAGAAAGTGCTTTACCAGTAACCCTGCTTAATCTCCTAAGTGTTGTAAAAAACCTGCTCTAAGAAGACAAAAGAAAGCATACACATGACAAAATGGACAGGCCGTCATCCATGCACTGCCCCATGGACATGGTGTAAGTGGATGCAGACTTTGATTTCAATGTCAAAATGGTTCAGAGGGGGAAATCCTCTTTCCATGATGTGCACAATGATTTCCACTTAACACAGAAATATATGTGAACTAGGACTATGGTAAAATGAACAATAAGTATAGATTGTGAGGTGTCTAATTATCTTAAGTAAGAAGAATAATATAATGTAAGGCTAAAGGTTTCAATTTCCCAAAAATATGGTGAAAAAACTTTAGTGAAATGTCTTATCTCTGATAATAAAAACCAAACAACCACAACAAAACAAGCCACTGTGAAATTTTTACAAAAGCTACATAATATTATAAATTTAAAACTTCAAACAAAGGAATAAAAGTATTATCAATGAACATATGAGATACAGAATGCAGCAATAGAAATGGTCATTGTCACTGGTGCAGAGCTGACTTCTGCTACTTCCAAAGTCTCATGGAAAATACTGCCAAGTCCAGCAATTTTCCAAAACTCATAACCATGACCCTGCTCCATGACGAGGCATTCTGAGAACCTGAGTTTACATCAAAGATGATGAATGTTAAAAAAGACATCTGCAACCAATACATAGGATGCAAGCCAGAAAAGGCTCTTTTCAAATTAAAGCAACCAACCATATCACAACTTTCTAGAAAACCTTGGCAAATGCTCATGTGCTTTAGAATCCAATAGCATATAAACTACAAAAGCAAACTCTACGCCCCTTAGTGTAGCATTCACCAAAATTTATCCCATGTTTCGAAGAGACTCAACTTCAGACATCACCTTGCATACAGATGGATGTGGTACCAAGGAAAGTACCATCAGGGTCCCACACACTCGTTGGTCTTATCTTGGATTCTTGGTGCTCTAGTATCATCCCAACAGAGTGTATGTACACATGCATACACTCCCACACACTTCAGCTGACACCAAATCATCTTCCTCTGGAAACACACTGACCACAGAGTCTATTAGAAAGTGGATTTTGTGTAAAGAATGACAATATTTTTCAATTCGATTATAGTACTTGTCTCTATTTAAAAAATATTAGACCTAATTACATAGCCATTAACCTATGACTACTGATTCTCAATAAATATGGGAAAAATGACTCTTACCTCAAGCTGGTTAAAGCAGAAAATGTGGTGCTTTTTTTAATATTTAACCAAAAAGAAAATATAGTAGTTTGGCTGCCAACATGGTAACAAAACAGTGTGTGTCCATTTTCACTACATTTAGTGGGTACCAATCATCCTGGCTGTTTGACCTGTGATCTGCATAACACTCTTCACTCTGGTTAGCACATATTTTACTCTTCTGCAGATAAAACTAAAGCATGCGTGACAGCCCTGCCAGCAGATCTCTTCTCTAAGGTGGACAGTGTACTACATATGCTTGGAGCCAACCAAACGTATCCCATGTGGTATTCATTGACTGCGATGTATTATGCGTGTGCCAATATGTCAAGATGATATTCAGTTTTGGTGTGAATACATTTAGCCATGGTTACTGAATCTAATCAGCTAAATAAGAAGTTTAAATATCGTTACACAAATCTCTTTAAATAGTGACAGTTCATAATATATTAGATATTACAGGTGATGCTTTTATGTTTTCTGGAAAATGGAAATTATAAGCACTCCCACTGAAGCATTATCATTTGGAAGAGCTGTATTACTTCCAAGAATGCTTTAGTATCCTGGTTGAGGGACTCTGGGTACACAACAAATGCAAAACTAGACTCATATTGTTTCCAGAATGCAGTGTAAAAGACTTGCAGTTCAACAGCCAGATTCTGGAATCTGTTCTCTTCTTAAAACCAGTACTGGAGTTAGAGAGAAAAATCTGTGTGATACACTTGAACTTTTGAAAACTATTTGTCCTAAATTAAGTAACCTACAAAAAACATAGTTAAAGAATATGCCAGCTCCTTCCTTCTCCCCCATTTCTCTGCTCAAGTGCTTTTTCTTTATTTTTCATGATGTCTTCCTGGGCTGGAAAACTCATCTCCTAGACTCTATAGGCATTAACCACTATGTCCAACTGATTTGATTCCTCAAGAAAAAAAAAAAAAGTGCTGTTAAATCAGTTTCAAAGAAAGAGGACCAATGTGTCCCCTCCATCTCAAAACTGAGTTACCCTTTACCCTTATCTGCTTCGAAGGTGCTTCAGCAGAATGAAACAGATAAACTCAGCACTTGCTCAGTTATGAAGTGGTACTTAATCACCCACGACTAGCTGACAATCCACATTACTCCAGTGGAACAGGAAGTACTAATTTCATCCCAAATACCTTGGAACTCAATTCCCTAACGACAGTCAGGTATAAAAAACAAAATATGATAGAAGATGGAACCAAAGCAGCAACTGTCCAGAGGCCACTTTAACCTGCCACCGGCCCTGTTCAGAACATATTACGACGACCATAAATGAAATCACATTCCTATAGCATTAGATCCTTGTGAACTGTGATTGTTAAGATCATCCTGGATTCTCCTGAACTAGTGATGTACAGCCCACAGAAGTCAGTGGCTTTAACAAGCCAGAGCCTTTCTAACCCTCATAGGAGCCTGTCAACAGCACTTTATGTTTACTACGTGAGCCTGTGGCAGCTGCTGTGAGTTCAGCACAGACACCACCACCACTCAGTCTGTACCACAATACTCGAGACAACGATGGAATGTGTGTTTTACAGATGAGAAGGAGTACCATTGAAGAATTCAGCTTACTTTTTTAAATAGCAGTCTTATAGAAATTCTCATATGTTATTCAATTCATTATTCATTCAGGGTGAGTAATTCAGTCACAGGGCTATATGCTTCACAGTGAATTCTAGAATATTCCCGCCACCTCAAAGCAACTTCAGACCTCTAGCCACTGCCTGCTAACACTGCTAATTGCTCTTCTCCCTACCTTCAAGCCCTGTGCAGCCAGCAATCCAGTCTTTATCGACTTTCCTATTCTTAAAACAATATAAAAATTTAATATGACCATATAGAAGTGATTTTATGACTAACTTCATCTACTGTGTTTCCATGACATATCTACATAGTATATAACGCTAAGCAAACGAACAAAAAAGCCCAATTAAGTAACTGAAATTGTTGGAACTAGATTTTATAATTCAGATTTAACAAGCCATGTATGATACAAACACATGCCTAAACACAGTACAGAACAAACAATGCTGACACGATTCCATTTTCTTTGACAATTAAAATATATAATACCACATGAGCATGACTCACAAACACATTTTATTTATTTTAAAATCTAATTTTAAAAAGTATTTTTCCTCCTCCTGGAAACCTGTTACTCATATTTCAAACTCTTGAAATGTCACCTCCTCTGTGAAACCTTCTTTGAGTCTTCCCAGCTCCCACCACCCTAGATGCCGCTTAGTTACTGGCACGCAGTGAGGTTTCTGTTAGTTCTTGCCACACTGTGCTGCAATGGAAGCTCCCACATCATGCAGTAAACTGCTTGACAGCAGGGAAGTATCATATATATATACATATATATATATACATATATATGTATGTATGTATGTATATGTATACATATATATATATATCTAATGTAGAACACGGACAATACGGTATCTCAGTCTTATTAAACATACACTTTACCACTGAGTTATATTCTAAGTTCCTGATACGAACAGTTAATCCTAGGATTCATTTTTATCTATAGATGTTCCTAAGGCTTTTTGGTGGCCATTTCTAAAATTTTGTGTTCTACAAGTTCAAACAATGATGAAAAAAACACTCTACAAAAGGGTCTTAGGGTTTTACTGCTGTGAAGAGACACCATGAGCACGCAACTCTTAAAAAGGAAAACACTTAATTGGGCTGGCTTACAGTCCATTATCATCATGGTGGGAAGTATGGTGGCACACAGACAGACATGGTATAGGAGAGACAGCTGAAAGTTCTCCGTGTGGATCCAAAGACAGCAGGAAGTGACTGTGAGCCGCTTCTGAGCCTTCACAGTCCATCCCTAGTGACACACCTCCTCTAAGGCCACAACTCCTAATGTACCACTCCTTATGGGCCTATGGAGTCATTTTATTCAAACCACCACAGAAAGTAAAGAACGATGAATAATTTAAGCAATAGCTTCAAACATAACACTATGCACTAGTCACACTATGCTAGGTGCTTCATACCTATGAACTTATAGAATTCCCACATCAATCCCATGAACTATAATTATCTTCATTAGATGTGAGGAATCTGAAGCACAAAGATTAGTTTAGGCGACTTAAGTCCTCACAACCAAGCAGGCTGGCAGTCAAGTTCTAGCCAGGTAGCAAGGCCCCAGAAGCCTATGCTTGTCAACTGCTCTGTAATGCTCTGGGTTTTGAGACACCATGGGAAGGAAAAGCAACTTTGGGGGAGACAGCTCAGACAGGAGTCCTAGGTACAGTGCTTTTTTCTGAGCTGTGGCTTTTTCTATTGTTAGGTCACTGTAAGAATAGCTCTACCCTCAGGCTTAGTGGGATTATTAGCACAACCTGTAATATACCTAAGTCCATTCCTGTAAGATACTAACACAACTAAGGCAGTGAATCTGTACTTAAACTGTGAAGATGCTGAGCTTCCCTTAGTCTTAGGTGATTTCACCTCAACCACCTTGAGTATTTTCACTTCCCTTATAATAAAGATGCTATTTTAAATAAATCCATTTTAGTGTATGAGTTTTCAATATACATATTTTCAAAGTAATAAACCTAAGAGAAATGGAAATTATGTGATCATGTAACTACATCTCTAATTTATTCCATATATGAAGTTATAGAGATGTAAAGAACAGTGGATTATATTTATATTCACCAGGTTAATGCTGGTTATTTAATAGCTTCTTTTCATTCTTGTTAGTAAATGCTTCTCAGCTTTTCAACTATATCTACATTAGCAACGTATTTTTAAAAACACTATTTAAAGGGCAAACTCAACCTTATCACTGACCCACACTGAAAATGCCCAGCACTGCAGAACAAGTAGTCTTAAAATAAATATGAGAAGCCTGTTACTCATATTTCACTCTTGAAATGTCACCTCCTCTGTGAAACCTTCTTTGAGACTTCCCAGCTCCTACCACCCTAGACCCCTGCTTCACTGTTCTTGAAACAGTGAGGTTTCTGTTAGTTCTTGCTATGATGTGCTGCAAAGGATGCTTTCCCACCATGCAGTAACCCCTTGATGTCAAGGCAGTATCACAAATATCAGTATCCAGCATCTAAGGTAGAACGCAGACATTATAGGTTATCTTCCCCTGTCCTCCTCCGCTGGGCATTTCTAACCTGTAAAATGAATGTCTAGAATTAACTGTGAAAATGAAAGTGTCTGAGGAATAGTCTTATACTACCTAAATTGATTCAGTTTACTGATTTTTTTTTAAACATTTCCTCTGAAAGCCAGGAGTCAATAAAGCCAGGGCTGAGTTCCACCATTTTAAGTACAGAATTATGTGCACACACATTAAGGTGGCTCAGAGCAAATCTGGCCAACTGCAGCATCAACCATAATGATCAAGGTCTAACAATGGAAAAGAACCTATATGAACTATGACCTCTACTGCATTCATGGATTTAACTTCCTGATTACATATTTTCTTTAACCCTATCAGTCTAACTCATTAGATATGTTCTGGTGCTTTGACAATTTGTATAAAATATGTTTATAAGCAACATGCTAAAGTATTAGGGCTACAGCAATGATAACCACACACAGCTCTTGCTTTACCTGAACTTAAATGAGCAACCAAGATGAACAGTAAGAACAAAATAACTTGAAAGCTGCAACAGTCAAGAAACTGTAGTCAACAGAAAACTCAAGATCCTAGTAGAAATGACAGGTAATCCAGGACCAGAAATAGAAGTTCTTGGGAAGAAGGCAAGGTAGGAAGAACATTAAGAAGGAATAGGCTGATGTGATAATAATCTCAGCTAGAGGTAACAGGTCTGACCTAGGGTAGATGCCGTAGAAAACTAAGAGAAAAATACATGCATTTAAGAATAAGATCTGGAAAACTCAGTAACTCTTTCAATAGAAATGTGTGCAATACAAGGTGTTAAGAATGAAAGACAAGCATCAGGCTCAGGTAAATGGTGAGTAAACCCATCTGCTTAGATAAGATGGGCGTAAAGGAAGAAGGTTGGGGGGGTTATCTTGGGTTTCTATTGCTGTAATGAAACACTATCACTCTCTCTCTCTCTCTCTCTCTCTCTCTCTCTCTCTCTCACACACACACACACACACACACACACACACCCACCCACACACACACACACACGAATGGGGAGAAAAGGGTTCATTTGGCTTACACTGTCATAGCACTGTTCATCATCGAAGGAAATAAGGACAGGAACTCAAACAGGCCAGGAACCTGGAGGCAGAGGTCATGGAGGAACCCTGCTTACTGGCTTGCTCCTCATGGCTTGCTCAGCCTTTTTTTCTTATAGAACCCAGGACCACCAGCCCAGGAGTAGCAGCACCCACAATGACCCAGGTCCTCCCCAACAACCACTAATTAAGAAAATGCCCTACAGGCTTGCTTACAGCTCATCCTTATTAAAAGCCTTGTCTTAACTGAGGTTCTTGCCTCCCAGATGACTTCAGCTTGTGCTGAGATAAAACTATCCAGCACAGTGAGGAAACTATGAGTTCAACTTAACACTGATTTGGAAGTATCTTTGGATAATCAAGGAGAAAAAAGAATCCACAAGCTATTTAATACACAAACTCTAGATTAGAAGCCTGAGTCCTAGACATAAACTTGAAGGCCTAAGGACAGGGGAGCAGTTAACAATTTGAGTTAAAGACTACAGGACAGTAACTGGAGACAACTGATAATAAATATTGAAGTCACAACCATTAAGGGAATATTTCGAGATAAACCAAAAGAGAGCTGTCACTGCTTCTGGAGAGTTCCAAGAGGAACAACCGGGATAATAACTGTACAATAACCCAACAGAAAGAACAGTAATGTTTATTCTAGATTCAGGGACAAGGTTGGATGTTACTGACAACAACAAAAGCTTGTTTGGTGGCATGGTAGGGAGAAGCCAAGCCCAGTAAGGTCATTCAGTGACCAGGGGTTGATCTATTAGAACCCAGATGTCACATCAGAATGGCTGTCAGTTTTCAAAACTAAAGGCTTTACTGGATCATAGCCATTCTCATTTATGACACTGTCTAAGGCTGTACCTTGCCATGGCTACTTCTGTATTACAGTCACAGGACTGAGTGTTCAGCAAGCCTGACCTATTTCTGATGTGGCTTTTTAGGGAGGTTTGCTAATCACTTTGTCACGATGTCTTAGGTCATTAGTTGCCTGAGCAGCACGTGCGGTGCTCCGTGATTGCGCTGCCTGGAAGGACAGGTTGCTTGTCCATCCCGAGTAAGCAGGACCTGAATCAACAACGTAATTGCTCATTTCAGTGAAGTCAGGCCTTCGCTGTCCTCTGACACTTCTCTGTTTTATAAGAAAGGCTGATGACAGTTTCAGAGGCTTTGGATAAACAGAATCCACCACCCAGAAGCTCATATTTATACGAATTTCACAAATGCCAGTAATGACTAAGTAAACTTAATGAATAAGTACAATCTTAATATTGACATGTTCAAAAAAGAGAAGTGTGTTCCCAAGGTTTCTCTCTCTCTTTTTAATAGCTTATTAGTAATGGAGTTGGGGTTTTTTCTCAAACCACGAGTGGTTAATCCCAAGTATTTTATTTCATGTATTCATATGACGTCAATAGAAATGTATTTGAGTTTTTGGAAATTCAGTAAGAAGCCAGAGGTCGGCTGGGAAGCGTTCCGGCAGGCTGTTCTCCTTCTGCTTATGACATGTGGCCTTGCTGAATGACTCACGGCGTAACCAAGTCTTACATTTGGTTTAATGCTTCGTATCTGTTACTGATTAGAGGCTAAGTGCTTTGCTAGCTTAGTCATTAATGTTAATGAATTTTGTGACCCAGGCCAACTTAATAAAACTAACTTTAAAATGCCCTGCTAAGTAAGATGGTCTCAATAATAATTTTGAACTCCAAATTGTGCTGGAAAATAAACAAAGGCATTTCCTACCTGAATGTGGGCAAATGCCAAACTGGTGTGAGCATTTATCCAGCGTATTACCCTGCGACTGTGGGTCACATGTGGCTGCTTCATCATCACAGGCTAATGCAAGAGGGACTGAAGACAGAACATTCCCCAAAAGGCTTGAGAACAGTGTAAATACGTTACTTCTGGCAGAGTGCTGCTAAGCATGTACGCCCTGGGACCGGAAGTCCAGAACAGGAGGGGAACAATGAAGATGCCCCCCAGCCCCAAATCTAAGCAAAAGCCTGTTAGTCCCAAAGTGGTAACAAGAGATCTTTACTTGCAAATCAGATCTGAGTTAACCAATATAAAACTGTAAGGTTGCTAGATATACGGTAGGTGCTGTAAAAAAAAAAAATTTGTGCCGTGTAATTGAAAGAAAAGTCAATGGCTTTGTTTCCCCCCCCCCTGTATTCTCTTTGTTTCTATTTGGTTGATTTCTACCCAAAGTTTGACTATTTTTTGCCTTCTACTCTTCTTGGGTGAGTTTGCTTCTTTTTGTTCTAGAGCTCTCAGGTGTGCTGTTAAGTCTTTATTATTATTATTATTGTTTATTGGATACATTTTATTTACATTTACCTCCTTTCCTGGTCTTTCCTTCATAAACCCCCTATCCCATCTCCCTCCCCCTGCTTCTATGAGGGCGCTCCCCCACCCACCCACCCTCTCCCACCTCCCCGCCCTTCCCTGACATTCCCCTACACTGCGGCATAGAACTTCGGCAGGACCAAGGGCTTCTCTTCCATTGATGCCCAACAAGGCCAAACTCTGCTACATATGCAGCTGGAGCCATGCGTCCATCCATTTGTACTTTTTAGATACTGGTTTAGTCCCTGGGAATTCTGGCTGGTTGGTATTGTTGTTCTTATATGGTTGCAAACCCCTTCAGCTCCTTCAATTCTTTCTCTAGCTCCTCTATTGGGGATCCCATTCTCAGTCCAATGGTTGGCTCTGCCTCTGTATTTGTCAGGCTCTGGCAGAGCCTCTCAGGAGAAAAGCTATATCAGGCTCCTGTCAGCATGCTTGACATATTCAGTAATATTGTCTGGGTTTGGTGGCTGTACATGGGCTGGATCTCCAGGTGGGGCAGTCTCTGGATGACCTTGCTTCAGTCTCTGCTTCAAACTTTGTCTCCATATTTCCTCCTGTGGATATTTTTGTTCCCCCATCTAAGAAAGACTGGAGCATCTTCACTTTGGTCTTCCTTCTTGAGCTTCATGTGGTCTGTGAATTGTGTCTTGGGTAATCTGAGCTTTTGGGTTAATATTCACTTATCAGTGAATGCATACCATGTGTGTCTGCTTTGTAAAAACAAAATGTTTGCACAGGTGTCTGACTCTATTGCATAAACATGATCAGCTGTCACTTTTTGTCTCTTTGTTATTGAAGACAGAGTCTCTCTATGGATCTCATAGAGATCTGCTTGCCTCTGCTTTCTGAGTGCTGGGATTAAAGGTTTGGCCACTATGCCTGACCAGAATCACTTTTTAAACAGTATTATTTCTAGAGGGAAAAAGGGTAACACACAAAATACTGAGCTTTAGGCAAGAGCATGGAGAGTTAGTCTCTTTTCTTATATACTGTTATTTCAAGTTAAAATCACAACTAGCTATTTTTAACTTCTCATAAGCACAGACCACCAAAACAGTAAAGTTGTATTACCGTTTTAAAAATATTCATAAATTAATGTCTGTAATAGACTGACTATAAAATTCATTTCAGTGCTGACTAAATCCAGAAATTAAGATATAGTATTAAAATTAAAAACATTTTCCTAGCTCTTTTCAACACAAGAAAACAAGATGATCTATTGCCCTGAACCCAGGTTTTAACTGAGACTTAAGGATTTAACTTACTCATGGAGGCTGTGTTGCCATATGTCTTTTTTTCATAGTATGATCTTACCTCAAATTCAGATAATATCTCAGATCACAAGAATCACCATGTTTTACATTTAGATGACACACATATTTTTAGGGAGCTTAAGATATTCTGCAAGATCTGCCAGAAGTGATATCTCTTTACATGAAACTCCAGACCGGTAGAAAATATTTATCAACCAAGGTGAGTGACACATTACCAATAGGACACAGTGTGTGGACCTAACTGTCTTTAAAGGGCATGGCAGTGCGGTCTTTATCACAAACACATGGAACTCAGAAATGCACACACTTCCATTTTAAAATTAAGCCAGGCCTGTCCTTTCTATGACTTGAAATTAATGGTTTCTTAGTCACTGATAAATGAGGTGACAGAAGAGTTGCAGAAAATAAAATCTTGGCGCGCTAAGTGCTACCCTGAAGGTCATAGTAATGTGAGGTGCTGTGGAATGGGATGTCACATTACAGATCTAGGATGTCAGTGAAAAGATGCCCTTACCAGATGAACTCTCGAAACAGTAATTTCTGTGCTCCTAAAGAGAATGAACTAGAATACCAAGTAGAACCTTTGCTTTATACATATATTCAAAAATTTACCTGAATTATATCAGGATGAATTTGTTGGGAGAAAATTCTTTTTTGTTCTCCAAGCAGCTCATCCTGTAATTTGTCAGAATCCATCTGAGAACACACACTGGGAAGGAAGACCTGAGTGGGTCCTACAGCAGGACCACTCTAGGGTCAGGCATGATTTTGACTAGAATTAGGCTCACTCTTTGGATAAAACAGTTTTCTCTAATTTTTTCCAGGAAGTGTAACTCCAATTCATATATATCTTAATATCTAATTAATATTAACTAAGAAAAAATTTTATCATCAAAATATGAACTAATGACTTTCTAAAATACCTATTGTGTATATAAGCACACTATGATTTATGGTGTATGCTGAGCTCATTTGAACAGTATCTGACACTTCTGTTCTCAGATACTTTTCACATAAATTACTGTGCATATTTTGCTTATATATTACTAAAGAGATTCTAAGAAACCACAGAAAATTTGACTCATGACAATATCAAGCCAACAGTAAACAATTTTGAAATAATTAAAAAAAAATATTTTTAGTTATGAGAACATTAAATCTATGAAATACTTCAATCTTTCCCTTTCTATCTCAGCTCTTTCTGCTGGTGACTGAAATACATTTCCAGGGCTCTGTTTGCAACTATTCTATTTTTTTTTAAATGGAAAAATGGTCCCTAATAATACTTATTTACATTAGCCATTTTCAATGTAAGTTTGAAAAATATCTGAGAACAGAAGTGTCAAATACTGTGCAAATGGGCTCAACACGCGTCATAAATCATTACAGGGATGACTAACAAGGTCATAAAATAACTTCCATTTTGTGGTAGAAAACACAAAGAATAAAAAGCTTACTTTAGAGTAAAACAATTGGGAACTCAAAGACTTGCCAACCACCACTTCAACAATAATCTAATTTACAGTGGGTACATTTATACATTTTATAACAATTAATATACTTGAAAAAAAAACTGATGCTACAAGATCAGTAACAAGACAGAGACATTCATTTCTCATTCTCTCTTTACACAGTAATAGAAGCTGCAGCAAGGACAGCTGAGCAACTAGAAGAAATAAAGGATATCTAAGCTGTAAAGAAAAAATTCAAGTCAACCATGTTTTGCGAATAGTACAATTCTCTAAACAGAAGAAACTAAATACTTCATGACCAAATTGTTAGATCTTATAAAGAAATTCAGCACAGTTGCGGAATACAAATGTCAGAATACAGAAAGCAACTTCATTTTTATACACCAACAATGAAGTTACCGGGAAAGAAATTAAGAAAGCAAGACACTTAAAACATTTAGAAAAACAGTAGCTTAAAAAGTAAGAGGTATTTACAAGAAAGATTATAAAACACAGATAAATAAAATGGCAGAGGGTACACAGAAGAATGGGGAAGTGTCCTATGCTCACGGGTCAGAAAACTCTGCAAAGCAATCTACAGAATCAATGTAATTTCTTTGTAACATAGCTTTCTACATCAAAAGAAGGAAAGAATCCTAGAATTGGATGAAACCAAAAGAGACCCAGAAAAGTCAGAGTGATGCTGGAGAGGAAAGGAGAAAACTCTCTCTCTCTCTCTCTCTCTCTCTGTGTGTGTGTGTGTGTGTGTGTGTGAGAGAGAGAGAGAGAGAGAGAGAGAGAGAGAGAGAGAGAGAGAGAGAGAGAATGTGTGTGTGTGTGTGTGTGTGTGTTGACCAAACCTTAAAATTTGGAAGACGAAGGGGCACAGTAGTGCAAGAGAACTCAGAAATTATTCCACATTCATACAGCCATTGATTTTTGATGAAGACTTCAAAAATAGCAAGTATTGTCAGTAAATGTTGCTGGCCATGTTGGATATCAAAATAAAATAAAATAAAATAAAGAATGCAGATTCCATCAGCTCAAACGCTAACCGATCATCTCAGAATGTTACATCTCAAACTATGAAAATAGCAAATAAAATATTCCCAGACTTTAACATGCTGCAACATTCCCAATAGGAGCCTAAAGGCACAAAAGGAAAAAAAGATAAATAAAATTTTTATAAAATTAAGAAATTTTTATACAGCAAAGAAAAAATTTATAAAAATAAGACAACTATACAATAGGAGAAAATAAAAATTATTCATCAACAAGAAATTAATATTCAAAATATACATGAGGCTAAAATTCTGAACAGAAGTAAAACAAGCAGTCCACTTGAGGCATGAGCTAAGGACTGAACAGGCACCAAAGGAGACAGAGGAGCTGCTAACAAACACATGAACGTGCCCAGTTCACCACCACAAATGTCCACACCAAAACCACAATGGCTCATCTTCTCATCACGGTTGGGATGTTGAGTATATGTGTGCACGTATTTTATACATGCATCTATATATTTTCACACATATATGTATACATATATATGAAATCAAGAAAAAGCCACATGCCGGGGTGAGGGGAGAACAGATGTTCAGTGTGGATGAGGATTCCGGCTGGATCTTTAGTGCCACAGGGTAACTAGTGGATACATTAATTTATGAGGTACTTGAAAAGTGACAAGATGAGCAACAAATAAAGACAACTAATGACTGAGTAAACAGAGTCTTAGTATTCAGACCTGATTATTATGCATTGTGTACATGTGCTAAATTACCATGATGTATTTGCCACAGGTATGTGCAAATGCTGTGCCTGAATTAAAAAAAAAAAAAAAAAAAAAAAAAAAAAAAAAACTGGCCCTGAAGTCAATCTTCAAGTTCTTAAAAATACCATACTTAATTGCTAATGATGAAAACTGTTAATAATGCCCTCTTAGGATAAAGGCACACATATCTCCTCTTAGTTCTAACCATGAGTATTTCAATGGCTATTTCTTTCAACTTAATTTCAAAGTAGAGCATAAATTTTTCTACAATATGTATTTAATTTCCACTTTTATAAAAGTATATTAATTGATATGAGGCTAGTCTTCCAGGGATGTGGAAAAAATTTAATATAATAGTATTGAAGTCAACTTTGAGTCAACCTTGAACTTCAATTCAACAACTGGTCCCAAACAGAACAAAGTGAATGGAAATACTGGTCAGAATAATATAGCATCTAGAGATTTAAAGTATGGGCTCTTCGGTTCAAATGTTTGTGTGAGCGTTTGATTTCCATCATTTGCTACTTGTGAGGCCTCATACAAAGTAATTAACCTTTCATCCCAACCCTCCTTATCTTTAAAGCAAGAACAGCAGTAAATTGCCTCAAATTTTGTGGTGAAGCTAGTATGACATGTAAATGGTTTAGAATAGTAAATGCTATAAATCAGGTACTCAAGGACTTTTAGCTAGTATAGTGACTAAACTAAAGGAAGCAGGGTAATTAATCCCAAAGTGCAGATGCTAAGAATGTTGGGTCGGCAGCACTAGAGATTGAAGAGAGTTCTGTAAGATGCAGAACAGAGCTCCCAAGACCACAGCACGGAGAGACCGGTGAGTACTTCTCTCTTGTGGGGTAGCATGCATAGCATCTTCTGGCACTAGGAAAGCCAGCCAGTAGTGATGAAGCTTTCGGGTCAGTGTCCACTTGGCTTTTTCATGTTTACAACTTAAGTAATATCTTCAGTAATAGTGTCTTACCATCAAATTCTGGAGGTTAACCAAGATCAATGTTTGGAGGTCTGTGGGAACCCATTGGCCAATAACTCAGAGGTAACGCTTCTTGGAACTTGGTTTTTATTTGGTCACATGTGTCTAGTTGAGGTACTGCTCCCAATCCTCACAGTGAATGTGACAGCATGTGGAAGGCCTGTGGAAGATCAAGCCAAACAACAACCCAGTACGAAGGGGAGCGGGTAGTGAGCATGAAGCCCTATCCACGTGAGGCACTACTAGGACCTAACAGCTGCTGGGGGAGAAGAGTCAGCTTCCTGTCATGGTGGGCCAACCATGCTCAGGATCAGGCTCCGCAAGCATGAGTAATTAGGCAACACAAAATGGACTCACAAACACGTGAAGCTGAATGCATTGTTGGGATGTGGTAAGGTGGATCTAGAAGTTGGGGGAGTAGGGTGAATGTGATGAAAAGACACCGCATAAAAGGAATAATGAAAATATTATTTTTAAAAATGTTTAAAAACAAGAACAGCATAGTAAAGCCACTAGTTAAGCCTAAAATTAAAATAAAAGTTGGTAAGTATGAAAGCTATTCTTGATTATCAACTTGACTACATCTAGAATTAACTAAATTCCAAGAAGGGGTACACCTGTTAAGGTCTTTTCCTTTTCAAAAGATTCATTTATTTATTTTATGTGAGTACACCGTAGTTGTCTTCAGACACACCAGAAGAGGGCATTAGGTCCCATACAAGTGGTTGTGAGCCACCATGTAGTTTCTGGGACTTGAACTCAGGTCCTCTGCAAGACCAGTCAGTGCTCTTAACCGAGGCATCTCTCCAGACAATGAAGGCGATTTCTTGATTGAGGTGGGAAGACCCATCTAAAATCTGGGCCACGCCTTTGTGGCCATGTATATAAAGGACATGGAAGAAGGAAGTTCTCATTCCCCGTCTCACTGGCAAGCATATTCCTTCACTGGTATTGCAGCCTATTTCTTTGGGATTCCAGCACATACTCGAATATAGATTGGAAGGTAAGACCAGCCGAGACATCCAGCTCCAAGGACTGAACGATTACTAGATTTTTAGGGCTTTCCCTCTGGAGGCAGCCACTGTTGGAACAGTCAGATTCCAGTCTGTGAACCACTCTCATAAACCCCTCCCTTCCCGCTCTCCAGAACAGACTCTACCAGTTCTCTCTGAGAGTCTTAACCAACACAGTAATCCAAAATAAAGGTCAGATAACAAAAGTTAGTGGGACTGATGAAGCTTGGCTGATGTGTATGGAGGAACCAAGATGTCCGCATGGTACACAAGAGAGTGCAAAATTAAATGAGTAGAATAAAAAGGAAGAGACAGGAGTTAGATACTCTAAACCAAACAGCCAGGGGGGGTCATCTGAAGTCACTGCAGTGAGAGCCGCTGTCATGACCACCTGCTGTACTGATCAATTGGAGAAGAGTTTTCCTAAATGCAGTAAGAAGGCACATGCACATCAAGAAACTATAAAGAAGACCAGAAAGACCTCCAAATATCCTAGCAAGATCAGTTAACATCTTGAAAAGAAACAGCAATCACCATTAAGGTTTTCACATTTAGAGCTCCATGGGCGGCACCTATGATTTCTAATTGCATCCAGGTTTTCTGTTCATTGAACAGTTTTGATCATTTTAATCAACTTCTTTTTTAAATCAAAACTAGTCATAGTGGCAAATGAGACAGCACTGAGAAATGTAATTCAGTATGTTAGTTTTCTTTTAAACTATGTTTTGGATGCAGGTGTGCTTTTAAAATGAAATTAACAAATTTTCAGAAGCTATTTTTTTTTAAAGTAGAACTGCCTTTACTAGAAAAAAAAAGTTAGTTATCACAAAGCAATACACAAAGACAAAGCTTACTAACACATAAACATCCCCTTTTCAAAAGGAGAACATGTGGTTTCATGACTTTCCTTCATTTTAGAATACTTTAATGAGAAACATAATGTCCACTTCCCAAAGATCCTGAGATACGCAAATGAAACCTTTCCATATTCTCTTCTAAACATTAGCAAACTTTGTTTCAAAATATAATTATAAAAAACAGAAGTCAATCCCAGAGCCTAAGCTTAAACTGCAATGTTTCTAAACTGTAATTAATTAAGATAACTTTTAGACACTTCTGTCCACTTACGCAGTTTGTTTACTAGTTCATGAAGCTTCAGCACTCATGACCCTAACAGACATCCCATTTCCTTTGTTCACCTACGTTTACTTTTGGTGTGTGTGTGTGCCTGTGTGTGTGTGCGTGTGTGTGTGTGCGTGTGTGTGTGTGTGTGTGTGTGTGTACTCCCATGCTATAGCACATATGTGGACAGCAGAGGACATCTTGCAGGGGTAGGTTTTCTCCTTTTGCCACACAGGACCTACAGATTGAATTCAGGTCATCAGGCTTGGTCTTCTTTCGATAAACATTTTCTTTAAGATTTATTTATTTTATACATGACAGTACATTGTAGCTGTCTTTAGACACACCAGAAGAGGGCATTGGATCCCACTGCAGATGGTTTTGTTTAGAATTGAACTCAGGACCTTTGGAAGAACTGTCAGTACTCTTAACCTCTGACCCATCTCTCCAGCCCCGCTTGGTCTTCTTATTAGCCCAACATTTGATTTGACTTTTACTGACTCGTGCCTAGACAAAGTAAGGAAATCTTTCATAATTCCCATCAAATAAATAATTTTTATATATTTTGGTCCTGGAAAATTAAAATTACAAATACAAGGCTGCAATGACTTTTAAGCTTTGAAAATAACATATTTAGTAAAATGGGTCCCTGAGTAGTTAATATATCAAGATAGTTTATTTATTAATAATAAATAAAGATACTCTGAGGCAATTTCTTCTTAAGCAGAATGACCAATAATAAATACTGTCCAATACATTTTGTTAAAATAATTAGATTCAACTTCTTTTCCTGGGGAAAAATGAAAGTCATAATAAAAGTGAATTCTGAATAATGACCTTCATAATAAATATTACAAACAGCATATTTTTGTCATTTTCAAATATATTTATATAAGATTTCATTAAGATGATTTCATCATCTTTTTGGCTTCTCAATTTCAAACTGTACTTTTACACTTTATTTTTAAAGAAAATGGATCACTGTAGAGACAAGGGCATATCTGCCTCTTCAAATTCCCTTCAAAGTCAAAGCAATGAAAATGAAGTTGAATGTGGTGATGTACACCTTTAATCTTAGCCCTTAGGAGGCAGAATCAGGTGAATCTTTGTATGTTTGTGAGGCCAGCCTGTCTACACAGTGAGTTCTAAGACAACCAGGGTTACATAGTGAGACCCTGTGTTACATTAAAAAAGAAAGAAGAAGAAAGGGAAGGAGAGGGGGAGAGAAGGAGAGAGACAGAAACAGACAGAGAAAAAAACAAAGAAAAAGGAAACAGAGCATATTGGTCCTGGGGTGCAGCTCAGTTGGTAGACTCCTAACCCAGCATGCACAAAGCCTTGGGTTCCGACCCCAGCACCACGTAAATCAGGCAAGGTAGCCTGTTCCTGCAATCCTAGCACTTGGGTGGAGGTAGAAGGATAAAAAATTCAAAGTCATAACTGAACCACATAGTAAGTGCAAAGCCAGTTTGAGATATAAGAAAACCTAGCTCCAAAAAAAAAAAAAAAAGATTGCTACTTCAAAATAGACAATTTGAAGAAATTCTGTAAACTGTGAATCAAAGGAGATTTGAATACTTTAAAACCACAAATTAGGTCATAGAATTGGCTGTACAAAGTCCATGATTGATCAGTGAAAGCAGATTACATTGTGTATTCAGCCATGATTCTGACAGTGGGGAGAGTAGAGGGCAGGGTTACACCAGAGATGGTAGTACCTGACATGAAAGAAACTCAAACCCTACTGTAGGGGTCCACAGTACAGGAGCTACTCAGCCAGGCCTGCTCCCCAACTGCAGTGCTTAGACAAAGACTGGTCCAAGGAGACTCTACAAAACCTATGAAGTAAACAAGGATTCTGCTCTGGGTTAAAGAACAAAAGATCTCCAGTTATAAAATGGGCTGCTCAGTGTGGCCCCTCAATTCCACATATAACGAGGACGATAGATCACCAAACAGTGAGGAAAGCCTAGCAGGATTTCCCAACAAATTAGAGAAACAGCCTGCAGGCTAGGTTAAAACAAAGCAAAACAAAACCACCATCACAGAAAGCCTTAGCTAGAAATGCCAGTCATCACTGTGACCTTTGAAAAGATACCTAATAAAAAGAAGCCGAGTGTTTAAAAAAATAAAAACAACATACAACAAAGACACATGCACCACAATGTTCATAGCAGCTCTATTTATAATAGCCAGAAGCTGGAAAGAACCCAGAAGTCCTTCAGTAGATGAATGGATACAAAAATTATGGTACATTTACACAATGGAGTACTACTCAGCTACCAGAAACAATGACTTTATGAAATTCTTAAGAAAATGGATGCATCTAGAGAATATCATCCTGAGTGAGATAACCCAGTCACAAAAGAACAGACATAATATGCTGTCACTCATAATTGGATACTAACCCCAGAAAGCTCTGAACACCCCAGAAACAACTCACAGACTGTGTGAAGTTCAAGAAAAGGAAAAAAGAAAGAAAGAAAGAAAAGAAAAAACCATTATGCTTAATCCTTACACACCAAGAAAACTTTGACTAATTCCAGGTTACATCCTGTTTTACTTTATGCTCATTGTAACGAGTAAGATCTTAATGCACACTATCAAACCTTAAAAAAAAAAAAAAAAAGGCAAGCACTGACAAAAATGTATTCGTATACTTTTATGCAAAAATGCTTAAAATTTGTACATTTATCTTTGTTTTTTAAAATAAAGCTGTTAAAAAAATAAATAAATAAAAACAAAACAAACAAAAACCACAGCTCACATGTTTAAAAATAGAAATGACAGAAGTTTAACTAAAAGCACAGTTGAAAATGAAAAGGGACTCGGTTAACAACAACTGTTAAAGGGGAAGATGACGGCCAAAGGTTCTCCAGAACCCACTGGAGAAAGAATGATAAAGAAGACAAGTGGAGGATAGAATTAGAAGTTCAGAAGTTACCTAGAAAAACAGAAAGGTAACTGAGTGGAAAAAATAATCTCAGAAAAAAACAAAGAAAGAAAAGTTCCCTGAGGAAAAGATAGCTCCAGGCCTTTCGTAAGGAGATGAGGAAGCAATCTCATCCAGCCTAGCAGTGAAAGTAACTTCAGGAAAAGTTGCCCAACACCCAACACCCTGAGCTTTGATTTTCATCCTAAAGTAGAACTGTTTGCTAAGGCTGCACATGTGTTACAACTGTAGCAAAGTGGGTTCAATTCTAACTAATCACCTCCAAGGATTACTGCCCAGCTAGGGCAAGTCACAAAGAAATCAGATGGTTAAATAATTCCAGGAAACCTATCTCCTTCCTCAACTACTTAAAAACCAATTAATATTAAGTTGCCCTTTAACACTCTTTGTCTTTTGACCATACAATCACATAGAGATTCAAGAAAAAGGTCATTAGATGTAATTTTTGAGGCAAGGAAGAATGCCAACAATTTAAAAGGTAATTATGAAAGAACCACCCCAACCCTCGACCTGTGATGAATGGGCATAAGGTAAAATAAACAAATAGGAACTTGAGCAGAGAATTCCTTTAGAATATCAACTTCTCCAGAAAACAGGGAATATAGTTATTCTAAGACCCCACAGTGAACCAGCCTGGCTGATAACTGCTGATCTAACATACATGGAACTCTCCAGAAAGGGAGGGAAACTGTGAGCAACATCCTTGGGTCACAGGGGAAAGTCACCTGAAACCAAAAACTCATGGGCTGGGAAAATAAGTTCTGAAAAAAAAGTACCTTAAAAAATCAAGTAGGCAAAATTTCCCTTCATTTTTCATAAGCAAATTAAGAAAATTCTTAGATGAATAAGAGCTATTTGGGCGTTAGTTGAGAAGTTAAGCAAAAATAGTTAAATATTTATTTTTGAAAAACTCAAATATTTAGTGTCTGCCATATACCTAACTAACTGAAGAGTACGCGTGTTCTAAAATTACTACATATAAAAATGTAGAGAATTTTTGCTTTGCAGATAGTATATTTTCTCAAATTGGCATCAAGGGAAATTTTCCCATAAAAAGCTTTCTGATTAGACTACTAAGTAGTTAAGTTTCCTATATACATTAAATAATCTACTTAATTATATGATTTAATTCTATAATGGTCAATATTAAATCTGAAAAAAATACAAGAACATGTATGCATTTATTTAATTTTTCTATTTCTGGGCTTTTATTCATATAGAATTATATATATGTTATATTATATATAATTATGAAAAATTATATGCTGTATTATATATAATCATATATGTATACTGTAGCCATTTTAAATATAGTCCACTAAAATAAATTATACATCGAAGATAAATATGTCTGAATTTTAGTGCTATATAGTATAATTAAGAAAGAATTGTGTAAGGAAAATATTTTTAGATAACACCAGAGAACATTTCATAGACTTGGAATAGTTATTTCTTAAACAAAACAAAGTAGAAATAATAAAGAACACAACTGAGAAACTTTAAAAATTAGATCATATTAAAATGATAATTTATCTTCATCAGATACACCCTGGTTAAAAGATAAAGCCGGAAAGGGAAATAGAAACCACAGCTCAAAGGAAGCAAACTGGCACACCTAGCTCGGCAAACTCTTTGCCATTATCTACTAAGGCAGATTCTGTGATCCAGTGATTTGTATCCAAGTATATATGTAAAACATATGCATGTATATATGTATCAATCACAGTACAGACTTATTTCTATTATGAAGAAATGCATACATACATTGTGTTATGAATGAAAATTTCAAGTATGAACACAAACCAGTGTCACAAAATGTAGAGAAGTCTCTTACTATAAAGATAAGGTAAGAACTAAGAGACAAAGTGTATTTCCACTAATTCTTTTTCTAAAATGCATTAAAATAGGCAAAGCTACTATACATCTTAAAGACTTACTAAAAATGATTAGCATACCTATTTGTGTACGCACTGGATCCTCTGTAACTGAAGACATAGGTAGTTGTAAGCTCCCATGTAGGTGTTGGGAAGCAAACCTGCATCCTTTGCAGGAGCACCAAATACTGCTAAACCATCTCTCTGGCCCCACTAATATGCAATATTAGAACAGTTAATAAGTTAGTTTTAGATAGCAAGAAAAGGAACAATGTAACTACTGGCTGAGTCACTAAGAGAGCATGAGATAGCAGTAGGGGATACAGGTGGTGTTTTGTAATTTCAGCTGGAGAGAATGACACTGAATTCCTTTGTGAGGTATGCATTGTGTATTCCATTAAAATGATTGATACAAAGTAACTACCATCAACTCCTCTTCTTCCCCCTTTAATGGAGACAGGATGTTGCTTTGTAACTGATTCTGACCTTGAACTTTTAACCCCCCAGATTCAGCCTCCTGAAAACCAGAGTTGGAAACTATAGCCAAACCTCATCTTCTAAACTCATCATTAGCTACTAGATCGCTTATCTTTACTATTTATTTAACTATCATTGAAAAACTAAACCTCATCAAAGAAGCCAATTGGGAAGTAACAGTGGAACATTAGTACTTTAGTAGTTATTTCAAGTTAATGCATAAAAAATATATAAAGAGTTATATAAAGATTGTAGTAAAAATGCATTATATATGTTATATAACAATATATAGTGTTTAGTTTTAACTAAATTCAAAGTCAAGTCCTACTAAAAAAATATTTAACAGACATATAAAATTTTACTATCTCTGTAATGAAAACAAATGCAGTCACACTCCTTTCCCCAGAAAAGAGGAACTAGGCCAGTTGGGTTTACTGTGCCAAGCTCAAGAGCCACTTTATACCAAGCTGAATTTTATTTAGAAGCTAAAACATTATAGACAGCACTGTCACACTCTGGAGAACAGAAGCTCCAATATGACAGGTAGGCAGCACACAGAATGGTGTGCTCTATGAACTTCTGGACTAAAGAAAAGCAGAGCCGACTTAAAATAATAATAATAATAATAATGGATTTGCGAGATTACAAGTAGAGCCCAGAAGTGGGTATGCCATTTGTCTTAGGGTTTCTATTCCTGTGATAAAATACCATGAACAAACATGACTTAGAGAGGAAATGGTTTGTTTCAGCCTACAATTCCATGCTAGTCCCATCACTGAAGGAAGACAGGGCAGGAACTCAAGGCAGGAACTTGGAGGCAGGAACTGAAAGCAGAGACCATAAAGGACACCTTTCATTGGCTTTCTCCCCATGGCTTGCTCAGTCTGCTTTATTATATAATTCAGGACAAGCTGTTCAGGGTTGGTACTATCTATCGTAGGCGGTGACCTCCCATATCAATCTACAGCTTGAGAACCGATATTGTAGAACATTTTTTAAATTAGTGATTGATTCTGGTGGGGCAGCTCATTGTAGGTGGTGCCATTCCTGGGCAGATTGTTCTGGGTTCTATAAGAAAGCAGACTAAGCAAGCCATAAGGAGCAAGCCATTAAGCAGTATCCCTTTGTGGTCTCTGCATCAGCTCCTGACTTTAGGTTTCTACTATACTTCAGTTTCTGTCCTGATTCCCTTGGAACTGTGATGTGGAAGAGTAAGCCAAATAAATGTATTCCTCACCAAGTTACTTTGTCCCTGGTGTTTCATCACAACAATAGTAACCTAAGACAGGCACAATGGTTAAGGAAACTCTTAATTAAAACAGCATTTAATTGGGGGTTGCTTAGTGTTTCAGAAGCTTTGTCCATTATTATCATGGCAGAGAGCATGGAAACAGACAGGTGTGGTACTAGAGAAGGAACTGACAGCTACATACTGATCCCCAAGCAGAGAGCAGGAGAAACTGGACCCTGCATGGGCTTTTAAAACCTCAAAGCCCACCTTCAGTGACACATCTTCTCCAACAAGGTCATACCTCCTAATGCTTCTCAAATAGTGCCACTCTCTGATGACTAAGCATTCGGGGCAATTGTTATTTAAAGCACCACAACTATATTTAAGTTCTCTGACCTTGACACAGGGTTCTAAGCCTCCATGTCTCTTCATGAGGTCTTCAGGGCTGGAGCTTCTACTGTAACCTCCACTAATGGCCTCGCCTGATGTCAAGTCTCAGCTTCTCCATACTTCATACTTTTAAAACCAGTACTCCCCAGGAGACTCTTACACATTACCAAGTTCAACTGCCAGCACAAGGAATAGCTAGCTACCCATGGTGTTCTTGGTATAGCTTCTATGTACTGCCCAGAAGAAACACTTGCCAAAAGAGTTTGTCCATTGATACTGGTCTCCAAGGCCTCTGGCACATATGTAGCAGAGGGCTGCCTTGTCTGGTCTCAGTGGGAGAGAATGTACCTGATCCTGTAAAGACTTGATGTCCCCAGAGTAGGGGAATAACTGGGTGGGGGACACCCTCTCAGCAGTGAAGGGGGAAAGAGAATGAGGGAAAGAACTTGACAAAGAGGCACTGGGAGAGGGAGCAGCATTTAGGATGTAAATAAATAAAATAATTAATTAATTAAAAATAAATACATTAGAAAAGGCTAAAGAAGAAGTTAGTGTTTTACTGCTGTGAACAGAGACCAAGACCAACACAACTCTTACAAGGACAACACTTAATTGGGGCTGGCTTATAGGTTCAGAGATTCAGTCCACTATTATCAAGGCAGGAACATGGCAGCATCCAGGCAGGAGGAGCTGAGACTTCTACATTTTCATCTGAAGGCTGCTAGCAGAATACTGACTTCCAGGCAGCTAGGGTGAGGTCTTAAGCCCCCGCCCACAGTGATACACAGTGACACACCTACTCCAACAAGGTCACACCTCCAATAGTGTCACTCTCTGGGCTAAGCAAAAAAAAAAAAAAAAAAAAAAAGATCACAGCTGATTGATCCTTCAGCCTTAGCTGACCAAAACCAGAAACTCTCAATTTAAAATACCAAATGGATATGATGGAGTCTCGAAGGGACTCCCAAGCCCCTCTAAACCGCCACAAGATGGGCTGCCACTGTCTGCACCTCTCTCAGAGCTATCTTCCAAGTGCCCACAGCAACAGTTTATTAAGCTCTGAGCACTAAATAGGGTTTCTAGACCAGAGTTCTAGGGATTTAGATTAATAATGGCTATAATACTAAAGTCCTCTATCGTTTTGGAATTTTAATTCTGGTTGAGGAGCTCAGTACACAATGAACAAAGAAGAATATATTGCCTAACAACCCATGCAGCTAATTTGAAACCAAAGCTATGAAGTACTCACGCATAAGGAGCTCAGAGGAGGTGTCATAAATAGGTTGACATTTGATTGAAACCCCAAAAGAAGTGAGGGAAAACATAAAAAGATATCCAGGATTAAAACATTCCAAACGGAGGGAACTTCAATAGTCCCTAGGAGATAGAATGTGTGCTGTCTTTCAGAACATTAGGAGGGAATGTAAATGGAATAACATAAGAAGGGCTGGGACAGTGAGGAAGAAGAAGGACAGATCACACAGGCTTTGGCTAGGACCGAGCACAGTTTGCAGACTGGAAGTCATGTGGGATATTTTCCCCCAAGAAAAGTATTTGCAGAAGGGATAGAGTAATAAATAAAAACCAGAAGCTAATAATTTGAGGCTAATATGTCTGAAGGTCAGGATCCCTGTTGCGGGGAAAACAGGAAGTAAAGGTAGGAGCCAGTGACAGTGGAGGCAGAAGAAAGGGAAATGCTAACATGGGAATCAGAGGAAACAGGAGAGCCTGCATGGACTTGGAGCAGGCAAGGGCAGCGACTGCCACTGGACTGCTGTGCCAGTCACTTATGCCAACTCACTCATACCCAGGAGCTGGGCATTTGAAACACCTGTTTAGAAACAAAACAACAAAACACAACAAAAGGAAATAGATCACACTGAAGAAAGTTTCAACTCTGTAATTATTATTAAAGCAAGACACACGGAAAAACACACATGAATTCTCTAAAGTGCAAACAGTCTAATGCATATACCTCTGAAGAAGGTAAAGAATTGTAAAGCAAGGGAATTGGAGGCTCTATAGACTGCTTATGTAAATGTTTGAAATAAAGTATAATCCAGTGAGCAAATGGAGAAGCTACTAATGTGTCCATTAATGGTGCATTTAAGTGAAACAAGTTGTGTGGAACTACATTCACTTGTAAATAATTTACACACAGATTAAGTTAGAAATTATATAGCAAACAGGCTTGAGATCTGAAAACAGACTCAACAGGCTAATTTCATCTGCAGAGCGCTGACTTGAAAGGGCTCTCTGAGTTCCTCTTCTAAAGTCGGGAAGAAGTGTCCTTGAGTCTAAATGGTAGCAGGACATAGGAAACAGCTGAACTGCAGCTTCTGGGCTGCTACAGAAAAAGATCCGCAGCTCTAACCGGCCACTTAGAGACGAGTCACACAAGGGCAGTCAGTTCTGCAAACATTTCATTTTACTAAAAAAAAATCTTCTCACAGCACATCTAACTAGACACAAAGTAACTTATGAACTTCAAATAAACTGTAAAATAATCACTTATATAATTACACACATGCCTGGAATACAGGTATATATGTATTCTTTCTCATCAGCTTTTTAACAAGGCATGTTCACACTAGGATAAAGAGCAAAGGCCGACAGCACAGCAGCTGGTCTGCTGCCTTTGGTCCTCCCGTGAGCGTGCTGCTTTGTTAGACTCTGGGTTCTAGGGCCAAGTCTGTCGCTTTCTTAAGCAGCTGCTCACCTGACCTGTCGGCATGTCAGGCTGGCCTGGGCTCACAGTCTCCCTGCCTCAGCCTCCATAACTGTGCGCATCTACAATCTCAGCAGCAGTGTTAATAGAAGCTGTTCTTCCACATCGTCCCGGCATGTTTCTTTTCTGTTTCTGGTAAGATTTATTTTAAGAGTAAGATAGTATCTCACTTTATTTTAAATTTGTTTTGTTTCTTGAGATACGGTTTCACACTGTAGCCCAGGCTAACATGGTACCCACTATATATAATCAAGTCTCAAACTCATAAAAATGTTCCTGCCTCTGCCTCCTGAGTGCTGGGGTTATGGGCATGAGCCCCCAATAGCTTCAGCTTTGAGGGTTCACGGCTATTGTCTTCTTTTCATGTATTTGTTGGCCATTTTATTTCCTCCAAGAAGCATTTATTTATATTACTTAGTCCTTTTCAAAAACTGGATGGCATTTTAGGTTTGGGATTATTTGGGTTTTTTAATAAATTCTGGATATTAACAGTGATGGAAATAGTCAACATTTTCTTCTGTTTTATAGACTGTGTGTTTACTCTACTGGTTGCTTTTTTGCTACCCAGAATCCTTTGGTTTACTGTAACACCAATAGTTAAAATTTCCCCATTTCCTGTAATGTTAAGGTTCAGAAAATTCAGTACCTGAACCAACTAATGTCTTGAAAAGTTACCTCTGTTTTCTTCTAGTAATTTTAAATCTTGCGTTTAGATAGTTGATCCATTTTGAGGATGAGATAGGAGAAGTTTCAATTTTCTGAATATGTATCTCCAGTTTGCCTAGCATCCTTTGTTGATTTCCCAGTTAGCTTTAACTGCCATCTTGATACAGTCTAAGTCAGCGGAGAGGGAAGCCTTGTCCAGACTAGGCTGGCTTTAGCCAAGGCCATGGGTCACTGTCTTGATCCCAGAATACTGTGGGTGGCACCTACTCAGGTGGTCTTAGCTGTGAAGGAAAGCTATCTAAATGTAGGCCTATGATTCAGCCAGCAAGCAGCATTTCTCCATGTTCTCTGCTTCAAGCCGCTGAATCATCTCCCTCACTTCCAGTGAAGCCTTTTCCATCCGAGTTGCTCTTGGTCAGTGTTTCCTCACAGCAACTGAAGAGACTAAAAGGGTCATGTGTTCTTGGGTGTATGGAGCTTCTGTAGAGATGACCCTGCGTGTTGTATCGATATTCTGACACAGTGCCTTCAGTCTGTCTTTATCAACACCATGTGTGGGTTAGATGGCTCTGAGGTATATACTGAAGTCAGGCATTTGTTGGCTCCAATTGTGATTTTCTTTTTAGCTGAACATTCTTGACTATTCAGTATCTTTTGTGCTTCTATAACAATTTAGAATTGTGTTTTCTAGTTCTGTGAAGGATGTCATTGATGCATTAATGGCGACTGATGATCTGCTTTCTGTTACACAGCCAAATTATGAACTGAGGGCATCTGTTTATTAAAGAAAAAATTTTCATAAAATAAATTTGCACCTTTATGAGTTAACAGTACTGCTTAGCCTGACACACCTGACTTGCACTGATAAAATCAACTCCATCTGAGAACAGTTAAAAGTATCAGCAGATGCCAGAAAAGATAACTGGGCACAATTACAAGGTGAAAACATGAAGCCATTGTTGTTTCACAACCATCATCTTAGCTCCGATCAAGGTGCATTTAACAAATCTAAAAACATGCTCCCATGTGTCACAACCACTTCATTTGAATAAACTCATATTCTCTGAAAATCAATATAACTCATGTTGTACAAGATTCAGGTCTGAAGATAGCAACAGCCCAGAGTTCTGAAAGGATGCTTCCCTTTGAATTTTTCACACCATGATGAAAGGCTGTTTTCTGGAAAAAAAGATATTACTTAAAAAGAAGTACTTATAACCACTCTAATAAAACATTAACTGGCAATTGTTTCTCAGACAGTTCATACAACTGGTGACAGAAAACCTGCTAGTAGTTACTGAGTCACATGACAAAGAACATTACTGGGAATAACAGGTCAAAAGACAAGCCCATCAGTGAACCTATAACTAGGCAACTTTGTAATCTATACTGATTTTCCTTTAAACCATTTTGAGTACTTTTAACTGGATTAAAAGTTCCATCTCCTTAGAAGAGAAGCTTAAACCTTCTTCAAGTTGTATTCAGGACACCTCATACAAAGTATCCACCATGCTATAGAAGGCAAGTGGTGTTCTAATGATAACTTTACAGTTTGTTATGAAGATAAAGAAATATGTAGGCAGGGCTGGAGAGATGGCTCAGTGGTTAAGAGCACTGACTGCTCTTCCAGAGGTCCTGAATTCAATTCCAACAACCACATAGTGGCTCACAACCATCTGTAATAGGATCTGAAGACAGTTACAGTGTATAGTGTACTCATATAAATAAAATACATAAGTTTTTTTAAAAAGAAAGAAACACGTAGGCTCCCCAGGAGAATGCTCTGAAATATCAATTTTGTTTATACACAAAACCATATTTCTACTGAAACATGAAAAATTCAAATTCATCATATTTTAACTGGGATGAACTGGCAATGAATGATTCTAGCAAAGTGCAGAACCATATAGAGGCAGGGCTGGGATACAGTGTCACAGGATGATAGTTAACATTATAATCATTTCTATCATTTCTAAAAGTGTCTGCTTAAATGTGTCTAAGTACTTAGACTAAGCGTTTGGTGATCTTAAACTGTCTTGAAGACTCTGCATTTAGCTATCAAAGCACATTTTCTTCAGGCAATATAATTCTCATGGGCTAGTAGCAACATCTTGCATAAAGTTAAGTTTTAAGGATATGGCATATGTTTAAAAGAAACTCAGTGATACTGTTTCTTTGATTAAGCAGATTAGGAATAGCATAGCTTGTTTTTTAACGAGAATCACAAATTTATACTCAATTTAAATCATAATTTTCTTTTTAAAAACTTTTCTTTATATGAGTACTCTGCAGCTGTCTTCTGACACACACTAGAAGAGGGCATCGGATCCCATTACAGATGGTTGTGAGCCACCATGTGGTTTTTGGGAATTGAACTCAGGACCTCTGGAAGAGCAGCCAGTGCTCTTAACCACTGAACTATCTCTCCAGTCCCTAAATCATGATTTTTAATTCAGACTAACAGATTAATGGTTTTCACTCACGAATTCTGTAGAATTTAGTGTGTGTCTGTGGGGCCACATCCTGACTGTCTTTCCTTAGATGCTCTCTCTACCTTGGTTTTTGAGAAAGGGTTTCTCTGTGACCTGAAGTTTTTCACAGATTTGAAGCTTGTCAGTGAGAGAAGGCTCGGAAGTAGGCTAGTGCATTTACTTTGTAATACAATATCATTACCGAAAGTAACATTGGAAAGGAAAATTTTATTTTAGCTTACAGTTCCAGAGGGATAAGAGTCCACCATGGCAGGAGGTGTGGCCATAGGCAGTAGACATGGCAGCAGGATCAAGAAGCTGAAAGATGACATCTCAATGACACACAGAAAGCAAAGAGAGCAAACAGGAAGCAGGATGAAGTTTAAGTACTCCTTGTGTAACAGTGTCCTCTGAACTTAAAACATGCCATCTTTCACGGACACTGTGTAAGCAGAAAGGTAACTCAAAATAGCTTCAGGAAGTCCCTGAAACTGTGTAGATGCAGGAGGCTACCTACCTGTCGGGAGCCCTCTCAAGACAAGACAAGCTTCAAAGCCGAGAGCCCCCTCAAGACAAGACAAGCTTCAAAGATTCAGAGGAGCTATGCTGTAAAAAAAATTCTAGGGCAAAACCAGATGCCTAGAAGCAGAAACCAGCTTAGCTGCCTAAAAAAGGTTTAACCAACTACATCACCTGGAAAGAACACTTTCCAATCTTTTGAGCTGCCTGCGGGCTATACCATATACTCCAGGTTTTCAGCTTTTGTGAGCTGTCACCCATACTGGGATGGGCTTTGATGATGGAGTTGTCCTTCGGTCATGCCTGCTCTTGTAAGTAAGTCGAATAAAACTCCTGGTTCTCTAAACTGGGCTTTGATGGTATTTGTACTTTGGTCTGTTCTAGGCTTCTATCTGGGTGAGTAGATGGGTATATTGCATCTCCCAAGGAAAAGTTTTGTCACACAACAGTATTCCAACTCTACTCTCAGTGATATACTTCTGCCAGCAAGGCTCCTTCTAAATGCTCCAAACAACACCTCCAACTGGAGACCAAGGGTTGAAATATATGAACCCAAAGACCACAGCTGGACTGGCTGATCAGTAAGTCCCAGGGATCTGCCTGTCTCTAAGCCTTGGAACTACAAGTGTGAACTCCTAGGCCCAGCTTCTTCACATAGGTTCTTGGGATAAAAATCAGGTCCTCATGCTTGTGTGGCCAGTACTCTGTGCTTTCTCCCCAACCTTGACCCCTGCAACAACGTTTGGTTTGTAAGATTTGCTAGAGTTGGTGACAAAAACTTGAAAAAATAAGCTTCTTCTTCCTCCCAAATATGATTTCTCTCCCAAAGAAAGCTCTAGAACAAATTTACTTGATGGTTTTGTCATTGGAATTATCATAGATAGATACTGGTAGAAATGGGAGATGAAGAGTTTTTAGAAAAGAAAAAATAATTCCCCAAGATTCTAGACTAAATAGCTTACCTGATATGATGATTAGTCTTGGCTGTCAGCTTGATGGGGTTTTAAAAATACCCAAGAGATAAACTCTGGACACCTGTCTGTGAGAGCATCCCTACAGTTTAAAATCATGAGTGTGTGCACCAAATAAAAGTATCTAGAAGAACAAAGGAGAGTAATGGAAGGGGAAGGGAGAAAAGAGTACCAAGGGCCAGAGAGATAAGCTTGAGAAACGATAAATAACTTTATGAAAACTGAAAGAGAAAAAACTGTGGTATCATGTGAGTAAGTTAGAAAATAGAAGTAGAAATGGTAATATGAGTGAAAGGGATTCAGAAGGCCCGCTGCCTCCTTCCTATATCTACCAACAGTCAGTGGCTGCACAGGTGGGTGGAAGGGACATTTTATTCAGTGCTGTGGTCAGTACCAAAAGGTTCTATCCATGCTACATTTTATATCATCAGTATACACACACACACACACACACACACACACAGTACAAGAGACTGGGTAGAGGGAGGAGATCAGTGAGAGTAGGAGGGGGATGAGAGTGGATACCCGTAATGACCATGCTCAAAATATATACAATATGTAAAGACCATAAGAAAGCCCATTTTTACATATAATCAATAAATGCTAGCAAAAACAGCCTTAAAGACAACAACCTAGTAGCTCTAAGACAAATATGTTAAAAGAACATACATTGCAAAGGTGGTTTGTACAACTCTGACGGGGGTGGTGGGGGAGACCTGCCTACCTTGAGTGTCACTGCAGGAAGGGGGCATGAATCACTGTGAGCTACTGCCACTGTATGAACCTGCATGTGAGCACCCCAGTTGGAGGCCGGAAGACACTCAGGTGGAATTTGTCTTAGAATTTCATCACCTGTGTAGCCCCTGAGACCATGTGTTCTGACTGAACATCGAAGAAAGAAAGCGATGCAGAGAGCAGTAGTGGGTGGCGGCAGAGCACAGCGGGGTGGACTCGCTATCCCAGGATGTCTGACAGCACTGTTCTGTGATACACTGTAATACCATACCATAACATGGGATGGTGGCTGCTCTTTCCTGAGTTACAATGATGAAAACTGTAATAGATTATGGTTACTTAACATCAACCATTCAGACAAAAATTATTTTAACTAGCTCCCAATGTTATAAGATAGGTGTTGCAATTACTTATCTTACAACTGATATTGAGACTTAATTTATAAAAACAAAACATCCAACCAAGGTCACGTGGATGGGAAAAAAAGTTGACAGCAATGGCCTCTGTTATTCTGGCATTTCCCCGAGTTACACAGAGTGCAGCCCCACCCCCACCCCAGGCACTATTAGCTAAGGCCAGAAGCAGCAGCAGGATGTAACAGTGACCCAGATCCAAGTCTTGATGCTGGCTAGGAAAACAGTACCTAGTCATTCCCAAGCAGCTGCGCACTGCTTAAGGTTCTCCAAGTCAGTCAGCCCGTTATAGGAAACATCATATGGATAAAGGTTATTTTTCTCAAAGTCAAGAGTTAAGTAAAATCAAGAAATAAAGATTATGTAAGTCTTATCAGCTTGGCTTATTTCCCCCAACCTCAACAATTCAGCATTTTGAGGTTTATGAACGAAAATATGGATCCCACAAGTTTATGTCCATAGGGTAGCAATTAATATAAGTCAATTGTCTATAATTCTTGTCAGATTCAACCACTACCAAATCACTTACCACTTGAATGATAAAATCTCTGTATGTATTCCAAAAGAAACATATCATATGAATTCCTAAAAATAATAATAAATAGTAAGGATACAAACAGTTGAGTATTTGTAAAGTTTTAGTTATGTAATATTTTATTTATGTATCTTTACCATAGAAAGAAAATATAAACAGAAAATAGTCAAGCTAGTTTATGTACAATGTTTTAAAATGATCCATTTTTTTCCTAGCAAGGTAAATTTTCAGTTGATTAGTAATCTATCACTTACAAATTTAAGGAGTATTTATGGCTTAATATACTGAATTCTATATTTAAGAGTAGCAAAGTAAGTTTTTGGCCATATTTAAAATGTAAGACTAGATAAAGTTACTTGTATCTTAAAGTTTCTTCTTTTCTCCACAAACTCTCTAGGTTAAGCTGAACTGCTTGTTTCCCACTTAATAAAATTCAATTTTTATAATGATAGGCAAACACACACACAAACAAACAATTGCAGACTTTAGTTAGTGATTTAAAAGGAAAGTCATCAGACTGTAGGCAAGGTGCCGGCAGCATGCCCGAGGGTCTGACATCTGAGGTGAGCAAGTGTGAGCTGGAGACTAGGGGGCCAAGTGTCTTCCGGACATCACAGGACATTATGAGCTCCCAGCAGCTGTGGATGAATGTGTGAGACCTGCACACATTCAATGCAGTGTTCCAGCAAGGATGAAGAAGGAGCAACCCTTTCCCCTAGCTGAGACACCAGGGAAAGAAAGTCCATTTTCTTTAGGGGTGTGGTCTCTGGTAGGTTGACTATACTTCAGTGGATGGCCCCATATTAATAAGCATAGATAGTACTAACTGAACTCAACTCAAGGGTTATTTATTATTATTTTTTATTTTGAAGGAATAAAAATGGAAGGGAGAATGATGCTCAAGAGGGGTTGGAGAGGGAGAGAATGTGCAGACTGCTAGCCCCTAGGCTTCAGGGGCACTCCAGGGATCAAGGTGAAGGACGCTCACGCCTCATACCTAACAGGACAGTCTACACTTTCATTTCAGGTAAACTGACCTCCTCCTGAACAATTAAAAAAAAATGGCTTTGAAAAAAAAAATCTATGAGAACCAAGAGTCATTTCCTATAAAGCTCACAATGAACAGATTTCAAAAGAATTTCTGGATGTTGCATTTGAAGTGTAACCAATAAAAATGACTGTAAGTAGGTTACAATGCTAAGTTTATACATGAAGTAACTGAGAAAGGTAAAAGAATTCACACAGTTACATAAGAGAAACTGAAAGAGATTCATGCTATCAGGAATGGAGTTGAAAGGACTCTCAAAAAAGCAGAAATGTAAAGGTAAAACTCACCCTGAAAAGTACAGTAACTGACATGTGAAATATTCACCAGAAGAACAGAGAACAGAAGCAACAGAAGACATAAAATTAAAGATGAGTCAACAGGTGTACATTGTCCTGACGCTGTTTGTATTTTAATGTTAATTCCACTTCCCCAAGAAGGGCTGCCCAGTCACATACTCAAGAGGTATCATCTGAACCTTCCCATTTTAATTAGTAAAATAAAGGAAAGCCAGTGACTGGGCGGGTCGAGGGAGCTGGAGAGAGAAGAGGTCAGAGAGGTCAGAGGAGGGTGGAGGTTATCAAAACATGGAGCTTCCCAAGGACCAGCTAGATCCAGGTGATATTGATTGGTGTTAAAAAGCTATGAACATTAAGGATTTTATATAGAAGGGCAGTTTGTATCTTTGTGTATTTGATGAAATCTTGTTGTGTAGAGGGTTTGTAGATTGAGAGTTGAATATATAAACCTGTATGAAAAGCTATCGGGCTGTAGAGTTGTGTTTGTGTTGAGTTTTTGTGTAAACGAACACCTGGGATGGAGGTGGAAGGCAGGCAGAGGAAGACTGCCAAGGGAAGGGAGTTGCTGACAGGGTTGGGCCATGGGGGTGGCTTGGACCAGGTGGCTCCAGGGAAGCAATGGAGGTACGCAGGGTTCTGCATCAGGGTCGGGCCTGAGGAGTGAGACTTTAGGGCCGATAAAGAGACAAACCATTTATATTTTTAATATTTACTGCAACAAACTGGAAAGACCCAACACTCCCACAAAATTTAAAAATCAGAGCTCTACGAGAAAGTATGAAACGGTCTTACTTTTGTGTGGCTGGAAGCTGAGCAGCAGAGGGGAGGAGGAGGAAGGGAAAATGCTAAGGCAGTGTGCACTGAAAACATTTGCCAGTCTGATGGAAGACAGAGTACAGCCCAAAGAACTGGAACAAACTTTAAATGCAAAGAAAAACTCTAGAAGTAGTCACACTGCTGAACACTTCCTCAGATCTTTGAAGTGTGGGAATGCTAAAGGCATGGCTCTGGGGTAGGTGGGGAGCCTAGCATGCACATAGCTCTGATCTGATACCCAACACGACCAGAGGATCCAGGGGGCACTTTCTAAAATGTGGGGAAGTTTCTAAAATGACAGCTGGATCCACGGGCATCAAAGTAATTGGAATAGCACGCCAGGACCACAAAAGACAATCATGGATTCTATTTCTAAAAAGGTATCTTTAACTGTAAAAATAAAATAAGGTCAGAGTCAGAAAAACAGAAATTAGAATAGGTTGGTAGTAGAGAATAACTAGAAGAAATGCCAACAGAAATCCTTCAGGCCAAAGAGAATTGATATTAAATAGCAATTAGAGTCATAAAAAAATGAAGCAACTGGGCCAAGAACAGCAGCTCATATGCCTTCGCCCCTAAAAAGGAATGAGCACCTAGTCTGCATCAGAAACTTGTCTTTGAGTCAGCCTGCCACCTGCTCTCATCCATATCCCTCCACTGCAGGGACCAGGCCTTTTTCCCACAGTGTTTACCACACACTCCAAGTCCTTTGAGGGTCTGAGGATGCCCTGTTTCCTAGAATACCCAGCTTAAGTCCCACACTTTCTACCTGGCTCTCTTTGTGGCCACACAGTGTTCCCTAAATTACGTTAATTTCCCAAGACTGGTCTCCAAAAGCATAAGCAGTTTTTCCTTGTTCAAAATCCTAAAATGTCTAGTTATAAACTCAATACTAAACTCACCAATACGGGTCACAGATACAGTCCTAGAGCTTGCTAGGATCTTCAATGCCTGCTTTGGAAGTCAATAAATAATGTTCTTAAATAAATGGTATTTGTTTAAATATTATTTTAATTAATTAGTGTCTTCAGAATGGTCTTGACTGGAGGATATAAAACATTCAATGATGCTTCCTCTTAATTTACTAGTCTGTATTTATTTTCCTGTAATTGATATCATTTACTGTGTCTTTCCCATCATAAAATTATGTCTTCAAAGAAATCAGATATTTTCTATGTTAAAATGATATTTTTCTTTATTTATCTAAATAAAATGCCCATAACATGAAAACAACCAATGTAGAATTGTTTTTCCTAGTGCCTTTTGTGAAAAGGTCAAAGTGGAGAACAGATTAATAATTTCCTTTACATCCAAGCCTTGTGTTCCTTGATAAAATGTTAGGTCTCTTCACAAAACACTCTATTTCATGACTACAAGTAATCTCTTATGTAAGAAGCACATTGTCATTTAACAAGTGAATTCAATGTCACCTGGAATATGAGTTCCACAGTTTAATGGGATGACAAGACTCTGTTTAACAAATTGAAATTTTGAGATGCATAATCTTTAAATTAAACTATTAAAACTTAATTTTAATAGTTAAAACTATTCTTAAGACTCAGATACAGAGGAAGGCAGGTAGATCAATGGAATATAATTGAAGACCCAGAAATGAACCCACACACCTGTGGTCACTTGATCTTTGACAAAGTAGCTAAAAGAACCCAGTGGATAACAGAAAACAGTTCAACAAATGGTGCTGGTCCAACAGGCGGTCAGCATGTAGAAAAATGCAAATCGATCCATTCTTATCACCTTGTATAAAGCTCAAGTCCAAGTGGATCAAGAACCTTCAAATAAAACCAGATACACTGAAACTAACAGAAGAGAAAGTGGGGAAGAGCCTTGAACAAGGTACAGGGGAAGATTTCCTGAACAGAACACCAATAGCTTATGCTCTAAGATCAATAATCAGAAATGGGACCTCATAAAATTGCAAAGCTTCTGTAAGGCAAAGAACATTGTCAATAAGGACAAAATGGCAAACAACAGAATGGGAAAAGATCTTTAATAATCCTATATCTGATAGAAGGCTAATATCCAATATAGAGAGAGAACTCAAGAAGTTAGACTCCAGAGAATCAAATAACTCTATTTTAAAAATGATGGACAGAGCTAAACAAAGAATTCTCAACTGAGGAATATCAAATGTCTGAGAAGCACCTAAAGAAATGTTCATCAACACCATCAACAGCCTAGACACTGAGGTGGAGAAGGTGATTGGGAGAGGGAGCACCTTTATGGAAGCAAGTTGAGGGGGAGGAAGGAGGAAAGTGGGGGAGGGCATAACATTTGAGATGTAAATACAGAGAATATCCAATAAAATCGAGAAGAAAAAAAAAAAGAAATGTTCATCATCCTTAGTCATCAGGGAAATGCAAGTCAAAACAACCCTGAGATTCTACCTCACACCAGTCAGAATGGCTAAGATCAAAAAACTCAGATGACAGCAGGTGCTGGCGAGGATGTGGAGAAAGAGGAACACTTCTCCACTGTTGGTGGGATTGCAAGTTGGTACAACCACTCTGGAAATCAGTCTGGTGGATCCTCAGAAAACTGGACATAGTACTACCTAAAGACCCAGCTATTCCACTTCTGGGCAGATACCCAAAAGATGCTCCAACATACAACAAGGACACGTTTCACTATGTTCATAACAGCCCTATTTATAATAGCCAGAAGCTGAAAAGAACCCAGATGTCCTTCAACAAAGCAACGAATACAGAATATGTGGTACATTTATAAAATGGAGTACTACTCAGCTATTAAAAACAATGACTTCATGAAATTCTTAGGCAAATGGAGGGAACTAGAAACTATCATCCTGAGTGAGATAACCCAATCACAATAGAACACACATGATATGCACTCATTGATAAGTGGATATCAGCCCAAATGTTCAGATTACTCAAGACTCAATTCACAGACCATAGGAAGCTCAAGAAGTTGAAAGACCAAAATGTGAACACTTCAGTCCTTCCTAGAAAGAGGAACAAAATATTCACAGGAGAAAATATAGAGACAAAGTGTAGAGCAGAGAATGAAGGAAAGGTCATCCAGAGACTGACCTGCCTGGGGATCCATCCCATATACTGTCACCAAACCCAGACACTTATTGCTGATGCCAAGAAGTACATGCTGACAGGAGCCTGATATAGCTGTCTCCTGAGAGACTCTGCCAGATAAATACATAGCTAGATGCTCTCAACCAACCATTGGACTGAGAAGAGGGTTCCCAATGGAGGGGTTAGAGAAAGGACTGAAGGAGCTGAAATGGTTTTCAATCTCATAGGAAGAACAACAATATCAACCAACCAGATTTCCCAGAGCTCCCAGGGACTAAACCACCATTCAAAAAGTACAAATGGATGGACCCATGGTTCCAACTGCATATGTATCAGAGGATAGCCTTGTTGGGTATCAGTGGAAGAGAAGCCCTTAGTCCTTCCAAGGTTTGATGCCTTGTATAGGTGAATGTCAGGGCTGGGAGGTGGGATGAAATGGGTGGGTGGGTGGGGGAGCACCCTCATAGAGGTGGGGGTGGGGGTGGGGAAGGAATAGGGGGATTCCAGAGGGGAAACCTGCAAAGGGGACAACATTTGAAATGTAAGTAAGGAAAATATCCAATAAAAACAACAACAACAACAACAAAAAGACTCACTGCTTTCTCTTCAGCTCTTTGGGATATTTTTGTAAGAATAAAGCTACAGGCTTAAACTAGATTTAACTACAACTGCAAAGAACTGCATATCACAGTTTCTTAAGTATTCTCCTGTTTTCCTCTTGTCCCTGGGTCCCCAGGGAACCCTGGCACACATTCAATCCTCCTTTCCTCCCAGTCTCTCTGATGGATCACACACTTACAATGGTGCTCACTGTGCCAAGACTCAACCCACACCCACTCTTGCTCACTTAAGAAGAGACACATGCCAAGGACTCCACTAACCTTGCAAATCTGCAGTCCATGTTTTATTTTGTTCCTGGTTCTATATTCCTGTCTCCTTTTCTATCTTTCTATTTATGAACTATTTTTTCTCAAAGAAAAGAAAACACTCTAGAAGGAAAACAAAAGACACCAAAAGTCCACCCTTCTTTTCCTCCTTTCCAACGTGAAAAATAATCACCACTGGCTAGAAGTGAACACAGTGCCCTAAACGATTGGAGGGGGTCTCAAATAAGGTTACTAAGCCAACAGTGCACACAAAACTAACATTTAAGAACATTTCTACAAAAACAGGAAAAATTTAGTAACTTTCAAACAGCAACAAAATGATTGTGAATTTATACCTATTCATGGCCAAAAAAATAAAAGTTACTATGTTTTGCAAAATAAAATATTAGGAATTAGCACTGTAAACCTAATTTAAGATTCTCCCGACCATACACACACACACACACACACACACACACACACACACACACACACACACTTAAATTTTTTTTTTTTGAAACAAGGCCTCCCTTTGTTTAACAAAAGACAGTGTGAACTAGTACCATATAAGCCCAGGCTGGCCTCCAACTGACTATCCTACCTCATTTCCCAGGGTTAGGATCAAAGCTCATTGTAGCATTTCTAAGCAGTCCTGAAAACACATGTTTTTTTTTTTTTTTAATCAGGATTCTATGGCTAACAACATAACCGTAAGTAAATTATACAACTATGAATGTCTTCAACAATATTAGTATCAATTACTTTTTGCATGTTTACATATATATGCTACCTATGAATCCATTTTTTTTTAATTCTGCTCTTCTTTCCTTTCACATAAACTCCAAGCTCACAAGCTATGACCCTCTGATTTATACAGACATTTTTCCATCATCCTTTGGTGCTCCTTAAGCTTAGGATTCTGTGATGTTCACTTCTTCCCAAGGAGAGCCCAAAGAATGAGTGACAGATGTCAGCAATGCCAGCACCCCTGTCAGTCATTAAAGCACTCCCTGCTGACTTGGTTTATCAGTGTTCAACTAAAGTCCCATAAGTGAATATCTTACTCCTGCAGAACAGAGTAAAACAAAATGCATTTGAGAAGCCTGGCACCAACACTGCTGTGCAAGACAGCAATCACTCCCTAGGCCACAGTAACTATAGATGGTTCTGGATGTTTCATTACTTCTTCTTAAACCCTTTCATGTGGTTTTTTCCTGCTTAGGAACCAAAAGTAGTTCCAATTACTTATCATAGGAAACCTCCCTCTTGATGCCCAAAGTTTTAGCATGAGCTAGGCTCCTGCTACATAAATAAACTTAGCAAAAGCTCAAAATGAATTTCAGTCCATAATAAAAAGTCAGACTATAATCTAAATATTACTTAAGATTTAGTAAACTTTAAGAATAAGATGGTGGTTTGTTCCCAGGTGAGGCTTCCTTAGAGAAATCTAATTTTTCATGTGTAAATGGTTATCAGTGAAGTTATATGTCCCCTTCTCTTAGCTCTAGGACTTCATCTAGTGCAGACCCATGTAGGCCTGGTGCATGCTGCCACAGTATCTGTGAGTTCACATATGCATTGTTTATATGTTTAAAAAGCCTTGTTCCTCAGGTGCCTTCCATTCCCTCTTACACTCTGTTTCTTTTGTGCAGTTCCTTGAGTCCTAGGGGAAGGGATTTAATGGAGTCAATCTGTGTGGAGCTGAGTGTTCCACTTGCTCTCTGCATAATGTGTGCCTGTGGGTCTCTGCATTTCTTCCCACCACCTGCAGGAGGAAGCTTCTCTGGTGATGGCTGAGTAAGTTCCTGATCTCTGAGCAGAGCAGAATGTCATTGGGAGCCATTTTCTCCCTACATCACTGCCCTAGTCCCAGCAGAAGACGCCAACACACAACAAGCTCAATGGCATCTCTGGAGGTTCTTTGTCTCGTAATGTTGTGTCAGGGTGTCTTTTGTCTTTTGCTTATATATTATGACTTCAGGTTCGGTGTTTTAATTGGATTCCTCTGTGTGAGCCTGTCTATATGTGTGTCTCCCAGTCTACACGTGTTTTTCCTGAATTTTCTTTGGCTCCTTTATTTGTTTATTTTGTCCTATCTGGCTTGGTTTTGTTTTCTCTTATTGTTTTATTATTATTCATTAGATGCCTGTTTTCTAACTTTCTAATGAGAGACAAAAAGGGCCTAGATCTAGATGGGAGGGAAAGTGGGGAGGAACTGGGGGAGAAAAAAATCCATAATCAGACTATACTGTATGATTTTTTAAAAATCTATTTTCAATAATAAAAGAATAAGATAGTGGAAGAGGATGGAAATCATAATTCAAAAGTACACAATTACATCAATAAATGCTAAAGAGGATTTTGTATTTACAGTTGGTATTTTATATTAGTTTCCTGGAATTCTGTAAAACACTTGCCACAGACTTGACTGCTTAAAACCTACAGAAAGTGTATTAATCTTAAAAACCTACAGAAAGTGTATTAAATATGGAGTTTTAATGGGCCCAAAACACAGAATCTATATCTGACTTGTGAAAGTGCACCCTATATCAAAGAACAATAAGGCAATCCAATTAACTTAGAGCCTGTCTTATTTTTTTCACTGCTGTGAAAAGAGACCATGATATAGGCGACATGTAAAAGAAGGTGCTCATTGGGCTTATAATATCTGAAAGAAAGTCTGCCGGGAGCTGACAGAATTAAGAAATTCCCTTAGCCTGAGTAACACCATTTTACATAGATCTCAGCCTAGGTTTCTGTTCCCCACAGTAAAGATCTTTTCCTAGAAATGAGGTGATCTCACTTTGGTCAGGTAGCTAGCCAAGTAGAAAGGTCACCCAGGCAACAAATCCTGCTTGGCAAAACATTCCCTCCTGCACCTGGGTCGTCCTCCTCTTCATGTAATTCTCCACAAAGGGTATTGTGAACAGTCCTTTAGCTGGAAAGTTCCCTTAGTTCCATGCCTTACTTTCCCATGCCTTATTTCCTTCTTCTACCTGTATAAAACTAGCAATGTGAAATGACCAGACCACTTGACTTTATGTCCTTCTTCGTGCCTCTTGTCTCTCATTCTCTCCTAGGTGATCATGGGTTCCCACTGACTGTCTCTGGGGTCGGGGGCAAGAGTCCATGACCATCATGGTGGGGAATATAGCAGCAGATAGTCATGGTACTGGAGTCATAACTGAGCATTTACATCCAGGGACAACACTCAGCATCAGACAGACAAACAGATAGACACACACGGAGGGGAGGAGGGAGAGGGAGGGAGAGAGAAAGACTGGGTCTGACAGTCTTTGAAACCTCCAAGCCCTTGTCCGGGGACATACCTACTCCAACAAGACCACACCTCCTAATCCTTCTCAAACAATTCCAACTGGGGACTGAGTATTCAAATATATGAGTTCATGGTGGCCATTCTCATTTAAATCCCCACCCTCATTTAATGTTAATTACCATGTTAGAGGCTTCTCTAAAAAGAAAAGAAATCATATTGCAAATTAGAGCTATAACTTAAGAACTTGGTGGAAGTGCCTCAAACACTCTCTAGGAGTGTTCATGCGCCTGCCAGCCAAGTCAAACCCTACTGGAAGCTAGCTGTAACTGTCTAAGGACAAAAGACTCAATGTGAGTTCCTTTTGACACTTTCTAGCTAATTGGGATTAAGAGCTAAGAATCTCACCTCCCATCCTACCTACTCTTTTTGTATTGTTCTGTCTCATCAGTAACTTTTAGTTCCACTTCCCCTACTTCTGGAAAATCCATGACAAAGCTGGTTCAGGGAAACCCACATGCCTGTGTCTCCAGCTCCACACACAGAACTCCCTTTCTTGCAGCAGCTGCTGCTGCTGTTTAGCAAGTTGGATTTGTTTCTTCATACAAACTGTGTTCTGATGTCATTAGGAAGCATCCTTTAGACGTTGTGTGGAGTGAAGCTGTTTCTAATAGTGAGGATTTATAAACAATACAATCTATACAGCAGTCAATGTTAAAAACTCACTGTTCAGAGGTTGGTTTGCATGGTGGAACTGCAGGAGTAGTTTTTTTTTTTTTTTCTTCTTATATTGTCTATATTGTCCAACTCTTCTTTGATAGTAATTTATTTACTCTCAGAATTAAAAGTCCCTTTTCATAAGTATATATATAGAGAGAGAGCTTTATTTTAAATTATTTTAAATTTATTTTAAATGCTTAATGGCTGTTTCCTCAGTTATGCCTAAAAACACTAGCAGACATCCATCTCCACCAAACACTACAGCTGTTTTTTCTAAGTGCAAGGTCAGAATCAGAGCGCTTACAGACCATAACCGCAGAACTACCTTAGGAAGGGCACGGTTAACTGAAAACCAGTTTAAAGAGCTCTATGCTGGACACACACCACATGCACTAGCAGTTATGTTTGGTAAATGGTTCTGGTAAAAAAACAAACGAACAAACAAAGAAACAAATCATGAATCTTCAAATCACACTGTAGCTCTCCTCCAGCTGAGCAAGATGCCCAAAGGAAATAAGGCCAAGGGGAAGAAGGTGGCTGGCATCAAGAAGCAGGAGGCCAGAAGACTGTCAGTCCTTTGATTGAGAAAAGGCCCAAGAACTTCCGGCATTGGGCAGGATATCCAGCCCAAAAGAGATCTCACATGCTTCGTCAAATGGCCCCGCTACCTCAGGCTGCAGCAGCAAAGAGCCACACTCTATAAATGGCTCAAAGTACCTCCTGCCATTAACCAGTTCACCCAGGCCCTGGACAGGCAAACAGCTACTCAGATGCTTAAGCTTGTCCACAAGTACAGGCCAGAGACAAAGCAAGAGAAGAAGTGAAGGCTACTACTACTGGTCTGTTCTGAGAAAAAAAGCTGCTGACAAAGGGGACATCCCAACTAAGAGACCACCTGTCCTCCAAGCAGGAGTCAATACAGTCACCACCTTGGTGGAGAACAAGAAGGCTCAGCTGGTGGTGATTGCCCATGATGTAGACCCCATTGAGCTGGTGGTTTTTCTGCCTGCCCTGTGTCACAAGATGGGGGTGCCCTACTGCATCATCAAGGGAAAGGCCAGGCTGGGGCACCTGGTTCACAGGAAGACATGCCCCACTGTTGCCTTCACACAGGTTAACTCAGAAGACAAGGGTACTCTGGCTAAGCTGGTGGAAGCAATTAGGGCCAATTATAATGACAGATACGACAAGATCCACTGCCACTGGGGAGGCAATGTTCTGGGTCCTAAGTCTATGGCTTGTATTGCCAAGCTGGAAAAGGCAAAGGCTAAAGAACTGGCCACTAAGCTGGGTTACATGTACACTAAGTTTTCTGTACACAAATATAATTACAAAATTTTTAAAGTCATACTGTAATATTATAAAACCATTTTTAAACAGAAAATAACATTAGTTTTTTATTTCTACTAAAAACCCAATGAAACTTTCCAGTCAAGATAAATTTTATACATATGCTCTGCTTTATGCAACTAACTTTTTATTCCATTTGCTAACACAAGTAGGTGAGTACTGAGTAAAATAGTTTCCAGAATTTACAGGAATAGGAAATATTACTAATTGAAACCCAGGTTTTCTCTTTGAAGTGGAATCTGATCAGTTTGCCAATCCCCTTTCCAAGGGGAGGGGGAAGAACCTTATGCAATGGTTAAAAATATTAATCAAAAGAAAAGGACTTCCTGAAGAGCAAAAATATTTATTTTGTAGTCAAAACCATTATACCAACAAAACATTGAATACTAAGTTTCTGTAGGATTAAAGCAGTTAGTTTATGTAACTGGAGAAGGATTATCTGTGGACATGGTCTGGACAGTTTTACTTCAGGACAATTGTTTCATATCAAAGTCTACACCTGATAAGGCTTTTCCTTTCCCACGGCAAGCATCATGAACAGCTTTGCCATTTGTACTTTGGATAAAAACTGGTCCATGCTGTAACCTCAGCATTCAGACTGGAAGATGCTAGTTGAAGGTCAACCTCAGCTACATAACAAAATCTTGTCTCAAAAAAAAAAAAATGCTTTCAAACCTTCACTCTTGTGTTTCAACATTCATTTGCAAATTTTCTTCACAGAAAAGTCTAATTTTTTAAAAAAATTATATGTATATGGGAAGAGTTGTAAGATATAATAAAACACAATGTAGGAAATTCTCAGAAACTTAAAAAAAGTTTTAAATAATAAACATGTTGCTCTATAAAATAAATGCATAGGTAATTAAAATAGTGATTTCAAACCAAACACAAAAACCATAAATTTTTAAATTAAATATTTTCTTGTACAAACAAAATATTAGATAGCATTTTCATGAATTTAAAGTATCCTTCATTTGATAAAAGTAATATATAACAGAGATTATGACAATATTATTTTCTATCATATTCTTGCAACTAAACAGACTCAGCTAATCAATGCTTCCACTTAAATAACCACAAGTATTCTGCTTAATAAACTTTCTTTGTATATTTAGTTCTTTATCGAATTCTCATACTACCAAATTTTCATTTCCTTATATTCTATAGCACACATTTGATATATATTTGCAGAATTAACCAGCATAAAAAATGAAGCTAATCCTCAACCCAGAAAGCAGTGCTAGTGTGATCATGAATGTACAAATGTCTCTTCTCTCTTCAGAAGCCAGGCAAAATAAAAGTGTTAACAACTCAAGCTACCAAGAAAGAAGAGCATCTATCTCGCTCCCAGGATAGGGGGCTGCAGTAAAGCCTTGTGGTTTAACCAGCCCATCCCAGTAGCTGGTGGTTAGTAAGAATTAATCATAAGGATATCTCCTCATTTAGCTTTTATACAGGACAGTTATGAGAAAGTTTCTGTCCAAATGGTCATAAAACAAGTTTGCTACATGGTGCTTGAATTATAAAGTGGCTAACCGGTGTAATCGAGTGATACAAATTTCACGGGCACATTTGCATTTGCTATATGTACTGAGGCCTGAGGTCTTGAGGTGATAATTTATCCACTGATGAGAAACTGAAAATGCTAAATATTAATCCAAGTTTCCCAGAATGCAATGTCATCCTATCGCTGAGTACCTTGTTAGTGCCTTCTTCTGAAACCACAGCGTGAAACTTCCCTGTTGCTTGTGTTCATTTTCTACATTTGCTTACTTATTGTGTAAGGGAGAAAGGCATGCACTGCCACATGCACATGGAGGTCAGAGATGAGCTTTGGGAGTCAGTTCTCTCCAGCCACCACACAGGACTCGGGGACCGAATCTGGGTAGGACTGCTCCCCAATGGAGTCTGACGTTTATCCTATGCTAAACTCAAAGCTCTGCTGACAACATTTGCTTAGTACAGTTTGTTTTCCACAGAATAAATATGAATTTCTAAAAGCAAATTCTATTTTCAGGGAAATTTCCCCAACAATGTTCTTCCTCCTTTGAAAATGCAGCCAAAGCCCACTAATTTCTATATTAGTCTAGTAATGGAGATGGACAATAAATATCTGCATCTAACCAAGAGAAAAGTGGACAATACTGTGCAATTCTATGGCCATTTGATAGATCAGGAACTCTAGGCTGGCTGGTTCAAACTTAGACAAAGTATAGAAAACATTCTAAACTTTCAACCACAAACTAAAGGTGAATCTCTTATTAGCTCAAATCCTCAATGCTGGACATAAAAATGTTTATCAACGAGCTAACTATTTTTAAAAATTAGGTATGATGACACTGTGTTCAGCTTTGTTTCTAAGCTGTACTTTCACTTTTAGATATTACCATATAATAAATGTGTAATTTAGCAAAGGAAGAAGAAGAAGTATTAGAGGTGGGGTGGAAGGTGTCTCAAGGAAATAGGAAAGAATAGAGATCACAGGAAGAAAATATAAAATAGAACATCAAACAAACAAAAGAAAAACCAAGTAGATGCTAGAATATATCCAAACAAAATGAAAACCACACAAGGTTCAAAGTATCTAGCTAGCTTAGTTTATTTAATAAAAATCTTGTATTTTGTATTTTCTAAGGCAAAAAATATACAAATATACAAATCCATATATAACATATGGATATATGAATAAGCACATGTGGTGGTTTGAATATGCTTGGCAGAGGGAGTGGCACTGTTTGGAGGTGTGGCCTTGCTGGAGGAAGTGTATCACTGTGGGTGTGGGCTTTAAGACCCTTGTCCTAACTGCCTGGAAACCAGTCTTTGCCTGTTTGCCTTTGGAACAAGATATAGAACTCTGGATGCTGCCAGGTTCCTGCCTTGATGATATGGAACTGAACCTCTGAACCTGTAATCCAGCCCCATTTAAATGTCCTTATAAGAGTTGCCTTGATCATGGTGTCTGTTCACAGCAGTAAAACCCTAACTAAGACAATGTGCATATGTTTATGTAAGAATTTTTAGCAAAGCCCATCGGTAAAAGACTAGAAAAGTTATGAAACTGAATGCAGGAATGAGTCCTCCAGGTAAAGAATCATTACTGTATTGCTTTGAGATGCAGGCAGAACTTCAGTAGCAGCAGATGCGACTATAGATAGTAGAGCTAATTAACATTTAATGTACTTCTCTGCTTCAACAATTAAGGGAGAGGGACTGCAGGGAACTGCTTTATGCTACTGGAGCGATCATATAATGGTCAAGAGTGTGGAAATAAAATTCCCACAAGACATTCTCTTTGATTTCATTTGTCTGAGGTACGTTTACACTCATGACTCCTTTTTTCTCTTTCATGTAAATTTAAAATGCATGCTGTAAATTTTAATGCTCTCAGAGTAACAACTTTTGGACAAACCAGATGCCATGACCATCTAGGAAATCTATGCTTAACGGAATAAAAAGACCTGCTGGGGCTTAGCAGCCATTTTATTACTGTTTGATTTAGCAGCATCTCGCAGAGATGGCAAGTTTTATCACAAACCTTTAACTACCAAATTCACAAAACAAACAGAAGGTTTACCATGGGAGGTGGAGAATGATCAGACTGTATCCTGTAGTTACTCTTCCAGTAAAACAGCATGTGCTGTCTGAAATTGTTATGGGAACCTGGGAGTGCATTGCAAGAATGAGTTCTAGTTGATCATCTTTTTATATATCATGTATCATGACCTCCACAGTAAATAAAAGATCTACATGCAGACATCCATTATAAAAATTAAAAGAAATAACATTTAATAACATTAAAATGAATGTACAATGATATACTTTGCAATTTTATAAAGGTATTGAATTGTTCTTAGCAGTGAATTGAACATACTCTATTAATTCAGTGACTACAAATGGGGCACTTGTATACTCCAGTCCCTCATCTGCCTAGAACATAAATCAGAGAAGTTATTAGTATTAGATATTTCCTCTTTCCAAGAAACAGGTATTCCTCTAAATATTTAGCCCTATCATGAACCAGATCTAAAAGAAAAAAAAAGTATTAAAGAACATGCAGAAAAGTAGTGTGAGTTTGAAAGCAATGATGTATGTTTATATAGGAATGGACACAGTGTGTACCACTCACAAGAGTGGAATGTAACGTTGGATGGGAGAGAATCTGACCAGACATCCAAGAATTTCTGTTCCACCCCCACTTCTACTATCTGTGGCCTGCTTTCACTGAAGTAAATTCAAACCACAGCATCTTCCTGTTTGAATGTTACATGCAATATAGATAGTGTTTGTAACTTATAGATGACCCAAAATGCTGAGACTACGTGGCAGTCAAGGGCTCCCATCTCAGGCTCAGGGAGCACTGTAGAAGAAAGGGTGTATGAGCCAGAAGATCAGGTGAAAAGATGTGGAATGGCAGCCTCTAGACTCAACACAACCACCACAATGAGGAGCTCAGAACTGCACGGGGACCCGTGAGCAATCAGTCATGGATAGGTTGGGGCGTTTTCTGCTGCGCTCTCAGATATTGATAGATCTTGAGAAATGGCAATCATTGTTCAACTGTGTACCCACTGTTGAGTACAGTGTGTTTTACAGACAGCTCCAAACTGATGGTCAGACACTCGTTAAACTCGGGGTCACAAAAGAATGTAACAAATGTGAATGTAAAAAACATATTTATAGAAAAATTGAGAGTAGATAGAATAGCAGGGTGAGGGGCTGAGAGTGGTCATGATACATCATATACATGTGGAAAGTTGTCAAAGAACAAATGTAACTAAGAAAAGGGGTTGAGTTTTTTTTTTTTTAAAGTATGAGAAGTGCATTTCTAGTTTCAAAGGGCCACACAAAAACATAGCTAATGTGTTTTAAAACAACGTTCTTTCTATACCTGCTCCTCTCATTCAAGCTTGATGGACAAGGTTTTCCTTCTTAAGGGCAGCGACTTAAGGCTGAAGCTGTTAGTGCTACAGATGCAAGTTTTAAAACTCATGAAATTATGCTTAAATGTGATATGTGGCTTTAAAAAGTTTATAAAAGCTGATCAATACTTGTATATGAGGGAGGGGACAGACAGAGCCATGAAGGAGAAGGCACAGTAAACAGAAGAGACTCTGTATGTCTTCAGCTGTCAACCCTGGAAGAAATCTCAGGGATACCCATGCTCTGAGGTGAACAGAGGGCACGCCAGGGCCTCGTACCACAGATGGATACGCCAGGTGAGCTGTGTGCTTCAGCATTTGCACTAGAGTCTACCCAAGAGGTAACCTGCCAGTACAAACGATGCATGGTCCACTCTTCACTGCATTTTCAGAAAGGAAGAGAAAACAATGTTCTTCAACAAATCCCCTATCTCTGTAAAAGTAAAACCCGATTAAGTATAAGTCTTAAATTACACCAATTTAAAAATTACATTTATTTGTTTAGTGTGTGTGTGTGTGTGTGTGTGTGTGTGTGTGTGTGTGTGTGTGTGTGTGATGTCTGTGTCACACTGCATGAGGAAGTCAGGGGACAGTTTGTGGAGTCAGTTCTCACCTTCAACAGCAGACATCCCAGGGGTCAAACTCAGGTCACCGGCCAGACGGCAAGCACCTTTATCCCCCGAGCATTTTCACTGGCCCTATTACAAGTTACCTAATGTTTACATGAAACATAATATTTTGGAAAGTTAAAAAAAAATCCATGTGTCAATTTCTTACTAAATCTTCAAAGTACACTACCCTCAAATGGTTGTAAATGAATAAGCTTAACTTTATATTTTCATTAAAACCTGAGAATTCTGTGACTATGAACTAGATTAGGTAAAACAATGAAACACATTTTATAGCAAATAGTAAAAAGTATATTTAATTGGCAGAAAGACTATGTTTTCTTGACTACAGACTTCTGATATAAGCCCTGGAACATACCGGATAAAAGAAAAGTACGTACTACAGTGGTCTAAATGAGACCAATCTCACTGGCTCATGAACGCTTGGTCCTCAGTTGTTGGAACTGTTGGGGGGAGGCCTGGTTGGAAGAGGTGTGCCACTGGGGTACACTTTTAGGACTCAAAAGCCCAAACCATCCCCAGTTAGCTTTCTCTGCCTCATAGATGTTGTCTAAGATGTCAGATGCTGCTCCAGCACCGTGTCTACCTGCCTGCTGCTGTGCTCCCATTGACGATGGTCAGGACTCACCTCCTGCAACTGTAAGCAAACCCAAAGAAGCTCTGCTTTCTTTGTTCTAAGTTGCTTTGTTCATGGTGTTTTATCATAGCAACAGAAAAATAACCAAGACCGTTATCAAATTATGTTGTATAAACACCATTAAAAATAGTAATTCATTCCCTCTCTCCAGCTCTCTCCCATTGCCTCTATCTTTGCCTTCCTCATTCTCTGTCCTGCTCTCTCTCTGTCTGCCTGTTTGTTTCTATCTGTCCCCATGTCCCCACTCCAAGATGCTGAGATGACCTTTCCCTTCCCCTCCCCCCAATAAACAGTAGAAAAAAAAGAAAAATTCATTGATATAAAAACTTCTCAGCTCTAATATTTTTCACATTGAACAGATAACTTTTATTTTTTAGGTTGTCTTCAATGTAATATTTTCTAAATAAATTTGGATATTAGTTAACATGTGATAACTAGCTATGAAGATAAAGATGTATCATTTAAAAATTAGTTATTTGCCAAACAGATTGCGGCAAGACATTCACAAGCACATATTTAGCATTTTAGTGACTAACAGGGTGTTTGAGGGATGTTTAAATAGAAACATACACTGTCTATTTCCATAAACAATAATGCTTTTTTCTTAAAGGGGAGCAGATCAGTCCTTGACACCTATGACTCTTGAGTACCACACTTACAGTAATAACAAAGCACAGAAGTGCAGTGGATTTGGCTCCTGAACTCTTACGTTAGAGGGATGAGTACAGCGCCGTGAGGCTAAGATTATTAGTTCACCAATGTATTCACAGCTCACCACAAGGTAGGTGAAGTGGCAAATGCGTCCTTCCAATAAATATTGATAAAGTTACTCTGACTTCTGTGACTATTAATAGCCTAAAAAGAATCCTCTGTACGAGGTACTGTTAATAAAACCATGGATAACAGATTCCCTTACCCACTCTTGCCCTCTCTTCATGGCTTTGTACAATGGTCCTGCTCTGTCTGGATGATTTTTACTGAGATACATTTTCATAACAATGAAGAGATTCAGGTCCAGAATGATTTGCCCATGTATGTTTCCTAACACTGAGCGGAGCAGCTCAGCACTCCAGAAGTCCACAGGCTATCCCAGGGCTTCTCAAGTGAGATATTAATCAGCTGGACACAGAAATGAAATACAACAGCCTGAACTGCCACCTGCAGCTGCATTAGTCCAGCTGCCCCCAAACTTCCACAGAGCCACGTGGTCACGATGAATACAGCAGCCAGGGAACTGCAAGATACTTTCTTCTGCTAGAACATCCTTCAATCCGAAACCACTTCATTAAACAGATTCCAAACTTGAGTTATACAACTGCTTTCTCTTTATAAAACAACTTAAGATTAAAAAAAAAGATGAAGAGGGAAACTTGAACGGATTTAATTACAGATAAGAGGCAGAGAAACAGAGTAAGCGGTGCAGCTGGCGGCGAGAAGCAGACGAGCCATGCGTAAGAGAACATCTACACTTTCCCAACTGTACTTTCTCTTTTGTAACTATTCCCATTCTAGTCAATGTGAGTCTGGGAGTCACTGGCCATGGCCTTCCTTCCCCAGTCCTGGTGCTCAGAACTAAACAGGACAAGGAGGTGCTTTTCATTTATTTTGTTTATTTTTTAATACTACCCTGTATACCCTTCTAGTGGCAGAAATTACAGTCACTTGGTCATATTCATTTGAAATACTCAAAAATAAGAATGATACAGTTGGGTATAAATGCAAGCTTCAATCAGAGGCACCCAGCAGGCTGAAGGAAGAAGACAGTGAAGTCAGGACAAGACTACACAGTGAGACCAGGAACAAAACGATAATACCTCTGCACTCCTTGGAGTGACCTCTGAGAGAAGTCAAGGAGAGACTGAGATGTACAGTCAACCAAAGGATGCAGAGAAAGAGCAGCGGGGCTTCAATCAGGGTCCTTTCATGAGTGAGCTTGGTCCAGCTCTTGACTGGCACAGCTATTTGCACCAGAAATCTAGGTATGTATTATATTTACATATTTGCACTCATGAAGCTTGACAGAAAACCACAATATTGCATTGCCAATACTATTACAGTTATACAGGAAGAGAACATAGGAGTATAAAGTATAAAAACTGTAATTAAACAGTTAATATGTGATGCTCGCATGTTTGTAATAGGTTTAATATAATTTTTAAGCTAATTTATGGTAGGCCTTTGGAATTTGCACCCAAAAGGAGCCTCACCAACACAATTCCCTATAGTCTGTTCCCATGAGTTAACATGCAAAGTTAACATGCCCAGCAGTAGATGGCTAACACAAAACAAACTCAATGGTAATGTTGGAGACCTTTTAGTCTCACTATGCTTTGATGGGGCATTGAAAAAAATTAGTTGAGGAAGTTAATGGCAATAATAATAAATAAAATTCTAAACTAAAATATCTACATACTAAAACTGAATATTAGCATTATCCCCATCTATAAACTTGTATTTTCATCCATGAAATTTGAAAATTGTGATGTTTCAATGTCAAAATGATTAAGGCTATAGAGCAAGGCAACATAGAGTATACAGGGCTATACTGTCTATTTTCATCTTATTAAGTATCTAACTCTGGCTTAAAGTTCTAAATTATATTAAGTATTTAGCAATAGCAAAATGTTTAAAATAGGTTTGGCTTCTTAAAAGACAATGACATGACTTAAATATTCTATTTCTAACTAGTCTTCTACAGATGTATGTATAAGAGAATGTAGCTATCCCAAAGTTTTATTAGAGTCCACTGGAGTATTCATTCTCATCTTTCTGAATTAATCCTTCAAGTAGATTTTCTTTGTCCATGTACACAATTTTATTTGGACATGTAGATACACATGAAAACAACACTCATAAACACAACTATGTCCTAAAATGTTAGCAATCATGGATTATGACCCAGGTCTAGATGATTTAAATCCTAACGACATGGTAGAATGGGCTGCAGATGAAGAAAACAATCCAAACTGGCACACATGAAGAAGCAGAGGCTGAGTCACAAATGCCAGTGATGGGCACAGACACAGCGTCAGGCATAGCTGGTCTAGAAATATTCTGTAAGCATTAGCTGCTCTCCACTACCCTCCCAGCCCTGTTCTGATATGATGGCTTCTCAAGCTCCATGTGATGCGTGAGGCTGTGCTGTCTGATTTTAGTCACATCCATCCAACTCAAACCAACATTGTGCTGAGTGTTAAGTGCCGAGAGCTGAGTGCTGAGGTAGAGCTCTCGGGCCATCCTCTGAGACTGCTGCTGCTGCTGCTGAGGCCAGCACCGGCAAGCCCCTTCCTCTGCCACTAGAGGACGGCTTCCAATGCTCTCTTATGTTTCTGAGCATGACAGAAACATAGGAGATAAAAAATTCATACCATATAAAAATATACACAATCCAGGTATTTTATTTACAAGCTGTAAACCTAGATTGGACACATTTGGGAGCTATTCTAACTTACACCTTAGCCATATTCCCTTGTTACTTGATGTTTCTCCTGGCTATGTGCTCCTGTCTAGCTCCTCTCGTGGCAGCTTCCTCCTTTCTGTGTGTTCTTTCTTCTTCTCCTTTGGTCTCTCCTGAGACCCCTCAATCAATCATCAGGTCCCACATTTCTCCCTCTACTGCCTAATCACAGGCTCTGGCTTTTAACTGTCCATATAAGTTGAGGAATCAGTTTTACCTAGCACCACTTGGTGTGAGGATCTGCTTGTCAGGGACAACCAGATTTTGAAAGTCAGTATTTAGCATTTGAATATACAGCAGCACCAGATCAACTACAAATTCCTTTATGTGGTATCTCATGCAGAATTCCCACCATTGGTGATGCTTTGTCATGTGCTGAAAAACCTGTTGAAAGAGGGGCTTATCTGCCATAGTTTGGCTTCTACTAGAGGACTAAATTACTTAGAACAAACCCTATCACACAGGGAACCCTCGATAAATTGGTTTAGATAATTATGTTGCTGTATGACTGACAGTATCATCTTCATTAAAGTCAGATGTAAGAAAGATATTACCAAAACTACACACTGATGAATCGAGTCTTATGGGTCTTAATTCTAATTAAGTAGAAAAACGATTCTTGAACATTAACTCCAATTCCTTTCCCCTCAATTTATCCTGCCTGTGGAGCACACATTAAGCTGATGGTTTTAATAAAGTTGGGAGAAAATCCAATCAAATTGTGGGCTAAGCCAGACCATGGCAAGTCACAGATACAGCAGTTTCCCACTGACTCTGTGTTTCCTCCAGGACAGTGACTGCAAAGGGTCTGAGCCTCCTAGTCTGACTGGCAGTGATGGAGTAGCTCTCCTCCGAAGATGTCTGCTCAGACAATTATGTACACATTTGGGAGGAAAAACCTGTCACTTGGCTCCTGCACTAACAAACTGTCTCTGTGACTGCAGAGTACAGACCATTGTTATTTTTTTGAGAATTCAACCTAAGCCACATGTTTATAGATTCAGAAGGAAAAAAAAAGTGGAAGATATAAAGAATGTGTTTAAGAAGAAAATTTTGCTTATAATGTACAAATATTTCGATTAAAATGCAAGTGTATGAAATCTAGAAAGTTTACCAATAAAATGCTTTTAAAATAAGAAAACACAGAGCTCAATTTAACCTGAATATGTGTTCTCTGAACTCAGCTGGACACAAACTGCACTCACTTCTACACTTCTGTTGTGTATTTAAGCTAAAACACACTAGGCCCATTCTCACATGGAGACAGATGACGTAACTAGGGTGTCATTTAATCCACTCTGCAGTACAAGCCTGGTTCCCAGCACTCTGTTGATATAACCACATGAGGATAGGTTACTGGGAGTTAGTTTTTAAATGATGAACAAAGAAGTAATATAATCAACATAAAATTTACTTCTAAACATTGAAATGTTTTCAGAATTACCTCTAACACTATCATCTGGTTAGTCAGGATTGTCTGGTTAGTCAGGACTTGACAAAATTTGAAATCACCATGGCAATAACCCTCTGGGTGTGTCTGTGAGGGATGAGCTAGATCGGGTCAAAAGAGGTGGGGAGACCAACTGTGGGCAGCACCACATGGGCTCCAGGATGAGAAGCAACAGAAGAGAGGAAGTAAGTGGGCCCCACACAGTCAAACTCTGCGCTGAGAGCAGAAGCAACGTGACAGGGACGTGACCAGCTGAGCGGCTGCCACCAGCATCTCCTGACTTGATGAACTGGGTGTGAGCAAAAATAAACACTTTCTTCCTCAAGCTGGCTTTGACTGATATTCTGTCACAATAATGAGACAAATAAGTAATATACAAATGTGTAAGATATGACTGTAATATCTGCAGTTATGTGTGAACATATGATTATGTTTAAATGCATATTCTTACTTTGTGTAAAGATGACAATTCTAAACAGAGTGTTGCTGCCACCAGCTCTTTTGTGCACTCATTAGCTTGTTCTGACTGTAATCCAGCTATCAAGTATTACACAGTTATAAATGTCTTGTAACATCTTACTTCACTATACATGCATATCTGAGAAACGTCTAAGACACTTAGAAGGAAACAACTTAACTTTCTTTTGAACACATGTGCTCTTAGAATGTTTTATAGTTGCTTCAATTTTATCTTTTGTATTTTTAGAAAAACTCAATTCATTTGTCAGTTTTAACTCTGTGCTGAAATACTCAGAAGCTCTCATAGGGGCATGGACAAAAAATGCTAAACTAAACTGAGAGAGAATAAGGGAATAATTTAGTGAGCTGCCTCTTCCACAAGTACTCCTTGAGCTTCCACCAAAGTATCTGGACCCATTCTGTAAATGCTAATATAAAAAAAAAAATAGACAGAAAAATAAAGAGTGAGAAACTGATGCAAAAAGTGAAGCAGAGACAGACACTAAATCATATTAGTACGATGCTCCCTGATCTGTGGAGGCTTAGGGCAAGCACCGCGCTCTCACGAGGCACGATGACTAGCTGATGGCTGGATTTCCTTAAGCACAGCTGGCAAATTTCTGATGAATCAGAGGTATTTTGTGTGTTCAGAGATCAGTGATAGAGCTAAGTGGCTCTAAGCTAACTCTGCTCCTTGGTTATACTGCATTCCCTGAAAGGTCCATGCACTAAATCAGACAACGGCCCCTCCTCATCCCACACCCACACTAGCTCAGCCCACTCCTACACACTTTGAAAGCCAAGAAACAAAATGGAGCTTGAGAAGGCCAAAGAATAGGCTGCTTAAACGTAAGTGTTTTCAATTTCTTCTTGTATGATACACAGGCCCCTTTTCAATCAGTATCTTAAAAGAAATACAAACAGCAAACAGGAACATGTAGTTGGTTGTCTAGAACTAGGACCCAATGTCCTATTAAATGCCCACGGTCCTTGGCCCTTCTCGGTCACAGCACCTTGGACCTCAACATAAACGGGGCTTGATTCAAAGTTAAAGGAAAAAGTTAAACCCCACACTTTCTCAAGGCACTCCCATAAACACAAGGCTCCAGTAAATAAGAACGAAACTTTTATTTTATCTCCTTTTCTATACTTAGCAATGAAATCTGTACATCTTGTTGGAAAATGTCTGCATGCCTAACCTTTCATTAGGAAATTTATGTATGTGACTATAGTCAATTTCTCAAAATTCATTTCAGGAAACATGACATCCTATTTTATAAAATTAGGAAGTAAAGGCAAAAGAGGCCATACTCACAGTCACAAAGATAGTAAGGCCAGGATTAAAAGCAACTAATCTCAAAACACTAACCCATTACATCACATTGCCTCCACACTCATAAATGGCGCATGGCTCCTCTATTACCATTTTTATATAAAATCCTCTGGCTAAAAGCCCATAAGTTTTCTCAGTCATACTGTTAAAACAGCGCAGCAAGTGATCCTCTAACTACAACAGTGCGGAATAGTGACTCCAATTCAAGCTGTTTACTTCTGTAAAGGATGCTTCTCTCCACTACTTAGGAAACATTGCTGTGGCTTCAGGCATGGAGCTCATGTCCCAGTTCCATGTGGACAGAACAGATGAAACCCCACCCCAGAAGTTAGTGCTGAATGATCTCATTAACTTTGAAAACTGATGGACACAGGGCCAGCGTCTGTGACAGTGGCACTGAGTCAACCCCAGTCATTACAAAAGAACACCAAGAAAAACAAATGGAAAGAACTGAATTTATAAAATGTTTTAATAGTCACTTCTCAACCACAGAAAAACAAACATTAAGACTAGTGGCATATAACCTAAAAGTTAATGAATTAGATATTTATAAAAGGACTGCTAATAGAATTTATCACAATAAATGGTGTTCTCTGAGCAAATACCATGTTCCTTTGGCCTCTACAAGGGACTGGTTCCAGAACCCAGGACTGCCTCCTGATGTCATGGGAAGACTGAATTTTGTGGATAATCAAGTACCTTAAATAAACCAAGGGCATTTTTACATATAATCTATGCAATCTACATATACGTTAAGGCATCTGTAGCTATTCATGAAGGCTAGTATAATGAAAGTAGTATATATCTGCTGTGTGCTGCTGTTTGGGGAAGAGGAGGAAAACAGGAGATGACCAGACTTGTACAGTCCATATACAATATTTTAAAAATATTTTTATATGATTTCAATTATATCTGCTGATGTAAAAGAGACCAGCGGTACTAAAATATTTTAAAACACCATGGAGTATTTTATGAAAAAGTCATTACCCCAAAATTAATAAAGGGAAAATGGAACTAAAGAAAGGATTTCCAGCTGCACTATTTCATAGGCCTGGGACCCGAATAAACAATAATCAGTGATTTAGCTGGAGCAGGACGCTCGTTGTGTAGGAGCATATTTAATATGCACTGTCAGCAGCAATGCGGTGACAACTGTAAATAATGCAGAATTCTGTAACCAGCACATCAGGACTTCGTAAAACTACATTAGTATTCTAATGAAAATGCTTGTCTATACATATAAATTAAATGTACAGAGATGACCTAACAGTTTCTAAGCATACACAACAGACTGATTACTAACCTTCTCTTAAAAACCTTTATTACTGACTTCGCAAATCACAGAAGTCACAAATGTAAATTACTTCATCTACTTCACAATGGGCCTTCACTAACACTCAGCAATAATTCATTCAATGCCGGAGAGATAACAGAGGCCTCCCCAATTCCTAGTTTCCACTTAAAAGTGACACATACCTGAAGAACTTGTCAAATTGGCCTAGTTTGTGACTCAATGCTGTTCCTTTGCCGCGGACACACATGTCAAAGGCTAGTTGTTAGCTTTCTTTCGTGTGTTTTTCAGATCAGTGACACTTCTGTAGTCTTTGTGATTTTAGGGCCCATTTTTAGTTTTAATGGTTACCAAATGGACCTACAAACACTGAGTTAACAAAGTTCTTTCTTGGCTTTAGTGGATCACAGTAACCCTTAGTTAATGTGGGTACTATCACTGCCCCACCTTACATGAAAACCATGAATAATTCAAAAGAGACCAACACCAATGGGAAGCGAAGGCCAGACTTCACTCTGAAGCCACGATCCTCACACTGAGCTCCTTGGTGCCTCTACTTCTCCCATTTGTCTTGATAATGGGCAACATTCCCAAGACTGCATCTTTGCTACTTCTCTACAGATAAGTCTTCAACATAATCACACTAGAAACTTTCACAGTCTGTATGTCGACTTTTAGATATTCACAAGAGTGCTGATATTTCCAAGTCCTCAAAGGATATATTCAACTGGACAAGCTAATGTTATCTTCAAACACAATAGGACTCTAAAATTCTTTGTAAGGTTAATATAATTTGACATAGGAGAGGTCTGTCATGTGCAGAGAGAGATGAACAAGATGGGGAGGGAGAGGGAAAGGCAGAGGGAAGGGACACTAGAAAGACAGAGAGACTGACAGACAGACTCAATAGTCTTTCAAAATTCCTGTAGTTCTGTTTATGGAAATCCATCCTATATTCTTTCCCCTTCTATTCACTTCAAAATTCCTATCTGTCCAAACATGTTTGCCTCAAAAACTGTCTTGTGGATCTGACTTTTCCAACTCATTTGTACTCCTGTCTTGTCCCTGGCATTGCTCTACTCTTAAGGCTCATCACAGACTGACACTCCAATCATCCAACTTGTATCCAGTCACAGACCAATGCCTACCACATAAAAACCGCCTGGTTTGCAATTCCTTCCTTCCTAATTCAGACCCCTGTGTGCCTTCCGCTGTCACTAAGCTGTGCCCTGTGGTCTTCACCATTGTCTAACTTCTGTTCTTTCCCTTCAGCATGAAATACCAGCTTTTCTCTCACCATCCACCAGAGCTCGTCAATGCTCACTTCCTCTGTATTCCCTGAATCCAGCCTACTACAGCCAGGCTCATCAGCACTTTCAAACAAAAGGGCTAGAACTAAGCAAAGGGCAGGAGATCCAGGTTCTAGACCCAGCTCTTCTATGACCCAGCAGTTTGACTGCATTATTTACCTGTGTTGCTGATAAAAGTATCGAAGGAAGAGTTTACCTGAGCCTATGTCCAGAGCTAGAGAGCCATTATGGTGGGAAACACATGAGAGTTAGGAAAGGCATGGAAACTGTAGTCCCTCAGCAGCACACCGCAAAATCCATCAAAGCAGCAGCTGCCCCTCCTTCCTGCCCCAACCTATGGCTACTGTGAGCTGTCAAAAATGGAGGCTCCTGTCAAAATGGTAGCACCAGATCTCCTCAGGAGCTAGCCACTGTGGCACATTATCTTTCCTTTGTAAGCAGGAGCTGCCCTCAGGAGCTGTCCACCATGGTGGTAGTGGTGAATGAAATAACCACTGCAAGAGTTATCCCATAGGAGCTGTCCATAGTGGCAGCACCTCTTCTGTAGCCCCACAGAGATGGCACCTCATCCAAAGACACCTGCAGCCAAGGGCTGACTTTCCACCCTAACCCATGGGCCTGATACAGGATAAAAGACGTTTTAAAAAGCCACCAATCCCTGAGCTCCCCAAGTCCAGTATTTGAAATCCCATCAATTTTCAACCTGGAAATCTCTGCCCTCAGAAACTCCATCCCCTAAGAAACCCTATATACGCCCTGGCCTTTGTCCAGTTCCCCAATGGCCACTCTGGGGAGCAGAAGGCAACCATCCCTGGTTTCGTCCCTCCACACCCTAGACCTTCCAATAAATCTCTTTCATGAGACTTGCTGCCTGGTGTGACTCTCTCATTGAGCCAAGCAGCAATGGAGAGAAGAGAAGTGAAGCAGGGCAGAGGCTCCTGAGCTCCTCTGCTCAGTGGGGGATACCCTCCTCTGGTAGCTGCAACACCTCTGCTGAGGCTGCTTCCTCTCAGAGCTGGGTGGTTTCTGAGCTTCCGGCTCAGGATGCACTTCCACTGGAATACTTTCTCCCCTCAAAGCAGTATGGTTCCTGGGCTTCTAAGTCCCAGGATACCCCTCTATCTGAGCAGAAACAATTATATAGAAACAGTTAAAAAAGCCTTGGGGACAGTTAGGAAAGGCATGGCAGGAGCAGAAAGCTGGTTGATCACATTTTTCATCGACAAAATAGAAGTATACAAAGAGAAAAGGAAGTAGGACAAGGCAGTAACACCTCACACCTCACTCCCGGTGAGATATTTCCTCAAGCAGAATCCTACTTCCCAAAGGTCTCCAAAGCCCCTCTACAGTGCCATATATCAACTGGGGACTAAGTATTCAAATATGTGAGCCTATTGGGGCTCTCTATACTCAAACAAACAAAATATAAGCATGAGGCTGAAACAGCAAATAATCCACACTTTTCAACTTCAAGTTGAGATCCAGGGTGAATCAAAACCACTTACATTTTGCTGAGAAAATAGATTTTGGATGTTTTTACCACATATACAAAAAAAAGCACTAGCTATAAAAGGCAAAGCTCTCACAATTTGTCAATTATAGGAATCACTTATATGGTATATTTATATTAACAAAGTAGATAGTACAACTACATACACACACACACACACACACACACACACACACACACACACACAGGCCTCCAGCAGGTATTAAATATCAGAAATGAGATGTTGAATTAGATTATCTCTAATATCATCTAGGTATTAAATCCTTTAGTTCCTAAAACAATTACTGCCTTAAAATTTATGACTTAATTATAAGTTTGGATTTGTATAAATAAGATATTTGCTAAATTACACATGTAACTATAAATAATTGACAAATATTCTAAGGGAGAAAGTCATATGTTTTAACATTTGTGAACTTGGCAAAGCATAATAGAGTTACAGTCTTTCCATCTTTTTATTTTGGTTATGAGATTGTAAATCTGAATAGGTGAACACGGGGCCAGAAGTCTGCTGTGTAACGTTTTCAAATATACTGATTTTTTATTCCTTTAATAAAGATTATCTGCAATCTGTAAGTGTCTTGTCCAGGTGTGGTACAGAATAGCAGGTAGCTACTACAAACAAAGAACTAACTGAGCCACATTATCCTTTCTAATCATTTGGAATAAACAATGTTTATATCAACACAGATCGAGAACTGCTTTTCTGAGAAAGAGGTAACCATTCTAAGAAGATAACATGGCATCAAATGTTTTGGGTTTTGTATACAGCTATGAGGACAAGCATAACAAACCCCAAAGGCCCAATGCAGACTACAAAGAAAGCTGTCAGAGTGGTTACATTTCCTAGTTCAATAATTTTTGTTTCTTTCAAGAAATAGAGAAGTTTGTTCAGTGTCAGAAACTAAAACAGGGAAGGTAATCATCCACATCATAAAAAAATACAACATTGGTATATGCCAATTTTTAAAATGTATGAACACTCAATGTGTGCCATACACATGTGCATGTATGCTCTTATACAGATACATTTTGTGGTATTCTCACTGAATAGTTTCTAATATTTTACTTAACATGATAGTTTTAGAATAATTATATAACCCATTCGAATACTTACATAATAACCCATGTTTTAAGTGTTTTAAGGCTTGAATCTTATAATTATTCTCAGAACCTTATGAGTACAGGATTTAAAATGCCAAGTTTAACACAATGTCTCTTACACAACGAAGCACAATAAATAAATGCTGTCTTCCTGCCTAAACTTCTACAGTGCTGGGATTACAGGCCTGAGTCACAGAACCTTTTAGATTATGGCAGATAACGGCATTACCTGACTTAAAAATATTAAAGACCAGAGTGTATTTTTATTCATCCATCTATAAAAAGTATCTATTTAGCACCCTGTATGCAAACACATCTGTGAGATGATAATGCACAGATGAATCCAAACAACATGACCACTTTGGTCTGAAGGAGGTTTAGAGGCAGGGAAAGGCTGAGTAAGAGTTAAGACTAAAAACAGCCTCAGCAAATGTTATCCAGTTGAAAGAACACCAGACAAAACCAAATATGCAAAGAAGAAAGAAGGATGCTTGGGAATCTTTGAGAAATTCTATGTAAAAGGAGCCTTTCACAAGGCTTAGGAAAAGTGGGATTAAAACACAAACAAATGAGTTGAGATCCAACGTATTCAGCCTCATACCAAATAATGGGGTGCAATCAAAAATTTCTAAGTAGCCCTTTGGTTTTGCCTGCACTGAAAGATGATCCTGTGCTACAACTCTCTGTACCCAGACCCTGCTGGGAGGGAGCTGGTCCCTGAGTAGTATTCACTCACAGGCTTACAGGAGGATCAAGTCACTGTCAGAATCAGGAAGACCAGTTAATATCAGAAATAAGCAGATGGCAAAAGGAAAGTCCAACAACCTAAGCAATAGAAACTAAGGCCACTTAGCATCACAGAACCCAGTTCTGCCAACACAGCAAGTCACGGATACTCCAACACACTAGAAAAGCAAGAATCTGATTTTAAATCACAACTCATGATGATGTTAGAGGACTTTAAGAAGGTCATAAATAGCTCCCTTAAAGAAATACAGGACAACATAGGTAAACATGTAGAAGCCCTTAAAGAAAAAAAAAGGAAACGCACACACACACAAAACCATAAAAATCCTTTAGAGAATTACAGGAAAACACAAGCAAACCGGTGAAGGAATTGAACAAAACTATCCAGGATCTAAAAATGGAAATTAAAACAATAAAGAAACCACAAAAGCAGACAACCCTAAAGATAGAAAACCTAGGAAAGAGATCAGGAGTCATAGATGCAAATATCAACAACAGAATACAATATATGGAGAGAGAGTCTCAGGGGCAGAAGATACTATAGAAAACATTGATACAACAGTCAGAGGAAATGCAAAATGCAAATATCTCCTAAGACAAAACATACATGAAATCCAGGACACAATGAGATCAAACCTGAGGATAATAGGTGTAGAAGAGAGTGAAGATTCCCAACTTAAAGGGCCACGAAATATCTTCAACAAAACTATAGAAGAAAATTTTCCTAACCTAATGAAAGATATGACCTTAAACATATGAGAAGTCTACAAAATTCTGAATAGATTGGAACAAAAAAGAAATTTCACACATCACATAACAGTCAAAACACCAAATGCACAAAAGAAAGAATATTAAAAGGAGTAAGGGGAAAAGGTCAAGTAACATACAAAAGCAGACCTCCCAAAATCACACCACACTTCTCAACAGAAACTATGAAAGCTAGAAGATACTGGGCATATGTCATACAGTTCCTAAAAGAACACGAATGCCAGCCAAGGCTACTAAATATAGCAAAACCCTCTATTACCATAGAAGGAAAAACCAAGATATTCCAGGACAAAACCAAATTTACACAATATGTTTTCACAAATCCAATCCTACAAAGGATGACAGAAAGAAAACTCTAAGACAAGAAGGGAAACTACACCCTAGAAAAAGCAAGAAAGTAATCTTCTTTCAACTAACCCAAAAGAAGACAGCCACACAAACATAATTCCACCTCTAACAACAAAAATAACAGGAAACAACAATCATTGATCCCTAATATCTCTCAACAACAATGGACTCAAATCCCCAATAAAAAGACAGACTAACAGACTGCATACATAACAAGGGCACAACATTTTGCTGCATACAGGAAACACACCCCAGTGGCAAAGGCAGACACTACCTCAGAATAAAAAGCTGGAAAACAATTCTCCAAGCAAATGGTCCTAAAAAAACAAGCTAGAGTAGACATTCAAATATCAAATAAAATCAACTTTCAACCAAAAAGTATCAATAAAAGATAAGAAAGAACAGTTCATAGGCTTCAAAGAAAAAAGCCACCAAGATGAAATCTCAATTCTGACTATCTATGCTCCAAATGCAAGACCACCTAAATTCACAAAAGAAACCTTACTAAAGCTCAAAGAACATATTGTACCTCACACAATAATAGTGGGAAACTTCAAAGCCACACTCTCATCAATGGACAGATCCTGGAAACAGAAACCAAACAGAAACACAGTGAAACTAACAGAAGATATGAACCAAATGGATCTAACAGATAGCTATAGAACATTGACCATATAATCAGTCACAAAACAGGCCTCAACAGATACAAGGAAATTGAAATATCCTGTACATCCTATCAGATCACCACAGACAAAGATTGGTTTTCAATAACAACAAAAACAACAGAAAGCCCACATATACATGGAAGCTAAACAATGCTCTACTCAATCATAACTTGGTAAAAAAAGAAAGAAAGAAAGAAAGAAAGAAAGAAAGAAAGAAAGAAAGGAAGAAAGAAAGAAAGAAATGGAAGATGTCTTAGAATTTAATGAAAACAAAGGCACAATATACCAAAACTTATGGGACACAATGAAAACAGTACTAAGAGGAAAACTCATAGCTCTGAGTGCCACCAGAAAGAAACTGAAGAGAACATACACTAACATCTTGACAGAACACCTAAAAGCTCTAGAAAAAAAAAAAAAAAAAAAAAAAAAAAAAAAAAAAAAACCACCCAAGAGGAGTAGACCGCAAGAAATAATAAATCTCAGGGCTGATATCAAGTAGAAACAGAAAGAACTACACAAAGAATCAACAAAACCAGGAGCTAGTTCTTTCAGAAAATCAACAAGAGAGGTAAACCCTTAGCCAGGCTAAAAAGAGGGCACAGAGATGGTGTTCAAATTAACACAATCAGAAGTAAAAAGAGGGGAACATTATAACAGAAACAGAGGGAATTCAAAAACAATCATTAAATCCTACTACAAAAGCCTACACCCAACAAAACTAGAAAATATGGATGATATGAACAATTTTCTACACAGACACCAGTATCAAAGTTACATCAGGATCAGTTAAACCATCTAAACAGTCCCATAACCCCTAAAGAAATATAAGCAGTCAACAAAAGTCTCCCAACCAAAAAAAGCCCAGGACCAGATGACTTCAGTGCAGAATTCTATCAGATCTTCATAGAAGACCTAGTATCAATACTCTCCAAACTATTCCACAAAATAGAAACAGAAGGAATAATACCCAATCCACTTTTTGAATGTACAATTATGCTCATACCTAAACCACACAAAAAGATCCAATAAAGAAAGAGAAATTCAGACCAATTTCCCTCATGAACATCAATACAAAATACTCAATAAAATTCTTGCAAACCACTTTCCTGTGTGGCCATGGCGGCTAACACGACCATGAACCATCTGAACTCCTGCCACTAGAGCTAGTGGAAAAGTGTATAGGATCAAGAATTCACATTGTAATGAGTAGTGATAAAGAAATTGTTGGTACACTTCTATGATTTGATGACTTTGTCAATATGCTGTTGGAAGATGTCACAGAATTTGAAATTACACCAAAAGGAAGAAAAATTACAAAATTAGATCAAATTGTACTAAATAAAAATAATATAACAATGCTGGTTCCTGGAAGAGAAGGGCTTGAAGTATGGATGGATTTCCTTGACTTATGCTAGATTCTGCCTTGTTTTTTTTTTTTTTTTTTTTTTTTTTTCCAAAGCCTTAATGTTTATTCTTAAAATGAAGTTTCTGTTAAAGTGAGACTTTGAAGCTATACATCCATTTTTCTAAGCTAATCATGGTTACTTTGAGAAAAGAAGAGTTTTGTCTTTTTTTAAAAAAAAGACTAAAAAAATAAAGATGTTTTGGTTAAAAAATAATTCTTGCAAACAGAATCCAAGAATACATCAAAATGATCATTCACCATGATCAAGTAGGCTTCATTCATCCCAAGGTTGCAGGGATGGTTCAGTATATAAAAATCCATCAACAGAATCTACTACATAAACAAACTCAAAGAAAAAAAAATACATAATCATCTCACTAGATGCTGAGAAAGCATTTGACAAAATTCAACACCCCTTCACGGTAAAAGTCTTGGAAAGATCAGGAATTCAAGTCCCATACCTAAACATAGTAAAAGCAATATTCAGCAAACCAGTAGCCAACATCAAAATAAATGTTGAAAAACTTGAAGCAATCACATTAAAATCAGGGACTAGACAAGGATGCCCACGCTTTCCCTACCTATTCAATATAGTACTCGAAGTACTGGCTGGAGCAATTGGACAACAAAAGGAAGTCAAAAGGATACAAATTGGAAAGAAAGAAGTGAAAATATCACTATTTGCAGATGATATGATAGTGTACTTAAGTTACCCCAAATATTCCACCAGAGAACTCCTACAGCTGATAACATCAGCAAAGTAACTAGATATAAAATTAACTCAAACAAACTAGTAGCCATCCTTTACTCAAAGGAGAAACAGACTGAGAAAGAAATTAGGGAAACGATACCCTTCACAATAAGTCACAAATAATATAAAATACCTTCTTGTGACTCTAACCAAACAAGTGAAAGATCTGTATGACAAAAACTTCAAGTCTCTGAAGAAAGAAATCAAAGAAGATCTCAGAAGATGGAAAGAACTCCCATGATCATGGATTGGCAGGCTTAATATAGTGAAAATGGCTATCTTGTCCAAAGCAATCTACAGGTTCAATTCAATTCCCATCAAAATTCCAACTCAATTCTTCATAGAGTTAGAAAGAGCAATTTGCAAATTCATTTGGAATAACAAAAAGCCCAGGACAGAAAAAACTATTATCTAGATAAATATATATCCAATAAATGATCTTTATCAGCTAGCCTGCAAGTATACTGGGTGTTTGGGTTCAGGGTCCAAGTGTAGCACTGAGCCTTTCTCAGGGTAAGTTTTTGAGTGCACAAGCGCTCGCGCGCACACACACACACACACACACACACACACACACACACACACAAGAATTATCTGGGTTGATCTACTTCAGTTAACAAAAACAGTTACCCAGAAGTAGAACTATAGAAACCAATGAGCAATGTTAGTACATTTCAGGACTTTGATGGATTAGGTTTTTGTTCGTGTTTTAGCTGGTGGTGCTTTCTATGGCCTGTATGGTACCTCCACGAGTTATACTAGAGGCCTGGGGACCTGGAACACATCCCCTCAGATAAATCCAGTTACATCAAGGTAACAAAAATCTAGTCAACTCAGGTACAAAAGGGGAGCAAGACACAAAGATATGAAGATCCATTTTCTCCTGTAGACGAGGGAGATAGTCGCCTTGGGGAAGTTTGAAGAAAGGGAAGTTGGAAAATGAAGCCAAGTCTACTTTTGTTTTGAGACAGGGTCTCACTACACAGCCCAGGCTGGTCTTAAACTCCTCATAGAGATCTGCCTGCCGAGTGCTGGGAATGAAGGCAGTACCACCACCTTTTGGCTGGACCTCAAGCTGTATTACAGAGCAATAATGATAACAACTACAGTATTGGTACAGAGACAGGAAGACAGCTCAATGGAATAGAATTGAAGAGCCAGAAATGAACCCTCACACCTATTGTCACTTGATCTTTGACAAAGGAGCTAAAACCATACAGTGAAAAAAAGATAACATTTTCAACAAATGGTGCTGGCCCAACTGCCAGGCAGCATGTAGTAGAATGCATATCGATCCATTCTTATTGACCCGTACAAAGTTCAAGTCCATGTTAATCAAGGACCTCCACATAAAGCCAGATACAGTCAAACTAATAGGGGAGAAAGTGGGAAAGAGCCTTGAATACATGGGCACTGGGGAAATTTTCCTGAACAGACCACCAATGGCTTATGTTCTAAGATTAAGAATCGGCAAATAGGACTTCCTGAAATTGCAAAGCTTCTGTAAGGCAAAGCACACTGTCATTAGGACAAAACAGCAAACAACAGAATGGAAAAGATCCTTACCAATCCTACATCTGATACAGGGCCAATACCCAATATACACAGAGAACTCAAGAAAATCAAATAACCCTATTAAGAAATGGTGGACAAAGCTAAACAAAGAATTTTCAACTGAGGAATATCGAATGTCTGAAAAGCACCTAAAGAAATGCTCATCATCCTTAGTCATCAGGGAAATGCAAATCAAAACAACACTGAGATTCTACCTTATACCAGTCAGAATGGCTAGGATCAAAAACTTAGGTGACAGCAGATGCTGGTGAGAATGTGAAGAAAGAGGAACACTTCTCCACTGTTGGTGGGATTATAAGCTGGTACAACCATTCTGGAAATCAGTCTGGAGGTTCCTCAGAAAACTGGAAATAGCACTACCTGAGGACCCAGCTATACCACTCCTGGGCATATGCTCAAAAGATGCTCCAACATAAAACAAGAATACATGCTACACTATGATCACAGCAGCCTTATTTACAGTGACCAGAAGCTGGAAAAAAAAAAAAAAAACCCCAGATGTCCTTCAACAGAGGAATGGATACAGAAAATGTGGTACATTTATACAATGGAGTACTAATCAGCTATTAAAAACAATGACTTCATGAAATTCTTAGGCAAATGCATCAATTTAGAAAATATTATCCTGTGTGAGGCAACCCAATCACAAAAAACCCACACATGGTATGTACTCACTGATAGGTGGATATTAGCCCAAAAGCTTGGAATATCCAAGATACAATTCACAGACCACAAGAAACTCAAGAAGAAGGAAGACTAAAAGTCCAGATGCTTTAGTTTTTCTTAGAAGGGGAAACAAAAAGATCCACAGGAGGATTTATGGAGACAATGTTTGAAGCAGAGACTGAAGAAAACGCTATCCAGAGACTGCCCCACCTGGAGATCCAGCCTATATACAGCCACCAAACCCAGATAATATTGTGGATGCCAAGAAATACATGCTGACAGGAGCCTGATACAGCTGTCTTCTGAGAGGCTCTGTCAGATCATGACAAATACAGAGGTGGACGCTCACAGCCAACCACTGAACTAAGAATGGGGTCCCCAATGGAGGAGTTAGAGAAAGGATTGAAGGAGCTGAAGGCATTTTTTCGTAACCCCATAAGAACAACAATACCAACCAACCAGAGCTCTTGGGGACTAAAGCACTATCCAAAGTGTACAAATGGAGGGAACTACAGCTCCAGCTGCATATATAGCAGTGGATGGCCTTGTTGAACATCAATGGGAAGAGAAGCCCTTGATCTTGCCAAGGCTTGATTCTCCAATGTAGGGAATATCAGGGCAGGAGGCAGGAGAGGGTAGGTGGGAGGGCCACTCTCATAAAAACAGAAGGAGTAGGGATAGGATAGGAGGTTTATGGGGGGAAAACAGGTAAAGGAGATAATATTTGAAATGCAAATAAAATATAGCCAATAAAAGAGAAAGAGAAAAAGTTAAGTTTAAAGTATCGAGATGCCATGTCAGAACTTCATGCTAGAAAAAAAAATGACAATAGGCTGTAAATGGCAGATTCTGAAGGAAAGAGAATAAGTTGGGAGTTTAAGGGAGATCACTGGGATGGAGCTGACAGGAACCCAGCAAAAGCAAGAGACCTCAGAGAGTAGTAGAAGAACAAAAGTGCTACTAACACACACATTTACACTGTAGTCAGTGGTATAAAGATCTACATCTAAAAATAAGAAGCAAGTGCCTATGTTTTGCCTAGCTGAACTACTTTACATGAAAATCTCTAGGTGTTTAAAGACATCTGAAAAGATTCTCTACAATATTTAAACATTAAAAACCTTGTTCCCCATGAACATCTGAAAAGATTCTCTACAATATTTAAACATTAAAAACCTTGTTCCCCATGAACATACAAGAAATCTGTCTGCTGCAACATGAAACATCTCCTTTAACTGACCTATCTGATGCCAAGGTGACAATTCCTTCCACCATGTGCAAGGGGTTTAGTGAATAAATTCTACCTCACAATTATAAGTATACTAATGTGGCCCTGGGGAAATCATTCTACTTTTGGATAGCACCCAATTTGTAAAAATAAGGATTAAAATGCTTTAAAAATACACTAGGCCCCAGTAAAGCTGCCTTGGTCATAAACAGTAGCAAAAATGACAGAGGCAAGTGTACTTGTTACCTTCAAGTCTGGCTCTGATTATTAATTATTAACAGCTTTCTCCAGGCCACAAATTGCAAGCGGCTTATGCCTAGTATCCACTGCATGGACAGAACAGCACTCCAGGAATAATGCATGTGGTGCTTTAAAACGTCAATCAATACACACCCAGATTATCACCACCACAGTTCCAACCATGGAGAATGAAACTGGCAAATACACTTCCAATCAAACAGTGGCGTCCCTTTCACAGTATTTTGTTGATTGTTTAATTCATGTAAATTGCATTTCAAGTCCTTAAACATTTTACTGCATTTACTATATAACTGAAACATCATAGCAACTGTCTTATCCAAACTTTCCAAATAAAATCAATATTCATTCATTAAATTCAAAATCTGTGAAAGGCTTACAATTACTAAATTAAAATATGCCATGTTCTTTCACTAGAAGCCTAATCAAAATGAAGGTTGCCAAATCCTCTTTTTAAATATCTTGACAATTTATTTTTTAGATTATAATATAATTACATATTTTTTCCTTTCCTTTCCTTCCCTCAACTCTCATATATTCCTCCTTATTCTCTTTCAAATCCATGCTCTCTTTTTCCATTAATTGTTTCATACATGTGCGTGCTCCTAAATATCTACAACCTGCACAGTCTGTATGTTACTTGTGTGTATGTTTTCAGAGATGCCCAATTGGTGTTGGATGACCAATTGGTTCGTTCTTCCCTGGGGAAGGCTATTTCCCCTGCCCCTAGCAGTCCTCTAAGATCCATGGCTTCATCAACCCTGGGTAGCTGGGTAGGTTTCCACTACTAAGCATGATTTTCCATCTTGTTATTAGAGAGCTGTCTACTCTCTATGCACGTCTACTATACTCTTGGATGAGTGTTCCATGGTGGCTGTTGTTATGGTTCACAGGTGTCATAGCTGTGCAGTACTGTTGGCTGCAAGATAAAATTATAGTAGTAGGTGCATCGGAGACACAAGTACAGAAAGATGGAGGAAGCTTTGCTATCCTAAGGTGCTAGCTGGTGACCCTATTAGCTTTTGGACTGGTAGAAGCCATGGGTCTAGTAAATTAGTTGACTGTGAAAGGTTTTTATCAGCTGGGCATGGTGGTGCATGCTTTTAGTCCCAGTACTCAGGAAGAAGCAGGCAGATCTGTTAGTTCAAGGCCAGTCTGGTCTACAAAGTAAGTTTCAGGACAGCCAGAGCTGTTACATAGAGAAATCCTATCTTGCAAAAACTGAAGAGAAAAAAAAGAAAAAGCCAGTGTGTGTGTGTGTGTGTGTGTGTGTGTGTGTGTGTGTGTGTGTGTGTGTATGTGTGTGTCTCATACTTTGTTGTCTACTTTTATCTCCTTACTAGACAGAGGATGGGATCAAGGGATTAAGGAAAGAAAACCAATGGGGTCAACAACCTGGTGTTTTCTGTCCTTACACACTTGGACTGATATGGGTATTCATGAGCAGCTAGCATATTGGATACTACATTAGGTATTTATATCCTTGATCTGCCAGCCAGCCACTCTCACAATTCTCGAATGGCTTCAGAACAAGGCAAACTCACTTGACATATAAGCATCTACACATTGTTTTGAAACAATGTTGAGTAGTATGAAATAAGAACAAGGATAGCATACTCCTGAGGATCAAATAGTGTCATGACTGAGCTACTATATTTTACATGGTATGAGTTAGCTACACTATACAGAGATTTAAACGAACAAACAAATAAATATAGATATTCTTGATCTTTTTTCTGACAGTTACAGGAGGATAACACATATATGGACAATGAAGCTAAGTTTCACCCTTATTGCACTTAATCGCTAACACATGCTTCCCATCTCTCAGACTTCTTTCTCAGTCATTTCTCGCTCACTCCTTAAAGCCTCTTTCAAATGTGTTTTTCTCTCTGTAGCCTCACCTGTGGCCACAGAAAGTCAACCCCATGCACTTGTGTGCACAGCTTGTACGTTGAGGAAACTTTGACAATTCCTTTCTGCTCAAAAGCATCAAATATTTCGGACACCATCTTAGATGCTAGCCACATTTCTCACTGGAATACATGGCAACCAAGTCTTTTTCGCACCTGTCCAGCTGTGCAGAACAGGAATGTTAATATCCATTTATATCCACTTGGCACACACCTCAAAACTTGGATAAACTGTGACAGGAGGGACGGGGAAATGACTTCCATCATGCTGAGGGAAGGCCCTCTCTGATGGGGGATGTTGCAGACTTCAATCAATCTATGTGGTCACCTAAGGGGAAAACACTCTAAAAGGAAACAGAAACACCCAAATGCCATGAGGCAGGAACTCTGTTGGGGTGGTAGGAGGAACAAGGGACGCTCTATAGTGAGAGCAGAGTGAGCAGGTTGGCAAACCATTTTAATCTGAAGTCAAGCAAGCACGGTGGAGGTCACATTGCCTCTCATGGGAATAATGCATCCCTTGTGTTTTGATTTATAAGGGAAGTCCTTAAATATATAGAAAAGATTTAACAAGATAAAATGCATTTTAAAATTCTACTATTGTCTGAAAAACAAAAAAATCACGGCCAAAGAAAAGGTAACAGGAAGAAAGCTAGAGGTACAGAGGACAGATTGGTGTCAAATGAGAGTGATTAGCCAGGGAGAAAGAACATTTCTGGATTTAATTAATGAACATGGTGACCCAGACCCTTTATTCCCTGAAACAAGATCTTACCACCTGTTACTTGTCAAATGTGACAAAAATGTTTGTCAGCAAAACAGGACCTCCGAGAGGCCTGCTGCTCTATTAGAGGGGTCTTACATACACGCACTATTAATTTAAGTGTGGCTCACCAAATCTGTCAGATCATGAAACAGTAACTTCAAAGATAATAAATTAATCTTCCTGTTTTCTCCGAGAATAAACTGGAGACACTGACAAACTATAACTGAAAACAAACTGTTTACACGTTTACTTAAAGAGGTGACAATGAATTCCTCTTCACGGTCTTCCTCAAATGGCCACATAAAGAAAGAGATGCAAGCAGGTCAGACTTGTCTCTAAACAGAGGAGTAAGGTGTTCGAGGGACCCGGGTTGCCCATAATCTCAGGGAGGCTAAGACTGAGGGCAGTTTGGCTATAAAGAGAGTTTTGGGCTTGAAACTAATTCAAAAAAAGAAAGGAAGGAAGGAAGGAAGGAAGGAAGGAAGGAAGGAAGGAAGGAAGGAAGGAAGAAATGAAGAAAGAAAGGAAGGAAGAAAGATAGAAAGGAAAGAAGGAAGGAAAGAAGGAAAAAAGGAAGGAAGGAAGAAAGAAAGAAAGAAAAAGAAAAAGAAAGGAAAAAAGGAAAAGAAAGGCAATATCTTAGATTTTTCTGTCACTGTGATAAAATTTACCTAACAAAAACAACTTGAGAGAGAAAGTTGCTTTGTTTTTTGTTTTGTTTTGTTTTTTTTGGTTTTGTTTTGATTTTAGCTCATATTTCAAAGTATCGTCCAGCAGGGCAGGAAGTCAGTGCAGCGGGATTTGAAGGCACTGGTCACATCCCATCCATAGTCAGGAGGCAGAGAGGAATGAGAGCAGCTGCAGCTCACTCACTCCTTTCTCCACTTTCGCACTGCAGGATCCCAACCGGGGAACTGCACTGCCACACTGCAATGGTCTCCCCTCAAGCAGTGTAACCTCCTACAGGACTGAGCAGAGGCTCATCTCCTAGGTGATCTCATTAAGCTGACAGTGTTGACTTACTATTGTGACTGAATTCTCTTACTAGCAAGTAACATGATAAATGCCAAAGCCACCATAGCACATCACCAAGACATCAAAATGGCTAAAATTAAAGGGTTACCACAGCCGAGTTCTAGAAGGAATGCAGAATAGTTACAACTTTTACAAATTGCTGAGCAAGCCCTTGCTCATCCTTTCATTCTTTTCAAGAGGCCTTCTGTCACTCTGAATTAAGTGAATAAGCCCACATTAAGTCACTAAATGAGGAGAAACATGAGGCAGGGAACCCTTTTCCCACTGAAGAACATCACCTGAGCCAGCTCTGCTGAAAGTAACTACTCAGGCCCAAGGAAGTCGTCCCTAGAGACCCAGCCATACAAACTACCTTGGTCACCACAGACTGGAGCAGTTATGGTGGCTAATGCCTTAAACCTCTAATTTGGTTACTTTATTAACCAGCAGCACCTAACTGTTGGCACCCACCAGACACATCATCTTGCAATTCTTTAAGACCAAAATGTAGGACTTTGGAATAGGAGTTCAGGAATTTGAAAAAAAAAAAAAAAAGATAAACTATTAGCAAAAGCTGTAAAATGGTAGAAAAACTGTTACTTGATGCTGAAAACAATAAAAACAAAGAATAAAAAGTAACAAAATGATTGGCAAATTATGTTCCCAGTGTAATTCAGAAGGTAACATTTTACTAGGTAAACATTTGCACCTGCCTCAGATGTCCAGGCAAAAAGCCGAGGGCAGCAGGTAGCTTCTAGCTCTCTACACAGTAATGCAAGAAAGAGATCAAAAAAAGAAAATCCAACTGACAATAAGCAAATTATAGAGGAGAGGAAGAAAGAGCAGGGCACGGGCTGGGAAATACAACAAACAGCCTCAGCTCCACTCTCTCAATAAAATGGTGAAAAGGCCCTCTCTGACCCAAGCACACATGTAAAGCCCTGGGCTAATAGCTCTAAACAATTATAGAGGTGCCTCCTAGGACCCGTTACAGCAGAAGTGTTCTTCAGTCTTAAATGAATTTGTCCCGAGGCAGTCTGACACACACAAAGGAATGTGCCCCAACACAAGGCTAGGTATGGTTTCTGGCAAACTTCGATGGGATTGGATAAACGGAATAGATGGTCCACAACATTAAGAGTATTGGCCAAAATGAGGACAATCCGACTAAAAGGGTCAAACACTATTCAAAATTCAAACAGGCCTTAGACAACTATGTGCAGACTGGATGAGAATGCTGCTCACAGGGTGAGTCTATTTTCTAACGCTGACTTCAGACATGCTTACAGGTGACAACAGAAAAGCAAGAAGGAGCCAAAGGGGAGCTAGTTCAGGGTGTTGGAGGATACACCCCATTGCAAATGAACTGACACAACAGAGGTCTAACCCAAGAGCATTCACTGTTACCAGGATTATAAATATAATGCATAATCTAGTAATAACTATTCAAAAGGATTTCAAAACAGCTTTCCAATACAGAGTCAAATCCCTCCTGTTCTTCTTGAAAAACAAAGTCTATTATGGTTAATCCTTTCCCTGTGACAGCAACAAACATTCAGGTATACAGAAAAAAATAATCTCTCTAAATATAACATCTCTAGAACAAAAGAAGCCTGTTCCCAAGAGCAATTTCTGACTTCATGAAGTCAATCTCGAGTTTCAAGTTTACTGCTATAGCCACTGAACTCCTGGAAGGACAGAGAAATTATGTAAGTACTTGCAGCTGTTACACCTACCCCGACCCTAGCACATACAGACATGCATACACACTCACACAAACACACATATGTGCAACACGTACACACATGTACACACACACATACAAGTTCATGTACTGAACACATTCTCTATCACTAATAGCACTCGGGGGAGGAGGTTAGAAAGTTTAGGAGCTGAGGTCTAGGTAGAGGAAGCAGGTAACTAGGAGCACAACTTTGAGGGGTTTGCCTGGTCCCTTCCTCCCTTCTGCTTGCTGGTCACCATGGGAAGCGTCTGCTGTGCACACCCAGTGCCATCTTTCCTGCTTCTCTATGGTCCAGAACTGATGGAGAAGAGGATTAGGAACTGAAACGTTTGAAATCATGAGAAGAAAAATCTACCCTTTCTCCTTTAATTTGTTCATTTTGGTCCTTGCCAGGGCTATTAAAGCACTAATGGCAGCATACAAACTGTGGTAACTGCAAAGCAGCCTCCAGTCTCCCCTCTCTCCTCCAAGGTGATTCACATCAGCCCTGTCATCACAGCACCTCCCATCAGATGTCATCCCAGACAACTGAGTGTAAGGCAGCCTGTAGGTTGCTTTAGATAACTCAGTTTTATAGGTGATGGCGTCCCAGTATTGGACCTAGGCTTTAAGAGGCTTTGTACTATATGCTGAGAATCCTGGGAGGTGGCCATTACATCCAAATTTCGATTAGCAATCACAGGGTTCTCTAGATGCTATGTTAATGCATCGGTGATGACCCTGTGGCTGTTTTTAACTGTGTATCTGTCCCGTCATCGGCCCTCCTTGTCTTCTGTTAACCATCAGAGATGTATTAATCCAATGCCAATGTTTAATTAGATGGCAGTGATCACTCCACTGGCACTCTTCATTGTCTACGTACACTATAGGGCCAGACAGGTGACACAGTTCTCTCAATGAGCTGCTTACTAACAAAGTCTGAGGCCTCTCTGAGAACACTTTACAGTATTAGAAACATGAAGGAAAAGAAACAATAATAATCTCCAGTCATACCTTTTGAATGCAATAAATCAAATTTTATAATTGTTTTTATTAGAATTACTGACTTCAACATTTGTTTTGGTACAAATGAATGTGAGGTTTTAATAGTCAAAGGGAAGAAACACCATGGGTGGTAAATGCTATTAATATAAATAAAGGTAAAGTCCTACTTTGCAAGAAGTGAAGAAAAACCTCCAAAAGTATGAGTCGTGAGAAGCAGCCACCTGCTTCTCATGTGTATGTGTGTATGTCTGTATGTCTGTATGTGTGTGTGTATGTGTGTGACCCATTAAAATAACGTGGTTGGCAAACAACTAAATCTCAATCAATACATTTGCAAGGAAAATAAGAAAAAGTAGAATTCTTAACATTAGGCAATCACTACAATAGACTCGTGTCCTCCAGCAGTTCCTACATTAACCCTACACCTCCACCATCTCCCACATTTCCTTTTGTTTCACTAGTCACAGAGGATGCCTGTTTATCTGTATGACTTCTACAAAGTAATCTTATTGAACAAAGAAGAACGCTGACGAGCTTCCATGAAAGAACTACCTTCAGGATCTGATGTTATAGCAACTGGTGAGAGGCAACAGGGAGAATGAAAACAGGAGTAATGCTTTATACCTGTCACAAAATAAGAAGCATAAGGCTTTGAATAGGTAAATAAGTAAAGAAGGACAAAGCCCTAGAATACAAGTCATTCACTATTACAGTAGAGTAACAAAATAGTCAAGTGAATTTAATTATGATCTGCATGCATGGACTCAAATATACACTAAAACCAAAAATAAAACACTAAAAACTGCAGACAATTCAATTTACCAGGCCTTGATTGAGTGGTAAAGCTGAGTAGGCATAGATAAAATACACAATTCTTTGTTGGTCAATATATGCCAAGGCCTTATGTGCTTCCAGGGTCTCAAGTATGCAATGGGCAACTCCAGTACTAACAGACACGTGTGCTCTCACATGCTTAACTAAGGAAACGGCAAAGTGTCGCAGCACCTGCTGAGGAGCAACAGTGTCTGAAAAAGTCTCTTAGGGCAAAGGAAGATACTTTTCTAGAAGGGAGCAATCCCTCTAAGTAAGACAACCATCTTCGCCAAGTCCTCAGGAGATGAGGAGGCCCCAAACACTGTGATGATCGAAGCCCTAGCAAGCCCTTACGATCTTTGCCAGTTGCTCTGCTGGAGTTCTCTGACTCTCTAACACTGTAGGAACGCCGTCATGTGGAAAGCCCTCACAGGAGTGAGTGGAACACATCACAACTCAGTCCTGTATGTCTCACTCCTCCAGCTGGCAAGTGGGAATAAATCACCTATCCACAGGGAGCTTCAAGGCTATCAAAGTGTTTAAGAGTGAGACAGTACCAGAAAGAATAGGATTTACTGAACAAATCAGGTATCTTACTTAAGACAGGAAACAAATTAACAGCTATGGAAGCATAGTAGCTACTTTATTAAATCATAAATTATTTTCAGTCCTTCTGGGACAATAAAAGAAGTGACCCACTTATCAACCTGGAAGTCTCGATGAGAAAATAAGATGACATAGAACAATGGCTAGCACATGGTAACTAATGATCTAAGGCTGTGTACTCTCGTCCTATGGATATGGAAGCGTCAAGCACAGTGACTCTTGCTTCTGAACAGCCATTATCACCAATTCCAAAAGAAAGAAGGTGACAGTGCCAAGAGGGGAGACACACTGAAGTAGCTCAGGTGCCTGCAAATGTGCAAATACCATTAGTTAATCTGATGGTTCCTCAGCTTCAAATGCTCCCAGATCACACTTACCAACTTAGAAGGGCTTCTTTCTTTTCATTCTTTCCTGGAAAATTACATTAAAACCTATCACTGGCCTACCTTTATTTTTCTTTTCCTCTATTCACAAATGTATTTTTAATATTTTAAATTACGTATATGTTTGTGTGTATGTGCACAAGAGTGCAAGTGCCCTTGGAGGCCAGGGGTGTCCCACTCCCCTGGAGCTGGAGTTACAGACAATTGTGAACAGTTTGACATGGGGCACTGGGAACTGAGCCCAGGTCCACAGCAAGATCAGTATGTGATTTCTACCAGTGTCACCACTACAGCCCTGAGTGATCTCGACCAGTGCCACCACCACAGCCCCATGTGATCTCGACCAGTGCCACCACCACAGCCCCATGTGATCTCGACCAGTGCCACCACCACAGTCCTGAGTGATCTCAACCAGTATCACCACCACAGCCCCATGTGATCTCGACCAGTGCCACCACCACAACCCCATGTGATCTCGACCAGCCTGTACTCTCCCTTCGTTACTGTCTGCTAGTCTTGGCGAGGTTTATCTCTTGACGTACATTTTCTTACAATGAACATCCATCTTTCAGAGATTATTACTTTCTTGGTGTTTTAACCCATCTCTCTAAAATACATAGGATTCAGTAATATTTTATCTGCAAGGAAATGCACAACATAAAAGAGACATGTAAATGCACCGTGCTATGAAAACAGTGCTATTATTGCATATCATTATTATACAGAACTAAAGATCTTGAGTGGGTGGCTATTATGGAGCTTTTGCATAACTGGAAACACAATATCCTCTGGCAAAGCTAAGACATCTACAAATTGTCTTATTCACCTGTCTGCAGCAAAAAGGCTCAAGAAGACTGTACCGGGTACATACCTACACTTTTCACATCTTCTTGTACTTCAGAATCAAAAGAGGTGAATGCACATAAAAGATTAAATGTAGAAAAGGAAAAATCCCTGACATTTAAGTGGGGATAAAAATGTAACTACCACTCACATTAGGAAAAAGAACTTTTGGCTTTTAAAGTAAGACTATGCTAGAACCTGGGGAAATGGTAGATTGGGAGCACACGTTTGCCCAACTCTTCAAGACTCTGAAACAGAGCATCAGGGGTGTGGCTGCTGAGAAACAGGTGGCACAGAAAGCCACAGAACACAGCAGTCAACTAGTGGCAGACCAGATGAAACCCAGAACTAGCAAGGTTTAGATTTGGAGAAAGAAATGCAGAGCCTAACATCAGGCACCAGACAATGGCATAGGAAGGGAGGGTCCGCACAGCAAGGCTTTAAGCAAAAAACAAAAACCAGGAAGGACTCCAAAGACCCTCACATGTTCTATTTGGTGTGCTAGGAAAATATACTGAATTGATGGAAGGGTTACAGCACAGACAAGCAGGTACCCAGAGGTGGCCCAGCCCTTATCACAGAACAGCTCCTGAGAGCCCTGGTGGGAAATCTCCATAAGACAGGACTTATAGTCAAATTCTTCAGGTAGAGAAGGAAGGAGTCCCCGAACTTTTTACATATCCAAAACACAATGCCTCCCTTTCTGCTGGCCGCAGCCACCCCAAGGATCAGTGGGGCCAACGAACTAGCCCATGCTATCTTGGATGCAGATTCACAAACACAGGTCTATATGGGAGGAAGCACATGCCATGCTGCAGAGGAAAATGAAGGGACATGTATTTGGGAAACAACTGTGACCCCTAGGAAGAACAAACCCAGGAATCCAGAGTATATGGAGCTTACATAGAAACTAACAGGAAGTACTCAATGAAATCACCAACAAAACTTTTCAAAAACACAGAAAGTTATAAGCTATACAAGTACAGGAGACCCTTAGAGTCCCATGTAGAAGAAAATGGCTAGACCTCCCCATAATATATTTTAGTTAAAAGGACTATAGTATAGAATGTGGAAATAAAACTTAGGGATGGGGTGGCGCCAACTCACAAAATCAAGTTCATAAAAACCACATCAAACCTTTTAGAAGAAATCATAAAAATCAGAGAAACATGGAATGATACTTTTAAAGCCCCATGAATAAATAATTGCTAACCAAAATTAGTATATCCAACTAACTTGTCCTTTAAAAGAGTAAGGAAATAAAAATCTTCTAAGATAAATAAGCTAAAAATATAATGGAGAAAATTCTTAAAGGAATCTTACTAACAGATATAGAAGAATGGGTTCTGTAAAGAAAACTCTCAGGCTGAGCCTCTTTCAGCCATTCCTTCTAGCCCATCTTCTCTCCTTTGAGACTTCCCACCTGACCAACACAAGGACTTTCTACCAGGGACCCCACAGCCACCACACTTGGCTAAGACCCAGATAGGCTACATGTATCATTCTCCCCACCACTCTGGTCTCTCCAGACTATTTTGGACCTGCTGCCTGTGCTAGCCTGAGCCCTTCTCCAGCTCACCTTATCCCCTTGAGACTTGGCCTCTTGGTGCAGACTCAAGATACACAGTCCCTTTAGTTCTTCAGCCAGCTCTTTCAGCCATTACATCTAACCCATACCCATCCTGTGACTCCATCTGACCAACAGAACCACTTTCTTCCAGGAAACCCACAGCTGACAGACACACTTTGGCTCAGACCCAGAATGGGCAACGGCAACCAAAGAATGGAACACTCATCTAATGAAAGCCAGATATAGCAAATATCTTTACCCAGATGCCTAGATCCCAGTGCAAAATATAAACAAAGGAAGCCAGCAACCCTACTGCAATAGGCCATGAGAAAAGCCATGTAGCTCAAGTACCACACAATGTCTTCAAAACAGCAATTATGTGTGCTCAAGGGCCAGTAGGGAAAACATAAATAAATGTCTTCATGAAAACATAAACAATTGAATGAAATAATGGAAAATACTTCAAAACATTAAATAGAACTTAACAAAAAAATAGAATCACACACACACACACACACACACACACACACATGCATGAGGCAGGGAGAACTAGAAATGAAAAACTCAGAAAGTAAAACAAGAACCCTCAGAGGTACGTCCCATTAACAGGTTTTAACAAAAAAAAGACAGAATTTGAGATCTTGAAGATGAAGTAAAAGAAATAAATAGCTCAGTCAAAAAAAAAAATTAAATCTCAGAAAAGTGTGTGTGGCGGGGGAGACGACAAAACATCCAGGAAAAACTAGGACACTGAAAAGATCAAATCTCAGAATAACAGGCATATAGAAAGGGAAAAAACCCAAATAAAAGAACAGAAAGCATTGTAATAAAACTTCTACAATACAAAGAAAGAGATGTGTAACACAGTATCATACAGAACACAGATAGGATCATAAAAGAAATTCTCCAAGACACATTAGAATTCAAACACTTGATGTACAGAACAAACAAAAGGTAATAAAAGCTGCAAGCAGAAAAAAATGCTAATGTGAATAAGGAAATCCTATGAGGTCTCAATCCTACACAAAGAATTATAGGCAACTAATGGGTTCTGAGAGCTGAAAAAATAGTTTTCCCCAGTGAAGAGCTTACCAGTTGGTTATCCAATACCAAATGATCAGCCCTGAAAAACAAATGCATACAAGTAACGTTATACAAACTGAGCAGGTTGCACTTGTGTATTTAGGAATATACACATGTATATATGTATGTATTATATAAAAATTAACTTTAAAAGAGAACAAAATCTAGAAAGAGAGGAAGGGTCTATGGCAGGGTGAGGAGAGAGGTCGGAAAAGGGGAAAATGGTGAAGTTATATTATAGTCTCAGAAAATTATTTTTAAAAAAATTAAAGCTGCAAGGGGAAAAGACCAAGTCACATATAAAGACTAGCTCATTAGCATAGCAAATGACTTTTCAATGAAGACTCTGAAAGCCAAAGGAACAAAACCTTGTCTGATGGCCTACAAACTCTAACAAGTACTATCCACAGCAAAAATATCAATCATAATCAACAAAAATATTTCACAATAGAAACATCAAACAATTTCAGACTGCCAATCCAGCTCTACAAAAGGTACTAGAAGGAAAATTTGTCTACAGAAAAGGTTAACTATATCAAGTACATTCAAGAGAATACAAATAAACAAACAAACAAAAACCAAATGATCAAGAAAATAGAGGGACATACTACAACAGGAACTAAAAATTACTCCTCATTAATAACTTACAAATAGTAATATTCTCTATTCTCCAAAAACAAAACACAGACTAATAAATTGGATTATAAAACAGAATCCATCTTTCTGCTGCATCCAAGAAACACACCTCACCATCACGGATACACATCACTTTAGGGTAAACAATAGAAAAAGGTATTTTAAACAAATAGATCAATGGAGCAAGCTGGTATCACTATTTTAATATTTTAATATCTAACAAAATAGACTTCAAACAAAAACTAAACAGAAAACAATTAGAACACTATTTACTCAAAAAAAAAAAGCCCACTAACATGATAATTACTTCTAAATATCTATGCACAAAGCAAAAGGGCACCAAAGTTCATTAAGAAACACTACTATAATTAAAATCACACACTGAACTTTACATAGTGATAGTGGTGATACCAACAGATGTGTCATCCAGACAAAAACTAAACAAGAAAAGGCTGGAGTGAAGTAACATTATAAATCAAACAGCCCTAATCAGCATCTGTAGACCATTCCATCCACCCAACACTAAATGATACAGTTTTTTCTTAGCATCCAGTAGAACTTTCCCCAAAACTGGCTACATACTAGGACACAGAGCAAGTCTCAACAGATACCAGGAGACTAAATAACACACTGTATCCTACCTGACCATCATGGATTAAAGGCAGATATCAACAACAGGAACAGCAGAAAATATATTAACCCATAACTGAATGAAAACTGAGCGAAGACAGAAATCTAGAAAGAAATGTAGAACATGTTGAATGGAAAATTGAATGGAAATGAAAGCATAACATACCCAAACCTACAGGACACAATGATGGCAGAGGCATGTCAGTACAGACATCCAAAAACTGGGAAGATGTCATAATAATCACTTAATAATACCTCTCAAAGCTCTAAGACAACAAGAAGAAATAATACCCCAAAAGAGGATGGGACAAACTAACTGAACTCAGGGCTGAAATCAATGAAATAAAAGCAATACAAAGATTGATGGAATGAGCAGTTGGTTCAGTGAGAAAAATCAACAAGACAGACGAACCTCTGGCCAAATGAACCAAAAGACAGAAAATCCACATTAATGAGGAATGGGGAAAAATGATGACAGGTAAGAAATTCAAAGAATCATAAAAACATACTTTAAAAATATGTATCCCAATCAAACTGGAAAACCCAAAATAAATGGATGAATTTCTTGATATATATGACCTACCAAAGCTAAATCAAGATAAAATGAACAATTTAAAAAGATTCATAACCCCTAGTAAAATTGAAGCAGTAATTTAAAATCTCCCAACAAAGAAATGCCCAGACCAGATGGGTTTAGTGCAGAATTCTACTAGGTCCTCAAAAAATGAACAGCAGTATTCCTCATATTGTTCTATCAAATAAAAACTTAAGAAACATGTCCTAATTATTTTTATGAGCCCAGTACTACCCTGATACCAAAGGCATACAAAGAGCCAACAAAAGAAGAAAACTACAGACCAATATTCCTTACAAACACATGCAAATACTTTCAATGCTTGCAGACCAAATCCAGGAACACATCCAAGTGATTATCATAATGAAGTTGAGATCCAGGGTGGACCAAAACCACACTGACATTTCACTGAGAAAATTTTAGATGTTTTCACCAAAAATACAAAAAAGCTAACTATAAAATGTAAAGCCCTCCCAAATTTGCTCAACTACAGTAATCACATGTTTGGTATATGTATATTGCCATAGTAGATAGTACAAATATACATATATGTAATTATTAAATTATAAATTATTAAGTTATAAATACATATAAAATAGGCTTCCAGCAGGTATTAAGCATCAGAAATGAATTCTTTTCCCCATCGGATTTATGCTCCAATCAGACAGATCATCTTGCTTGCATGATCAAGAATAAGAAAATATCCTTTAATGTGATTTATGCTAATAAAGATGTGATATAGCATACCTTAAAAGACACTTAGAAAGTTCAGACCTACATTTGAGGACAGCTTAGAAAAATCTGTGGGTGCAACTAATTCAATCAGAACTATACAATACAATATGGTACAACACCTTTAAGGAGATGAGAGTATTCTACATTGCCATAACAAGAGTTCAACATTTAATTGGCATAATTTTTTTATTGAGACATGTATCCTAAATAAATCAGAATGCATATTTTCCCCTTAAGTAACATGGTTTATTTAAAGGCTTCATGCAATGATATTAATATAACCATTATAATAATTATACCAAGATTGGCTTTTAAAAACAGTAGGTTCAGTTGAAATATTGTCCATACATAAACATGGATGCACTCACCATGCAAAAATAAAAAAGCATCTCTCAATGGCAAAAGGACCAACTCCCCAAATTAAATCACATTTAAAAAAATGAAGAAACTTGAAATATAGTTCTTAAGAAGCAAAAGGACAATAAAACCTCCCATTTTAAGATAACATCGAACATCTAGAAGTATGTGTTTTACCACAGGATGCATCACTGAATCACCTAAGTAGGAAAGCAGCCTGGTACCCACCCATCAGCACTGCAGGGCTCTGAAGTAAAATGGTCTGGCTGCAAATTCTAGATCTTCACGTTACTAGCCTATGACCTGGGGAAATTACTTAACCTCACTGAACTTCCCTTTCTTTATCCAAAAAACTATAACCCTGACTGAAAGAGAACCTGACAGTACCCAGCGTCTCGGGCAGGGCAAGCATGAACGCAGTGGGAAGTAGCTCAGTGGCACAGCACATACAGGCCCTAGGTCCTCCCAGCATAGTTAGGAAACACCATGAACAATAAAAGAATAAAGCTCCTTTTCTCTCTCTAAACAGAATATGTCATTCAGTTGAAAATATGAAGATGTCTATCTTAGGAACCAGCATGAAACAGTCTATATTTACTCAAAATCATAATTACTTATCCATAAATGCCTTCTGCACCCTAAGGAAAGTCCAGCTTAGCATTATAAGACATGAAAGTTTGCTGTGAACGTAATGTTATCTTGGTTGTGGGTAAAGAATGAAACATAACTTTAATTTCTACTTTAATAAAATAGGACAAATGATAAGGAACTTAAAAGTATCTTAATGCTTTTAGAATATTCAAAGTATTGATGAATAACAAATATTCAATGTTACTAACACTTTTTACTAACAACACTGTGTTCTTCACAATTCCTTTAATTCAACAGACTATAATTAGCATGGAAGTAGTTTAAGCCATTACCTAACAGAGTCTTTCAGATACCTTTGTGATTATTTTATTCCATTTTCGTGTAAAGGAATAAATGTAAGTGACAGAACACACAGGAAAAGTCAACTGTACAGAAGCTTTTAATAAATTACATTTTGGCAAATGATCACAGACAAATTAACAAAAGCTGACTCATGCTGATCTCATTTATTTGTTCTATACATATCTGATTAATTGGCATTAATTCTGTTGATGGAAACAGAAGAACTCCATTGTTATATACAGATTAGAAATGTAAACACTTAGCATTTCCCACAACTACTTTGAATGTTATGTTAAATAACATTGTGAATGCCAGAAATGGCTTGGCAGGCAAAGCGCTCTACTGCCCCCTAACGAAACAAACCAAACCAGAACAGAACAGGAAAACACAGTTTAAAGTATCTGAAGCAGAAACATCATCTTACTTTGCAAAATGCAGCTAAAGACACAAAGGACGTTAGCTGAAAAAAATCACTAGACTTAAGATCTGTCCAAAACTACAATCATCCGTTTTTCACGATAAAATTAGTAGCAAAACAGGAAAGCCTCGAGACAGAAATACTCTCAGGGCAAAGATAACACAGCCAAGCAGTGTTATCACATTTGGTAACAAAGGGAAACCTCACTGTAAGCTCCACGTCTGTGCCATGTTGAAAGCTGTCACCAGGAAAACCAGCTCCTTAGAAACTACACGGTGCTTCGGTTTAGCACTCAGAAATAAACCGTTAAGATATTCTTTAATTTACACTGTCTCAAATCCTCCCAGGTTCTCCATACATGTACATTTCCTGGGTAACTAAGCTATAAAATACACATTTAAAAAGAATTCCTACCTACAAATTACTATTTTAAATAACTTGATAATTTCGTTCTTTATAGTTTGTGAATCTTTTCATAATGCTGTTAGTGCTGACTTTTAATATTTTAATAGCAGCTTTCCCTTCAGTAAGTTCGCTTTTCAAAACCTGCTCCACATCCTTGCCTTTTCACTTCCAGATGATCAACAATCCACGAATTCTTGTTTTAGAACATAAGAATCAGAGAGAACACAGTATAGTGTGTGGTCTCTAATAACAGAAGTAACATAAATATTAACACCAAGCAGCCACATGAAGTAGAAATCTTTAAAAACGAATCAGGATAACAAGAAAATGTAAACAAAAGATTCCACTCCAGGCAGAACTCAGCAGTGTGGCTGTCAACTGTTTCTTGAGACACAGCATCAATTGGACACAGCATGTCCTGCCCAGGTTGACAATGGTTTTACTTCTCATTGTGTGTTACTGCCTGGGAAGTATTAGCTGGGTGGAAGTCCACACAGAATGGAGTCCTGTGTGGACCCCTCCCTCACAGTGGGTACTTCTCTCCTCCTGTTTACTGTGAATGACCGTGGTGCACTAGCTCTGCATGTTATGAGGCCAAATAACACTCACACCTAATAAGATCTGATCAAAACTTCAAAAGAGCAACAAATGGAAAATTGTAAATATCCCTGAACCCATATCACAAATGAGCTACATTTTCATATCTGTACCAACTTCCTGGATGAGTGAATTTTAAAAAGGACTGCTTTGCTTCTAGCTTCACAAAGTGTCTTTATGCCTATGTGATAGAGCTGGGAGGCCTTAGGCATCCCAATGTAAAGTTCTATAGAAGCCCGGGTGCCTAAAGCATATCTAAGATTTGGTATGTAGAAGAAAGTCTCATACACTGCTGTAGCTACCTGTTAGCATGCAGTAGCCATAGAGAAACTGGCAGCACAGAGCTACTTAAGTGTGCTTATGTTCAGTCATGGTGAGCCCAGTCTGCTCCAGTGTTCCAGACTAGTCTCCTAAACTAAAAGAATGCCTCCCTTGCTTGTCAGGAGGGAAAGGAACGTGCCAGGCTGTCCTTGTGCCCTTGGGTTCCCAATAAGCATAAATATTAAAAGTATATCAAGAGGGGAATAAAAAGTGATGACACAGAAAAGAAAAAATGACGATAACTATACTAGCAGATTAAGAAAGAGACTGGCTGAAGCAGATGGACAGCCAGGACTCACTGAGAATTTACCACACTAGCCTACATGCTTTACACAGGCATGTAATCTTCAACCCTACAAGACACACACTGCACGCTACAAGGAGAGGTTAGTTACATGCCCAAGTGACGTCACCTCTAAGCTGCAGCACTAACAATACACTTCTCATTTTGACACTTCACTAATAAGTGTGTATTATTTTCAGTGAAAGATGTGTGAAACGAAATGGTTTTGGAACACTGCATTAAACTAATTTATTATGTATAGGACTTAAGTCACATCAGTCTTCTCTGGTTATATAACCTGGGCTGGCTCCAGTTCTTAAAAAAGACAGAAATGCCTATGGCATAGTAACTGATTGTGAACACGTTATCGAAGTTCATTCTGTCCCATTATAAGCACAGCTACTGGAAGAACACATTCAGCCACCGTCCCCTCTCCATCCTCAGATCTCCACAGCACCCCACTCCCAGCTCTATCTAAACATCTCAAAATGATACAAAGGGTAAATTTACTCTCCCTCTTCTATCTTAAACGGGGAATTACAGTGTAACTATGCTAGGCAGTCACTGTATCAAAAATGTATTTCTCTCTGAGCAACAGTGCGGACCCTGCCATGACACTTCCTCACCTTCCATAATTATGCTCAAGCTATGCTGAAACTGATACTAAAGGAGAAATGCCCTATGACATAAAACTGGTTCAGAAATCTGTCCTGCAAGAGAATGGATTTAAACACATGAACACACAACTCCCCAAAGTATAATTCAGATTATCTAATTGTCCCAGGCACTGGCTGGACAACAAGTATCCCTTTCTCTTCACACATGCAGCTTACAGCTTCTCACACACACACAGACACACACAGACACACAGACATACATACATACACACACACACACACACAAACACACACACACACACACACGAGGGGGTGGGGGCATCAAGAACAGTCACTTCATAGGGACTTTACTAAATTTCATATTGCAAGATAAGCTGTTGTAACTTGTTTACACTAAATTTGGACTCCTCTGTCAATGAGGCACGAGACCTACCAAAGAAAACCTCATTTTCCCCGGGCATTTTCTTACCTTGGAGTCTTCCTTGCTCACTCCCAGTTGCAGCACAGCCTGAGGAGACTGCAGCTTTGCTTGAGTTGAGTGAGCCATTTGCAGGTTAAGCTGCCATCCCACTGTCTCTAGCTACAAAAGACAAATGAGGTCTGGATTAAGATGGTACAGAGAAAGAAAACTGTCAACTTCAAGTACTTTCCACTCTGTCGGAATCAACACCAATAGCACAGACTTAATGCAAAGTCAATTTGAGGCCTCTTTAACCTGAAATCTCTGTGAGGTTTCCCTCTAGACTCAGTAGATCGGCCTCTCGTCATACTTGTCAAATCCAACAGTAAAAGTGGTTTTGAAACAGATTACTCTAAACAATAAAAATGCTAGCAATCAAGTACACAAAAGCAGCTGGCAGTGGGTTGGATTTGGAGCTGGGGATGGCACAGGCTGTTTCTCAAACCCACCATGTAGCCCAGGATGGTGTTCAACTCCCGATCTTCCCACCCCACTTCCCAAGTGCTATACTTCCTGACATGTGCCACCACAGCCAGTTGAGCCAATGGCTTTTTAAAACCTTGTTATTAAGACAGCATTTCAGAAACTTGCATTTTATGTACTTACTTATTATTTTCTATACCATGACTACAGTCTCCCCTCCCTACTTTCTTCCTCGTCCCTCCCCCCCCCCCCACCTCCAATCTTCCATCCCCTCCCCTCGCCCACTCTTCCTCTGTTTCTCTCTGGAAAAGGGCAGGTCTGCCATGAATACCAACCAGCCATGGCTTATCAAGTTGCAGTAAGAATAGGTACCACCTGTCCTATTAATGCTAGCTGAGGCAAACCAGGAGGAGCAACAGGTTCCAACAGCAGGCAACAGTCAGAGGCAGCTCCTACTCTCATTGTTAGGAGTCCTACAAGAACACCGAGCTGCACACTGGAACATACGTACAGAGGGTCTGATTACTGGTTCAGTCTGTGGGAGCCCCTACGAGCCCAGGTTAGTTGATTCTGCAGGTTTTCTTGTAGTCCTTGACCTATCTTGCTCCTACAATCCTCCTCCCACCACCACCCCATCTTCCCAGGGATTCCCTAAGCTCCGCCTAATGTCTGGCTGTGGGTCTCTTGCGTCTGAGAAATTCATATTTTTTAAAAAAATAAAATTTCAGCTGGTAAATAGCATATTTTGTTGAAAATCCTTTATTGAATTTCTGTCCTTCAAAAATCTTTGTGTTAGATGGAACACAAATAAGACTTTCTTTCTCTCATCCCTCCTTCCTTCCTTTTTCCCCCTTCTACTGAGAAGGAAAATAAAATACCCAAGTGTGTGGTCCACCCCGTGAGACACAGTCAATAACTAGAGATTCAGGCAAGGAGCTGCTGATCTATCAGCTGTGGTACCAGAGAGGTTATTATTCTTTCCCAAGTATATTAACTTACTACAGCTCCCAATTATGGCAGAAACTAACTGCTCCCTTTGAATCTACTAACATAAGAGTACACGCTGATCACATAGGACAAAACTAGGAGGGAAAGACTATGGCAGTTTAGGTTCTCTTGCAAACAGTGTACAACATAAACAGAGCTTTATGAGACTAGACTCAGCGGTATGACCATGTGGTTTTAGATTCAGTTCCCTATAAATCTAAAGTTCCAAGCTTTGTGAAGTGCAATAGTTACAAGCCTCTGACAACAGAGCCTTCCTAATGATTTGGCCAAACCACCTTTGCTGCACAGGGTCTGAATGCCAGCCTCACAACGCTTACTACTTGACCAGAATACTGATCATGTAACTGGAAAGCGTGTTGAACAGACACAGCAGTGACTCGAGGCCAAGCTGGAAAGATCGGAATGAGAGCATCATCAGCATGAGAGGATGTGCTGAGAAAACAGGTGCACTGCTGCTTCTCCCAGCCTCCCAACTCTCCCAGCCTCCCAGCCCTCCCAGCCCTCCCAGCCTCCCAACCCTCCCAGCCCTCCCAGCCCTCCCAGCCCTCCCAGCCTCCCAACCCTCCCAGCCCTCCCAGCCCTCCCAGCCTCCCAGCCTCCCAGCCCTCCCAGCCCTCCCAGCCCTCCCAGCCCTCCCAGCCCTCCCAGCCCTCCCAGCTCCTTCAGAGGCATAGAGGGCATGCCCACAGCCATTGACAAAGAACAACTCACTTGGAAGGTGTCTACTAAAGATCCTTAACATTCTGGTTGCTAACACTCATTGGAATAGTCTCTGGGATAGTGTCTAATACAAGCCCGAAACTGCTTTCAACAGTCACAAGAATTTCGACACATTAAGTCCTTCTAGGTATTCACATGGACATGTATTTCTTGACTAATGGCTGGCTGGCCGGTCCATGCCATAGATGAATGAATGCCTGGGTGTACAGCAACCACCACTGAACTTGAACATCCTGCTTTGGGTCACACGAAAGGCACAGCTCCCTCATCTCTGGCTAAGGCAGAGTTTTTCAAGATCTCCATCTACCTGAACCTCCTTAACATGTATCAAAACAAAAAAAATGCATATTATAGTGTTGGTAATATTTTAATGAATTTTAAGTACAAGGCATTTGAGTCGCCTTTTTCCTGTATCTCTCATGAATTCACCAAAGTACTTAACCTGGTTCTGAATATTGTTCCCATCTCTTCACAAGCTACCACAGATTGTTTCTAACCGAGTACCTACCTTCTCTCTAACCCAATATCAAGATTCCATTTTCCTTCTCCAACTGTGAGTCCAGAATACACTATGCTAGCTGCATGTCTGTTCTTAGGCTCCTATGTTACGTCTCTGTCATTGTCATGGTTTTCCCTTCTCTTCCCTCCGTAGTTGAATACTTCACTCCTCGGGACACTGTCTCTCTCTATCAATATTTAGATCAGTATATTGTAATAATCTACCTATGTCCCTTCTTGGGGTTGGCTGTAATCTCCATCTGAAGCAAGAATAAATCCCCTTCATATCTCTGTAACCTGCAACAGCCCTAACCGGGACTCTTCTCAAATAAATAAATGACCAATCCCATTATGTATTCTTCTGCTTTAAAGAAGAAATATTCACACTAAATGAATGGCAAAAGGGGGAGTAAAAACTCAGTTATATTTCCAACTAGATATGGCTTTTTAAGAAGTCAAAATTATTACAACTTATAGAGGCAGCATTTGCTTGGTTGGTTGGTATCTCTGTCTGTCTCTACTCTCTTCACCCCTACACTGAGTGGGGGGAGTTAAATTTGCTATCTGTGGATCAAACCATGTCTAGTAGATACTTTTTATGAAGAATAAGCACTACCCCATATCTGCTATTTGCTTTAATGACAGTCAAGAATGTGAACTGTGGGCTGATTTTCAAGTTGACATTAAGTCAGCAAGTGACTTCTCTATGCTTCTGTCTACTGATCAGTCAGCACAATGGAGGACCACATCATGTCAGTAACTTGTGAAGAGTTACTGCTGTGCCATCACCTTAATGCCACTGTCTGGCCTAACTTTCCCAAATCTATGCTGCCTCTAAGTAGGTATGCATTCATTCACAGTACAGCTCTGAATATCTTCCTATGCTAAAACCACACATTATGATTCAGAAAAATGCAACTTAGAATTTAAATCATTAGCACAAGAAACTATTATGCATTTGAAGTATTTAAACACATGAATTTTTAAACTGATATATTTGTAATGTTTATTATGCATGCTTATTTTAGAAAATTATTAAAAAAGAAATGAGGCATTTGAGAAAAACAATAGAACATCTAAGTTACTAACTGGGGTTTGAACATGTGATAACTAAAAGGTACAGATATTATGTTTTAACAACACACATATGCTTACAGTTGCATCCAATGGAAAGTTCTCCTCCATTCTCTCCACAAGTAAAAAAACTATTCAGAGTATCTGTGGTCTTGACCAGTGTTGGAACACAGCTGAAGAATTGAGTTGTGTGAGAGGAATTCTGAGGGCTTGTGAGAAAACTCTGAGAACACAAGAGTCTTATGACCTGTTTCTTCAAAAAGTTGGAATTGTTTGCGGCATTTGCCTCCATGACCCTCTCAAGTAGAACAGTTGTTCTAACTTTGTTTTAGACCGTTCCTAACAACTGGCTATTGTTGTTTGTTTATATGCCTCTGTAGAAAAGTATGTCACACCACAGGTAGCTTGCCCTTGTGATTATGTATAAGGTGACCTTCCTTAACCCTCAGAATATAAACTGTCTGAGGCCCTACCACCATTCTAGAGCAGTAGACAGACCAGCCCTGAGATTGATGGATAAACAGATGTGGACAAGTCAGACAGGTAAAGCCAATAAACCCATGAGCTGTGTTCTTAGTCCATGGGCAACGAAGATAACCAAGCTATTGCTACTCACCCTGCTTCTTTTTAAGATTTTTTTTTATAAAATGAGATGATATATATATATATATGGTACTTAACTGGCTGGAGACTACTGGCAGCTATCTAAGTGCCTGAGCAAACTGTGAGTATGTGCTTGTCGCCCTACACACGCATACCCTCACACATGGAGCTTCACAGAAAAACAATCAGTATCCTGAAACGTTAAAGGAAGAGACTTCAGAAAGAGTAACTATACTTATTAAAGAATACATGCATACAAACAAGAAAGGGGGGGGGGACTCTCTCTTTAGTGAACCTGGGAGACAAAAACAAAAAACAAAACAACAAAAGACAATGTAAGAGAAGTACTTTTACTTTCTACAATTCACAGACTGCAAAGTAAAACAAGAAAACTTGTCAATCAAGGTGAAAAGCAAATGAATAGTCCTTCTATTATGATTAAATGTTTAAATCTAAAATCTCATCAGAATAAAAACTTATGAGAAATTGATTTAAGTGGGACTCATTGAATGTTACACAAAAGCAGAAAACCGGTTAAGGATTGGTAGAGTACTTGCCTGACCAGCACAAGGCCCTGGGCTCCCCTAAGTAAGTCCTTAACCTGGTGTAGCAGTGCATTCCTGAAATCCAAGTACTCAGGAGGCCCAAGGACACCCTCAGCTACCCAGTGAGAGTCTGATACCAGCCTGGACTAAATATCCTGTCTCAAAAAGAAAAAAAGCGTGCCTCTAGGGGTATTACAGGTGTAGCTACTTTGTCCCATATGTGTCAGTAGGTGGCAGAGAAAAGAGGCGCTATGTATACATTCAGTGTCCTGGCTTATGGACATCTCAATGATTAGTAGCCTAACATCCCCTGAAAAAAAAAACTGAGTCTGAGATGACCATCAGACCAGCAACAGGCAAGCCTGGACAAGTTCCCAGGATGGGAAACAAGCTACAGACTAGAAGAACCTCACCTATGACCTCAGCACAGGGTGGCAGTGAGCCCGAGACAAATGTCCCTCAAAGGGGGCCCCTCAGGTAGGCCAGGTAAGGAACAAGCCATAGACAACCACCAAAGCAGCACCATGAAGCTTTGCCTACCCTGAGATGAACACCAGTCCAGTACCCCGGGCCTGAAGAAGGCAGACCATGCTTGAGATGACCCTTTGCCAGTGTTACTAAGAGGAGCAAGTTAGTGGTGGAGAAATGGAGCAGGAGAAACAGAAGGATGAGTGCACACGTGGAGACTATAGGGTAGTGAGCAACAGCCTGATGTGATGCCTCCTGAGACCTTGGGGTCTGACCTGTGTAGCTACCTGGGACAACCTCTGGGTCTGTGGCCTGCAGCAGCAGGAGTTTCTCACCACCAAAGGCCAGGCAGATGTCTCTGGTCTGGGATACCGCCTAGGGACATATCTGAATGGCTAGAGTGCATGAAGGGGCCAGTCCTGCAGATCCCAAACTACAGGGTCTCCATGACACAGGGCAACAATAGGATATTTGTGAGAAGTCCCAGTGTGGCTCCAGTATTGACAGTGTAGCAGAAACCAGCAGCCTCACATTAGACCAACGAGTCATTACAATGAACCTGTGCAAGCAAAGAAGTGTGGGCAAAAGAGAATTCTGTGGGACACACTGTGACTACTACAAGGTCTACAACCAGACTTCTTTTCTGTGGTAGAGAGGGTTCAAGGATGTATGGTGGCTATGAGGGGAGGGTAGACAAATGCGACTGGGGTGCATGCTGTGACATTTAAGGATTAATAAGAAGGATTTTTAGAAAAAGTAAAATTGTATCTGAGGAGTGCACAGTCATACATGGCGAGGTGTCTACTCCCACTGCTCTCATGTTACAAACCAGGGGAGGGCTCAATGCGGACAGCTTTGCCATCTAACCCAAGAAGCCAAAATCACATGACCTAAAATTAGGAAATGATTGTCAAGAGCCTAAAGTTTATGTACTAAGATGGCACAAGATCACTTTTATACTAAACTAATAAAACATTCACAGCCAAAATTATATTTTGAGCAAACTACAGAAAATTGTAAATTAAGGACTATCCTACAAGATAAATTGCATCTACATATCAAACACATGAATGTCTTAAAAGAAAAATACAAGATATAATCCTTTACATTGCTTGGAATGCTATTTCCCGGGTCTAAAAATCATTGGTGATACAAATGTGAACAAGAGTTGTTCTCTCTGTAAAGGTGAGAGTCTTATGGTACACTAACTAGTCCTCTGAGACCCATAACAAGAAGCAAATACAGCTGTCATCAATTTTTTAATTACATGCAACACAACAAAATTTAGTGTACCTTAAGTGCCTTAAGTTAGCTAAGCTACATTACCTCTGTTCAAAATAAAACTCTGCCCTGTGTATACTCTACATTTGTACATTAAAATACTCAGGAATTTTGTCATATTATTTATTTTCAAATTTAAAACTTAGGGTTTATATTAGTTTGCTTCCTGCTTCCTGTGTTGTAGTGAAGACAGGTCAAGGCAACTTCCTGGGGAGGACAGGGTTTATTTCAGCTTACAGTCTATCATCAAAGGTAGTCAGGGCAGGAACACAAGGCAGGAACTGGGAGGTAGAACTAAGCAGAGGCTGTGGAGAAGTGCTTCTTGTTGGCCTGTTCACCCTATATTCTCATTCGACCTAGAAACACCAGCCCAGGATTGATCATCAAAAAAAAAACACCCCAAAGACTTGCCTACATGCAATCTAATTAAGGCATTTCTCAGTTGAGGTTCCCGCCTCCCAGATGACTCTAGTTTCTATCAAGTTGACAAAAAGCTATCCTGTAGAGGGTCTGGGTTTAAATGTCAGCAAAATAAATTTAAAAGATGGACACTAAACCACTGATATTTTAAATATTTTTCAAACTCATTCCAGAACTGTAAATACATTACCTCCTAGGCATCTAACAAATATTCCTTCTTAATTGAAAATGTTACTAGTTAGTTGATAAATTACTTTCTTTTGTCTATGTCCATGTAAAATTTTCAATCAAATATTATCTTATAATTACTCTATAAAACACAATTCTGAACATGATCCAAATTAATAAAATAGCCATATTAACTCTATAAAGCTAAAAACTATGGCTGGAGAGATGGCTCAGTCAGTAAAGCACCTGCCACACAAGTATGGCAATCAGACCCCAGCACCCACATAAAATGCAGACCACACAGAGAGGCGGGCAGATCCGGGAGCTCACTGGCCAATCAGTGAGCTGTGGGCTCAGTAAAAGATCTTCTTTCAAAACATACAGTAAAGGGTGATAACTCAACACACACACATACACACACACACACACACACACACACACTCACACATGTTAGCAGCTAAACACACAAGTAAATAGACAAGCGGCTAAATTTTAACTGGTATGTCTATTAAAATGTTTTAGATGAGAGAAAAGGCATGCCACACAACTAGCATACAAAAAAGAAGGCTGCATGGGCTATATTAATATCAGACAATGAAAACTTCAAGGTCACTGACTGAAAAGGCATAGTAATCATACTTAGGAACACTGACTTAATTATGAAAGAAAGCACACTCTTCAAGCTGACAATCAGGCTGCTGGATCTCCTAATACTCTGTTCATTGAGGAAAAAGATCGTGATGAAAGGCAGAAATTAGAATTTTCTTGTATCTAGGTTTAAAAAGAAATACTACTGTCTTCAAGAGGGAAAGACAACTTGCTTGAAAAAGGAGAGTGTATATAAGGTACATAGTCTGAACATTCCTTATCCAGAAATCCAAATGCCAAAAAATGGTTCAAAATCTGATAATTTTCCAATAATAATGCGTCACAGAGGGGTTGAGATTTGGGGCACTTCAAATTACACTCCTCACAGTGCACATGTACAGCTGGGAACGTGTGGCAAATATCCCAAAATCTGAACAACCATAAAGTCAGGAACACTCCTGGGAGCAAGCATTTGAGATGAGAGACACTTGACCTCTACTGAAAGTGTGGGAGTTTTCAGAGGAAACTGGATAAAGACCTATGACAAGACAGCACGTTTCTTTAGGCATGTTTGGGACAATTCAGCTGAATTTTCGGGTGACATCTTCAGAAATGGAGGCAGGTACCACGCACCACAGGGCTGGATGCAGATGCAGCCTCTTCAGTCATCTTAGGAGGCTGGCATTCTCCTGGTCAATCCATCAAGTCTGTGCTCTATCTCCAGGGCCATTGTTCCTACTCCATTGCTGGACAGCTCACCTAACTCAGTTTCTTCACTTTGGGTTAAAACTGAGGAAATCTGATTCAACCCCTGAACTGAGGTTCTGTGAGAAAAATGCTATTTATTTGTAAAAGCACTGACAATGCATCTGATAAACAGGATATTAATAATAAATACTGCCCTCCAGTCGGGTCATGATCACTGTCACAAGTCCTTTTATGTTTCATTTTCATTTCATGTGCGTTGGTGTTTTGCCTGCATGTATGTCTGTCTATGTGAGGGTGTTTGAGCCTCTGGAACTGGAATTACACACAGTTGTGAGCTGCCATGCAGGTGCTGAGAATCAAACCCAGGTCCTCTAGAAGAGCAGCCAGTATTCTTAACCACTGAGCCATCTCCCCAGCCCAGTCAATTGCATTTACAATAATTCTCTTACGGCTCTTTTGAAGCATAAGAACTTACAGACATTTAAGTTGCTTCTCTATCTGCCTCGCTAATTTCAGGGCAGGTCTTTCCCATTTGTTCAAAAGGATAATAAACCTCTGTTTTCTTTTCAAAAGCAATTCAGGTGAGAACTGTGTCCCTTCCCATGGATTTAGTTCCATGACACAGTTCTGGAGTTGCCTTTACATGGCTTCTCTTACGGCCACTGTGAGCATATCCTCTGAGCCTCACACCACAGACATAACAAACCCAGTCTTACTCCTTCAGGGTGTAAGTACACCACTCATTTCTCTTCTTCATAATCTGCGTCTTTTGTTTTTATAAAATCACATGGCTATTTATTTTTAAATTGTTCCATCAATTTGTTTCAAAATCTCTATTTAAAGCCAGAGTTGATTTTACATTCTGCTGTCAGAATAATGTAAGTAATGATTGCTACATTATCAAGTAATTTAATTCAAGGAATACAAGTCACTCCCCACTTTGTATACGGTAGGTTCCTAATTACAAGAGTGTGTAAAAACTAAAAAATTCAAGTTTCATTCTCATTGCCTCAGAAACAAACCAAACCAAACAAACAAAATCGACACCATGGCATTAGACAAATCTGCACTGACCAGCATTTTATATGTGTTTTTCTTAAATACTATTGTTCTAGTTAGGTTTCTGTTGCTGTGATTAAACAAAAGCAACTTATGGAGTCACTCCTTGGGGGAAGCCAAGGTAAGAAATCAAGGCAAGAACTTGAAACCAAAGGCATACAAGAACACTGCTTATTGATGAGCTGCCTTTCTGACAGCCCGGGCCTACTTCCCCAGGGATAGAATTACCTGCAGTGAGCTGGGCCCTCCTATATCAATAAATGCTCCCACATTTACTGCATAAGCCAATTCTATGGTACAAGTTCCTCCTCAAAGTGTTCATGTCAATCGACAGCAAAAGTTAACTGTAAAAATTATCCACATGTGTATGGATTTTAAGCAACAAGCCTACAATATGAGAGAAAACTTGGTCCTATCAGAAGTGATGATTCCTACTTCTGAGTAAAGAGAATTACTTCAATACTTATGAAAATGTCTATAGAATGTAGACTGGCACTTCCGACTTAGTTTTCTGTCCATTTTTAAACAGCCGTGGAAACAATGACCCAGCCAAGGCTGTGTATGAAGCTGGCTGTGCTCTCCACACGTACGTCCCAACTCCAAGAAACACAGGAGGTCACATTTTGAAACGCATGCTAGTCAGCTGGCAACGGAAGGCTGCATCCTGCACACTGAGAACTGTAGTGGTGCTGAGGGCAAGCATATGGAAATCAAATGTCAGTAAATAAGTCAGGAGCCATCTGTGCAAATAACCTCACACAGGGAAATCACCACCAATTTTCGACACAGGGAAAAAGACATTGGGGGATGAAGGTGGCAGCTATCCAACAAGTAAATGGAGAGGAGAGGAGAGGAGAGGAGAGGAGAGGAGAGGAGAGGAGAGGAGAGGAGAGGAGAGGAGAGGAGAGGAGAGGAGAGGAGAAAGAGAGAGAGAGAGAGAGAGAGAGAGAGAGAGAGAGAGAGAGAGAGAAGAGAATGAGCACACACTATAACACTGACATTCATCCCAGAGGCAATGAAATTAGATAAAGTAGATAAAGGATCCATTAATGATTAATAAATAAGCAATATTGTGTGGTACCGAGTGATAAGAATAAAATAAAAGGTTAGAAATGGTGGGCAAAGGCATAATTTTAAAGCACATAGCCTGGAAAACAATCTGAGACCATACAAGCCAGAAGACCTGAGCTCCATCTTCAGAAGCCACATAAAAAGCCTGCAATCCCAGCACCCCATCCAGTGAAACGGGATGCAAAACCCCATAAGATGCGAGTGGGGACACCGAACAGGCAGGAAGATCTCGTGCAGTGGCGCAGCAGAAACAAGAGAATTTTGGACTCAAAATGTCTCAAAGGACCATTCTTGTGTGAACTTGGAAGACAAGAATGTGTACAGTGAAGGCCTTATTTCTGACCCAGGGAGAACAAGGGCTCCATCAGGGACTGGCATCTGTGTGATGTTCTAGCAGAGTATCTAGTTGCAACCTGTCCTGAGAACTTGAGTGAGGCTGGGTTTAAAGGCAATGAGGGTAACCCTCAGGCTGAGGCAGTTAGAGCTCACTGCTCTCACCCAGGTCTGTCATGAGACAAGACAGGGAAGCCTGATGAGGAAGACAACAAAGTATCTGTAGTAGTTACAGAGACTCATGCTAGGGCAGAGAAGCCTAGCACAGTACTCCAGGACAACACTTGTGGAAGGCTCCAGCTTTTAAAAATGAAAATTCACTTGAAAGAGAAAGCTGAGAATGTTCCTGAACTTTGATCATTCTTAAAAGCCTCTTTCTTGTTTGTTTGTTTGGTTGGTTGGTTATTTATTTTAGAAAGTCTTGCTATATATTGCCCAGATATACCCATACAGCCCTTGAACTCAGGAGATCTCCCTACGTGACTGTCTCCCTCCACAGAACATGCAGTGCAGATCTCTGGGAAGACAACCCACCCAGCAGTCTCCAGAGGTCAGCAGAATATGCTGCCTTCTGCAAAGTACAAATGTAAAGCAGCTGAACCAGTGATCTACTTTCCGGCCTCCACTATTCATGTTACCAAATCAAATTTTAAGAGGTAGAAATGTTATTATAAACATCATAACTTAGTGATATGCCCTAACTATATCCTCAAGCTTGGACACAGGAGTCAGCATGGTTTCACCTTCAACGAAACAACAACAACAACAACAACAAAAATGTACTTCTTGATCTACAAATTTATCCCAAGTTCCTAATCATGAGTCGTCTCTCCTAATTCAAATCTAAGATACATCAATGACTTTCACATTGCTACTGCTCTGTGTCAAAAATATATAAATAGTACAAGTTTGAGGACAGTGAAATGTCATTCAACTAATGATCTCAAATTGGCAACGCTGAAAAACACAACAGCTGTATTTAGCAAGTGCATATCTTGGAGCACAATGACATCATTGGGGCAATCTTGCTAACAGCACAGTTCTTTGGCATTAGCAAAATCTTTATTCAATTTGTTAATGGGTCTGGTCTCAGCAAATTACTTAGAAGAGAATACATCTCCAAATAAGAATGATTAAAGGTCTCTTAAATTCAAACCCTTTAAATTGACTGCTGTATCAAAAGCAAAATCTATCACATTTTTGCTCCCTAAAAGAATTCCCATCTCTCAAGCTAAAGGAACTCTTCCTTCACTCTCATTTTTAAAGAGAAATGTTTAAATATCTGGAATTTAGGATTCTAACAAGATTCAAGAGCTATAACATAAATGAGACACACACACAATATACAGAGTTTATAAGGTACAAAAAAAAAAAAAAGAAGAAGTGAAAAAACACTAGGAACTCTTACTCTCTCTCTGGCTCTCTTGCTTTCCTCCTTCTTTACCCTTCCTCTCCCCATTCCCTCCACCACCACTACCACCATGTGCTCATGGTCACTGTAGTGGCTATTTCTGGTTGTCAACTTGACTATATCTGAAATGAACCACAATCCAGAATTGGAAGGCTCACCTTTGCTCTTGAGGCACAGAGGCTATGAATCTTAGGAAATAAAGGTAAGAAGATTGCTGAGCTCAAGGTCATCTGGGACAAAGCAAGTCCCAGATCCAGGTCTGGTGGTACACACCTTTAATCTGGGAAACACCTTCAGTTGGAGACCTACATGAGGACACTGGAACAAGGAAAGCTGTCTCTCTTTGCCTGTCTGCCTTGCCAAACGTCGCTACCTTCCTTGTGGGGCTGAGTATCTGCTAGGTCCTTGGACTTCACAGTTCTTCCAGTTGTGAGGGTCTACAATAAATGCCATTGTAAACATAGATCTTACGATGGTAACGGAGCCAGTCATATGGATGCCCAGTCCAGCAGAAGAGCCTCTGAGGCAGAGATCAGAGGGATTCCGAAGAAGTTAGGTGGAGAGATCAAGTAATGAAAGGCTAAGGGAGGCTTCAGGTCATATAAGAAATAATCCTACCATGAGAAACACAGAAGCCATTCATGGATTTCTACAGAAATGGAACAGAATAAAACAGTTTAAAACAATCACATCACTGTTGGTATTCTGACCTAGTAAAGGCTGAGAAGTAGTTCATGTTTCATTAAAATCCTTACAGATAGCCTTTAATCCCAGCACTTGGAAGGCAGAAGCAGGCAGATCTCTTGAGTTTGAAACCAGCCTGGTTTACAGAATGAGATCCAGGACAGCCAGGACTAGAAAGAAACCCTGTCTCGAGAAAGACAAAAATTATAACCCCCAAACAGAATATGTTTCTAAAACAATTTGAAGGGAGAGGAAAATGAATAGCTGCAGACAGAAATCAGGAGGAATTTGACTTAAAAAAATAAAGACAAAAGAATTCTGACTCTTAGAAGGTAACTGTACAATAGAGAAATTCAGATTTCTGACTTTCTCTAATCCTTGTAGTATGGGGTGGCTAAAATTCTAACAAAACTTCAGAGTTCTTGGCTTAAGGTAATCAGTGATCCCATTCCTAGATCCTAGATATTTAAGGGAAATGGAAACATACATCCATAAGAGGACTTGTCCACTAATTAAAATTACCTTATATTAGGAATGATGCTCATCCCAGGAGCCATTAGTTACAAATTAAAAGCCCAGAGCCAAGTATAGGGTATCAAAACAACATAGGCTATTGCCATGGCTCTTAACTATGCTTAAGAACGTGGTGGTAACACCATTTTGCTGAAGATAACACATTCATTGATCATATGTCATGGGAAAAAATCAATTGATACTAATGAGAAATATTCTGATGGCTTTCACAGTACTAAAAAGTGCTGTGCAAGCTGCTAGGGGAGAAAAAAATGCCAAGAGTCTGACCTAGGTAGTGGACTCTGACCTGCAATGGAGACCAGCATGACAAGATATACCCACAAGTGTAATAGTGGCATGAATGCCGTGGAGAAGACAACCACTCTCTAACTGCATGTAAACCTACGAAAAAACAAACACACATCTGGTACTGTAAAAGTCTGACCAAAACCCATGACTGAGGAGTTCATTGGCTCCAGACATAAAGCTACAATGATTATTCCGATAAATGAACAAGGCAACAAACTGCTCTCTAAATTAATATCCTCGGTAGATTTAAGAAGTTCCTTTGTGTAGAGACTGTGGTGAATGCAGAAGCTCACAACTGATCAAAGTGCAGAGAGTCAGTATCAGTGTGGTGTTCAGCCACAGATGAGATGTCTATTTCACACACAACCCCATCCCACGGCTCAGAATCACATTGAAGAAAAGGCAGAAAGATGTCAGAACCGGAGCAGAACAGTGTCCTCTAGGTATAAGAGAACTTTGGCATTCGAGCTCACAGCAGCTGTGGTTGCCTGAACGGATCTGCACAAGATCAAGCCAGTCAGCATTATAGGAGATCAGGAAAGGGTTCACAACTCTTTCCTGAGTACATGGGCAGGACAAACTGGACTGGTTCATTAAAACAACAAAAGCAAAACCAGGACACAAAATTAAGAGTAGAGGGTGGATCTAGGAGGAAGAATGGGGAGAGAAATATGATCAAAATATGTTGTGTATAAAGTTATCAATGAATAAAAATACTTTTTAAAAAAGACTTGTCTACAAATGTTCACAGCAGTGTTACTCTAAGAACACAGAACTGTGACTGCCCAACATCTGCAAATAGAAACAAACTGTGACTTCCAATCAGTGGACTGTTACTTAGCAACAAAAGAAAAAGTGATACCTATAGCAGACAATCCAAGAAAGTGTTCTCTGTCATTAGGTCAATACATGTTATACAAGTCTGCTTATATTAGCTCCAAAATCACACAAAGCTAAGCTACAGCAACATAACCAGGAAAAGGAGGATGGGGTATAGTGGTGCACATCTTCAGTCCCAGCACTCAGGATCAGAGGCAGGTGGATCTCTGTGAGTTCAGGCAAGCTTGGTCAACACAGCTTGTTCCAGGCCAGTCACAATCTTTAAAACAGAGAGGGTGAGGTGGAGAGACTGAGAGAACCTAGACTCAATGAATTCAAACATCTAGAAAAATTATGCCTTTCATTTAACTGCATCCCAGTTACTTAACAGAGGCAGAAACCTGACTTAGACTGGTATATGATTCCAAAAGTACCTTTCTCATGAATAAGACAACGATGCTAAGAGGCATTTAAATCCTGAACGACCACAGACATGTATACAATTATAATGTTTACAGACTTAAATGCTGAAAAATGCTCTGCCTCCTTTATCATAAAACTATTCATCTATTCTTTGAATGACAAAGGAAATGCAATAAAAATACCAAAGAAAATAAGAATATGCAAAAATATAAATTATAAAATGTCAAGTTCTATTTTTTTCTCTCTCTCTTATATTACATCCTGACTTCAGTTTCCTCTCTCTCCACTCTTCCCAGATCCTCCCTACCAACTCCCCTGTCCTTAAATCAGCTCCTCTGCTGTTTCCCTTCAGAAAAAAGCAGACCTCCCAGGGACATCAACCAAATATGGCATGACAAGTCACAGTAAGACTACGCACAATGCCTCCTATCGAGGCTGGGCAAGGCAACCCAGCAGGAGGAAAAGCAAACTTAATTTCTTACACTCAATAAAAAGGAAAAGTATCTGCATGGGTAGAGAATGCTCCTCCGAGGAGATATGTGTTACTTTAAAAAAAAAAAAAAAACTCAGTGCCAAACATAGGTTCCCCCACTATGACTTTCTGACCAGGGAGGCCTCAAACAACACAAGCTACTGCAACTGTTCTTGGTCATCTACCATAACTAGATTGTAAGACTGTAATGCCAAAGACTCTAGACACTCTGCTTTCAAGACACTAAGAGATGAATCTCTCACTAACTGGGAATGCTGGCTAGCTTTCAGTGCCAGAGGTGCTGTTCAGGCCACTGGAAGAAAAGACATCAATGGTCTTACCCAGCATTGACCCCTAGATGCTACAGTACTCACCTGCAGCACATGCCCACTGGCACACAAGCGACATGGCTGTTACAAGGCTAACGCACAGCTTTCTGGTTGGATTTGAGGTCACTCCATAGGGGAGATTTCATGCCTAAACTCAAGACTGCAGAGACCATGGGCCTTAGAGAGGAAGCTGTTGTTGTTTTGTTAAACAATTATGTTAAACCTTCTTCTAAAGAATTATTTTTATAGCTTGGTGGTGCTCTTAACCTTGGCCAAAGAAGCAGTGGGCAGAGGTCAGTATACTAGAACCATAACTGGAAAAAATACTAAAATAAGAGACTGCGTGCTCATCCATAAATGATATATCAATTCCTCCATCCCAAAGCTCAAGGAGCTGAAAGCCGGAGAACAATGAGAAATGCTGTGAAATGGTGTCTTTTGGACATGATGTGACTACTGCACTCGTCAATTCAAATCAGCTGTGATTATCTGCACAACAGCAAGCCAGCAAAGTTGTAGCATGGATGAGGAAGGAGGTCACAAGGCCCTATCCCTAGTTGAAAAGCTATTGGTAGTTGTTGGCTGGTACAGGAGAGTCATTTTTCTATAGGGATGTGGCCATTAGGTAGGTTACATATATGGATGGCCCCATACCTACATAGTAATTGGACTCTGGGGTTTTTTTCTTTCTTTTAAATGAAGAACATAAAGTTCAAAGGAGGCCATGCTGGACTAAGAGGGAGGGAAGAGAGTAGTAGCTAAGATCAAAATGCACTTTATATATGTATATAATTCTCAATAAATAAATAAAAATATCCTAAACAAAAACAGGTATTGAACAATGAAATAAATATTTACTGGTATAGTGAATACAATAAATCTTATAATGGCTTAAAAAATTATTTTAGTGTTTAGAAATATTACTATCTTAGAAAACCTTGACCATCTTTTTTTAAATGCAGGCAACCCTGTATAAAGACAATAAAATTTCATCATGCAACACAATGGCTCTATGTTTTGAATAAATCTGTATGTAAATGGTGAAATGGAGAATAGGAAGCTATGCTGACAAAAGAAAGATCACACTGAGCTCATTGTGAACATTCGAAACAAGCATGGGTTAAACTCATACTTCAAAACTCCCCAATAAATAAACTCTCTCTTAAGAAGAGAGATTAGTGTACAAGCTACTTTAGGAGGGCTTATGATGGGCCTTCTAGACATTTCCCATTACCTTACCTTTTAAAGGTAGTTTAGAAAAAAATACAACAACACAATTTAAAAACAGTGCCTCAAAAAAAAAAAAAAAAAGTTTCAGAAACAAAGCTATTATTGGCAAAAACATTTGACACAACAGTTTTTACTTTTAATATGGCTCAAATATATTAAGAAATTCTAAATAAAAATTAAATGGATAAAATTAAAAATAATGCTTATGATCTCATAGCATTAGGACAGACAGCTCTGATAAGAGGCAAGAACACAAAGCTGATGTACAGCGGATGTGCAACGTGATGCCCGTCTCCAAGAGATTAAGACAGGCCTTTTGAAAAGCGAGGAGACAGAACTGAAAGCTCCTTGAGGTAAAACACTGGAGAAGAAGATTATGACGGCTTCTCAGTACTTGCACCAACTTCCCAAGGCTCACTAACAAAGACATGAAGAGCTGTTTTCCCACTATGCCTTTCAACCACTTCTCAACTTACCTTTGAGGACACCAAACACACACAGAGGAAAGGCAGTCTCCTTATCAAATGGTGCTGGAAATTGGCTATGCATAAGAATACAAACTAGGCTCTTACATCATATGCAAAATTTAGTTAAATTATTTAAATACTTAAATACCAGGTATAATGAAAGTTACAGGGGTCAAGCTCTTCTACAAAGTTCTGGCACTAGCTCTTAGGATAAAAAAAAAACAAAAGACAAGGTCACAGATAAAAAAGCAACTGTGATTGTGCTAAACTCAAAGTCCTTGAACAGCAAGGTGCAAAACAGGAAAACATCATATTGTCTGATAAGTATTCAAATAAATAAATAAATGAAAGAATCCAAACAAGAATCGACAAAAAAGCAATCCAGTTTTTAAAACTGGTAGAGTTGGGCTGGAGACATGACTCAGCAGTTGAGAGCACTTGCTGCTTTTCTTGAGGAACTGAGTTAGGTTTCCAATATCCACATCAAACTGCTCAAACTACCTCCTCCAGCTCCAGGACTCCTGACACCCTCTTCTGGCCCCCTCAGGCTTTGACACTCAAGTGCAGAGCCACACGCACGCACGCACGCACACATAACCAAATCTACTCAGTCAATGGGTTCTCTAGCTGCGGAGCGAGGATTAAAAAAGGAAGAGACAATTGGACAGTAATGCAGCATGACCCCCCAGCCAGTTCTGAGGCGGAAAGGCGGGTTTAATTTAAAGCTTTTATACCATCTTAATTACATGCAAGTAATAAGGTCAGTTCAAGGTTAAGGGAACAAGACAATGAACACAAACAGCCAGGGAACAAGAAGGCCATAAACTAAATTCCGTGGTCACTGTTTCTAAGGCTGGTAAAGATGACAGGATCATCCGAGCCTACTTCCCTGTCGTAGGCAAAGTCATACTCTTGCCTGACCTACTGCTTTGTTCTAGCCTAAAATCAGATTTTTGCCTGAGCTTACTTCCTTTACTAGCCCAGTATCAAATTCCTGCCTGGAGTAGCCCAACTTGCTTGTCCTAAGCCAATGTCAAATTCTTGCCATGTGACCTTAAAAGCTCTCCACACTTCTCCTTTTTAGTTCATAAACAAGACTGCATCTGTCTTAGGGTTCTGGCAAGAAAGCCTTCCTTACCCATCCTGGAATGTACATTATCAAGAGCAATAAACTTCTGTTTTAGGTTGATAAGGCTCCATGCAGAATCAAGCTCTACACACACACATGCACACACACTCATGCACATACACACACACTCATTCACACTCATGTGTACACACACACACCTGCATGCACTCATGCACACTCACCTGTACAAACACACAAACCTGCATACACTCATACATACTCGTGTATACACACACATGCACACAACATTTAAAAATAAAAATAAATTTTAACAAAAAATTAAAAATGGATTGTTTAAAAAAAACAGAACCTACTAACAGGCATGGCAAAGGTGCTCAGTGTCACACCTCAGGAATATGCCAAACAAAGTCAGAGAGGACTGTCACCTCAATATGTTAGTAAGCTGTTGTCTTAGTGAGGGCTTCATTGCTGTGAAGAGACACCATGACCAAGACAACTCTTACAAAGGACATTTAATTGGAGCTGGCTGACAGTTCCAGAGTCTCATTCTATTATGATCACAATGGGAAGCATAGCAGCATCCAGGTAGACATGGTGCTAGAGGAGCCAAGAGTTCTACATCTTGATATGAAGACAGCCAAGAGGAAACTGAGACTGTCTTCCGCAGGTAGCCAGCAAGAGACTAGAATTCTATACCGAGTGGAGCTGAAGCACAGGAGACCTCGAAGCCCACCCCCAGTGACACACTTCCTCCTGTAAGGTTACACCTACTCCAACAAAACCAAACTAACTCGAACAGGGCCACACCTACTCCAACAGGGCCATATCTACTCATAGTGCCACTCCCTATGGACCAAGCATTCAAACACATGAGACTATGAGGGCCAAATCTATTCAAACTACCACAACTGTAGTAGACCACAATCAAGAAGACCACAAGTGAGATCAGTGGTTAGAAGGACTAGGTGCTCTTCCCAGGACCCCAGTTGGATTCCCACCACCCACAACCATCTGTAACTCCAGTCAAAGGGTATCTGACACCCTCTTCTTGACTCCTGTGGGTACCAGGCACACAATTAGTGCTTAGACATATATTCAGGGAAAACTACTATACACATAAATAAATGAGAATTGATAAAAAGACAAGAGCTGAGAAGAGTATAGAGAGAAGGGACCCCTCAGGGTGACACGGTAAGGGTGTGTCTCAAAGCAGTGAAAAATGCCACTGATGGATTCTGGGAGATGGATTCTGGTCATCAGCCTTGTAGTCACCACTGAATTCACCAATCTACAGAGGAAAAACCCAAACCCATGGTCACACAGACAGCTCTGGTGAAACTCAGCAGGTCACAAAACAAAATGAATAGGCATGTATGTAAGTACAAGCTCTGTGGGAAGGCGGAATATCTGAGGGCAGAGGGGAAACAAGGGAGGATGTGACACGGAGTAGTCACTATGTATTAAGTGCACATATGAAACTGTCAAAGACAAATTTAGTTGACACAAAAGCAACTTGAAAATAGACTACCATACGAGCCAGGGATCCAGGCTAAGTAAATATCCAAAAGAAATGAAACGGGCATCTTACAGACACCTTCATGCCCATGTCCACTGTACCACTGTTCACAACAGCCAAGGCACACAAACAACCTACGTGTGCACCAGCAGATGAATGAGTAAGGCAATACGGTTATAGAATCACAGTGGAATAGTATTCAATTATTAAAAAGATAGGTTGGGGATTGTAGAGAAGACCCTGTGGTTTGGTACTCCAGACCCACAGGAAGGTTCAAAACCAACTGTAACCCATGTTGCAGGAGACCCAACACCCTCTTCTCGCCTCTGCTGACACTAGGCATACACATGTCTAGTGTGTGTGTGTGTGTGTATGTGTGTGTGTGTGTGTGTGTGTGTGTGTATGTGTGTACATATACACACAATGGCAAAACACAATCAACTCTTTCCAGTTTCTTCCAGGCTTCTCAACTTTATTCTCTCAGAGCTGACTTTACTACATTACTCAACTTGTGACCCTCCTGCCTCAGATTCACAAGGTGCTGGGATAACACACGTCACAATACCCAGACCTCAAGTTTCTTTTTTCCATTTTGCACGTTTCCTATAACTGGTTGATTTTTAAGCAGCATCCGAACTTATTACTACCTGGGAAGAAAAGAATACTCGTTCTGAAAGCAGCTGCTGGGGACACTGAGAACTCCCTCCCTGGTAGAGCCTCCCACAGGTGAGCAGAACAGCACAGACCCACACTGGATGCTGTGGAGGCAGACGCAGCAATGAAGAAAGAAATTGCAAGCAAAACTGGAATAATATAAAGAAGATTTTCCAAATGCAGTGTTTAAAAGAAAAAAGAATTTCAGGGAAACAAAATGGAAGACTGAAATACGTACAGAAGGAAGGGAAACAAAGAAATGGAAAGGATAAAGATCTAGGCAGAAGATCTTTATATATATCTGATAAAGATCAGAGGACAGGACGGCCAGACATGAAGGGGAACTAAGACGGAAAAAACAGGGAATATTTGCTGGAGGCTGGGGGTAATATTTAGTGAGAGACAGTGTTTTCTCCCCAAACTGGGAACATGTCAATCAAGAACACAAGACAATAAGGCAAAGGGGGACTGGGGAGATGGCTGAGTCAGTAAAGGGACTACTAAGCAAGCATGAAGATCCGAGTTCAGGTCCTCGGCATCTGGAAACACTGGCTACATCTGTAACTTCAACACCAGCACGACAGGAAACGGCTGGCACAAGAGGCTCAGTGGTCTTCCCAGTCTACTTGAATCAGCAAGTTCCAGATCCCACAAAGAGAGACTGTACCCCAAAACATGAGGTGTGTATCAGGGTCGGGGGTGGGAGAAGGATTGAAGGAAACACCCAACATGACCTCTGACATTCACACACATGTGCACACATACAAATCACATAGATAAAAATAAAAATGTGGGGGAGTTGTGTAGACTGTGGGGAAAGTCTCTATTCACAAATATTGAAAATATCTATGTAAAAATAATTACAAGCAATATATTTGAATATAATTGAAAGAAATCTATTTTAAAGGGCTCCTGTTCCTAATTAGTGAATTACCAAAACCACAGGACAGGTCATTATACATAGAGAAGTCATGTCAAGGAGAGCCTTGGGCTCAATCTCCATTCTCACAAGAACTATTCTGAAGAATTAGTACTATTTCTAGTATCTAACAAAAACAGTTGGAACCAATGTTTTAAAAATAGCACATTTATAACAGTTTTAAAAACAGAATAAAATACTTAGCTATGAAATAATGAGATATGTACAGGCTCTGTGGTAAAAATAAAGAACACTGCAAAAAAATCAAAGAAGAGATTAATAAACGGAGAAACTGATACCATACTGCTAAGAACTCATTCCTCTACCAATCCATCATTAAATCAAACACAATCCTAATCAATATGCCATCAGGTCTGTTTGTAGATACTGAAAGTCGATTTCTTAAATGTATTTGTAAATGTAAGAAACTAGAATACCCAAAGAAACTATGAAAATGAGAACAAAGCTCAGACTAATTTCTGACGGTGTGTGTGCACTTGGGTGCACACCTGTGTGACGGGCCTGCAGAGGCCAGCAGAAAGCCATCCCAGGGCACTACAGCTATGAGCCACCTGCCATGGCTGCTGAAAACAGAAGCTGGGTCCTTTGAAACAGCAGCAAGTATCTTTACTGCAACAATTGCTCCAGCACCTCTCACACTAATTGGAGGGGTGGGGTGCAGATCACTCTCTATGTAGCCCTGGCTATCCTGTAACTCACTATGTAGCTCAGGCTAGCCTCAAATTCACAGTGATCTGACTGCCTCTGCCTCCTGAGTCTTTGATTAAAGGCTTGGACCACACCCGGCCTTCTTATTACAGGGTTCCAGCAATTAAGGCAGAGGAACAGACTAGGATAGACCAATAGAGCAACAGAATCACAGAATTCACAAAAAGACGTAGACAATACCTGAAACGATTTCTGACAGAGGGTTCGGGCAATGTGACGGTCAAAGGATAAATATCCATAATAATGATAGTGACAATGCTGGCACTCGGGCATGAAGAACAGAAAAACATGACCCTCAGCCTGCACCTTACCAAAACATTCAACATGGACCTCAGACTTACATGCAAACGTCAACACTGTAAAAAACACTGACGAGGAACAAAGCACTCTTGGGAACTCTTAGGCACAAAATGGAGCGTGGGATCAAGAACAGACCAAATGATACATGGAGACCGACGTAATCAAAGCATGAGCTGTGTGGAGCATGCCACTGTGGAGAAAAGACAGACAGCCTCGGAGCGGCAGAGACACTGTCCCATCACAGACCGCACAGAGCACGGCACTGAGGATTGAAACTTCAACTGGAATTCAATTCCAACCTAAGGAGAGGCAAGCAAGTACCCTCTCTACACTATAACTGAAAAAAAAAAAGTGTCTCTATAGGATTTATGCCTGAAATACAAGGAAAGTTATATTGCTGTCTTCTCTAGTATGGAGTATAGTTAAACAAAATACCCTGACACTTTACCACAAGATACATATGCACAAGTACATAAACACAACGTCAAAACTGTGCACTAGGTAAAAGTAAGCTAAAAACACAAGGTAGCACCACAAACCTAATGCGACAATTTTCACTTAAAAGCTGGCAATACTAAGATACTAGGTGCTGCAGAGTCTGTAACTGCTGAGCCCAGCACATTCCTGCCAACGCTGAACAATGCCCATCCCTCTGAGATGTTCCTGGGAGGCAGAGTAGCAGCTCCCAGCTCATGTCAGATGTACCATAAATAGGTGGAAAAGAACCTTTGGCCAAGTATCAGCAGATCACACCAGCAGCAGATTAAAAGGATGACGCAGATTTACCCCAGGAACATAAAACCATCTGCACATCAGAAGATCACAGTAGTACAGAGAAGGTGTAGGGAAAGGCAGCCTGCCCACCTCTGCCTGCTCGGTAACGCTGACTTTACTGCTCTGCCGGTGCTTGCTTTATGGGAGCTGACACATGGTAAGTCAGCCGCCATGGTGCAGAGGGCTCTGCTAGGCACGGATGTACCCACAAAAACAAGCAAGAATATGACTCAGTAGTAAGTCTCACTTGGGAACACAAAGAGATCACTGCTAGAGGGCATAAGGGCACAAAACTGATAGTGCCTCATTCCTACTCTAAATTACAGAGCCATATCTTAAACTGTCAACATTAAATCATGTTGTGGTAACAAACACACTAATAGGTAGAAAAGACTGAACAGGAATATTCAATTTGGCTTTTTACCTTATGTTACCTCTTAACAAAAATATTATCACTTTTAAGACTGGGTGCTATAACTTTCTGAGAAATATATTTGGGGACAGCATATCCTGTACCTTGTGAGGGCCCAGGATCCTCTGCCTGAACTTCTCAATTGTTTCTTGACCCATAGCCGACCAAGCACTGGCAAATGCTTCTGCCTTGTCGTGTGTAAGATGAATAGTCTCTAGGTGCTGCTGCAGTGCCGCTGGCTTCACGTTGTGATACACTGCCTGCCAAAGATGGGAGAACACACATCCTCAGGTTCACAGAAAGACTTGACAATAAGCAATGCATATGTATTTAAAGCAAATTAAGGAGAATCAGTCAGTCAGTCAGTCAGTCAGTCTGTCTGTCTGTCTGTCTGTCTGTCTGCCTGCCTGCCTGCTTGCTTCTGAGTAAGAGTACATGAATTCAAGTTCTGGGCCCATGAGAGGCAGAGGCACTGAGCTCCTGGTGCTGGCATCCCAGTGCTTTTAGCAGTCCGGAGCAGATGCTGGAAGCTGAATCTCAATTCTCTGCAAGAGCATAAGTGTTCTCAACCGCTGAGCTGTCTATATATCCAGTCTCAGCATTAAAACCAGTTAAATAAAAAAGACTTCACGGAACTCTCACAGACATTTTCAACAGTTCTATTAATGTACAAAACCAACAGCCTAAGTTCATAGTCAGTAGGCCTACCTTGTTCAAGCTAAATGTTTCTTTGTGCCTGTGGTTTAAATAACACCAAAATTACTTGGTACAGTTTTATTCCATTTATTTCATTTAATTACTTTAAAGTTTACAATGGTCTCAGCAAATAAACGTTTCCCAAGGAATCCTTAAAACTACCTTTATCTACCAACTGAGGTTACACATAATAAAAAATTTAAATAATTTTAACAATATCTGTTCTGGTTCCTACACAAACAACATCTGTGCTGTTCTGTCCAGCTACCTTTTTTTCTACTGGAAGTTCACCACACTTGAGCACCAGCCACCATCATGCTCCACATTAAGGTCTGAATCAGAAGTGTCCTCCACAGGTGCTTGGGCTTGAACACTTAGTCCAAGGTGGTGGCACTCTCCGTGGAAGTACAACTTTTTGCCTATCTGGAGAGGGGCATTCTGAGTTACAGCCTGGCCCTAATTAGGCCTGAGCTCTCTGCTTCTAACTGTGGTTGTTACCAGTGGCTTCATGTTCACCTCCATCACAGGCCGCTCCCCACCCCATGCTTCCCAGAATGGACTGTACCCCTAAAATCCCATCAACCAAAGTAAACCTTTCTACTCTGGTCATGTGTTTGGTCACAATAACAACAAATAACAGAGAAACTGGTATAAGGGGTGTGGCTGTTGCTATGATAAAGGACCCTGGGGATTATAGGCCTTTGTAATTAGCATAGGAGAGGAATAGAAGTGAAAGAATTTGAAGCCACAGGCTAGAAAAGATCCAGAAGGCTCTAGAGAGAACACAATGCTGATTCTAAGAGAGATCCTGACAGGACAGAGAGGAAAAGGATGATGAGAAACGGAACTAGAAGTCATTCGTGTGACATGCTGACATACCGTGTGGCCACATTTTACATGTGACCTGAAATTCTGTGTGAGGCTAAGTTAAAAAATAATGGACCGGGGGCTGAAGAGAGGGCGCAGTTTAAGAGCACTGGCTGCTCTTCCAGTGGTCTTAGATTCAGTTCCCAGCACCCACAAGGCAGCTCACTACTGTCTGCAACTCTAGCTAGCTCCAGACCCTCTTCTGAACTCTGAGGACACCACACACACAAGGTACACAGACATATGCAGACAAAATACCCATAAACATAAAAGCTAATGTGTCTGGCGAAGGAAATGTCAAGGCAGTACAGTCTGTGGCGTGGTTACTGCTCACTGCCTTTAACCAGGTACTGTAAGGCAAAAGGAAAAGAAATAAAAAATGAAAAGAAAGAAGCTGGCACACAGAACTAAAGCCAGGGCAGGCACAGTGGATGCACACACAGGCACTGACGGCTGAAGAGAACAATGAGATGAAGAAAACCTGGTACTGGGACAACAGAAATGAAGCACTGGGGACAAGATGCTACCTGCTGAAGGCTCTAGGGCAACAAACTGAAAACCATTCACCTGAAAGAAGAGAGAAAAACACAGTGCCTAAACAGACGGTTCCAGGGTTAACAGCTGGAAAACAGTTGCCCGGGTTACAGTTCTCCCACGAGAGGGATGCTGCTGCTGTGATGAATGGATGCTAAGCTACATCTCATCCCCGCAGCAGAAACTGAGAGCCGCATCCACACAGTGCCGGTTCTGAAGCTTTGCAGAATGCAGGACTTACAGCATTATGGAGACTTCTGGGGTCCAAAGAGTAATGAGGTCAGACCGTGTGTAGCAGTGAAGTTTCCTGAATGGAGTGCAAGACTGGGCTGTTTGTGACATTGCAAAGATAAACCCAAAGGTACAATAGATTCAGGGGCATTTGAATTCCAGAAATATGTGTCATCCAAGGAAAAAAGCTGCAGGCACCGGTGAAGCCAGGCCAAGACAGAGGCCCATTGTGCCCTAGGGCTGCGTAAGCCCACAGTGATCCACATCATGCCACACTAGCTCCAGATGCTAGGCACAAAACTGCAGAACTTGGCATTTCCCTGATATGTGCCGTCTTTCCATAACATGCTACCTTTTAAAATGGGAAGAGTTACTCTGTACATTAAAAACATGTGACTTGGTATGTGTGTGTGTGTTTGTTTGTTTGTTTTACAAGGGCTCATTGCTAAAAAGACTGCTCTGAGTTTCAGAAGGGATTTGGTCTTTGGACCTCTGAAGAGTGTTAGAACTTAAGGCTATGGGGATGTCTGGATTTAGACTAAATTCTTATTTCATTATGAGATGCAAAGAGTGTGGAGGCAAAGGGTGGTATGTTTTGGCTTCAGTGTGAGGTGTTCCCCTATAGGCTAGTGTGTTTAAAGGCTTAGCTTCTAGCTGGTGGCTGTTTGGAGTTGCTGTGGAACTTTTAGGAGGTGGGTCCTTACTGGGTCACTGGAGAGCAGGCCACATTCCTTAGAGCCCAGCTCCAACTAGAGGGCAAGCTCTGCACTTCCTGATGTGCGGAAATATGAGAGGTATGGCTTACACTCCTGCGTCACAGACAGGAGCTGCTCATCCCTCTTCCCTGGAATCAAACTATAAGCCAAATAAATCCTCCCTGAAGCTGTCTCTTCAGGTAATCTCTCACAGCACCAAATTCCTTCCACAGTCTCCATAAGGTGGCAGCAGCTGCCCCACAGCTTGTCCTAATAGTGTCTGTTCTCTGCGATGCCCATGAAACAGCTGTGTTCTGGACCTTTCATTTCACCAGTATCCATTTAATGCACTGGTAGGAATTCTCTAAAAATCTATTTTAAGCTCAGGCACTTTAAGATAAGCACAAAAAATAAAACCCTGGCTCACAATACATTCAAGGTCTAGTGACGGAAACAGACTGCTGTGTGTGGAAGAATGAAACACTACCAATGTGCCCTGCCGTAACGATCCGAACACACAAATATGGGAAGGCTGCGGGACCAAGCGAGCTGTCGTGATAGGACTCACAGGCATAAAAACCATGGAGTGAATCTGAGAAGAAGTGGTATAGGAAGGAAATTCAAAAGTTAAAAAAAAAAGAAAAGACATTATTTCCTTTTCCTAATCATCCTAACCACATGCATGCTGCTGTTCAACTTCTTAAATAGAAAATGTTCCTTTTTATACTGAGAAACAATGAGTTAAAACCAGATGAAGGCCCAAATCAGTGGGAAATTTTTACCTACTACTATATCATATTTATTTTCACAGAAGGAAGTACTATGGAAAGAAGCCAGGCATTCTAAAGTGTTTTAGTATATTGAAACTCTTGATTAAAATATCCATCTTATACAGCTATATAAATATATAGAAAGCCACAGATATTAAAGTCATGAAAATCTGCAGTAAACAGGAAATTTGAGGCAATAAAAATACCTGTTCCAAAACAAACGATATTGTCTCCAGAACCAGGTGAAGTTCTTGTTTCTCTAGAGAGAATGCGGCCTGAAGTTTTTCTTCCTCTTCTTCACTGAAACTGTTCTCGGCCTACAAACACAGCACCCAGTTAGCACAGAGCACACAGTCAGAGGACTTACTTCCTCACACAGGAAAGGAAAAGGCCATCGTGAAAGGAAGCTGGCGTGCTTTCATTCTACCTTACAACATGCATTCTAGACAACCATAAGAAATAAAACAAACGTTTTGTGGTGACGTGACTGACCACTGGGATTCTGGGCTGAGGCATGGGTGGGTTTTTGCCTTAAGGTTAGACAAATATGCTTTATCTGGTTTTCTTAATTCCTCATTTCATCACTTCTTGAAACTGCCTACTCGCCCCATCACAGTGGCCCCGACTTCCCCAGCCGACCTTCACTAGTCTGTCTCGCTGCTTCTCACGTGCCTGGTGGTCAAGAACCCGGACAGCTGGCTCTACAGAGTGAAGCCCACAGTAGCTACAACCATGGGTTTCATGTGTGGGCCTAAAATCTCCCCATGGCGTCAAACACAGAGGGTTCTTCGTTAGATGAGTTATAACCACTACTTTTGAAGATCAGAGGCCACAAACATGTTTCTTAGTTCTCAGAGACAGAAGTTTGCAGCCTCCCTCAGTCTTTCCCAATGCAGACTGCTGACGTGCAAGATGAGGCATGCCACAGACTGTTCCTACTACTGTTATTCCTCCTGACTCACCATTTATGCTACAAATTTACCATAGGCAGGAACTCGGAGGTCCTATGTTTTTCATTTTTCACATAAAAGAAAAGAATTGACTCTAAAACTGTGCATTGCTGTTGAGAGCCGTTTGTGCCGCACCCAAAGATGGCGCGGGCTTCCCGCCAATGACTCAGCAAACAGAGCTGTTGCCCAGCCCGAGAGGCATAGTGCGCATGTACCACAGACGCCACAGCCCGCTCTCAGGGCATGCTAATGAGTTACTGGAGGGCACACCAATCAGGTAGCGACACGAGTCTCCTGGGCATATATAAGCAGTGCATTTTCCTTCCACGTGGTCCCCTGCTCAGAGTGTTGTACAATAAAGGTTGTTCGCAGAAGAATCCTGCTGTTGCACGCCATTCCTGCCAGCGGGAAGTGAGGCGCACAACACATTGCACACCAAGTGTACACTGAGCAACTGGGGAAGGGAACTCTACCGATGAGAAAGGGATGGTCTCAGAGTTTAGGGATTTGGTTGTCTTCTGATTGTGGACTAAGGGCTTGTGAGCTGAGAACCAACCAAACACTCGGGAGGCACAGAGAATCGCACAAAGCTGAGAGTGGGACCACAACATTCTCACAACACTGTGAATTCTCTCAGTGGAGCAGGGAACAGAAGCATTCAAAAGCCAGGACAAGAATGCCTGCACAACACAGAGATGAAAGAAGCCCTAGCACAGCACAGGAAACGTGCATGATCCAGTAAGATGGCACATGCAAAGGAGGGAGACTGGAGGCTGCTGCTGAAGTCTAATGGATCTTGCAGTGTTAAGGAGTCTGAAGTTTTCTCCGTGTGGTAAGGGACAGTCACTGATGTCTCTAAATGCTGTTAAAATATGATCAACATTTCTAGAAACATTACTGTAATGGTATTATTAGGAACCAATAAGGGACTGGAAGGACAGCTTGGTGATGAAGAGTTCTTGCTGTTCTTACAAAAGACATGTTCTGTTCCCAGCAACTCAGAAGGCAGCTCACAACTGTCTCTAACTCCAGCTCCAGGGGACTCAATGCACTCTTCTGGCCTCCGTGGGAATCAAGAAAACATGTGGTACACATACATACATGCAACAAAACACTCGTACATGTTTTTTTAAAAAAATAAAACTACATAAATGTAAAAAAAAAAATCAAAACCAAAAAGATGATGAGTGACAGATACTAATCTAAAGCCAGAAAACAAGAAGGTTCTGAAATCAAACGATGTGGAGAATTTGGATTTGAGAGACAATTCGGGGGTTGGCTGTCTCCTGTCCAATAAAGAAAGGGAAGGGAAGAATCTTGCATAGAACTGAATATTTGTGCCTAGAAACATGCAGAATACTTGACATGTGCTCCATAAACATGCTTAATGCAGTTTTATAAACCAATAAAGAACATTATGTTAAACTGATTACTAAATGATGAATTAACTACCAATCATCCACACAGCCAAACCAACTATATGCTTGAATTAAAAGCAAGGAGAAAAATCAGATATTAAGTACTATGTGAGAAGAAATACTGACTGAATTATTTTTAAGATTTATTATTATTTATATATGTATGCATGTGTGTCTGTTTACTTTTATATGTACCATATGCATACAAGGACCCAAGAAAGCCAGAACAAAGTATCAGAGCTCTGGAATTGAAATTACAGGTGGTTATGAGCCACTAGGTGGGTGCTGGGAACCAAACACAAGTCCTCTGCAACAGTAGTATGTGCTCTTTCTTGGCAGGGAAGAATGGGGGTTCAAAACAGTGCTTCTCTGTGTAGCCCTGCCTATACTGAACCAGATAGGCCTCAAACTCCGAGATCCACCTGCCTCTGCCTCCCAAGTGCTGAGGTTAAAGGTGTGCACCAGAATTGCCTGACATCCGTATCTGCTCTTCACCATCTCTCCAGCCTGAACTACCATTGCCAGGAAGAATGAAACCAGCATTTCCCTAAAACATGTTCCATAGAACTTAATATACCAAGGGAAAACAATTCCCAAGTCAAACCCTTCAGTGTATGACCCAAACATTAGCATGGAAAGCATTCTACAAAGCTCCTTTTTTTTTTTTAAGTTAATTACAGAATACAAAGTCTCCCAAGCTTCTGACCAGAGAACATCATCAAACTTCTACAAATCTAGAGTTCCCAAGAACCCACTAGAGAACAATACTTCTCACAGGTCTCCATATACTTGCAGAATGTTTCAGGGAATCAGAGGAGTCACAGGCCGCAGGGATATAGAAATGCAAACCTTCAGGTGCAGCTTTTGAAGAATTCGGCTGAGAAGTCGTGGGAATCTTCCCGAGTCTATTGCGTTTATCAGCGGCACTGCTTTCTTCATGCTAAATGTGCAAACAGAGTTTCAGCATTAGTCTGAAGCGTATTTGCCATGGCGGTCTGCATGTTTTTATTTCCACTACTCTGGTCCTTTCAGTGAGATAGAGTAACAATAAAGGACAGTCCGGCAATCAGTGAGCGTCTCCCAAGGATGCCTCTCCCCAAAGCACTCCTGTCAAGAAGTACATCTGCCAAGTTTTCTCTTCCCAGGCAAATTCCTTGCGGAGGTATGTACTCGGTCAGGGAACGGCAGTGGGTTAGCAGTGGGAACGCAGGCTACCACACAATCCAAAATAGAACTACGCAAGGAGAAAGCAGCAAATGAGGGCAGCACACCAAAACCATAAAGGGTAATGGCGGCAAGTGTCCGTGAGGGAAAACGGAAGGTGACACATACTTAACTACTGGAAATGCAGTCATTTGAAAACAAAAAACCTGTGTTGCTCAGAATAACCAATTTCAAACTGTGCACACACTGAGTATGCCTTCATGGTATGCGTTCTCCCAGGACAAGGGCTTTAAGATGAGAAGTTGGGTGTCAGGTGCAGGGAAAGAAGGAAAAACTTTACAACTGTCTCCTTCCCAATGCAGAGTGTTGTGTTCAACTTTCAATATTTGCCTACATGCATGAATATTTCTTCTGCCTCCACAGACAGAATCTGTCTTTTTCTGGAATAATTTTGTTTTAATGGGGAAAATCTGAGCAAGGTGTGGTAGGACAGCCAATAGGGCCAGCTTGCTGGGGGTGGGGAGAGGGTAAGGGGACCTTGGGTTTGAGGCTAACCTAGGCAACACGGTAAGAACTGCTCCACTCCCTGTTCCCCCTAAAATAAAATTTTTTTAAAAAGTAAATAAATAAATAAATAAATAAATAAATCTGAGCTTTATATCGCCAGACCCAGACAGTCTTACCTAACACACCCAAATAAATAAATACATACATACCACATGAATGACAACACTATCGATGGCATTTAAAACCTGTGTCACTTGTAATAACCATTTTCAAATTGTGTGGTAAGCATAACTACATATACTGAATGCCAAAACTGGCTAATAAGTCACTAATGCCTAAACTATCCGATCTTGGTTTCAAAGGACTTTTAACACGTGTTATTTGTTAATCACCCTTCTTAACCATCCTGTAATACCAGCATGAGCCTTTTTCACCATCATGTCTAAAATAACTAAAAGCAGGAAGACTTTTCCCGAGAGAATGGACAGAATTTAGGTGGCGTCTAGCAACTTCTACCTGCGCTACAAAGTCACTCGTCACTGTCTCCGCCCTGCGAGTTCCAAGAGGAATCCGTCTAGAGTGGAAGTACTCCCCGCCCACGCCCCGCCCACGCCCCGCCCCGCCCACTCCCTGCTCCACGCCCGCTCACGCCCTCCTCTGCGCCCCAGGAAGACCCTCCGCGCCTCCGCTCCGGCTCTGGAGCCTGGCAACCACGCCACAGTAGTAGGAGGTGGCAATACCCCTGCTCCCGCCCCAACAGGTCACCCCCGCATGGCTGGGCGCTCAGCCTGGCCGCTACCTGGGGCTCTCCGGCAGGATCAGCGCCGCGGACGCCGCCATCCTTGAAGCTCCCTCGCCCGCGCGACTGTCAGCTGTGCACAATCCAGCCAATCAGGACGCGCCTGACGGAAACCCGGAAGGACCAAGTCTCGCCGCTGGGCAAGTTTGCGACCTCGAGCTACCCTGTGCTTCTTTTCGGAAGGCTTGTACGTGGTCGAGAGGTCATGGTGCTCCTGTCTACCATTCTGTTTCAAAATCGGGACTGTACATATTCTTTTTTTATTTCTATATCTGCATCCCTTGCTAGGCGTGTGTGTATATGCGCATTTTATCCACGTTCATACATGGCTGTGCGTGCATGCGCATGTAGTACATGATGCATTTCAGGTTTAGAGGAGGTTTAAGTAAAGTCTGAGGCGTCTGCGGACAGAGAGATGGGTCAAAGAGCTTACGCTGCCAGAAGAGATTATATGCTGCCAACTCCTGTGCCATTGAACACACACACACACACACCACCCCCTGTGTCTGAATCCCCAGAGTTTTCTGCAGATCAGAGTTGTGTTCTTGGACATATTTGTCCAATTCCTTCCACAGTGGCTTCATTGAGTGCCTACTGTTTACTTAGCATTGAACCAGGCGCTGGAGATTCAAACAGACAAAATACCAAAAACCCTGCTCTCTGCGTTTTAAATCAGCAATTAAAATGTACCAGTATTCGTGGAGAGTCCCTTTGGCATGTAGTTCTCAGCATAGCACAGAAGGAAGAAAACTCACGGAGAATTGTATAGTTGTTTTTCACAAGAGAGAAAGGAGACCATGCATTATCACAAACACTTTTATCTGCCTTACGAAAAAAAAACAGTGGAGTGTGCTAAGGTCTGGGAGCAACAGTGGGTAGGGCTGGAAGATGTGAAAGCTTCTTAAGTGGGCAGAGGCGAGAGTGTTCCGGAAGAAGAGTGAGCAAAGGTTGACGAGTAGAAAAACGATTTGACTGGGTCTGGAAGTAATTCCAGAAGGAACTTCTTTGAGAGGCTCTGGCCCGGTGCACTATTTGTAAACAAATGGGTACCCATTAAATGTTAAGGGGGTTGTTTATTTTTAAGATCACAATCAGAAAGATGGTCCGATTGGAAAGAGATAATTGGGGAAACTAACTGTTCAGGAAGTTACTGAAATAATCTCTCCAGTCAATCCCCGTGAGAGGAAAGGCATTGAAAAGGAGACAGCCGTGGATCAGATTACATTGCTATAGTAGACTGTTCAAGAGCTGGCAAAAGATCGAATTTAATTTTCCTTCCTAATTATGTTTTACTTAAATTATTATTTAAATCAGCTGGCATTCCTGGAGCAACCAAACAACACTGTAGCTGAGAGAAGCCAGATTGCAAATTAAAAGTGAATAATCCTCACATGGATAATTGAGTCAATTATACACTATGTTGAACACATACAAATACATTTAGTTCCACAACAGTCTGCACACTCCCCCAGTTTATGCACATCTGAAAAAGATGTGTGTGAATCTACATAATTATGGGTGTAGGATCCAAACACAAATTGCCTTACCTGGCATAACTTTAGAGGGGTCCAGTTTCTCCTCAACCTTTAAAACATTCTCCTTGTGTCCTGATTCGTTGCTGAAGCAAAGTCACTAATCAACTAAAACTGTTTCAAATCCCTTGTGAACGTCGGCCCTTCCTTGGCTGTCTTGAAAAACACAGCTGGAGCTTTAGGAAAAGAGCCTCAGATCTGGACTCTGTAGCCTCACACACCTTCCTGTGCCTGATCTGAAATATGGAGAGGTAGATGTCTGCTTCCGTGGACTGTGGTGAGGATGAAGGTGTGTGATCTGTTCCTTTGAGGGACTCTCCTAAAAGTAGTACAAAGCACAGAGTTCTGCCCAAAGAGAGTCCCTGCCGGTCACAAGGGTCTCTCACACCAGTTCTTTCCATTAGGGACTGATTACTTACTGATATAAAGTGATACTGTGCATGTCACCCCTAAGCTGTCTTTGCACTGTCTGGTGTATGGGCACATATGTCCATGAGAAGGTCCTTAAAGGTGTCTGCTTGTGACAGGATTCCATAACCACCCCTTACTCTTGCCGTCTAAACTAGCCAGGCCAGCTTCCGGATGGATGCAGAGCCCAGGCCCAGAGCCCAGGCCCAATACCACTAATCCATTACAGAGCCTCGGGCTCTCCTAAGTACAGCAAAGGGTTTCCATTCTTCTACGTCAAGTCTACATTTGTACATTCTGCTATCCACAGTTCTCTGAAAAGCAAGCAGTTACCTGTATGCTAGTACCTCGTTAATTCCAGAGGCATAGGAATGAGAGCAGAAAAGAAGTAAAGATGTGGAGAGCAAAATGCAAATCCTATTAACCAGTTGTGTGATGGCTAATGCTGTCGACAGAATCTAAACTTACCTCAGAGACAAGCTTTATGTCCTGCCCTGGCCTTCCTCCATGACCTCCTCTGTGCCCCACCCACACTCCCCTCCATAGCCCTCCCATGTCTCTGGAAGAGGATCGAGGTATATTAAGGTGGGAATACCCAGCTTTTGTGGGCAGTGCCATTCCTTGGGCAGGGTCCTGTACCGCATAAAAAGGATAATGCACAGGTGACACCAGCATTCATCACTTTTGACTGTAGACACAGTGTGACTAAGCTAAAAGATGCTCCTGCCACCATGCCTTTTTTGGCCATAATGGGCTTCTCCTGTAATAAGACAGAATAAACCCTCTCTTCTTTAAGTTGCTTTGGTCAGGCATTATGATACAGCAATGAGGGAAGTAACTAATACAAACCAGACCAGAAAACTAGAGCCTCCAAATACTTCTGGCATTTCTGTCTGGTTGGGACAGAACTACAGACAAGAACCAGACTGCTCACTTTTGGAATCCCTGCCCTAGGGCTGGAGAGATGGCTCAGCGCTTAAGAGCACTAGCTGCTCTTCTAAGAGTCATGAGTTCAATTCCCAGCAGCCACATTGTGGCTCACAACCATCTGTGATTGGATCTGATGCCCTCTTCTGGTGTGTCAAGGACAGTGTGGTCATATATATAAGATAAATAAATACATCTCATATTTAAAATAAAAAAACCCTTAAAAACAGAATCCCTGCCCTAAAATTCTCCAACCAGTTTCTTTTCTTTCTTTCTTTCTTTCTTTCTTTCTTTCTTTCTTTCTTCGTTCCTTTGTTCCTTCCTTCCTTCCTTCCTTCCTTCCTTCCTTCCTTCCTTTCTTGTTGGTTTTTCCAGACAGTGTTTCTCTGTGTAGCCCTGGCTGTCCTGGAACTCACTCTACAGACCAGGCTCTCCTTGATCGCACAGAAATTCACCTGCCACTGCCTTCTGAGTGCTGGGATCAAAGGTATGACACCAAACCCAGCTGCCTGGACAGTTCTATCTCCTGTTGAAAGGAAATGTAGCATCACCTCCATCATTCCTGGGAACCTTCCTTCTCCTCCAAGCCTGGGCCTGTCTGGAGTCTCTTCTTTCACAAAGTCTCTTCTCAGGGCCCTTTTGTCTACTCACACTCCCTTCCTTCAATTGGCATGATTTATATTTTTGGTGTCTCATAAAGTAGGCCAATTTCTTCCAGAAATCTCTTCCCACTCTAAGTGAACTCTGGACACACCAAGGGGCTACTCCAAATATACCATTCAGCATCTCAGCCCCAAATGCAAGTGATTATCTTCAGAAGTTAATCAGCACGTGCTCAAAGCCCCAACAGTATTGTTACTAGACACTGGGGCTTCTACTACCTACAGGCTTCAGTAACACAAAGTGAGCAATAGAGAGAAACTGATGCTGAGCTTAGAAAAATGGAACAGAGACCATCTTTATCACCCTTGTTTACAAAAAAGGAAAGGGTCTCAGAAATTTTTATGATGCAGAAGATTCTAATGTTAGAGGAGCTCTCACCCCCACCCCAACCCCAGCCACTTTTTCTTGAAGGATTTATAAGCAAAGACTAACTCTGTCTTTTTCTTTAAGAACCTCTTTCAGGCACAACTTTCTGTGTCCCCATCTTTCTGTCTCCTCCCATCTTTGTGATGGGAAAATGAAGGAAAAAGATCACAAATGTCCCTCCCTAATCGAAAAGTACCAAAGGGAGGAGGCTGTGACAGAGCTCAGTGATAGAGGTGGGGTTGACAGGGCTTTGAAAAAAACTCCTTCGTCATGAGGCATAGCTCTTGGGGCTACCAAGAAAGAAAAGAGAAAATTTTGTACACACAGAGAATGGTTGAAGCTAAAGACAGACTCCAATAACTTTATACATACAAATATATACATACATTCATACATGCATGCATGCAGAGCTGTAGACAGGCACATTCACATACTGAATGGATGGAACGAAGTTCCAACAAGCAGGCTCCAAGCATTTCACACATACATATATACATATGTGTTTGCACATATGTTCATATACACATGCTTGGTGAATGGAAGTTCAACAAAGTTCCAACAACGTTTTCTTCCACAGTTTATATATCCCTCCTAGGAAAATCTTTCAAGCAGTATAAAATTACAATGTGATTTTATTCTATTTTTCTCTTAGTGGATGACTATGAACAAAACAGGATACTCCCCAATACCTTAATAAGAAATAGCATTACAGGTAAAGAAAACATTATTCCCAAGAACCCTCTTATTCATAAACTAAGCAACTTGTTATAGATTAACAAAGTGTGAGCAAGTAAGGCAGTTTTTTTCAGCCAGTTTCTCTTACTGGCAGGCAGCAATTTGTAGTTACATAGAAAGAATTATTTTATTATCTATCTTTAAAAGTAATCTTGTAAGAATCTTAAAGGAATCACAAATCTAAACTTTTATATTAAAATTAGTCATATCTATTTTAAATCCTCAAAATCCATATCTACTTATCAGCAATTCCTAATAAATCATATCAGGAAGCTGAGGGCAAAAAACAGGTATAAGAAATCAATCAACACCAGTCCAGCCTCAGTGAGAGTCACGTCAGCCAGAGCTGCCATTGTTCTTGTTCCCTGAGCTTAAGTGTTAGGATCGTGCTTTTCTAAACTTCAAATTGTCCCCTAAAGTTTTCTACATCAGTGCCAGTAGCAGAAACCTCTTAACCTAGTATAACTAACAGTTTTATTTTTCCAAATGTTTTCTAAGGATGGTGTCATTGCTGACAATGTACATTTCTAAGTCCTTTCCTAGGGTCCATCAGCAATGCCTGAATGAAATCAAGCATTAACTACTGTGAGTGGCAGAGATACTGGCCAGTGAGGGGCTGGACACCCCCTGAGAGTTTCTTCAAAGTTCTTCGATTAAGAGGGGTGTGAAGGCAACAAAGAGAGCCGAACTCCACAACAGCACAAAGCCCTCAGAACATGGGCTCCTCCAGGCCATGCATGTCTGAGGCATACCCACTGTAGCTGTGCTAAACAGTGGGCCACAATCCATGAGTTCTAAAGCCATTTGTCGTTCCTTGCACGGCCCTCGGCAACTTTGTCATGTGCAGGAAGCAAAGGATCACTGGGGCAGAATCAGCATTACCTGCTTCACGTGGCTCATCCTAGACCAAGACCAAGGACAAACATCCCACGGAGATCTGTATCAGAAGCCTGACCTCCTCCCCTCCTAAGACCTAGTGCACACCTCTGCCACTCCCACACCAACACCCCACCCCAGCACAACTTGGCAGCCCTGTTTTAACTGCAGTGGGCACATATAGGTGTGAGAGAATCAACTGGGACTATATACAAAGAACGGCTTCTGTAGGTTGTCAGCACATCACTGTTCAGTCCAGAATCTCTCCCCAGATTCCAAAGGGTATAATGTTTTTTGACTGTGCATCTTCACTCTTGAGCTGGCTGTGTAAATGTTCCTGTTTGGGTTAGATACTTGAGAAATAAGAACTGCTTGAACACAGGCTGCTCTCCAGGGATTTGCATAGTATGTGGTGATGTAGAAAGAAGACAAAATGCCTGGAAAAGAAAAAGGAATAGGGTCAAAGTTGCAGGCTGCATTTGCCAGTCAAAACTTCATCTGTGTTCGCTTACAGTCACCAAATGGATGGTAGAGTCCAGGGCAGGATGGAAACCTTAATTAAAATGAAGCACAAATATACTCTGTGATACACAAATTGATCTCTTTCTAATCTACGCTCCAGCTGGAAGTTGGGAAAAAAAAATCTGGAATTTTCACCTCTCTCTGTTTTTCATTTGCACCTAAGTTTCCCCAGTCCCACCTCCCAGAGGCCACTGCAGTTGTTACAGGACTGATGTTCGCACGTAGGATGTGTGAAAACCTGACTGGTTTAGTCAGTAATTTTCACCTTTGAACGCCATTTGAAAGGGATTAGATGGTGCTTCCCATGTAGACATGGTAGAGTGCTTTTTATCTGCTAAGAAAATTAAAACTCATAAACATCACCAGCAGCCGGCAGGAAAACTAACAGCAGCCAAGGAGAAAAGCCGCTTTGCTTAATACAAGGAAAGAGCCACAGCTGAGTTCAATTGTAAATGAGCTCCCCATGTGGCTGAAATGGTGTTGGGGAAAGAAGGTGCATAAGAATCCCGGTGTATCCCCAGTTTGGAGCAGAACTGGAAGTCAATGGTTAGCCAAGGGAGAATTATAGAAATCCCTGGAGAACAAGGGTCTCTCGGGAGGGCTGCCGCAGGTCTTGGTGGAGGCTGGAGGGGTCCAGGGGCTATTCTTTTAATGCTATTGATCGAACAGTAAACAGAAGGAGTAAGACAGAAAGTTACACCTTCTTATTCCACACACTAAACAAGGAGCTTGCAACCACAGGACAAAGGGCTTCCAGCAACACCTCTGTTTCTTTCTTAATGTTTTGAACCCCCACAAGCACTCTGATCCCTTTTCCCAGTGCTAAGTAGCAATGAAAGCATAAAATGGGAAGAGTAGCAACCCAGCCCACCATCACTCCACTGACTCAGAGGAATCAGAGGCTACCGGACACAAAGTGAAAGGTGGATCTGCAGCCCAGGGTGTCCTCTTGGGGCTTAGACACAGTCTGACAAACTGAGCAAATCCTCTCAATACTGATTTGTTAGCAAAAGTTGAACTGAGAAAGGTAAAACCTGAACCCACTAATAAACAAACTGTCAGATTCCCTTTAAGCTTTTATTAAAAGTAAGTAGAATTCAATACAGAAACATCCACCTGGCATTCTAAAAGGGAAGAGGCATTGATTTTACCCAAGTATGCCAAAGAACCAGGAAAGCTTTGGCACCGTATCAGAGAGAGTAGAGCCTTGGCAGACCTGCCCCAGATAAGACAAGAGGCACCTCAGCAACTGTGCAGGCTCATGTTGTGCAAATGCACACTTGCACACATCTCACATAAACCATAAAAGTGCCAGAGGAGTGCTCAAGACGAAACCTAGTGTGGAAATTAACAATGGATAAGAACAAAAGGGCAACTCAATAAAACAAAACTAGATGTGAAGAACAAAGCCAAAGAAACAACAAAACTTGCCTGTGCCTGCTCCATGGTTAGAGACCTTATAGAAACAGGACAGAACTTTAAACCCACAACCTATGTTCCACACAAGGTACTGTGACTGATACACAGAGATATCTGTAGCCATCACCAGAATGGGGTGAGTTCAGGGTATTTATTCTCTTTGATAAGATCATCTATAATTTCTGCTTTGTATCTTTCTTCAGCACTTGAATTTCCAGTATCGAGTGATTTTTTTTTTTTTTTTTTACAAAAACAGTAAAGCCAATATTTAAAAATAGTGAAAAGGGGAAATTGGTTATTTACTTTTTCCTAAACATTGGGTATTAAAGTATGTAACATATCTACTAAAGATATTGATGTTCTATGAGCTTATGATCTTTACCCATTTATCTACCAGTACTGTTTCTAAGGCATTGAAAAATCAAGATACCTCTCCATAATCCGTTCTGGAGAACTGGGAATGAAGTATTTATTTTTGTTGCTGTTGTTGTTTTGTTTTTTTAAGACAGGGTCTCTCTGTGTGGCCTTGGCTGTCCTGGAACTTGCTTTGTAGACCAGACTGGCCTTGAAGTCATGTAGATCCTGCCTCTGCCCCCTGACTGCTGAGACTAAAGATGCATGCCATCACACCTGGCTCTAAAATCACTTTAAGAGCTGGAGAGATGACTCAGTGGTTAAGAGCACTGAGCTAAACCTTAAGGTCCTGAGTTCAATTCCCAGCAACCACATGATGGCTCCAACCATCTGTAATGGGATCCAATGTCCTCTTCTGGTGTGTCTGAAGACAGGAACAGTGTACTCACATAAATAAATAAGTAAATCTTTAAAAGTAAATAAAATCACTTTAAAAACTATTTATTTTTATTATTTTCAATTATGTGTCTGTGTTTGTGTCTGTGTATCTCTATGTGTGTAAATGTTTATATGCGTATCTGTGTACATGCCTGTGTATGTATATGACTTTGTATATGTATGTATTTTATGTATGTGGCTATGTGTCTGCCTCTCTGTGTATGTGTCAATGTATGTATCTGAATATGTGCATATGTCTGTGATAAGTGTCTGTGCATATGTTTTGTGTATGTGTATATGTATGTGTGTTCATGTCTCTGTGAGTGCATATGTCTATGTATATGTGTGTGTGTATGTGTGTCTGTAAATGTGTATGCATATATGTATGTGAATGAAGGCATCCACAGAAGTCAGAGGAATCAGATCCCCCTTAAGCTGGAGTTATAAGGGATTGCCAGCCGCCTGACATGGGTGCTGGGAATCAAATTCCAGTTCTCAGAAGAAAACCAATATGCGCTTTCATCACTGAGCTCTCTTTCCAGCCCCATGATCTCATCCTATGGTACCTTATACTGGATAATAATTCATTAAATGTTATCAAAATTTACTTAAGACATTTTTGTGTTAAAGGAAAATCTGAATTATTAATACAACTGCATTTGAAAAGAATCCAAACACATATCTTCCATATACCACCCATATTTTATTTACCGAGGATTTTTAAAAGGCTTTCTCTTCACTGTTTGCTTAGATTAGTAAATTGACAAGATGGGCTCAGTTATGTGCCTTCGGGATGAGAGCCAGCACAGCACTAGGAAGTTAAGTGGTGGGTCTAACAAGCCAAGCAGGCAGGAGGGGCTTAATGTGCCTCATGAGAACCAGGAGAAATACTACACAGGATTTTCAGGGCTGCCCAGCCTCCTCACTGATCAAGCACGACAAGCTCGGCCTCTCGTGTCTCCTTTGAGATAAGCTCTCCCAGTGGCTCCCATAATCTCACATAATGTGAATAGCAACTGAGTTAAAAAAACAAGTCTTCAAAATTACACAGTCCAACGTAGTTCACAGCCTCTATTATGGCAACCACATAGCCCCTCTTTTCTCTGAACTGTAGAAAGGTTTATCATACATAGGGCTGTGTTTTATCATAACTCAACTGTCCAAAAGGCATATGTCCATCCTAATACATCCCTCAGTGACCCCAGAAGGCCTGGTACCGGGCTGGTACCTGACACAAAAACATAACTCAAGATTTAACGTGCAGGTCTATGAAAGGGACAAAGCAGAAACAGCCCTATGTGGGCTGGAGGTCTGTATGATTCTTAGCGTGTTGCTTTCATTGGCTACTCTGACACCTGACAGCTTAGCTTGCTCAGCTCAGCTTGCTCAGCTGGGCACAACTGACAGCAGAGGACACTGTGGATGTGAGTTGGTTCCCAGTTCATAAAACAGCTCTGCTTTATTCCTTCTGAGGTTAGACTCATGCATTAGGTAAAGAGAGCCCCCACCCCAGCTCCTGTTTAACTCAAACTAGCCAAAGTCATTTACAGTTGAAAACCATGCAAAGTTATGAAAACACAACAGAAAACAATCATGGAAAGATGGAAGAAAGAAGGGAATGCTGTGATTGACAGGTGTATGATTGACAGACATGATTGACAGGTGTATGATTGACAGGTATATGATTGACAGGTGTATGATTGACACATGTAACCTGGAAAATCTGGAGAGATCGGTTCTTGAGGTCATTCCAATCAACTCTTCTGTGACATAAGAATTTCCTGAGTGTATAGAGTTGAAGCCAAGAGGAAGAGAGAACCTCACCATCATTTTTACAGGAGAGGGGACTAGCATGTCAATGTCTAAGCAGGAAGTATTGGTTTTTTTGTTGTTGTTGTTGTTTTGTTTTTAAAGACTTATTTTATGTATGTGAGTACACTGTAGCTGTCTTCAGACACACCAGAAGAGGGCATCAGATCCCATTACAGATGGTTGTGAGCCACCATGTGGTTGCTGCAGGGCCTCTGGAAGAGCTGTCAGTGCTCTTAACCGCTGAACCATCTCTCCAGTCCAGGAAGTATTGCTAGGAACATGAAAGAGTAGCGTTGTAAACACAGTAACACTCACATCACTGCTGAGGAGCAGGTCTGAGACGGACTAGACAGAGGCAGACATTGTCACAGGAGCACAGGGTGATACCAGACAGCCCAAGAGCCAGACATCCTCCATCTGAACACCGAATCCACTTTACTTACTAACTTTATGTTTCTCTTAGATATGTCCTTTGTATAACGTCTCAGTTCTGAGGTTAAAAAGTAATCCAAACTCAAATGTTTACCGTGTTGAAAAAAAAATCTGTCAAAATTTTGAAAAATAAAATGTAAATAAACTTTTGAGAAAATATTTTATTGAAAATATATTGAAAAAGTCTCAGGATCATCACATTCAAATCATCTTTTAAAATATTTTTTCTGATTTTTTTTGTAGGTAGCTCTGGCCTTAAATATACATGTATGCATATACAAAAAGTTTAAATTACCCTCTGTGGTGTGTAGGGAGTAATGCCTCTCCCACACGCTATAGGTTATGAAATAGAAAGCCCAGTCAAGTGTAAGTTACCTCTTTTCCAGTTGTTGGTCCTATGAAGACACCCCCCCCCCAACCCTGACTCACACACTAAACATTACAGGTGAATTCCATTGCTCTTCCATTTTTCAGCGCTTGATGGTATGACCACATTGTTAAGGAGGCCATAGGCCATGAAGAAATCAAGTGACCTGGAATCTTCATCCCTTCTTTTGTTATGTATAAAGTATTCTGCCTGCAGGCCAGAAGAGGGCACCAAATCTCATTATAGTTATGAGCCACCATGTTATTGCTGGGAATTGAACTCGGGACCTCTGGAAGAGCAGCCAGTGCTTTTAACCTCTAAGCCATCTCTCCAGCCTATCTTTTGTAGTGCTGGAAGATGCTATACACTCTATTGGGAAGAGAAGCTATCAGACTTACCCAGCTGTGCGCTCCGTGAGCTGCAGTAATGACCAGACTGGCGTAATAAGCCTTTTGGTGCAATCATGACATGAATATTGTGGGAATAAGTAGCCACTTTCTGATTGGATGTAAAGCCATTTCACAGAGAGAAAACAATGCTGGACACTGTAAACCAGGCCAAGAACTCATGGCGGGATAGGTCATAGGCCCTAAAGGAGAACCAACTACTTTATAATGTACTAAACTGCCCCTAATTTATTGTTAGATGCATAAGTTAGTAGATTCCCCCAGCCCTCATCCGAGAAGCTCCTATTAGCAGTAAATGGTGATGAATGTTGGACAGACAGCGGGTCGAGGTGCGGAGGATAAGAGGCTACAGAATACTCAGCCCCAAGCGTAGCATCATCCCTTCCCTGAAAGGCTCCAGGATTATCCTGGAAGATGGGACGGAAAGATAGGAAGGCCAGGTAGATATTTGTCAGAGTAAGAAACAGAGGTAATGGAGTGTTACTGAGAAACTGTTTTCTGG